>NC_087450.1:10149072-10797924 GCF_036321535.1 Camelus dromedarius
TCCCTAGGGAGCCTTTCCTAACGGCCTGTGGGCAGCAACAACACCGCCTCGTACTCTATGCCCCTCCCCTGCTGGTTTTGCTTTATAGCACTTACCACTCCCTCATGCATTATGTGTGTGGGTTTTTCTTGCCTGAATCATTTCAGTGCGGGAAGAGACAGCACACAAATGTTTAACGCATCAGGCAGTCGTGAGCGCAGGGGAGGAAGAGTTAGGAACGTCGTCCGGGGAGGGGCTGCTACTGTATGCGGCAGCTTGTGTGTGGCGGGGGGTCCTCTTCCACAAGATGTCACTGAGTGGACAGAAACCTTTAGGGAATGAGGGAGTGAGAAAGCTTCCCAGGCAAAGGAGACAGCAGGTACAAAGGTCCTGAGGTGGAAGCACGTTTGGCGTATCTGAGGCCAACGCTGAGGGAGCACAGGCTTGAAGGGGAGAGGAGGCAGGTGAGGTCAGGCAGGTGGCGGGGAATCTGACAGACGGTTTGGTCTCCATGTGGACTTGAGATTTTACTCTGGGAATTAGTCAGGGTTAAAAAAAAAAAAAAGAAAGAAAAAAGAAAAAAAGAAAAAAAAAAAAACGAGAAGAGAAGGGAAGAAAAGAGAAGAAAAAAGAAACTAGCTGCCCTCCGGCCACGTGCCGCCCGCCGGCCGGGCCCTCCCGCACACAAAGCCGGGGGAGCGCGATCCTTCTCTGGTGATGGGCGCGCTCCGTCTGCTTCACTAACGGGTCATCTGAGGTAGAAAATGAGGACATCAGTTCTTCCCTCAGCACCTGTTGGGGTGTTGCATGGACTGAATGTTTGTGTCCCCGAGAACTCATCTGTTGAAATCTAATCCCCAGCGTGATGGTCTTTTTTTTTTTTTTAACCAAGTGAAGTTTCGGGGCAGGGCGGGGGGCGGGCACTGAGGCCAGAAAGGCGGCGCCCTCGTGACGGGGGTCAGCGCCCCCGTAAGGGCCCAGAGGGCAGGCGGACGCTCTTCGGGCCCCGTGAGAATAGGAAGAAATCAGCCGTCTGCCACCGGACGCGCAATGTCTCCGGAACCGGGCCACGCCGGCACCCTGAGCTGCGAGAAGCCAGTTTCCGGTGTTGGTAAGCCGCCTGGTCGGTGGCGTTTTGCTACAGCAGCCCAAGCTGGGGCAGGTGCTTACGCGCTGAGGAAGGAGATCCTTGTATTGAGTTTCAAGATACATTCTCCCCTTGACTTCCTTTTACCTCGTCCTGGCTTCGGGTCCACTTTTTGTGTCATTGCTCTCCCCCTCTGCAGCTCTCTTCTTGCAGGGTCACGGCAGGACATCTTCAAGGTAACGTTCTCCGTACAGACACTAAAAGGAGAGTCTCTACAATCGCTCGCAACGAAGTGCTGGGAAACCAGTGTTCTCAGCCCTCCTCCGCGCTGTGCTCTGTGTTCTCAGGACGATAATGTGATACACCTGAACTGCTGGCTCACTGAGAATGAAATGTAAGATATATGCATATAAAGCCTATATTGTGTTGGTGCAGTAATTTAGAATATGGAAGCCAAGAGACAACTCTCTGTAGTACATTACCTTTTTCCTGAATCTTACCCAAGTACACATATTGTAAAACAAATCATTTATAAGACAAACGGGGAAATTTGAACACTGGACATTCGATGCATTATTTTTTTAGGTGCAACAATGGTACTGTAGCTTTCTTAAGAGCGCTGCCTTTTAGGGATACTAAAATACTTTTGGATGAAATGACAAGACGATGCCTCGGATTTGTTTCAAAATAATCTAGGGGGAGAGGAGTGAAGAGACAAATAGATGAAACAAGACTGGTCACGAAACAATGAAAATGGGCACATGGAGATTCACTACTCTCTACGCCAAGATTTCCTACAATAAAAAGAAACAGAACACAGGGTGGGACACGTATCTACTCTGACACCGGTTACTCCAGTGAGATGAGTCCAGGTCTCACCCTCGAACTGCCCAGCCTTCTAGGGAGAAATGGAGGCCAGACACCGCAGGCCACCCTTCTGAGGACCTCGGCAATAGGGGCCCTGCCCCGGGGAGCAGCACTGTGCCCGCTGGCACGTGGCAGGGATGGAGGGAGGCTGGGCGAATGGATGCGCTTCTCAGTACACAGAGGAGGAGAGAGCTACACGGGGCATAGCGCCTGCAGGGAGGCAGGGGAGACCGCACACCCTCAGATCCCACGTTCTCCAGGTGTTCTGGGCCTACCTGGCAGGGCTCGAGGGGTTCAGTGCTATGAAGCTTGCCCAGGGGAGCACACGTGCTTCTGGCTCGCTGGCAGCCCCCAAGCTGAGCAGGGCGGAACTGGCTCTGGGGCCTTGCGTGTTCCCTGGGATCAGCCAGCAGAGACTCAGGTCTCTGTATTGCCCCGACTCCCGCTTCCCACTGCGGGACAGCCCAGAAAACGGGAACCCAGCCGGTAAATTCAAACTGGGGCGAGGGGCCAGCGCCAGGAATGGGTGACTCCTCTCCAGCCTCGGCTGTTAAGAGTAGGAAGAAATAGCACCTGGCTGGAAGAAACCACCACGGCAGCCACCCACGGAAACAAGCCCAAACTGGGGCGCTGAGGGACGCCTGTCCTGGGAGACCCGAGTGATGATGATTTGTGTCCCAAGCGTTTGTCTTGGGAATGCGGCTGCTCGTATTTCATTTCCTTTTCGTTTGCTCAGTATCAGCCTCTCCCAAGCATCACTTTTTATTCAGTGCCTGAATCAAACATGCTGTCTCATTCCGTCTTTCTCTGAAGATGACCTGAGCGGAAAATACCGCCCGCAGAAGGTGCTGTTGGCCTCACGTCACAGACACAGAAGCTGAGGTTGAGAAGTTAAACAGCCTCCCCAAGCTCACACAGCTTACCAGTGCAAGAGCTGAGATGTGAGCCTTATTCTTACTTCACAAAGCTGCCTCCACGTTGGGGAAGGTGATGTTGGCCCTGAGAATCTGCCCAAGAACCCCCAAGAGAGGGGAGGGGCTACCAGGAGACAGAACTGCCCTTGCAGCTGCCAGCCAGCTCTCATAGCACAACTGGCAGTGCTGGGTTTAGACGGACTGAGGAACCCATCCTTGATACAGAGTACCTCACGAGGCCTCTCTCCCCACCATCACATCCCATCTCAGCTTCCAGAAATCTCTTGGGCCCCATTAGCAGCTCCCATTATCATCTACAGGCCACGTCTGCTCCCCCTCCACCCCCCAGCACGGCCCGGCCACGGAGCTCTCACCACTGAGCAGCGGGACCCAGTGGTACACGTGTGTTGCTCTCTCCATTCTCCACCATGACCCAGTCTCTGTTCCCTCTATTCCAACACAGGGAACTCTGGCCAGCTCACCAGGCATTTCAGAATCACGTCACTTTCTGAACTCAGCCCACTGGACCTCTGAGCTACACCAGGAGCTGCTGACCACCTCCCCCGAATCCCTCTTCCTCGGCCCTGTGACACCTCCTCAGGGGGCCTCTGCTCCAGTGGACGATCCCTGGGGCTCTGCTGCGGGTTCTTCAGCTCCGAGAACTGCCCAGAGCCCCGCCCTCCTCCTGCCCTGTGCTCTCTCCCCAGGGGACCTGCAGCCTCACCCGACCCCCTCGACCACGCCCTGCAGGCCAGTGCCCTTCTGTTCACCGCACCGCTTCAGGGCTTGGGTGACGTGCCACGCCGCAGGGCACGGGATCTGGCTTTTCTGGGGTGAAGCGATACAGTCCGGGCAGGTGAAGGGAGCCAGAGCCCGACAGGGCGAATGCGCAGCAATGACGGACGGGGGCAGAACGGAGAGGAGGTGAACTCGCGCTCTGTCCCGCCAGCAACCCCCGTGTGGTGCTTCTGTGGCGTCCACCTGAGACACCACACGTGGGCAAGCGGCTAGCTGTGTGTGCACCACCTCCCTGAGACAAAGTTTGTGTTCTCCTCTCCCTCCCTGCTCTGGGGTTGTATCTACCAATAAAGCGCCAACACTTCAGCTGTGTTTTCTAAGAAACCTGAGTTAAGGCAGAACTAAACTATGCCTGCAACCACCACGGACACGCTCCCCGCTCACGCCCCAAACTTCATCTCCACCCCAGACTCTCCGCCGAGCCCTCGCCCAGTGGGTCCACCTGCTGACGGACAGCTCTGCTCGGCCGTCCTCCCACGCGCCTCAGACTCATCTCTAAACTGAAGCTCGCAGGGCCCCTCCCCGAACATGGTGCCTTCTCCCAGGTTTGGGGGGAGGCAGACATGAAAGACACCCCGAAGGCGCTGTCAGTCTGGCTGAAGTGGGAGACAGATGGGTTAACTAACAATTACAATGGAGCGGGACGCTTACTAGCGTAAAGCAACGCTGCAGGAGCGTGTGCTGAGGAGGAGAGCGCCTGCCGTGCACCAGGCTCACGTGTGCGATCTCATTTAGCCTTTACAGCGGCCCTGTAAGGTACTGTTCCTCCCGTTTTGCAGCTGAGAAAGCAGACCGGAGATCAGAAACCTTCCCAAGGTCACAGTGCACCTAAATCTAAGCACACCAGAAAAAAAAAAATAATAAAAAGGTTCATATTCTTTGCTGCCCCAGAACAGGAGCACCTAGTAGGTCACAGGGATTACAGATTTCCTAAGGCAGCAATGCCTGAGCTTAATAAATGAACACGATGTCAGCTAAGGTGGCGCGGGTGGGGTGGGGGCGGGGAGGTGGAGTGGAGGGAAGGAGGTAACTGGCATTCTGAGCAGTGGGAAGAGGCCTGAGCCATCACAGGGCGGCAGAGAAGCTGCAGGGGGCCACTGAGGCTGGACCGTGAGGCACGAGAGAGGCTGAGGGGCGGGCAGGACCCAGGGCACGGGTGGCCTCATGGGCAGTCCAGTGAGTCTGAATTTTAGATTCTAGGCACTTGAAGGAATCCTTTCAGGATTTTGTTTCATTTTAAATTCTCGTTGGAAGAACCACTTCAGGATTTAAAGCAGAGAATGACATGGCCCAGTCTGCATTCTGGAAAGGTCCCTTTGGCATCAATGAGCACTGGCTGAGAGAGGCAACGGAGGCAGGGGGACCAGTTTAAAAACTGCTGAAGTACCCAGAACAAGAAATTATACACAAAGTTAGCAGTGGAGGGAGTGGGAAAAAGTGAACGGGTATGAGAGACGGTAATGAAGGACAAACTGAGCAGGACTGGGTAATAAATTAGCTAAGGAGAGTGAAGAAGCCGTCAGATACTCCGGTTTGTGGCTTGTCGCACACGGGACGTAAGAGATGACTTCCCTTTTAGACCTGCTGACTTTGAGATAGATACCGACAGGCAACTGAATAAATGAGTCTTGCATTCAGGGAGTAAGTGGTGAGAAACTGCTCTCAAGGGACAGGAAAGCCCTGTCCTCTCCCCACGCCTCCGGGAGGTGCCCAGTCTCGGCCCTTGTTTTCTCACCCACCGAGGGGAAGGCAGGTCAGCAGCGTGGGCAGAAAGAACAGGGCCGCCACGCACTCCCGGGAGAGAACAGCGCGCTATGTGATTTCCTCGGCGCTAGCAGAGCCCGGTTTGGAGACAGACTCTCTGATACCAAGACACAGCCCCCCTTCCCAGCCAGTTCCGGGAGAATTAAGTCCTCACACCCCAAGATACCCCTCACATGTAATGAGTTACGTCCTGCGCGTCTAGGCTGGTAACAGCTACGTAAACCCCCCGACAGCATCGAGGAAGGTCACACAAATCGTTTTCTCTTGGAAGCCTCCCTGAAGAAGGCCAAGGCACAGAGCAGGTATCAAGCACTGTAATTCACCGACCTTCCCGGAGCGGGCTCCGCCTGGGAACCATGCCCAGCACTGCCTGTGCCCTGAGCCTCGCTGTCCTATCTGCTCCTTTCCCTCCAGAGAGGAAGCCCACAAGCCGAGGCCCTGACCCAGCTGGAGCTGCTCCGAAGCACGAAGGGTCTCTTCCTGCAACTGGATCAGACCGCCGGCGGCCTGGACAGGGTCTCCCCAAGAGAGGAATAAAACAGCGTATCAAGGAGCCAGCCCACTGCACTAACCGGGGCTCAGGGAGCCCAGGGTCAGGGTGCTGCTCGCTGGCCTCAAATGTACAAGTGATTCCAGCAGATCTGGGCCAATGTCCAAAAAGCTGTAAGTTTTTTCAAAGGGGCTCCTCAGGTGACACTCATTTGTAGGGGGACTTGGGAGCAGCGTTTGTAACTTCTCTTTGCTCTTACTGATCTGTAATGTTCTCTCTGAGAGGTCCCGGGTCTTATGGGGAGACCATGGCCAGCGCATCAGAAAGCTGGCTGGAGAGGTGATCGTACCATTAGCCCAGCTCCAAATGCTGGCTTGAAGGCCAGTGGAAGATCCAGGAAGCAGAGGCAGGCCTGGCGGAGGCTAAACACTCCTGACCCTCCTACCTCCGTAAATGAACTCAGGTGCCGAGCGCCCGGTCTAGCCCCTGCCCCCTTGCTCAGAGAAACTTACTGCATGTGAATTTGAGGGACACAGCATTCTACAGATCACTGCCTTCCCATCCGGCACAGCCAAGCCTCCTCGCATCCCCTGTCCTCCACTCCTGCTCCGAATCAGATGGCCCACGTACCACTCCCAACACCACAAAGAAAGCACTGAAGCAGAGGTGGCCTCGATCAAGGCGTGAAGTCCTTCATTAGGGGGACCTCACTCAACCTTTGTGGTGGGGTCTCAGCCTGCCCCCCATGGCCCCTGAGGCTCCTCAGGAAGGAGGAAGCAGCTAAACAGCGGGTTTTGGCAGAGGCCGGGGAATGGAAATAGGGCAACCCACGTCAAGGGGCCGGGGCGGGACACTGACGGGTGGGGGTGAGGCTGACCGGGGCAGGAAGAGCTCTCCACACCCGGGGGCTGGCCGAGGTGGCTGTGCGGCAGGCAGAGCGGCCCCAGGAGGGCTGAGGGGAGAAGGGGACCGCGGGGGAAGGAGCACTTAGGAGATGAGGCGACCGTGAAGCTGGTGTAGCTGCTCCTGGGTGAGCACCAGCCGGTGCCGCTGCCCAAGGCCAGCCGCGCACGAGAAGGTCACTTTGCCCACGTACACAGTGTCGTCCTGCTGCTCCTCCTTGGCCTGGGGGTTGGGGGAGGAAGAGGCCCCAGGTCAGGGGCTCACTTGTGCCGTGTGCCCCTGACACGGTCCTGAGCGCTGAGACCGAGGCAGCCTCTCAGGACCTGAGGCTTTGAGGCTCCTCGGTTATGACGAGCACATTTTTTTCCAAATCAGAACTGGGGTACACAGCCTGACAAGGGAGTTTTCAGCCCATCCTGATATCGAAAGTCATAGAAGATGTTTGCGAAAATACTGGAATTTTTGGAAGCCTTGCCAGCACTCTTAAGTTGCTTCCAAGTAAGGCTGGGCGAGGTAACTCAGATGTGCAGTTGTTGGACCTGAGACCCCAGGGGCCTCTTCAAATTCTGGGGAGAGGGGAAGGGCCCACCTGAGCCCTCCATACTGCCCACCCTCCTCCCCGCACTCCCCCTTACCCTGAGGAAGGCTGATGAGGGGAAGGTGGCAAAGTCAGTGGGGACCGTGGCTCCGGGGCGCTGAGATACGGTCTCCTTAAGGACCTCATCCTGGTGGAGGAGGGGAAGAGGCTTCACTCAGGGGACCCCACCAGCTAGCCCAGTGTGGTTTCACAGGAACACTCAGACCAAGGAAGCAGGGACCCACTCCTCTTCATCACCACACTTTTGCTCTCAACTCCAACCCCACCGCTACCCAACATCCTTACTTTACAGATCCTTCAAGGCCCAACTCAGGCTCTGCAGCTTCTGGGAAGCCACCCCGACTATCCTACCCCGCAGTGACCTCAGCTCTGACAGAAGCAGCACCTGAACCACACGCTCAACCTGTTTTGCTGATGAGAATCTGTCCTGAGAGTGAGCTCCCAAGGCAGGAACCCCGCCTTCCCTGCCACCCCCTCCCCAGCGGGCCGTCGAGCACAGGGCTGGGCTCCAGGAACCCCGGCACCTCCGGTGGAAGTGAGTGTGCTCAGGGCCCCCCAGCGAGCGCTCTGAAATGAGCACCGCAGGGTGAGAAAGGGCGGGGTCCAAACTGACCTTGAGCTTCTCGACGGTGTCACTTAGGGCCTTGAGCTGAGCCACCTGCTCCAGGAGCTGGGCCGAGGGGCTTTTGGCAGCTGTGGGGAGAGCAGGCCAGTGAGGCCACCAAGGCCCAGGCAGGCAGCCGAGCTGGGTTAAGGGTCAAGAGTGCAAATGCTGGACCCTCCAACGGGGCAGACACGGAAGAGAGCAGGCGAATCGAGCAAACTGAACACAGAGGCCACGGAGCAGTGCTGGCGGAGCCTCCCGGCGTGAGAACTGCCCGGGCAGGGACTGCATCTCTGGGGCAAGGCGGGGATCTGTGGTTCATCCCCGGAGCTGGCAGGTCCATACCAGGGCTGGCGCGGGTGATGTCCACCACGCGGGTGTGCGTGCTCAGCTGATTCAACGTCTCCAGCAGCTGGGCGGTCTTGCGGTACAGCGCTCCAGCGGCTAGCTCACTGCCAGGGCCCTCGTGGGGTGGGAGGGAGAGCTTCGCCACATGCAGAGGGGGCAGGGCTGCTAAGGACGCCTTCATCTGGGCTCCCTGTGAAGGAGGGGACGAAGGAAGAGGGGTGGCAGTGAGAGGTGACAGCAGGCCCTGCTGCCTGTCATCAGTGAGGCAGCTACATGCCACCTCGACCCGTCCTCCCCGGGACCCCCTCACCTTGAGGACGCTGTTCTCGTGCTGCAGCTGGGAGATGTGCAGTCTCATGGCAGAGATCTGCTGAAGCAGCAGCGGCGAGTCCTTCACCAGCCCTGGGCCTGGCACAGACGCCGGAGCCTGTCCGGGGGTACCGCCTGTGAGGACCACAGCAAATGTCATCAGCTCAGGTGGAGAGGGCTGAAGACGGCCTCCACCCGCAATCATCCCCTCCTACCTCCAGTCCTGATTGCTCCCCAGGGGCAAGTCTCACCCTGCGCCCCCAGCCCCGACTCCCACCAGCCCTGTTCACCCCCAGCCAGGATGGGTCTCTACCTCGCTGCTGCTCTTCTGTGCTCAGGACAGCCCACGGGGAGCAGGAAAAGAGGAGAGAGGAATTAGATGATCTGGGCGTGAGGGGGACACACCAGAGGAATCCCGGGTGTGCGGGAAAACCTTTCTCCTGATCACCACACCTTCTCTAGCAAGACCCTGCCTCTCTCAGGGGAAAGAGCGTGTGAAAGACAGAAAGGGGAGCGAGGCCACGAGACGGGGTGCGAGGAAGAGTGGCCGCGGGAGTGTGCGCTGGAGGAAGCACGTGGGGCATGAGGCCGTTCCTGCCTCGTACTCCATCTCCAAGAAAGGCAGACGGAAGGCTCCCGAGACCCTCGGTGCCCCCTAGCGGCAAAACTTACGTTGAAGATGCAGACACACTCCCTGTCCCTCAGGTCCCCCACTGCTCTGAGGCAAAAGTCACCATTTTTTTTTGGTGGGAAGTTTCATAGATTAAGAACCAATATTTGTTTAAAGAACTCATGCTAAAACAACACAATGTGGCAATTCTGGAAACTCCTCTCCCAAGGAACATGGACACATCTGCACCATGAAGACTGTACAGTCAAGAAGACACTTGGTGACCTCCGGTATCAAGCAGCACCAGTGATGGGGCCTCCGAATGAGGAGCAGACCCTAGGTGAGGCCAGCTGACAGGAGAGGCCCAGCAGGGGGATCTAGAGATCCTGAGGATTTAATTCCACTACAATGAGTTTGTCTGCTGGAGGTGAGGAGGGTAAGCAAGAAGCGGAAGAGAGAACAAAAGCAAACTATACAGTAGATGGGAACGACGATGGCAATGACCGTGACCTTGGTTAGGAACCTGGGGAGATGAGGCCTGGAAGCCAGAAAAACTCCAAGTAAGGAGCCTTGGCCACACAAAGAGACCAGGCAAAGGTCAGAACACAAGCCCCAGGTGACACTGGGCGAATTCAGCAATGGAAGGGACAACCACACCACAGGGTGAAGCCACATGGACTCAGCGGAGAAAACGTAATGGCCACGCAGAGGAGGAACGAGGGGCGAGCACCGGGCCCTGCTGGGCGCCACGGCCGCGAGCCCCGCCTGCTGCAGGCCGGTGGCCCTCGTAAGTCACGGCTGGGACAGAAAGGCCAGACCGCAGAACCAGAAGGGACATCTACCAGCGTCTAACTGATGCTGTAACGCTGAGCTTCACGGACAACTCGCTGATGCCTCACTGCCCCCACTTGGTCAGACAACGCCACACACCTCAGGAGAAGTAAGTGCTTGGTGAAAGCTGCCACGGAGTGACACCGGGCAAGCACATTCCCAGCTGAACGTCCAGGCGGGTAAGAGGGGGCAGAAGTCAAACTGCGACCAAGGGCGGGAGGGAGGCCTTTCAGGTTCCTCTGGGCCGGCCCCACTGCACTCACCCCCAGCAATGTCAGAGACCAGGGTGGCAATACCCGAGGGAGGGGGTCCCCGGAGCCCCTCGATCGTGCGCTTGGACTGGCTGTTCAGCCGCTGCTTTAACTCTGCTTTCTCTGCCTCCAGCTGGTCGATGTCAGCCTGAAGGGCATCCATCGTCTCCTCAAACTCTCTGTGAAGGAGAAGCTGGGCTTGGGCAGAGCCCCTTCCCCAGGGCCCCATCCCCACTCCTCAGTCCCGGCGGGTCCCAGGAGCGGCCCTGCCGGTGAGGAGCCAGGGGCAGAAGAGGCTCAGATTGGGACCACACCATGGGGCTGTGCCCCTGGGGGAGTCTCACTACAGGGGGGCCTGGGTTGGGGGGCAGAGAGCTGCCGCAAGAGGGAGGGCTGGAGTGAGCAGGGCCCGGGGGAGGTGCCTGACTTCTCCTTCTTCCGCAGCAGCGCCTGGGTCTCCTCCAGCCGGGTCTGGACCTTCTCGATGCGCTCATCTGCATCCTTGGCCGCACTGTCCAGCTTCTTCTCCAGGAGGCTCAGCCGCACGTTGGCCTCACTGAGCTCCTCCCCCTGGACGAGGGCAGAGCGCGTCTAGTCCCCTTACACCCCCACGGCCCCCCAGGGACCCGGCTAGACCGTGAGACAGCAGGCTCCCTCAGGCCCCCCAAGAACTCCCACTGATCACAGGCACCAAGCCCCCCCTCAGCCCACACCACGGCTGCCCTGTGCCCCACAGTACTTCCTGGCCCCCCAGGTCCTGAGCCTTCCCTGCCCTCACCTTAATCTTGAGTGACTTCTTCAACTCCTTAATAACTGTCTCTCGATCTTCAAGCTTCAAGCCCAGGCCTTCAGCGTCTGTGATCTCCGCACGAAGGGCTGCCGCCCGCAGCTCAACAGGGGGAGGCTAAGGGTCAGGGTCAGGGCAGAGGGTGGGGCGGGGAGAGAAGGTCACCAAGGTGCTCCTTTTAGAGATCTGGTCACAGGGAAAATCTCCTTGCTTTCTCCAAATCTCTTCCCTCGGCCTCCCAGCCCTCCTGTAACAGCAGTAGCTCTGGCAGTCCAGGTCCTCCAGGCCCCCGGAGGCCTCCAAGGGGCTCCCCACCCACCTTGCTAGGGGGCCGCTCTGCGTCGTACTCTCCCTCCTGCATGGCCGTGGCCACCTTGTTCATGGTACTGATGAGGATGCTGCATGACTGGCGCAGACACTCATGGGGGCTGCTGGAGGGAGCCCCGTAGATCTGTAGGAGCCCACGGCAACAGTGAGAACTCCACACAGGGGGCCCAGCTGGCTCCCCCAGCACCACCTTCAGCCCAGCCATCCCGGCCCACCTGCTCGTTTGCTTTGAAAGCCAGCTCCTCCAGGGTAGCCACAGGCAGTCCCTCATTCTCCGCCAGCGGGGCAACGAGCTGGGCGGCGGCAGCTGCCACCTCCTGCAGCACAGCCACCACCCACGTCAAGTGCTTCCTGCAGTCCAGGAGGGTGTCAGATACCTGTGCAACCGGTCAGAGTCAGGAGCCCACCCTGGGCCCAGCACCACAGCCCCCAGCTCTCTCAAAACCATCCTTGTCCCCCAACCAGAGCCCGATCTTGCCATGCCAGGCCCCTCCTGGTTCTACTCAGCTTCCTTCCCGTCCCCCCTCCCGGCCCTAAACCTGTGGGCCGAAGGCTAGTGCAGCTGGGATCCCGGGAGCATCCGTCCCTGGCATTCGCCTTCGGATCTTCTTGCAGAACTGGCGGATGTCGCTGCACGATGTTTCCAGGTCCCGGAGCAGGAGGGCAATATCTGAAGCCTCCTGCCCACCCTGCTCAGGGAGTAGGAAATGCATGGGGAACCCAGTCAGTACTGGGGCTGAGGGTGAGGAGGCGGGGACCAAGAAAGAAGAGGAGCCCACGCAGACCCAGCTGTGCTCTCACCTGCAAGAAGGCGCGCAGCCGGCCCGCCTCCACGCTCATGCAGTCCAGGGCGCTCTGCGTGAACTGTGAGGACGGAGGCACGGCGCTCAGCCCTCAGCAGGGGGCCCTCTGCCCCGTCACCACCTCTAAGGAGTCTCCGCCCTCGGCTGACCTCCGTACATAGTGGGCCCTCTGGCTTCCCTGATCTGGCCTTAGTGACCCTGTCCCAGTCCTACGTGACACCCCTTAAGGGCCTGATCTGATATCTTCTGTTTCTGGTCTCTCTAAGGGGCTCAGCCGCCGGCCCGGACACCTCACCTTGATGTGGTCGGCCAGCTGCATGGTGCTGTCCTCAGGCTGATCGGCGAGGTGGACGCTGTACAGGTGCTGAAGACGGATGACAAAGAGGCAGACGGCCTTCAGGCCTTGGAAGAATGGAGAATTCTTCCCAAACTGCAATTTGAGCCCCAGGTATCCTGGGACTCCAGGGGTATGAGAGAGCAAGGGCGCCCAGCAGAAGAAACCCTCCCTTCCTCCCGGGCCAAGCCAGGGTTCTCGCCCCAGACCTGGTAGTACTTGATGGCCTTGGTGAGAGGCTCCACATTGACAGTCTCATCCAGCTGATCCTTGTGCAGCAGCTCGATGAGGAAATCCAAGGAGCGCTCGTGGGCACTCATCTCGGGGTAGAGGCTGCCCACCTTCTTATACACGTCCACGTGGCACTGAGAGAGGGCACTGGAGACCAGCGGAGGGCCCTGTGAGGCCAGGGTCTCCCAGGCAATGTCAGTTCCAGCCAGTCCCGGGCCCGTGGCCCTGGCGTAGAGCTCGGGGGTCACTTACTGCTCGTAACGGTGCAGGGTGGCCTGCAGCAAACTCAGCGAGTACACCAGCCCGGCAGCAAAGCTGAGCTGCTCCCCCGCAGCCCCTCGAAGCCCCGGCCGCTCTGAACAGTTCTCACTTAGTTCAAACTTCTCCTGGGCCTGCTTCCGGATCAGCTCTGCCTGTGGGAGGAAGCACCAGAGACCTGGGGCTCAGGGCAGAGAACGGAGAACGCAGACTTAGGAATACACGGAGCTGAGCAACTACGCGCGGGGCACGGAGACGTGAGGGAGAAAGCAGAGACAGCTCTCAGACGGGCAAGGAGCCGTACACGGGGAGAGGGCACTGACGCGGTCACCGGTGGTTCTGGGGATCTGGGATGTGGGGATGGACGGATAGCAGGACCAGTGGGATCAAGCTCCTTCCCAAGCCTTCAGGCCGCCGCTCCTGCTGCCCTTCTCCCTAGAATGCTCTCCTGACAATTATCTCCCCACTAACTCGTAGGCATCTTCTGGGTCTCACCTCAAGCGTTATACCTTCAGTGATGTCCCTCTATCTAAGTCAGATCCCCAGCTGTGTTCTCTCAAAGCAGCCACCTCCCCACCGTCACCCGCCACGCGTAAGAAACGTCTGCCTGGGCCCCTGCTGACTGTGCTCCTCACTGCATCGCGAACTCTGCGAGCAAGGGCGCTGCCTGATGCCTTTCCTTGGCATCCGCAAGGCCCGGTTCAGAGCAAGGTCAACAGACTCCGGCGGAGCATGGGATGGACAGACTGTACCTTGCAAACGAGACGAGGAATGAGCAGCAGCACCAGGACGCAGTCGTGGTCCCCGCCTGGCCGAAGGAAGCTGTCGGGCATGAAGGCTGTCAGCAGGGACATGTGCCGGTTGGCCTGGGCCACCTCCATCTGCCTCAATTCCATCTCAATTGCCTGTGAGGCAGACGAAGAGGTGGGCTCTCAGCAAGGCTGGAGAGAACCTCGTAACCGCCATGCCATGCTCCACCCCGTGCCCTGCTTCTGGGACAAGCCCAGGCCAGGAGGCTTCCAAACCACCCCCCCCACCCAGGAACCTGAGCCCAGAAGCCCCGGCCAAGTCAGCGCACAGCCGCGCCCGGGCTGGCGCCCCGGCACTCAGCCGTCTCCGGCCCACCCACTCCCCTGACCTTGGCGTGGGCCTTTGTCTCAGCAAACTTGATCTTGAAGTCAAAAGTCTCCGGCGGCGGCTGCTGCTGCCTCTCCGCAGACGCCTCCTGCTGGCTCGTCAGCTCGCGGTTCACGTCCTGGGGCGGGACAGACGGTGAGGCCCGGCCGGCTCCCGAGGGGCCCGGGACGGCCGCGGGCAGCGCGCAGGGGGCACCAGGCACCTGCAGGTGGGCGGTCAGCTGGCGGTACTTCTTGATGGTTTGCTGATAGTCTGCCACCGTCTCCTGGGCCGCCTCCACCCGCTTCTGGGCCTCCCGGACCCGCGCACCCGCCATGTCCAGCTGCTCCCGCAGCTCCAGCTCCGTCTCGCGCGCGTTCTCCTGCAGCTCGTCGTTCATCTCGTTCATCGCTTCCTGGGAGGCCGCGAGGTGGTGGGAAGGAAAGTCAGGGGGAGGGCACAGGCCGGGGCGGGTTCACTCACCACACGCCCTGCTCCAAGGTCAGGGGTCACAGGTCAGTCCATCCCTCAGCAAGTCCCTCCCAACCCCCCCAGGGTCAGAGGTCAGGGGCCTGCTGTTCTCTCACCAAGTCGCCCACGGTCTCCCTCAGTTCCCGCACTTTCTCCTCCAGATTCAGGTTCCGGTCCGTCAGCATCTCCACCATCTCCTCAGCACCCAGAGCGGCGTCCACCTGTGTAACCGGGAGGGGGCAGGGAGGAGGCTGCTGAAAGGGGCCCAGACAGCACCCAGAGGCGGCGCCAGCAGGGGGGTCGGCGGGGGCGCCCCGGGCAGGGTGCTGGGCCCTCCAGGCCAGCAGGGGGGTCGGTGGGGGCGCTCCGGGCAGGGCGCTGGGCGCCCCAGGCCAGCAGGGGGGTCGGCGGGGGCGCCCCGGGCAAGGCGCTGGGCGCCCCAGGCCAGCAGGGGGGTCGGCGGGGGCGCCCCAGGCAAGGCGCTGGGCCCCCAGACCTGCTCCTTGAGCTCGTCGATGGTGCTCTCTGCCTGGGTCAGCTCCTCCTGCAGCCGCTCCCGCTGCTGCCTCACAGCTTCCAGCTCTTGGTTCTTCTTCTCCATGAGCTTCTGCAGTTTCACATGCTCCTGCTTCTCTGAGGAAGAAAGATCCCGCATCCTGGGGGAAAGTGGAGAGAGAAGGAGAGAGGGCGTGTGTCAGAGCCCCCGCGTGATGGCCGCCCTGACCCGTCTGGAGGCAGCCGGGCGAGCCCAGCAGCAGAGGGCCCTACCTCACCAGGGCGTCCTTCAGGCGCGCGTTCTGCTCCTCGAGCTGCTTGAGCTGATAGCTGGACGCAGCCCCGTCCGAGCCTGGGGAAGACAATCGACACTTTCAGACAAGGTTCCGACCCTGCCACTCGGTGCCCGGCTGCTCCTGGCCCTTACCCTTCTCTTCAATCTCGGCCTTGAGGATCTCCAAGTCGGTGGTGAGCTCGTCCACACGCTCCTTCAGCGCCTCCACCTCCTGCTGCAGGGACTCGGCCCGCTCTTCGGCCATCTCCTTGTCCAGAGTGGCCATCTCGATGGCGTCCGCAGTGTCGGCCATCTCCTCCATGTAGCGTTCCTTGGCCTCCAGCGCCTCCTTGGCTTCCTGAAGAGCGGTGGAGGTGGGCGGGGGCACGAGCGCGCAGCAGGCACCCTTTCTCACAGGACACTCCAGGCTCCGGTTCCAGCCCAGTTCCCAGCGCGCTTCCCCGGGCCCCGGGCCTCCCCAGACACCCCCTTCATCCCAGGCCCCACCT
The DNA here is from genome assembly GCF_036321535.1 of Camelus dromedarius. Classification (NCBI taxonomy): domain Eukaryota; kingdom Metazoa; phylum Chordata; class Mammalia; order Artiodactyla; family Camelidae; genus Camelus; species Camelus dromedarius. The sequence goes on from NC_087450.1 coordinate 10,165,031, forward strand.
TCCGCGCCTCCTTGAGGCGCCGCTGCAGGTCTGCCTGCTGCTCCTGCATTTTGCTTTTCCATTCCTGCACCTGTTCCAGCTGGATCTTGTGTTTCTCCAACTCTTTTAGTTTTGCCTTGTCTTCTGCGCGTTTCAGTCGCAGGGTCTCCAGTTTCTCCTCCAGGTCCCGCACCTGGGCCCTCAGCCCCTCCTCCTCCTGCAAAGGAGAGACCCCTTGGTCTATGCACAGCCACCCCACCTTCCCCACCGAGGCTGAGCGGAAAGAAACGTATGTAGCCGTCATTCCAGGCGCAGGGTCAATGGAAGTGGCATACGAACATCCGAGGGAAGCCCAACGCGTACGGGGCAAGTGTGGGAGAGGGGCAGAGAGGAAAGGGGAGCTTGGTCAGTGACGAGAGGCCTATGTGCTGTCCCCACCCTTCTGACCCAAGTTCTGGGCCTCCCCCAGCCCTGGGAAACGTCTAAGCTCCTGCCAGGGTGACAGGCCCCTTTGTGTCTTGGTTCTTCTTCACGCTGACCCCAGTCCTTACCTTAGAGGGGGAAGGAAGCGGGGGGGCTGCTCCGGGAGAGGTGAGGGCCGGCGTGGGGATGATGGGGGCCGCCAGCGGGGTCTGGGCCGGGGTGCTGGGCTCGCTGCTGCTCAGCTCGCCTGCGGATGCTGATCCGGAGGGGCCCAGGGAGCTACTGGCCCCGGCCGCCCCGGAACTGGCTGGGCGGGTGGGCTATCGGAGAGGGTAGGGGCAGACCAGAAAGAGCAGGGGGCAGGGGTGGTAAAGAGAGAGAGACGGAATATGAGACATGGTGAGAGAAGAGACAGAGGAGGATAAAGGCAGAGAGTATCAGAGCACAATGAGAACAGAGAGAGCGGAGGGCAGACGGAAAATGACACAGCCAGAGACAGTGACACAGGACCGGGGCGAGGGGGCGGTGGCGGGAGAGGAAGGGATGGAAGGACACATAAGATTATAAGGCTCCTCCCTTGGCACTGACCCCACATTCCTCCCAGCTCTGGCACTATCCCCTTGGGGCGGAATCCCTCACTCCCAGACCTCCCCTCTGTGACCCACTTGTGATCATTCTAGCGACTTCTTAACACTATCCTATCGTTGCTCTGGGCCTGTGCCCTCCTCCCCCAGGGGGAAAAGTGCCTCAGTGTCCTTCCCAGAGAGAAAGAACAGGCTGATCTCTAACGTTCACGTTCCCAAAGACGGCTGGGCTAGAAGTGGGGGTACGAGGCTCTCCGCCCCTGTGAGGCCCTCCCCGCTCTTTAAATGAAGCTGACTCTCCTTCCCTTGGTCTACTTCAGGGGAGCCGGCAGGTAAAAGGGCGAGGGTAAAAGTTGCAATCCTTGGCTCCCCCCAAAACAAGGTCAGTACAGTCAACCCACCTGTCACCTCCCTCTCCCAACACACAGGGGCTCCAATCAGAGGACGCTCCCCCGGCCCCGTGGAGTGAGGCCCCGAGCAGGCAGGCCTGCCCGTGCTCTTCCTCGCAGGGCTGAGCCTCCAGGCTCTCCAGCTGGGCTGACACTCAGAGACTGCGCGCTAGCCAGACTGCCCCCCGCCACCCAAAGCCTTTCACAGACACACCCACCTCCTCATTCCCTGACACTGACACAGCCAAGTTCTTTTCACCTCTCTTCCAATCCCCCTGCCCCCCAAACACACACCCAAAAGCTGGTCAAAATGCCCTTCTTCGAGAAAGCCTGCCTGGATTAACCACAACCACTCTAACTTCTCTTCTGCATTCAAGCTACCCCCTCTGAGAGCCAAGAGTCATTTTCTCAGGAGGGGCCTGTCATTACCCTCGGTCCCCTCACTCCCCTGAAAAGAGAAGCCAGGATGCACTGTGACCAACTTTCACTTGCCCGTACACCTGCCCACACACACGCACACGCCTAAAATGTGTGTACACTCAGCAGTGGCTTGTACAGAGGCCTGCTTTTTCTCACCTTGGGCCGCCGAGTTGTGGTCTGGACAGGCAACAGGAGCCAGAGGAGAAGTAGTCAGGAAAGAAAGGACAATGGAAGACAGACAGACAGCAAAAGGGACAGCAATGAGAGCAGGAGCAGCAACAGGAATGAGGCCACGGCTAGCGGTCCCCCCGCTCCCTCCCTCCCCACCCCATCCCCTTCCTCCAGTGAATCTCTGTGTCCTACTCCAGGAACTCAGAACTCCGATTCCCCACTGGCTCCTTTCCCCGCTTCTGTCCTACCCTTGCAGACCTCACCCCTTCAGACACCCTGGAAACCCCAGAAGTCCCTGTCTCCTAAGCTGAACCACAGGAGACCAAGGGCAGCAGCTGGCAGAGAAGGTCTCCAGAGACCAGCCTTCTGCAACACCTTCTCCCACTCCAGCCCAGAGCCCCACCCGCCCACCACTCCCAAGGACCTTCCCAGGTCAGCCCCTTTCTTCCAGTGCCAGACTCCACAGAGGACTCCCTAGAAATCCCATGTGACGTGAGGGACAGGAACCTGCAGAGGGAGATCAAGTCCCCGAGGCAGAGGAGCGCTGCTGTCCTCCCGCCCCCCAACCCCCTCCCCGGGACCAGTTCCCGCAGCAGTCCCCAGCCCAGGGCAGAGGGCTCAGGTGTCAGCACCATGAATGTTGCATTAGCCAGAAGCTCAGAGCTCAGCAAAGTAACCCCACCCGCCTGCAAGAAAGGAGGTGGGGGCGGGCAGCAGCACTGGGAAACCACTGCCCGGAGCCAAAGCCAGAAACCCCTCAGGTCACTGCAAAGTGGGAAACAGATGATTAACTCCAACACCCAAACGGTGATCTTGCCACCCAGAGTCTCACAGATCTGGCAAAAACAAGATTTCCCTTGGGCCCTGCTTCTAGGTCTCCCCAGGAGACTAACCCCGCCCTCTACTACCCTGGGTGACCCCCATAGCTGTGTGTCAAAAGCTACTCTATGCAAAGCCCCTTGGTACAAACCCCAGCGAGGGTGGGATGCTGGCAGTGCAACCAAGGGTCATTCTAGCAAAGGTCGGGTGAGGCAGGCCTGCTAGAGGCATGAACATGTGGACCTGCTTCCCCAGATCCTCTCACAGGAATCGCTCCCAGAGCCAGTTCACAGCAAAAGATGCGTGAAGCCCAAACCTGTGAGGCCACTGGGTACAAGGCCCGGAACAGAGATTCAGAGCCAAAAGGAGGCAGGTCAGCAGACGCCCAGGGCACGGGGCACGGCAGCGACACACGCCCCTCCCTGCCCCCACCTGCATCCTCGTCCTCCTCCCCCGACCAGGTAGACAGAGGAAGGCAACCAGCCCCCACCCCCACCCCAGCAGCCTGCTGCCACCATCACGCTGGCAACCCGGCAGCAGGACCAGAGCGAGCAAGAGTACCTTTCGGGCTGTCGGTGCCTGTCTCATCATTGCAGAAAACCAGAGAGAGCCAGGGGAGGAAACAGAGGAAGGACAGACGGAGGGAAGGAGGGAGGGAGGGAGGGAAAGAGACCGAACAGAGGGAAAGGCGGCGGAGACAGGAGATTAGTGCATCAAATCCCAACAATGCAGCCTCAGCTTCCCGGCCCGGCAGCTCCCCAGCTGGCCAAGGGCTGCAGCTCAGATGCAGAAGCCCCCACAGGTGAGCGGTGGGGACAGCCAGGCTCCGGCAGGCACCGGAGAGGCACCCGGCCTAGTTCGCCAGCTTAGGCTGATGGCAGCCTCAGTGGCCGCAGCACCAGCTCCGCCTGACGTCATGCACCCACCCTCCTCTTCTCCACTGTGGGTGGAGTCACTGCTCCTCGGTCACCTAGCAACCGCCAGGCTCTGCTGGCTCCTCCTCCTCCTCATGACTGGACAAAGTCCTCCCTGAACCCGCCCTGCTTCCTCCTCCAAAGAACTGGTTCTGGCTCCTCCCTCCCCTTCCCGAGATCCCACCCCCAAGAATTTGCTCCAAGAAACTGGGCTGGGGGCCATCCCATTTCTGCGATGACCTCTCTGGGACCAGGGTATCACTGGACAGGGACACCGGGCCTCGCTGCTTCATCAGCCTCTCTCATGCCCTCACTCCCCTCTGCCCACAACCCCATCATCTCCATTTCTGTCTCTTATACACACAGACAACACCCTAATGGTGGCTCAGGAGGTGCGGGCGCCCAGAGCACCCCTCCTGTGATGACACCAGCTCTGCAGGGCACATATGAAACCCTGGGGAACATTCCATCTGGGCAGCGGCAGCGCTAATGACAGTGTCTGGCTCCTCTCCCAACTCTCCCCTGGTTGTAGGCAGGGCTGCGTCTGTCTGTAACGGGCTTCTAGAAAGGGCTGCGCACCTTGCAGAGACGTCTGGTTTCTCTCCCGCCCTCCCCCTTTAAAAGCCCTTTTTTTGTTCTGGTGCAGCTCCCTGCTCCCTGTGAGAGAAGCACTGCGGAGGGAGACCGAGTGGGGGCCTGGACTACTTGGCCGGCACTCTGCACCCACCGGGAGCCAAGGCGCAGCAAGGGAGCCTAGGCCGGGCTTTGCCACATTTCCCCAGGCAGCTGCCGAAACCCCGAGATTCGGGCACGGCTCAGGCCCCACCCAGGGCCAGGTGGGACTGCGGCCAGAACTCCTCCACAGACCCCAGACTGCAGGTCCCTGCTCTGCTCTCTTCGGGGGCCTGCGGTAAGATGGGACCCGCAGCCAGGAGACAACAATCAAGGGGAAAAGCCAAGTGTCTGCAGCGGGTCCAGCATCCTTAAGGGCGGTATTTTCCTTCTTACATCCCTGTTCCGTCCTGAGCCAGGACCCCAGCATATTGTCTCCTCCAAGGCAAGACTCCCAAGTGAGGACCCGCCACCAAACAGACGTCAAAATACGTCTCCTCCCCACCCCACTGCCTCAACCTAGCAGCTCCCCATGCAAGGTCAAAAGGGCCAGAAACAGGCTGGCGACGCGGAAACCACAGAAACACACACACAGCACAGGGCGTACAGGTCAGACAGGCACATGCGGGGGGGACAGCCTGGGGACAGCCCCCAGGGCAGGCGCTGGTGTGAAGAAGTGGTCATGGCAGCGACTTAGGCCAGAGCCTCGGGAGCGGGAGCGGCAGGGCTGAGCCGCACTCTGATGCTGGCCGCGGAAGGCTGCGGGGCGGGGGCGGCGGGGGAGGCGGGCGGGGGCGGGGGAGGCGGGCAGGCGCGGCCCCAGAGGACGGAAGAGGCAGGGAGGGCGGGGCGGTCACGGCAGCCCCACCCAGAGGCAGGCACAGCGCAGGCTTCTGAGCTCAGGACTGCTCCCCCTGTGCTCTGTTCCCTGACCGCCCGCCTCCTGACCCAACCTCCTCACTTCCTACGTCCCCCACTCCCGAACCCCCGGTCTCCCCTGCCACTACCCCTCAGTTCAGGCTAAGTGAGAAGCCACTGCAACCCAGTAAACGCTCTACTCCATGCAGCTGCTGTTTCCGGTCGAATGCTCGGCATCTCTGACTAGAAGTCCGGAGGTGGGGGCAGGGGTGTGAGGACGGGTGAGGATCACCCCCAGTCAGTGCTACCTGGGCCTGGACATTGAGCCTGAGGACCCTGCACCCCTCAGAGGAATTCTGAAAGCCAGGCTGCCATGTCCTCTGGCCACCCCAGTCCCAAGGGCGCACGCACACGCACACGCACGCACAGGCATGCAGCAGCCCAGGGACATGCAGGACAGCTGGGGAGGGGGCTCATGGCCCTCACCCACCCAGGCACAAACAGTAAACACACCACCTTCTTAGGCTTCAGTCCCCGCTGCATGAGGAGTAGGAAAGGGCAGAGTTAGAGAACAGAGTGAAGGTCACACGGCGCTGGCTGGCCAGACATCCTGGGTACAGGTGTTAGGACCAATTCAGGCACACACAGGTGTGGGGGGAGTCAGGTCACTGTCAAGTCCAGGGTTAAGTGAGAAGAGGGGTCTCTCAAGGATCAGCTTCCAGGAGGTCCACTACCTGGCCCAGGGAAGCTGGAGAGTCTGGAGCCCCACCTCACACACCCTGGACAGAGCAGCAGAGGGGAGCTACAGCGGGCCCTCCGCACACAGCCTACAACAGGTGGCAGAGGGCCCGGCTCCCTTCCATTCACCTGTGAATACGAGCGCGCCTTACTCCTCCAGTCCCTACCTTCCCCCTACCCTACAGCCTTCAGGTGTCGGCAGCCTTGGGGACCAAAAGGCAGGAAGCTGACACTACTAGGGTCAGACCTGGCCTCCTTAGGCCCCTGAGCCTCAGTTCCAATGGATCCAGAACTTCTGGGCCCTAACAGCTTTGCTCTGCTACCGCCTCTAGCGCTAAGGCAGCAACTCACGCCCAGAAAGCTTCCTTCGCAGGGAGAATGGAGGCTGGAAGGCTAACTCCGTTTACTCACCTACTGCTTCTCCCTGCCTAGGATGGGGTCTCCCTCCCCTCTTCCTCCTTTCCCGCTTTCTCCCTCTTGCTCCCCACGCCCACCCCCAACCACTTACCGGTTTGCTGGTCTTTGCGTTTGAGTCAGCTCCCTCTGCAGAATGCAAACAGAAACACAGTGTGTGCACTGAGGCGCAGGGGCACAGAGCACCGCGGCCGGGCAGGCAGGGTGTAACAAGGGCACACGGCGCTGGTGGAGAATCTCAGGATCCACCGCGGCCCCTGCTCGGGGGAGAAGTCCTGGGGGCTCGCGGGTGTGAGGAGCAATGCAAGCAGGTGGCGCTCACCTCTCCTGAGGACCTTCGAGGCAGAAGAATCGGGTGTCTCTGGGGAAGTAGTGTCTGCTCCATCTTCAAACACCTGGATCTGAGGCCACAGAACAGACTCACTATAGCCAGATCACGGATGGGTGGACGGAACAGGGGCCCCTGCCCAGGTCCTAAGCAAGCCTGGGGTACAGGGCAGTCTCCCTAAGGATGGCTCTCAGTCTTCCCTCCCCCACTACCTCCCACTCTCCCATCCAGAGACTTAAGCTCATACCCAGGACTCGGGAGCCCCAGCACAGCAGCTGCGCATGCAACAGAGCATGGGTCCACGCCCACGTGCGTTCCTGCACACGTGTACACACACACACACACACACACACACACAAAGGAGGTGAGCACCTGGGACTGGCGCACAAAGATGCCATGTCCTTCATCACAAGTGAAGTACTTTCTGCCTTGGACAGTTCCATCATTCTTGCCCTTTGCTTCATCCAGGATCACGCCTACCCATTTGCCAGTGGCAAAGAGTGTGGCTCCAACATAGGCCACGGTGCCCCGGTGGCCTTTCCCAATCACCTCCACACGGGAGCCCACTCGCAGGGGCCGGGCGCTTGCCTCCGCACTCATTCTGCTGCCACTGGGAGTCTGAAAGACACATGCAAACGTGCAGGGTTAAAAGCCTCAGGTCAGAGGTGTCATCCTGATGGTAAGAAAGGCCCCAGTCAGGACCCTGGCCTGAACCCCATTTCTCACGGTGAAGTCCCCCCTGTCAAATTCCCCTTTGACAAATGTCAGTGATGTGTTCTAAAATTTCTCTAGACTCCTCTGGAATCTGCCAGAAATTTTTTTAAGTTTATACTTAAATTTAACAATAAATCAGAATTCACTGATAGATCTGTAAGTGTCACCCCACATGGCTGCTCCCTCAGGAACACCGCCCCCAGGAGAGGAACTGCTCAAGCAAATAACGTGGTTTAGACCAGGCTCCCCACAGCACAGTGCCCTGACTCATGGGCCAGGCGAGTCCATGAGCGACCCCACAGAACCCTGCTCCCCTCCCCCCTGCTGCCTGTCTTCCCTGAGGTTCAGGTGGCTCTCTAAGGCCTCTCCCTTTCAGCGGCACACAACCGCCTCCCCTTCTAGCCCTCAGGTCACCACCACTCCTACCTGGGCTGACTCCCCACCCCCACCCCCACCCCCACGCCCCCCGTCACACTCCCAGACGCCTCAGGGAGCCCATTCAGCCATTTGACTCCCTTCTTCCCGGCCTGAGCCTGGGCTACCAACTCTCTACCCACAGCTCTGGAGAGTCTTCACTCTGGTTGCTGCTATGGAAACAAAACTGAAGGCCAGGTAAGGCAGGTACCTCAGATCTGTCCCCAGACTCCGCCCACTGGGCCAAACGGATGCCTTATCACCCCTCGGATGGACAAGCGCAGGACTGACTGAACGCTGTCCTTGGGAACCTCTCAGCTTCTGACACACCCGTGATGACAGGACAACGTGAAATTAGGTCCCAAACAGGCCCAGGGTTTAGAAGAAAATCACACCTAAGCCATTTTTAGCAATACCAGCTCCAAGAACCAGGGGCCTTGCAAACAGGTGAATGAGGCATGAAGTGGCAGCAAGGCCCTGAAGACGCCACAGGGTTCCCTTCTGACGCCCCACTTGGCTACATAGGGAACCTGGCCAGAGCCAGTCACTCCCCAACGTTCTCCCCCAAAGAGCTCATCTGGGAAGCTGATGCTAACATTCCCAGGGGCTCCGGGACCCCAAATCATACCTGAGACAGCAGAGTGGCTCTCATGGACCCGACAATAAAAGAAACTGACCGTAACATCAGGGCTGGCCTCAGACTCAGAGACTCTCCCCAACCTCCTAACCCTAACCAGCCTCCCAGACCCGGGTGGACACACTGGGTGGACACTCCGGATTCAGCCTCGGCCAGAAGAGCGGGAGAGCAAGTGACACACAACAAAGCTGCTCGGAAGAAAGGCTTCACTGCAAGGCCATTCCAGCCCACCGACCGCACTCGGAATCCCCAGGACGGTCTGGCCACCCGCAGGAACCTCTGGCCCGAGCTCCAATCAGAGTCAGCAGTCATGCCTTGCCAGTATCCACCGAGGGCCCAGCGCTGGGAAGGGCAGCCTGTGCGGTCCAGCACCAGCGGGGCTGTGAGTGGCCCCAGCCTGTCTCCCAGCCCCCACAGCAATGTCCACAGGCACCCAGGCCTTCTCCAGGGCCCTCCCAGACCAGGGCCACTTACCCGGCTGTACACGTGCCTCTTGCTCTGGGCCATGTTGCTCCCCTGGCCTCCACCCCCTCCCCCAGGTGGCCAGCGACAGAGAAAAAAGGCAGAAAGCTAGGCAGGAGGGTCAGGGCTCCGGGCCCTCATGGACAAGCGCAGGAGCCGGCAGGCATGGCCCTCCCCAGTCCATGGACCTCACTGGGTGGCCCGCTGGGGGAGGGATGGGGACAGAGATGGGGGCTGAGCAGCCAGAGCCCCTGCTGCCGGAGGATTCCTGAACCCAGACACAGGAGTCCTGCCGCCAGCTGATGAGTCTCACTCTGCGCTAGTGCTGCTCTAGACTTGTCAGGAGCCGCGCTGGCCTCTGGGTCCTAATGCCCCCCTGCTCCACCGGGGCCAGGACAAGAGGGACAGGGAATGCGGGACTGGGCCCACCGTCCTAGGGCCGGGAGCACAGCCCTGGCGGTCCTCCTAGTCTGCACGCCCTCACCATCCCTGCCACCCCCACCCCCGCCCCCAGGATCCGAGACCTCAGCAGACCCACAAGCATCAAGTGGCACTTCAAAACAGGGCCTGCACACGGCCAGAACAGGGTATCTCACTCTCCTTTCTCCCTCCCCTTTCTAACTTCTGGCCTCCGGGCCAGACCCACCTGACTAGGGTCTGGATTTCAATCGTACCCTGGGCCAGAGGAGCCAGGACCCCTGCCCAATACACAGCAAAGGAAGGGCAGCAATGGCGGCAATGTCACACCCACACACACAGCAAGTCACGTACCCCAGCCCCCACAGCACTGGCCCCTGCGCCCTGCGCTCCTGGCCTTGCTGCCCAGGCATCTCCTGAACAGAAACCATGAAAAAGCTGATTTTCTATATTGCACAAAATGTATTTAAAAATAACCATGGGTTCCTTTTATCATTTAAAATGTTTAATTTAGTAAGATGATACAGCCTAGTGAGAGGTCTCCAGAGGGCTCTGTACCCCAGACCACTGCATTCATGTACCCATCTAGCATAGGCTGTAAGCCAGCAGTTCAGGGTCCCTGCCCCGAAGTAGCCAACAGGGTTGTCCAGGGCGCTGACCTCTGGCTCCACTGGGCGCAGCGTGGATGTAGATGCCCTGGGCCTGAAGTACCTGTCTTGTCTGCACTGGGCTTCACTGGCCGAGCAGGGTCTTCCTCCATTCCACCCTCTTGCTAAGGCAGGCCAGAGAGCCTAACAGTAGAGTGATAGCCAACGGCCAGATACACGGCTCCCAAACCCCTCTCCACATCTCCAATCCTGGCCAGACTCCCTAAGAAACCATTCTTCTCCTCCCCTGCAAAAGCTCCATGTTGTCCCCTCCCTTCTATCCCCATTACACGGGTGGGCAGGGCCGCGCAGCTCCCTGCAGTCTGGGCTTCCACAGGAGCACAGCACTTTACAGTCTACAGAGGACCTTCAAGAAGACTTGTTTAGCGCCGCAGTTCCGGTTCTAGACGGGGGCTGCTTCTGTTCGATTCCTGGCTTCAGCATATGGTAGCTACATAAACTCGGTCCAGTCACTTCCTATCTCTGGGCCTCAATGTCCTCACCTGTTAGTTGGGAACAAGCAGAGAACCTTTCTGAGAGCTGCTGCGAGGATTAGCTGAGATAATCCACGTGAAACATTTCGGACAGTGCAGAGTAAGAACTCAAAGCCAGGGAGCTGGCAACGTCGTCCTCAGGTTTGGACACCTCCATCCCCCACAGAGAGGCAGGCCGGGACCAGTGCTGACAGAGAAGCTGAGGCTTAGACAACTGAGCAACTTCCCTGAAGCTACACAGAAGGCAAGAGGTGAAGCCAAAACCGCAAGCAAAGCCTGAACCAGAACCCCCTGGGCTTTCCAGTCTGCTCACTGGGTCACATGCTTCTAGGTTCCCAAAGCCGCGCTCTTCCTCGGGGCCACACAGCCTTCAAAGATTCAAAAGGGCTCAGATCGAAGAGCCACAGCACAACTCACTAGCCACACAAGCATATACAGCCACCTAAGTCCGTGCAGGCTGTTTCCTCCCGTGAAAACGCGACCAGCACCTGCCGTACGTTGTGAGGCTCAAATAAGAGAACACACGTCAAAGCGCTCTGTAACACGTGCAGAGGCTGCTGGAGTACAGAGAACTACCTCGCTGGATAAGAAGTGGTGAATAGGTCTTAAATAAAATGTCTCAACAATAAACATTATAAGGAATCACAGAGAAGAAGAAGGTGAGCTGGAAAGAAAAGGAAAACCCGACTATGCCTTGAATTACAAGTTGCTTCCGTGGCTCTGTGGAGCAGGAAGGCCTGCGACACTGCAAACTGTGGGCGCAGTGTGAGTAGCGACACAGGACTCTGCTTGCCTGGGGAAAATGAAAGATGACTGGCTGGGCTGAAGTGAAGAATTCTAGATGAGTTCTCCTATCAGACTAGGAGCCTTTCAAACCGGAGCCCACAACCTGTCCTCTTCACGCTCTCGTCACTCTCAGTGCAGGGAGTCAAACATTTCTTGAATGGCCTAGCGCGTCGACACTGAGCTGTATCAGAAGGTAAGTATGGACAGTCAGGGAGTTTAACACCAGCCAGAGATGAACTGGCTCCGGTAACAGCGGGGAGCCAGACCCCCCTGAGCAGGAGACTTGCATGATGAAAGCTCCTTGAGGAGGATCAGCAGGTGGCAGAGACCGAGGCGGAGCAGAGGCGGGAGCGACTTGGTGAAGACAGGGACGCACAGGACGGAGGCCGCGGCAACAGAGCAAGGGGTGAGGATGGTCTAAACCCGGTTCCTGAGAGAGACGGAGACAGAGAAGAGGAAATGGACCAATTCAGGGACAGTACAAAAGAGCCTGGAGAAAGCCCCACGTTGGATCAGACATGGGGAAAGCAGCGGTGAGCCTGTCCGGGCTCTGAAGGTGACAGACCTGGATACAGCTCTGCTTCTCCTAGTTCCTCACCTGCACATCAACTCCGGGGGAGGTATTTTCAGAGCACCAGTTACCCCATCTGACAAAAAACGGGGGAAGTAAAGCTGACCTCACAGGGATGTTGTGAGGATTAAATAAATAAGACCGGAGTACTTAGCACAGCGCCTACCACAGGGTACGTGCTCAACAAATTACAGACATGGTCTTCTCATTGCTGAGAGGGGACGCTGGTAACAGTACAAACACATGTTTCATGCATAAATAGGTGGGTGAATGAATGCATGAGGAAGTGAAGGAATGAGTAAAACTTGGGCGTTTTCTAGCAGGAGGAATGGAAGAATGATTGATAACAGAATTGGAAACTGAGCATGTTAGCAGAGAGATAATCATCTTGTCCTTAGCATCTTCTCCGGGGCAGCTGTAACCGTGGCCACTAACACATGCATCTCACGCCCTCCTTCCAAGGTGAACCTGTGATGTGGACAACACCGGTCCCACTACCTGCGTCCTACAGGCGACGGAACTGAGTCTCAGAGGTCAAACGCCTCACCCAAGCCTCACGGCCGGTCAGCGGCGGGGGTGCATCTGACTAAGCTGCGCAGGGAGGGAGGCGGCCCTGCAACAGCACCGCCGGGCCCCACCCCTCGTCACACAGGACAACGCCGAGTTCCACGTTCCCTCAGCCGGAAGACAGATACCCCCTGGACTTCTGGTTTCCTCCTCAGTGATACTGAATACTGCTACAAAGTCTAGGAAAATGGGAAGAGAGAAGGGAAGAGTCTCTGTCTGGTAAACAGGTTACCAGCAGTCTCGGAGCAAGTTTCAGAAATGACAGGAAAACCAGCGGATTATCGGGAATCGAGGCGCAACGAGTAAGGAGGACCAGCCCCTCCGCACCCAGCTTGCACCGTTTCTTGCTTTAACTGGTACCCGGCAACCTTGGAGCCCTTGACTTCCTCTTGCTTCACCTCATTTAACCTTGATCCTGGGATAACCCAGCTGTTTGCTTTCTCAGATCCCACTCGTAGAGGTTTGAAATCCAGGCAGTCTGAAAGCAGGGACCGCACACTTGAACTTGAACTGAACTGCATAGGCACTGGGTATTCTGATTTGGTTGCGAAGAGATAAAATGAAACACAATGCTAATGAGCAAGATACAGATTTTCTTAAAACTAGGGTGAAGTTGTACATCTCTAAAGGCACCAATAGGGAAGGGATAAGCGTGAACTTGAGTCCCCCAGGAGTGAGGAAAGGAGAGGAGAACAGACACTCAGGGACTGGAAGCTTGGAAGGCTGGATGCCAGGTGTGCCCAGGAACCCAGAGAAGACGCACACAGAGCCCTTGGTTCCCAGGTCCTGTTCCAGCATCTGCCTTGCAGGTCTCAGACAGACAGAACTCAGACCCTACATGGACTTTCCTTACCTCTCCAGCTCCCCATTATCCCCAGAAATATCTGCAGCCCACTCCTAATCTGAATACAGGGCTACCCCCTCCCACGGTACCCCCCTCCCCCCAGGAGTACCCACTAATTGCCAGGTCCACCTCCACAGGGCCCAGACCTCCAAGAGCCAGGAAGGAAAGCTACTCCTTTTCCTCAATGAAGGAGCTTTTGCAGGAAGGCAACAGGCCCTTGAGCGCAGGCAGCCCTGTATGCAGGAACTGCAACCCTCCCAGAGCTGGCAGGAGTCCTCCTCAACTGCCTATGCAAAGTTCCTGCTGCTTCCTCCCCATGAATCAACCAGCAAGTCCCTGGCACTAGGACCCTGCAGACAGGGAACCCTGAGCCTGCGCCCTAAAGAGAGAGATGCACCATTTCACAACTTCAGCAAAAGCTAAGCAGCCAACAAAGCCACGGCCACCTCGGCTGTGCTGGGCTCTGCCGTCAGGGCAGCTCACGGGCCACTCCGCAGAAGCAGGGCATTCTGTCCTTTCTCTTTTTAAATCCACGTCATCATCTGATCATCATGGAAATCAATCTCTTCAAGTCACCACGCAAAGGCGTATCCATGGCAACCTCAAGAGGAAGGACACAGAAACGATGCTCCAGCGGCTGCAGCAGGAGAAGGTAAGTCCATTTTCCACCCATGCCATCTCACCATTCTCCCCTTCCGCTCAAGCCAGGCGTGCGCCTTACCTACAAATTCTACCTATCACACCAATGGCGAAAACATAAAAGGTGAGTATTAATAATCTATGCTATTATATAAGGTTATGAGTCTGCCCTGTCCCACAGCTGGCAGAAAAAATTATTTTCTCAGCCTGCAGTACCTAACAAATCAATATCCATCACTTGTCTTTCTAGTCAGGTTGCTGGGAAACCACACAAGGATTTCAGAGTTCCCTACGTAGCTGTAAAAATACAAGAGCAACGTTAACCCCACCACCCTGCTCACCCAGGCCACCATCTGACCCCACCACCCCGCTCACCCAGGCCACCATCTGACCCCACCACCCTGCTCACCCAGGCCACCATCACACCCACAGACTGGCCTGGTAACATGCTCTCCTCAGCAGCCCTAAACTGCAGCCCCTCAAGGTCCAGAAACTGGAAGTTGGGATTAGATTTCTGCCTTTCTCTGAGGCCTCAGTGGAAGGAATGCCATTTCTGCAGAGCTTAGAGACTCATCGGACGTAAGTACCACTAAGCGTAAGTAAGTCATCCTCTCAATTCCCTCTTCTGTAAAACAGGGATAATAGCAACACCCTTCTAACAGGATTGTTGTCAGAATCACGGGAAAATGCCTGGGAAGCACTCAGAAGAGTGCCTGGAGTCAAGCACTTACTAACTGCCAGCCACGATTACGATCAGGAAGAGGAAAGAGAAGGCTACAGTGCAGGGTTCAAGGTCAGAGGGAATCAGCGTTCCCGGAGCCCGTCTCGGGTCTGCGCTCGTCCCCTCTCCTCTCTGGGGAGCTGTTTCAAGCCTCCCTCCCCACTTTCAAGTCCCTTTTCTGCTCGAGCCCCCACCAGGGTCCCCACCCCTCAGCAGGTAAACTTGCTGAGAAGGAAAACTGAGCCTATTAGATGAGAATTCCTTTGCAATTTTAGATGCATCCATCACCGCCTCTTTCTCCCCACGTTCTCTCCTTTCTTCTGTCACTGCTCTTCAAGGAAACGATGTCCCCTTCTTTTCAGAGGCAACCCTCGCCCCTCCTCTAAGGACCTGATTCAGCCATCACCTTTTCCTCTGTGTCTTCAAATGCCACCTCCCTACTGGCTCTTACACATCATCAGATAACCCATGCTCAAGGCTTCTAGTCCAGGAAAATCTGTCTCTAGTCTCTGCTACTCCTCCACAAGCTGCCACCATCTCCCTTCCTTCCTTCCTTCCCTGCCAAAAACCTCAAAGTGAGGGCATCTTCCACATCCTCACTTCCCGTCCACTCTTCAATCCACCTGGCTCCTGTCCTTATGACTCCAAAGAAGCTGCTCACGCTAAAAAACATAAAAAGCGCCCTGGTGACCACAATCTCCTCATTGCCCAGTCTCAAGGTACATTTTCCAAGCTCATCCTGCCTGACCTCCCACTAGTAACAGAGGCTGCTGATTCTCTTCCTGCAACTTTTTCCTCTGTCGCTCCCTGGACAACATTCTGTCTCACCTTGCCCACCAGTCCCTCTCCTCTCCTCTGGCATCCTCAGCCTTCGAGGAGCGTGGCTGGGCTCATCCATTCCAACAGCACCGACTACCACTTCCACCTGCCACCCCCAGGGCACAGACTCTCCTCTGAACCAGACCCACATTTCCACCTGTCTGCTAAGTGCCAAAGAGCCCCCAAATTCAACACGATCCAAAACACGTGCTATCTTCCCCCCTCAAAAACATTCCTCTTCTAGAGGCGAGGGTATAGCTCAAGTGGTAGAGTGCGTGCTTAACATGCAGGAGGTCCTAGGTTCAATCCCCAGTCCCTCCTCCAAATATAAAAATAAATAAACCCAATTACCCCCCCCAAAGAAAAAAGAGAAAAAAACATTCCTCTTCTATATTCCCCCTTTACCACTGGCACCTCCACCCACCCAAAATAGAAAACCGAGTCATCCTCAACAACTCCCTGTCTCCTGTTCTCAACGAGTCGTTGCGTCAGGTTAACTCTGTCTCTGCAGTCTCTCTGACTCGTACCCTCCTTCCCACCCCCACTGACCTAATCTTTAACTCAGCCTTCAGCCAAGCCTAGGTTACTACAAGAGTTTCCTGACGTCCCTGATCCAGACTCTCCCCTTTCAGCCTAGTTCCACAACTGGCTTCCCAAAATACAATCACATCACCTCCCTGCCTGAAAACCTCCAGTGGCTTCCCTCCCACAAAACTGAATCTTAGCATAAACTACAGGCCGTTAAAAACCTGGCCTCCTTATGAATCTAGTCTCATCAGTCGCCTCTCCTTTGATCCCAAAGTTCTCTTACATTCCAGCCACCTGAATCTACCTCCCTTAGGCTTCTGCGAATGTTGCAAGCGTCACCAGGTCCATTCTCTCTTCATCTTCAAGGCTCGACTCAGTTATCACCTCTTTCCCAAAGATTCCTTTGACGTCTCCACGTGGGGCTAGTCACTCCCCGCTCTGCCCTCCCGTAGCGCTTTGGAAAAACCTCCACTACAGTATCACAGTGTATTTAAAACGTTGTCTCATTATCATCAATTCTTCCAGGGCAGACAGATTTTACTCATCGCAGTCTCCTAAGCACTGAGCACAGACAGCCCTCGACGCTGAGCAGAAGCCTGGATGTGCACCGCGCCAGGCGCTGGGGCACAGGCTGGCTCTGACAGGCTTCCCAGAGACGCCGGGAGGGACATGAAGTCCCGCACATGTCGCTCCGTCGTCCCCACAGAGGCACCTAAGAAACCACAAAGGCAGGGACAGCGCCAGGGACTGGAAGGTGGTAGCGACACTAAAACTCAAGTTCACACGCGTCCAGGGTCAAAGGAGCACAGGGAGACCGCGAGGCCGTAGGAGAAGTGCAGATCTTCTGGGAAAAGAGCTTTAGTGAGGCTCTGGGAGGGACAAGGGCCCAGTCGCTGCTTCAGTGACGCCCTCAGTGGACAAGCAGGCGCTCAGGGAGGTCAGACTGGACAGCCCATCTGTCCATCAGCCAAGGGTGACCAGAACTAGCCAGAACCTCTAAAGAAAAATTATATAAAACCAAATTCAGTGTCTCCAGGATGGCAAGGACCCTAAGATTTGAATCGGGTAACTGCTCAGCACTCACCTCCTCAGGGGACACTGAAGGTCCAGTTCCCACGCCCTTGGTGTGGGACAGACAGCCCCAGCCCCACACAGCACCCCCGGCTGTAGGCAGGCTGAACACCCGAGGAGTCCTCCACCGCGGTCCCTCCCAACCTGTAACTCCAGGCGGCCACCAGCGAATGGGACAGCCAGCAGAGTGCAACCCACAGCAGCTGGCAATTTTGCCTTACGATTTTCCCAACTAGTCTGACTCCTCCCTGACCACTTCTTTTCCTTTGTACCCTCCTGGTCAATCAGGCCCAACTTATCACTTCTTTCTCGGTATTTCTCCCGCATCCTTACTTCCTCCTCCATCACCACTGTCATCACTTTGGTCAGCCACTCAACAGCTTTGCAAATTAAGGCAAATCATTTACCCTCTTTGGTGCCTCCTCTATAAAACGGGGTCACAGCTGCTCTGCCCACCTCCCAAGAAAAGACTGCCTTCTGTAATCTGTAAAATCTCACACATAAATATAAGGCATTACTGTTACCATCAACGTTAAGTTCTCTTTACTGATCGATGAAACAGACCTGGCCCCCTGCCTTGCTGCTTCTCCATTTCCAACCACATTGCCCACCATAGTAAGACAACCACACACTCTAAAATACTGCTTTGCCCAAAGTCTTTCATTGTAAGTAACCTTACAATCTCACTGTAAGAAATCTTACCATTTCTTACTTTAATCAAACAATCCTGGATCTGACAAATGCAGTGTCATCTCTGCACCACTGTCTGCTGCTCAGGATGCTTTCCCCAGTTTTGCAAGCCCCACCCACCTTTCAAAGTCCAGCTACAGCCCCACTACACCGCACCGCAGAAGGGCTGAATTTAAGAGAGGGATCTGGAACAACATCATGGAAGAGTAAAGGATAATGCAGTCTGGGGAAACTAGGGAGAAACACCGTCATCTCACGCTTTAAGAGTCACCTATTTAAAAGAGGATTGCATTTTCCTTTTCTGTTGCATTCTAACAGATAACCTCGGACCAACAGTATGGAAGCTGCAGAGACGTATTTCAACAAAACAAAAAAGTTCCTTACTGAGAGATTCCAAGATGAAACGGGATGGACGCCTTATATGCATGCAGTAATTTCCCCACTATTAGAAACGTGCAAGTCCAGACCAGCCACTGGGCAAGGATATTTTAGATGGAACTCAACTGTCACAGGGGTAACCAGACTAGAACCACAGCATGTTAGATCTGAAAGGAATCTTAGAGATCTTCTAGTCCAGTCTGCTATTTTATAGGCCCGGACAGGGAAGCGATCACTCAGAAGCAGCCCAGTTTGCTGTGGAGAGCAGGGAGCAGAGCACGGTCTCCTTCAATCCAGTGATCCACATCCTTGCTGCTCAAAGTGTGTGTGGTCCACGGATCAGCAGCTTCAGCGTCACCTGGGAACCAAATCTGTATTTTATTGAACAAGAAACCCCCCCTCCTCCCCTCGGCCAGATGCATGCGCCACTAAAGTTCAAAAAGCACTGACCTACACTACACCCTTCCAAACCTTTAGTTTCGATGCTGGAACTCCATTTCCCAAACCGTTTCATATGTTAAACGGAAACAGTGCCCAAGATTTTCCATTCAAATCTGGGAAACTCTCCATACTGTTTACTTCCAGTGGGAAGTTCAAGGTAAATATCATTAGCATATTGAAAACTGGCACATTCTATGGTAGAGAAAACCCTAACCATGAAGTTTCTAAACATATTTGAGCACAAAACGCCTTTTGAAAACAGTTACCGTTAACTACTATCCTTAACGTCCCGTGGCTTGGGCTTTGGCAGTCAGTCAGGTAAAGTGTCAGTCTCCACCTCAGAGCTCCTCGACTCTCAGGACCTTAAGCACATGCATTCGTAACTCGTCAGTATGGGCGTGCTGCTCTGCTCACTGTAAAAATGAAGGCAAGTTTCCACGTGACCGCCTCTTTAACAACAGCGGAGTTCCTCGTCTGAGTGATTTCGTTGGGAGGATGCGCAAGACGACTTCCCAAGGGTCATCCTTCCAGGTAAGGCGGGCCCCAGGAGTGGGTGGGAAACAGACACACTAAACGCACATCCAGGCCCCCATGCTTGAATCTATTTGGGCTGTGTTTTTGTTATGTTGTTTTGGGGTTTTTTGTTTTTTTTTTCCGTGTGACACAACTTCTCAACCATGTGCCCCACAGGAAACCTGTAGCTCGAAGTGGGTTCAGGGGTGCCTCGGACGCTCCCAGGAATGGAGAGGAACCCTGGCAGTTTCGGAAGAACTGGGAGGCACAAGCACTCCGACCCCGGGAGAACACCGCCAGGCTAGGGCGCTCGGGCGGGTGGGACCGGCCCAGACGCAGGCGGGCGCCCACCCCCGCCGCGGCCCCCCATACGCGCCGCCCCCGCCCCGCGCCCCCGGCTCCCGGCCGCGCCCCGCCGCGCGCCGAGCCCCCAGTGCACCGCCGGGAGCCTCGCCGACACGGGGTGGGGAGGAGACGGTTGCCAGCGTCGCCGCCTCCGTACCTGTCCTGCCAGGGGCTCCGCGCCGGGCTCCGCGCCGGGCTCCGGCCCCACCGGCGACCGACGCCCAGGCCCGAGCGGGGGGCCCGCCCCGCCCGCGTGGGCTGCCCGATGCGCCGCCCGACACCCGCAGGCCCCCCGCCCCGGGCCCTCTCGCCGCTGAGGCCCAGAGGCGCGCTGGGTCCGGGGGACACGCTGCTCTTCCCCGAAGACCAGCCCGGGTTAAAAGCTGCCCCCCGGACGCGGCCGTGGAGACAGCGATCAGGCACAAAGCTGGACGCCTGGGGCGAAGCGCGCGCGTGCGCACTGCGCCTGGGAACCCGATTAGGCCCAGAGGAGGGCGGCGCGCGGCGGCCGGCGCGCTCCCCAGGCGGGCGCGCTCCCCAGGCGGGCGCGGACGGCGCAGAGGCGCCGGGGAGCTCCCTTGCGTTGGGCCGGTGGGTCCCCCAGAGGGTCGCTGAGCTTTTCAGTGCCAAGCAGCTAATGAAAACAATAGTGATAAACCATATTTCGTCAGGTAGCTTAAGGAGAAGATTAAATTTTGCTGCTGCTCTGTATTGCCCATCGTATGAAGATACAGGCATTCTCACGCCCTTATGGTGGAAATGTAAAATAATGCAAATTTACATAATGACATTTTGGCATTCTTTAATTAAAAGAAAAGAAAACATTAAAAGTGCAAGATCCTTGACCCCAGTGCACCCACTTCTAATGATGTAGCCAAAAGAGGTGAAAAAAATGATAGAACATGTGTTCAAAGATATTTGTAGAGGGATATTGGGAGAGCCAGGATTTGATAGACAATGGGTTCGAATTCGATTTCCTGGCTGCATGAGATCTTAGGTCGGTGACTTTACCTCTCACAGCTCTGCTCTTTTGAAAAACGAGGATGTTAATGATAGAGTCTACATGATTAGGTTTTTAGGAATATTAAGTGAATCCATGTAAAGAGAGAGCTATTGGAGGGTTAGGTTTATCCCAGTTAACTTCAGATTGAAAAACAACCTGAGAGATCCATGAAGTTGTTGGTGGGGTGGAGGTGGCGAGTTAATGGTAGAAAGGGGGAACTGGGCAACCTCTCCACCACTGCCCCTTTTGTCCCCATTTCATCTTCTAAATATGTCTTGTTCTTATTCTTGATAGAAAATGCATCGGCGTGATTCAAAAATCAAAACAGCGTGAAAACTGCACTGAGAAACCTCTCCTCACCCCTCTTCCCATCCATTCCTTCTTCCTTGCACACTGCACGTAACCCTTGTTACTGGTTTCTCATTTGGCAAATATGAATGTATAGTCTTACTCCCCCATTTCTTCTTTTTTTTCAATTTTCAGTCTTTTTAATGTTAATCATTCTTATATCTGCACTGGTTTCCCATTTTGGCTTCCAGAAGTTAATTGGTCTTTTGAGTATCTTCTGCTATGAGGTGCCTCTTCAAATCTGCTCATTAAAAAAACATAATTTTGTGTCATTTTTTTGTGTGATTTGTATAAATTCTTTATATATTTTGGGTAAGTCCTTTTGAAATGAGTGGGACTCTGTGGGACCTTCCCAGGACAGAGTGTCTGAGTGTCGGGGGTCTCTATCCTCTGTCCCTGCCTCGCTGTGTGTGAGTGTGGGGTGTCCTTGTCATCTTTCCCTGACGCGCTGTGTCTCAGCGTGGGGTGTGTTCTTCCTCTTTCCCGACTCGCTGTGTCCGAGTGTGGGTGTCTGTCCTCTGTGCCTGACTTGCTGTGCCTGAAACATAGACAGACAAATGCACTAGCCTCCTCCTCCTCCTCAATTAGGTAGACAGACACACTAAACAACTCCTCCTTTAGATAGATAGACAGAGACAAATAGACAGACATACTAGACTTCTCTTCCGCCCGCATTTGATAGAAAAATAGACGCACTAGGCTCCTCCTCCTGCTACAAGAGATAGACAGACTACACTCCTCCTCCATTAGACAGACAGACAGACAGACAGACAGACAGACAGACAGACAGTGGGAGAACCACGCAGGGCTTTGGGGCCGTCACAGACACAGGAAGGCACTGTAGCCAATGTACCAAAGTGCCTGTTGGTTTCCCGTCCTTTCTCTCCCCTACAGTCTAGGAAACAGCGCCCTGCAGCTCTGTCCTTTATTGATCTTTTTTTGCCCTATGGTGAACACCTGGGCAGGAAGAGAGGGGTGAAGATACTGTTTTTGATTATGAAAACCTATATTCACCCTTTATGTCTGTGCATAGTTTTTATCTTGTAAATTAATCTGTTATTTTCCATACTTCACTCTTCTAGAAAATAATTGTCCAGTAAGCAATTGTCCTCAAACAGTTACCTATTCCATGTATATAAAAACATATATGTACTTGTAAGTGTATAATAATGCTTAAATGATTCTGAGTAAAAGAGAGAGCTGATAAAGAGAGTGGCTTCCAACTTGAGGGCACCTACAAGTAAGTGGACAGTCATAAGCTCTTGGGCCCTGGCCCCCCCGGCCCCCCTTGGGTTTTGTCTTTCTCTGTCCTTCTTGCCACCTGACCCCACATCAGGGGGACTTTTGGATTATAAGCCTCAGTCCGCGCTCAGACCAACCAGATGGCCATGCATCGTGACTGCCCGGGGTCCAGCTACGTTCCTCAGCCACAGAGTACTCAAGACTTTCCTTGTGGCAGTCCTTGCTACCCAGGCCCTGCCAGAGCCAGCTTCTGTCCACAGGATTGAGCCCCAAGGGAAGGAAGGAGTGACCCTTCTGTCTCTCGCCAGCTTCTAGGCCTAGGACAGGAGTTAGGGAATATGGGGAGGGGAGTGAGTGGGTCTCAGTGGAGTAGCGGCCAACCCACACTCCCACGGGCTGCAGGCAAGCTCCCTGACACTCATGTGGGAAAGGGACAAGGGTCTCGGCACCAGCCTCGGTGCCAGTCAACGTTCCTGGTCGCCAGCTGGAAGGGAGTTAGTGCTGCCCAGCAGTTCCCCACATCTTGGACTCCTTTCTACTCTCATGAATGTTCTCATGATATTTTCTTTCTCCAGGTCCTCTTTGGTGGGCAGCCACTCTCCCCAAGATGCTGTCATTAGTTGTCTGCAGTCCAGAAGTTTCTGCATAGATACAAGTCCTCCTGTCTGCATTTCTCTCCTGCCTTGTGTGGGTTTCAGCCCTCAAATGCCACCAGATACAAATTAAATAAATAAATAAATCCCAGAAATGGCAGAAATGGCAACTATGTCTTTGAAAGCTTATTGCTGTTAATTTCCAGGATTTTATGTATTAACCCTTCTAAGAACACATTGAACCTGCTAAAATCTAGCCAGTAGATCTTGGGAGACAAAAGTTTATAACAATAGTAAAGAAAAGTAATCATAGGAATTACAGATACTGACCCATGTTATCATAGGTTGGCCATAGGTTTGAAAGGATCAGCAATTGGGTTAATTCATACATAGAATTTATAAAGTTATAGAAAACATTAACAGTTCTGTGGGCTTTAAATCATCAGAAGGCCTATGAAAAACAGGAGAGTTTACCTGCTAGTGAAACTTCTCTGTTTTAAGCCATTTATTTGT
This sequence comes from Camelus dromedarius, assembly GCF_036321535.1. Classification (NCBI taxonomy): domain Eukaryota; kingdom Metazoa; phylum Chordata; class Mammalia; order Artiodactyla; family Camelidae; genus Camelus; species Camelus dromedarius. The sequence continues at coordinate 10,188,077 of NC_087450.1, forward strand.
TTTGCCAATTTAACTCCGATGAAAAAAAGGGAAGGGTTCCCTAAGGGGAGGTGGTCACCATTCTAGAGTAGCGTTACCCACATTCACTCACTGAATAAGTATCTATGGGGGGATTCATTTTTCTCAGACTAAGGAGGAAATACCATCTGTGGACATGGGCTAAGACTGTACACAGGGAAGAAAGCGCATGCAGTGAAAATCACACCAGGAGATCAAACTGCTAAACTGAGATAGACAAGAGAGGAGGGGCTCCTCAGAGAGGCCTGTGAAGTCACTGTATTCTTCCTAATAAGAGTGACACCAAAAAATTGTAACATTTAATTTTTTAACATTTTTTATTGATTTATAATCATTTTACAATGTGTCAAATTACAGTGTAGAGCACAATTTTTCAGTTATACATGAACATACATATATTCATTGTCACATTTTTTTTTCTGTGAGCTACCGTAAGATCCTGTATATATTTCCCTGTGCTATGCAATATAATCTTGTTTATCTATTCTACATTTTGAAATCCCAGTCTCTCTCTTCCCACCTCCCGCCCCCTTGGCAACCACAAGTTTGTATTCTATGTCTGTGAGTCTATTTCTGTTTTGTACTTATGCTTTGTTTGCTGTTTTGTTTTGTTTTTTTTTTTAGATTCCACATATGCGCGATCTCATATGGTATTTTTCTTTCTCTTTCTGGCTTACTTCACTTAGAATGACATTTTCCAGGAGCATCCATGTTGCTGCAAATGGCATTATGTTGTCGGTTTTTATGGCTGAGTAGTATTCCATTGCATAAATATACCACCTCTTCTTTATCCAGTCATCCGTTGATGGACATTTAGGCTGTCTCCATGTCTTGGCTATTGTAAATAATGCTGCTATGAACATTGGGGTGCAGGTGTCATCTTGAAGTAGGGTTCCTTCTGGATATATGCCCAGGAGCGGGATTCCTGGGTCATATGGTAAGTCTATTCCTAGTCTTTTGAGGAATCTCCATACTGTTTTCCACAGTGGCTGCACCAAACTACATTCCCACCAGCAGTGTAAGAGGGTTCCCTTTTCTCCACAGCCTCTGCAGCATTTGTCATTTGTGGCTTTTTGAATGATGGCCATTCTGACTGGTGTGAGGTGATACCTCATTGTAGTTTTGATTTGCATTTCGCTGATAGTGATATTGAGCATTTTTTCATGTGTTTATTGATCATTTGTATGTCTTCCTTGGAGAATTGCTTGTTCAGGTCTTTTGCCCATCTTTGGATTGGGTTGTTTGGTTGTTTCTTATTAAGTCATATGAGCTGTTTATATATTCTGGAGATGAAGCCTTTGTCAGTTTCATTTGCAAAGATTTTCTCCCAGACGTAGGTTGTCTTTTTGTTTTATTTACGGTTTCCTTTGCTGTGCAGAAGCTTGTAAGTTTCATTAGGTCCCATTTGTTTATTCTTGCTTTTTATTTCTTCTAAGAGAAAATTTTTGAGATGTACGTCAGATAATGTTTTGCCTATATTTTCCTCTAGGAGGTTTATTGTATGTATCTTGTCTTATGTTTAAGTCTTTGATCCATTTTGAGTTCATTTTTGTATATGGTGTAAGGGAGTGTTCTAGCTTGTTTTACATGCTGTCCAGTTTTCCCAACACCATTTGATGAAGAGACTGTCTTTATTTCGTTGTATATTCTTGCCTCCTTTGTCGAAGATTAGTTGACCAAAAGTTTGTGGGTTCATTTCTGGGCTCTCTATTCTGTTCCATTGGTCCATATGTCTGTTTTTGTACCAATACCATGCTGTCTTGATGACTGTAGCTCTGTAGTATTGTCTGAAGTCTGGAAGAGTTATTCCTCCAGCCTCTTTCTTTCTCTTCAGTAATGCTTTGGCAATTCTAGGTCTTTGATGGTTCCATATAAATTTTATTATGATTTGTTCTAGTTCTGTGAAGTATGTCCTGGGTAATTTGATAGGGGTTGCATTAAATCTATAGATTGCCTTGGGCAGTGTGACCATTTTAACAATATTGATTCTTCCAATCCAAGAGTATGGGATATCTTTCCATTTTTTAAGTCTTCTTTAATTTCCTTCATCAATGGTTTATAGTTTTCTGTGTATAATTCTTTCACCTCCTTGATTAGTTTTATTCCTAAGTATTTTATTACTTTGGGTGCTATTTTAAAGGGGATTATTTCTTTACTTTCTTTTTCTGTTGATTCATCGTTAGTGTAAAGAAATGCAACTGATTTTTGAACGTTGATCTTGTAACCTGCTACCTTACTGAATTCATCAATCAGCTCTAGTAGTTTTTGTGTGGACGTTTTAGGGTTTTGTATTTATAGTAACATGTTATAGCTGAAATCTTTGATCATCATGTTTGTCTTTGTAATACAGCCTTATGACTTAATGTCAAGAGAACAGTTTTTCTCAACAAGGTAATTTCCCCGTTTATAATCCAAGAGTTTCCGTGTGACCCATCATGTCCTCCTTTTTGGCCTTGGCTTCCAAAAAGTGCAGAACTGAATGTAATGTTCAGTTGCAAAATGAAGCTGGCAGAAGTTTGGAGAGTCCCTCCCTTCCCCAGAGGTTTTCTACAGGCACTCATTCAGCAGGACACAGGGGTGTCGTGTCCCTGCCGTGGGTCCGCTCAGCTGTTTGTCGCTTCCCGTGGCTTTGTAGGGACATTGCTGTTGGGCTCAGTGCCGTGGAGGAGACCTTGTGTCCGTCCCAGGCTCCATTCCATCCGGTCCGTATTTGTCTGATGCCGTATGTTTTTCCGTTGCTTTATCCTGTCTTCCTAGGTCTCTGTTTTAGTTGTGTCTTTTAAAAAATTGACTCTAAAGCTCAATTCTTAAAAAGAACCCAATCTGAGAGTCTTTATTCTGTATGTGAGTTTAATCTTTTACAATTACAGTGACTACTAATGTATTTGAATTTAGTTTAAGTTCATTATTGTATTTGTTTCTCTTCTAATCAAGTTTCTAAATTTTTTTCCTTTCAAGTCCCTTTAATTATTCCTAAGTTTTAAAGTGTGATTTCTGGACATAAATCATGTCATAAAAATTAAGTATTTGTTAATTCCACAAAGTGTTGTTAATTAGTACTTCTCTTCCTGAGAAAATGTAAGGGTTATAGGATGCATTGAACTTCAGCTCCCCTTTCACCTTCAGTGTTTTAATTGTCCAGTAGGTGTATCACATTACATCCAAGGCACGCTATTTTTTTGTGTGTCTTTTTAAAAGAAAAATGCCCCCAATTGCAACATATAGATAACATTCTGATTTTGGAGTTGTTAAGACATGAAAAAATACCTCTTAGGATTGGTAAAATATAGTAATAATTTTAAACTCTCCTTCAGTTAATCATTATCATCACAATCATTATTTAGTAAGAGACCATACTCACTCAGATACATAGTCCTTTTTTTTTTTTTAAACCAATTTGTTTTGTCATTTCTACTTGTAACCCCTCCCTCCTGGGTACCTCCTTCAGTAAGTTTCTTCGTTAAGGTCTATGAGTTTTGTCTGAAAATTCTGTTTGCTTCAACACTATTTAAGATAATTTAATGGGGCTTAGCTTTTTAGGGAATATGTTATTTATCTATCTTTTACTGAGGTATAGTCACTTTACAATGTTGTGTCAGTTTCTGGTGTACAGCACAACACTTCAGTCGTACATGAACATACGTACGTTCATTTCCATATTCTTTTTCACTGTAAGCTACTGCGGGGTATGGAGTGTATCTCACTGTGCTCTGCAGTGTAAACCTGTTTGTCTGTGTTATGTGTACCAGTCAGTATCCCCCGGGATGTGTGTTATTTTATCAGCACTTTGTCTACAGACACATGTTCTGTTGTCTTCTGACCTTTATTGCTGACAATGAGAAATATTAGTGCAATCATGTTTCTTTGTAGCTAATTTGTCTTTCTCTTTGGTAGCCTTTCAGATTTTTATCTTTGTTTTATGATTGTAATACATTATGTCTAGGTCAGGATTTATTTTTGTATGAATAACTTGAGATTATGACCCTCATTCAACCTGAGTTTACACATCTTTAAGTTCTGAGATTGTTCTCTCCTTTTCTTTCTTCTTTTCCCCTTGGAAAAAGTCCTACTAAATGTAAGTTGAACTTTCTCATTTTATTTTCCCAAGTATCACAACTTACTTGGTATGTTAAAGTCTCTCTATCTTTTTTACTGCTCACATTTTTAATCTTCCTGTTCTGCCTTCTGGGTGGATGACTCAATTCTCCTCTTCAATTCACAAATCCTTCCTTTAGCTAAATGTCCCATGTTTTTGAATTGTCCATTTAATACACTTCCGTGATCACTGCTTCGCCCATACTGACTAATCAGATCCCTGGACCAGCCGTCTGGGGGCAGAGCCTTCACTGTGCTGCACAGATGGGGGCACAGAGTTTAGGAACATCACCCAGGTGAGGTACCCAGTACCCAGGGTTTAGGGCTGGAACCTGGGGCCCAGGCTCTTCACACATCTGCGTTGAGGTTTTTACTCTTGTATCTGTTTTTTTCATTGTCAGAATTTATATTTTTGGTGTCTTCCAAGGCTTTCATTTTGCTCATTATAGTCTTATCTTCTGGGTTTCTTCCTTGAGCTGTAAGAACATTTACTTCCTTTATGGATTCATTCCAAGATTTTTTTATTGCTGCCATCTTTTGGGGCATGTGTTTTGCCTCTTAAGCTGTCTGGACCTCTCCCTCATGGTGACCTAGTGTGGCTTGTTCTGACCGTGAGGCCACTTTGAGGAGAGGGTTTGTGGGGTATCCCGTTGCCCTTGGCTGTGGAGATGTCCTTAGAGGGCAGTTAGTATCTGTGTCCCTGAGGTTCCACGAGTTCCTTGGGCTCTAGGTGAGTTTTATTGTTCAGTTCTTGACTTGTGATACCCATTCCTGGATGGTGGGTATACACTTTTTTTCATTTTACTGGAGGTACTGGGGAGCGAACCCAGGACCTTGCACACGCTAAGGATGCGCTTTACCACGGAGCTCTGTCCCACCCCCCTGGGTGGTATAAATTTGATTTCACACCTGTTCACAAGGCAGGCCGGGTCTCTGATTTCCTGTGGGGTTTCTTTGTGCCCAGAGCCTTGTGTGGGCAGTGGTGCTGGCCTCAGGCCTGGTGGCTGACAGGCAGGGGGCCTTCCCACCTTCTGCAGGAAGCTCAGGTTCAGTGGGCTGACGTGGCATTTTGTGTCCCGAAAGGCTTCCATCTGCTCTCAGAGCCCAGAACCCCTGGGCTCCCGTCGCCTGTCTGTGTGAGCTCTGGTCTGGCCCTGGAGGCATTTCCTCGTGTACCCGCAGCCTGGCTGTAGAACTTGTAAGCAGCTCTTTGGTTACATTATAGTCACTATTTCTGTTTGGTGCAGATGGTTGGGGGGCGGGTGGAGGTTGCTGTTCCCACGTGGGTTAACATCTTTGTTGATCTTGGAGCTTTTCCATGTGCAGACTTGTTGTTGGGTTTACAAAATTCCTCTTACAAAATACCTTACTGTGGATTCTCACCTACTGTGGGTAAATGTGTTTTAATCTAGTTAAAAATAGTATGTGTGCTGGGAGGTTTTTCCCTTATTGTTTGAATAAAACTCAATTTGAAATACTATTTCATCTTTAATAAGATGTGCCTTAAAGCACTCATTCTTAGGGCTTCTAAGTGAAAACTGTTTCTCTCCTTTCGGTTGCATGCTGCCACTAGGCACCAGGTTGACCCGGAGTTCCTTGGCTTAGGTCTGGGCAGCGCCCTCCTCAACAGCCTGAAGCAGGCGGTGGGGGCCCTGGCCAGCAGCGCGGGCGTGCTGGGCACCGTGCAGGCAGCCGCCCAGGCTGCGCCGCAGGGCGGCTGGTCGGCGCTGCTGCCCACCGCCGAGCGGCGGCCCGGGTGCTCTGCGCCCTCCTGCCCTGCGCGGTGGGCTCGGGCTCAGAGCAGGGGCGCGGCGGGCTGGGCTGGGCTGGGCTGGGCCGGGCAGGTGGGCACTGGAGAGGCTGCCAGGAGGGGAGGGGGCTTACCTCACATTGGCAAAAACACTTTCCGTTTTCCACTTTCCAGCAACGAAGTTAACATCAGTCCAGGTCGGTGATTCATGATCAGTCTCGGGGCAGCTTGATGGCTGATGGAGGCTTAGAGTCTGCCTTCAACGCAGCCGTCACTGCAGAAATCCAGGCTCGCGAGCTGACAGAGGTGAGCTTACCTGCCAGTGAGCTGAGATGGAAACGCCGTGCGCTGTGCTCGTACTCGTGAGAAAATAACAGCCTTTTGCCAGAATTATTAAAAACTGAAACACAAGCAAGACTTTTAGTAACGTCCAAATATTTCTGTAATTAAAACTTTTATCTTACATAGCTTTAAAAAATATTGTTACTAATACGATAAAATGCACCTGCTTCAAGTGTCTATTTAATGAATTTGACAGATACCCTGATCATAATATGCATTGTTTCTATCTCCCCAGAAAGTGCCTTTGTGCCCCCTTGCATTTGAAATCAGGACACTGTCCTGCCTCCCTCAGATGATGTCAGTTTTGCCAGTTCTGAATGTCACATAAACGGAATCATACAGTATATACTCGTTCATGTCAGCTTTATTTTGCCTTGATAATGACTTTCAGATTCATCTGTGTTGGGTGTGTTGTTTCTGCTGCTGAGCAGTGTTCCTCTGTATGGTTATGGCACTGCTGGTCTGTCCATTCTCCTGTTGATAGACATTAGATGATTTTAACTCCATGAAATTGCTATGATCATGCTGTGTATTTTGCAAATGCAAGTTTTTCTCTTGGGTAAATACTGTGAATTCCAATTTGCCGGATCCTAGGGTGAGCGTGTGGTTACAGCTTCCCAAAGTGGCTGTGCCATTTACATTGGAACCAGCCTGTGTGAGCGTTCCAGCCCTCGACCTCATCAACATTGGGCATCTTCTTAGCTTTGGCTCCTCCGGGGGCAGGGTGGGGCGTTTGTTTGTATTTGCATGTGCTAATTGGCCATCATAGCCTCTTTTATTACTTTCATTGTTGTAATAGTTTTCAATTTAAAAACTTACGCTGCTAAAATTAGACGGAGTGAGTGTATTAGAAATATTTTTGAAAATACACTTTGATTAAATTGAAAAACAATCAGAGGAAATCATATACGTAATGATGTTGGTAGCAACAGCCATTCTCTGTGTACCCTGTTATTTTTCAGGGACCTGTGCTGGTTACTTTACTTTTTTTCTCTTTTAACCTAGTCCACTGTGTCGAGTGGGAAAAGTTGTCTCAAAATTCCATTTTACAGATGTGGACAGGAGCACCACCGATTTGCTGAGGTGTCCTGACTGGTGAGTGGCAGGTTTGCTGACTCCAACCTCTGCCATCTTCCTGCACCCCATGTGGCTCTGTGTGACAGCTCGCCTGCTGGGTCAGTGACAGCAAATGGGCAGAGACTGTCCTCACGTGGGCTGGATGGTAACCTTGACGCGATCCAAGCGGTATTTTTAGAACCTGTTAGTTTGGTTAGCACGTATGTTTATTCTGTGCTTCCTGCTGCAGAGCGGGACTTGGGGGGGGGGGAGGGCTGTAGAGATATGTGATCCCTCAGATCATAATCAGGGTGCCTAAAAATTAAGGGGCCTCTCTCCTCTCTCTCCTCTCTCCTCAGAAGGCCATGTATTTGAAGCCAAGAATGTCTCCAAGCTACAGAAAGGCATAAACAAAACCCCTCATCACTTAAGAATAATCATTGTTAATATTTTTGGTGCACAGTCTTCCAGAATTTCAAAAGTGCAGACGTTTGCTGACGATACTGCCTGTGGTGCCAGAGCTGGTCCCAGCGACCTGCGTCCTTTTCACTCACAGGTCGCCGTGTCTTTTGTGTTGACTGTTCCGCTGCTAAGTCCGTTTGTTCGGTTGCTTTGGGGAAGACTGTCGTATAGAAGGGGAATCACTTTTTCTTCTTCTTTTTTCTTTAAATAATTTTCTATTGTTGATCATTTAGGTTTTAGATATTTTTAATACCATAAATAATTTTAACTATATTCTTGTAGATTATAAGTCATTGAGTATAAGAATGATCATTAGGAAGGAGTTCTAGAAATGAAATTGGGTCAAAAGCACACACATTCTTAAAGTGATCCATGTTGCCCTCTTACCCTTTAGAGTGGGTGGCACGGCTCCAGTCCTGCCATCAGTCATGGTCTGCATGCCCACACCCCTCAGGGTGGGGAGGGCTGTTGTATTTAGGCAGTTCTGGCTTTCTTTTTTAAATTGAAGTATAGCTGATTTACAATGTTGTGTCAGTGTCTGCGTACAGCATACTGCTTCAGTCATACATGAACGTACATATATTCATTTTCATATTCTTTTTTACCATAGGTTGCTATGAGATTGAATATAGTTCCCTGTGCTAACAATATGAACTTGTTGTTTATCTATTTTATATTAATTAGTTAGTATCTGCAAATCTCGAACTCCCAATTTATCCCTTCCCACTCCCTTCCCCCTCTGGTAACCGTAAGTTTTTTTTCTATGTCTGTGAGTCTAGACTGGTCTGGCTTTTGCCATTAGAAAATAAAGCCGAGCAGGAAAGACCTTGTTTGCTTTTTCAGAGTAAATTTGATGACTAGAACGATGCTTGGTAGGTCTCAGGAATATTGATTGCGTTGATTGGCAACCTCCTTTAAATTTAAAAAAAATAATAGCCTTATCAAGATATTATTCACCTACTATAAAGTTTTGTCTTTTAAAGTGTGTGAGTTAATGATTTTTCTTATATATTCACAGAGTAGTGCAACCATCATCACCACTGTCTAATTTCAGAACATTTTCATCACTCCTAAAAGAAACTCTGTGCCCTTTAACAGTCAGTCCCCATTCCCACTCCTCGCAGCCACTGACAGCCACCAGCCTGCTTTCTGTCTCTAGGGGTTTCCCTGTTCTGGACATTTCATGTAAGTGGATTTGTACTGTATGTGGCCCTTTGTGTTTTCAAAGTTCGGCCAGGTTGTAGCATCCATGTTGATGTGCCTGGGGTGGAGTTGCTGAGTTTTATGGTGACTCTGTGTTTCATGTTTCGAGGAGTGGCCAGACTGTTTCCTAAAGTGGCTGTACCGTTTCACATTCCCAGTAGCACTGTGTGAGGGTTCCAGCTTCTCTGCATCCTTGCCAACGCATGCTGCTGTTCATCTTGTTTTTAATGACAGCTGTCCTAGCAGGCGTGCTTTCCTTGATGACTAGTGGTGCTTATCATCTCTTCGTGTGCTTGTTAGCCATTTGCATGTCTTCTTTCATGGTAGATCTATTCAATTCTTTTCTGTTTATTTCTTAATCAGGTTATTTACCTTTCAGTCGTCAAGCTGTAAGAACTCTTTCTGTATGGTGGCCGTCGTGTATCAGACACCTGGCTTAGGCACATTTCCTCTTAGTTTGAGGGTTATTGCTTCTTGTTTACAAAACAGATAGACCCCGCCTCGGTGATCACAGCAGGGGTAGAGAGTTTAGGAACTTCACTGAAGGAGGCTGCAGACCATCGGCACTGGCCGCTTGGACACTGGGTTTGTAGGACAAATTGTTTAGGAACTGAGCAGTGAGTGATGGGTGGGTGTGGGCTTGTGTCACCAGCGGTGTTGAGTCGGTGCACAGCCAGGCTGTGGGATTAGGGCTCAGTGCAGGGTGCCGTCACACCTGCTGCTAAGACAGCTGGTAACCAGTTTCTGTTTCCTGTTTCTTGAATTACAGGCTATTGAAGCCAAAAAAGCAGCACAGAAGGAAAAAGAAATTGATGAACAGGAAGCGAATGCCTCGACATTTCACAGAAGATCTTATTAGTACAGGAATCTATGAATCTTCTGGAAAACAGTGTTTGCCTCTGGTTCAACTCATACAACAGCTTCTTAGGTAAATATTTTAACGGGAGGATGATTGGTTTTCATATTACGATAGTGAGGTGTAGTGCTGGGGTCGTCTCAAAAATGTGTTTGGTTGTTGAGAAAATGCTCTGAAAATCACCAAGGACAGGCTTTAGGGGGAAGAGCAGACTCTTGCCCTCCTTAGCAGGCAGGTAGATGGAAGCGGACATCACCAAGGCAAGTTCATTTTCTTTTTAAACTAGTCGTGTCATGGCCACATTCTGTGGATCATAGGTTCATTTGTTTAATTTGTAAGACAACCGTTAAAAGTGGGAGTAAATAAAAGAATGGTGAGGGTTATTTTTGAAGGGACTGATCAGGAGGAGGTAAGAGTCAGAGTCAAGAGTATAAACAGACGCCGACCTGGACAAGGGCTGAGGTAGCCAGACCCCGTCTACTGAGAAAACGTCAGCCTGCGCTTCAGGGCCCTTCACAGAGAGCGGAAATGCGAGGTGGTTTCTGGGAGGCGTTTGTTAGATACTGAAAAATGACTGCTCCTTTATGTAACACAGCTTTGCTGTCTGTGAACTTGGCTCCTGGTTTATTTTTCACACGGAGAGGAAAGAGAGCCCTGGAGGGTTGCCTCAGACACCCAAGTCCAGAGCAGTGGCAAGTAATATTCTGGTGTGGGGCAGCCTGCCCCCCACAGCTGGGGACACCAGAATTTACTGGGCACGCAGTGAGCTTTCAAAAGAGGAAGCTTTAGAGCTAGTTCCTTGCATAGCTTTTTAGTACATACTAACTAAAAAAAACCCTTTTCCTATTTTTTTTATGCCTAATCTGATGGTTGGGTTTCTTTGCTTGATAATTACACGTTCTGATCTTCAGTATAATGATCTGAAAGAAAGTGAATTACTTCAGTGCAGTTGGTGGTAGTGAAGAGAGCTTGGGAATTGCTCCGAGACAACGTCAGTTGTGACTGTTCGAATAAAGCCGGCAGCTGAAACTCTGCCCAGTTTGGTAACTGGGAGTAGTGACAAGAGCAGTGTTCATGTTGCAGAGTGAATTAATGATCAAGTGAAAAAATGGACACTGAGTGCTTTGGAATTAAAAGGTAAAAAGTTCTAAGGCGAAAAAGCATGTATCTCAGAGAAGTGCTTTCCTGAGGTCAGCTGCCTTCCTTCACCAAGGAGGCTGTGCCCAGGCCCGCCGGCGTCGCTGGCGGAGAGACAACGCTGGGCTCCTGTCCTTGTTCTGTAACAAGGTCCTGTTCTCACGAGGGAGGGGCCGGCTCTCCCGCTCTCCTGCTTGTTCTGTCTCCTGGGTGTGGAGAGAGACCGTCCATCTTACCTGCCCGCACCTGTGCCGTGCAGCCTGGCAACCACTTGCCACGTCGGCCTGATGAACACTTGAAATGCGTCCAGTGTAGCTGAGACGCTGAGTTTTTACTTTGAGTAACTAAAATTCAGATTTAAAAACTGAGACCTGATTCAGCTATTAGAAAACTTGTATGTTTGGAGTAAGCTGGCCATGAGTTTACCTTTTCAACTCTGCCTTTTTATGAGTCTTGAGTGCACATCACGTTATTTTCAGTGAAAATCACTTGCCCGCGTTGAGATGTGCTATCTGCACAAAATGACAAAGGCTTTTGAAGACTGTGTGGGAAAACTAATATAAATACTTCAGTGCTTTTTTAGTTGGTTTTATGTTGAAGTGATAATATTTGCACTACACTGGAGTAAATACCTTACGAGTACTGATCTTTCAAGTTCTTTCCATCCTAATGTGTGGGACTGGTGGAACATTCTAAATTACACGGGTGACTCCCGGGCAGCACTTTTCTGTTGGGCAGCGCTCTCTAGACCGGCCTCACACGCTGCCTCCTGAACCTTCCTCTTTCCTTTCGGTCCCTCTGGCCCACAGGGAGGAGCTGGCTCCACGGCAGGTGTGTAATGAAGATGTACCTCTTTGGAAAACAAAACAAAAATTGAAACATGGAGGGACACAGCACCTTAAACACTTTTGGAAAATAGAGAAAATGTGTCCACAGCTTTCTCACCAACAGGATGCTGTGATCCAGGCGCTTTTCATAGCACAGATAACGTGCCCGATCCCTTGCGGAGGCCAACTGTACCGTTTACTTCTTACCTTAAGGTTTTGAAGGGTTTGTGGTTGAAGGAGACTCAGTGTGTTGACTTAGCTGATGCAATTGTTGAAAAATAGTCTAAAGATGTAAGAGATTTTGGAGACATTTCACGTGCTTTATTCCTTGGGAAAACAGGTTGGAGAAACTGCAGTTTGCCCAAAATAAGACCTGAAACAGATTTCAGAGTAATTCTAATGTTGGAAAACCATTTATACTGGAAAGTAGAGAGCTATGAAGATTTTTCAGTTAGTGAACTCTTGTCTGAGTCACACACTTTGATTATGGTTCTGAGTTTCATACTTGGGAAATAAGTCAGCATTTATACTGTGTTTCATTGCTGTCTTTTGCACCATCCTATATGGCACAAAACCCAGACTCTGGGCCTGTGTCTCCTATTGCGATACGGTTACCAGGGCGTGGAGCGGAAAGAGGAGGGGGACCGCAGGCGAGGCCCCTGCGCACCCACCTGCCCCTTGTGTGGCCGGGAGCGCGCCGGGCACCGGGGCTCCCCCTGCTCCTTCTCAGCCACGCTGTGCACGTGAGTTGAACTCCTAACGTCTCCTGCTCCCGTCCTCACTCCACCGCTGTTATTCCTGGATTGAACCCCGGGGGCAGGTGCAGCTGAGAGAGGTTCTCCGCAAACCTGCTCTTACCTCAGGAATCAAAGAAACGGAGCAGAATGCCCGTCCACGGCCCGGTGCTGTGCGGAGGGCCCGGGCTCGCCGCCTCAGTGGCAGGGCCAGTGTGGGCCCCTGGCCCTGCCCTCCTGGCCGGGACGGGGCTGGTGTCGGGGAGCTGCTCTGACGGTGGGTCCAGGACCAGGCTCAGAGCTGGCTCTTTTCCTCCACTAACTCCCTTCCTCCTTCCGTTCTCAGTACCGCAGGTCAGGCCTCTTTCCCCTGGCGCTGGGGCTGTCCCTGGCTGGCAGGCTCTGATCTGATGTTTCTCGTGCCCTCTTATCTGCCTTCACACTGACTTCAGAGTTACCTTTATCAGACACAAACAGGATGTCACTTTCCTAGTGAAACCTCGGTGGCTCAGTGTTGCAGAATCTAGTTGCAGCAGCCCGACACCCCATCACCTACACCGTGTCCACTGCGGCCCCCCACTTCCTTGTCCTGTCTTGAACTCGCTGCCCTTGGTCCTTTGCATTCTGCCCCTGGAGCCAGAACATTTACTGCTCTTCTAATTGCCCCTTCTGCTTTCTCCGTTTGCTCAGATGACGTCGGATCCTGCAGCTGGAATCGGATCCTCTGCCCCTGTCCTTGCTCCTGTGTTCCTGGCCCACCTCTTACTCTGACCTGTCCTGTTTGTACCCACCCTGCTCTTCCTTCCTGTGATTTCTGAGCCCTGGGCGTCTCCCACATGGCCCACCCGGGTGCTCCCTTGAATAGGTCTGAAGGCAGACTTGTGAGGCAGATGCAGAAATTCGGGTGGATCTTGTCTTTAAGAAAAGTGTCATGTTTATGTCTGAAATGCAACTTTGGACCAAAAATAGTAACACAGTTGTTTTTTCTTTCGAGGATTTGTAAAGGAGTTTTCTATCATTTTGGGCCCTTCCCCGCAGCTCTTAGGAGCACATTTGTAGAGCAAAGGGTATCCTTCTGTCTTCTGTGTCTTCTGAGCTCCGCTGCTTATTAGCTCTGGCTGAGGTGTGCTCACTGCACGTACACCTGACACCCAGGGGGAGGAAGCCAGCTGCAGCTCACCTGGGCGTGTGAGCTTTGCATCCTCTGCTCCCTTCCATAGAAACATCGCTTCTCAGTCGCCAGATTGAAAGGTGTTGCCCGTCGGGTATCGTCACGTCTAGACTGAGCAGCACAGTCGTGGAAGATCTGCGCCACCGCATTTGCTGCTGCGTTTTCAGCACCTACTTCTCAGTAAACCTCATCCAGGAGGACGTGTTGGTCAGACTTCAGGTATTTCTAGTAAGTTACTTTGTTTTCTTTCTTTTTTCTTTCCTTTTTTTCTTTCTTTCTTTTCTTTTTTTTTTTTTGGAAGGTGTTGGGTAATTAGGTTTATTTATTTGATGGAGGTACTGGGGATGGAACCCAGGACCAGGTGCATGCTAAGCATGTGCTCCACCACTGAGCTACATCCTCCCGTCTCGTGAGTTACTTAAAATGTTAGTGTCTTGTGTGTATTTCTGGCTTTTTCACTTAGGCTTTTTGACATGCCTATTCTGCATGGCCCAGATGTGTAGTTTTTACACTATTAGATGCACCAATTTTGGGAGACTTCATTTTGCATCCACTTTTTTTTGGACAAATGTTCCTATATTAGATGCATTAATATTTTTTATTTTATTGTGTTAACATTTAAATTCTTTGTTTTTTTGGAGAGAAGGAAGATAATTAGGTTTACTTATTTATTTTTTTATTTAACGAAAATACTCGGGATCGAACCCATGACCTCATGCATGCTAAGCATGCGCTCTGCCTCTGAGCAACACCCTCCCCCAGCATTTAAATTCTTTAGACATCACAAACAGCGACTTGTGTGTTTGGGCTGGTCTTACAGGAGATTTATCACACTTACTCCAGATGTTAGTTAGGGACTGTTGGAGGTGGACTTAATGTGGGAATGAAATAGTGACAGTATTTGTGTGTCGCCCTGGGAAGCTAGCTGGGTGAAGCAGGAGGAAGGCATCACCGTTGGAGGAAGACAGGGAATCTCAGGTACAGCCCTGGTTTGTCAGCCGCCGGACGCAGGGCTGAGTCTTCTGGGCGCTGTAGGCAGCCCACCTACGGAGCCGGGATGACACCTGATGGCACCTGCGGGGATCCACGCAGGATGATGTGCAAGTGCTCAGTTCTGTGCCTGAAGGAGGGTACTTTGCACAAGCCCCGGAGGTGGTGACTGGCTCTCTCTATAAGGTAGTTTTCTCTGGCAGGGATGGAAAGGCTTGCTGCTTTTAATATTTTTGTACCCTCCCATGGCTGGTGCGCCCGCTTGTGCAGAGTTTAGGCCATTTGGAGGAGGAGAGCTCTGCGTGGACGGGCAGGGAGCTGGGGCCCCGGGCCCTTCCAAATAAGCTTGCCTGTGCTAGCGTCGTAGACCCAAGCCTCGGGGCCTGGGTGAGGCCCTGGGATAGACGGGCGTTGGGTGGAACAGAGCGGTGGGAAGCGCACCCTGCCTGTCGGGAAAGGCTGCTGGGCGGTCCTCCCTCTGCGCCCTGCCGTGGTCGTCCCTCAGCGGGAACAGCTGCTCCTCCACCTTGTCCCACCGCTCCAGGCAGCTCCACAGCCAGTCGGGGTTGACCACGTTCTGCTGCGTGCACCCCTGTGCCTGGCGCACCTTCTGCTGCCGGCCCGCGCCGCGATCAGGTGGGTGGCCCTGTCGGGGGTGTCCAGGTCTGGCACCAGCTGGGTGAGGATGCGCGCTGAGCGCCGTGGGTGGTAGTGCTCCTGTGTCTTCACCGGAAGTCCATGCAGCCCACTGAAGATGATGGCGATGGTGGCCAGCACCCTGCTCCTGAGCTCAGGCACGATCTTCCAGATGTCGGGGGCTCCCAGGCCTCCCCGCGGAGCAAGCGGTCATTCTTGGTGTAGTGGTCGGAGTGCATATGGGCCAGGATCTCCTCCAGGTGCCTAGGTGGTCGTCGTCCTCAGCGTCCTCCTCTTCCCCCACGCTCTGGTCCAGGGAATCGCCCACCGTGATGCCAGGCTGCCGGCTGCTGTACAGCTCCGTCCTGGCCTCCTTCCTGTCAGCTCAGCTGCTGCCCAGCCTGCAGAGGCCGTCCCGCTCGCCCTCCTCCTGGCCGTCCAGGTGGGCACCGGGCGTGGGCTCCCTGCAGTGGTTGGTGCCTGCAGGCCTGTCCGCTGCCGCGCCGGGAGGGCCACCTGTGCCGGCGTCCCGGGGGGGCCTTGGTCTTCTTCCGGGCCCTCTTCTCCTCGCTTTTGCGGTCAGAGGCAGTGGGGGACAGCCAGCTCTCAGACTTGCTGCTGCTCCCGCCGTCACTGGGGACGTCCAGCTCCAGGTCGGGGCCCGCGGGGCCCCACACAGGCCCCTTCTCGGGCTGTGTCCGCCCCCGCTGCTGTGCACATGCCGGGGGCCCCCTGCCATCAGACCCAGGGGTGCAGGTGGTGGGCCGGGTGCCCCTCTCCTCCTCCTTCCCAGGCCAGGGCCAGCCGCCCCCACCCCATGGAGCAGTGCCCCCATTTAGCTCCCTCATTGGCTTCCCAAGGCCATTGCTCTGCTCAGCCCCAGGCACCTGCCTTCCTTCCTCAGGGTCCCTGACAGATGGAAGCTGTTCCGGGATGTCGGCACCTCTCTTCCTGGCCTGAGGCTCCCAGGACCCGGACGGGGCAGGAGAAAAGTCAGCAGGCCCTTGGGAGCTGAGAGCTGTTCTTTACTCTGCAGAGCCTGGTCCTGGGGGCCTGTGCTCCTGGATGAGAGTCCAAGTGTAATTAGGTGCCATTAAAGGGTTTTAAGCAAAGGAATGTAATGACCTAAGGTTTTAAAGGACCATTATGGCTGCTGTGTAGAGAAGGCCCAGCCTCGGGGAGGCTTCTGGGGTCTTGGGAGACAGATGATGGTGGCTTCCCGCTGGATGGTAGCAGTAAACATGACGTGGCTGGAATTAAGATCCATTGTGGAGGTTACACTAGCAGAACTTCATGAACCGAGTGTGGGAGGAGGGGGAATCAAACTAACATGCTCCCTCTGGGTTTTCAGCATGATGTAGGGAAGATGGGGGAGGAGAAGATTTGGGTGTTGGATGTGGTGGCGGTGAATCAGGAATTCTACTTTGGACATATTAAGGCTGAGGTACCCATTAGACACCCTGGTGGAGATGTTACGTAGGCCACTGGATACATCCAATCTGAAATTCAAGATACAAATCTGAGTGTGTGCACCTGAAGATGCCAAGTATAAGCTACAGATGTTAAGCAATAAGCACAAGAGAAATGTTACATACTGATAAATATTAGTGTTCGGTGTATATTATTATCAAATTTCATCTAATGTATAGAGACGGCATTAGCAACCTTCATAGTACTTTCCAGTCCTATACCTAATATTTCTTCTTTAAATTTTGAATTTCACTGTTTCCTCGAAGTGTTATATGGCAGGCACTGATTTTGTTTATTTGGGTAGTTATTTTTAATTTTTTATTGAAGTACAGTCAGTTACAATGTGTCCATTTCTGGTGTACAGCACAATGTCCGAGTCATGCATGTACATACATATATTCATTTTCACATTCTGTTTCATTAAAGGTTATATAACAAGATATTGAATATAGTTTGCTGTGCTATACAGAAGAAATTTGTTTTTTTTAATCTATTTTTATATATAGTGGCCACAGGTACTGATTTTAAAATTTAAATGGCTTAGAATTAATTCTGCTTTTCAACACTTCAAATCAAGGTTGGAAATCATTATGCCAAATTGTAATAGAATTAATCTAATAATTTTCTACACAGTAATATCACTGTTACTTAGAATATGTACTCCTCTTAAATCAGACTGTTTCATAGTCACAAAAGGTGTTTTGTTTCTCTTAGACTGTTTGACAGTTTGCTTCTTAAATCATGGTTCTAGAAACTTTCATTGTTCTCAGTGTCACCAAGAAAAATCAGAACCATAAGACCCTAGTAAACTAGGATTTTGGTTGCTAAATCACTCAACTTATACGCTTAATGTGAACTGACATTATTCTGTAGTCAGGAGACACTATTTTTATTGCCTGTAGCAGCTGGAAATTGAACAACATAATGCAAATTATGGGAGGTAGTACATGGAATAAGCTTGTGGTTCCAATTTAGTTCATACACAGCAGGTGTCCACATTATAAACATAACCACCTAGATGGCAGACAGACTTGTCAGTTTTGGTAGGAACCCCCAGAACTGAAGGAGGAACAATTCAGCCACTCATTACACTTTCTTTCAGATCAAAACTAAGGTAGAGGAGAGCGAGGAGGCAGGAAGGACCTGGAGCATCAGAGCTTCTGCCTTAGCTCAGCCTTTGTTAATGTCTGTGGTGTGGAGAATTCACACACGATGGAAAAGGAGATGTGTACAATTTACTACAGTCGATACAGTTTTATTTATGGTTTCTTCCAGTTCCCCAAACTGTCAACCTGCCATTTTTTAGTTACCATAAAAATGGTCTCTCAAATGGGAAACAAAAAGAATACTAATGGTCTTTTCTTAAGACAACTCCAGGTGCTAACAATCATTTCAAAAACAAACATCAGAAAATGGCTTATGTCAGTGGCTTGCTATAAACCCATACTCTGAGGGTGTTTAGGATTTCTACTTCTAAAGAGCATGTTTTGGAAAAGTTACAATAAAGCAGATATCAAATTGGTGTTTAAAAGAAGACCTTTAGAGGAGTTTTCATGATTTGTCATGCAAGAAACGTGGCACAATGGATATTTTACTGGGCAAAGAAGCTACACTGGGTTCATTTCGCTACTTAAATAAACACAATTTACAGTTTCTTTAAAAACAAGTATTATCTACAGAGGAAAGAAGACAGCCGGTCTATGACTATAAGGCATATTTGTGCCAAATTAATGCCATGTCACAGACGCCGGGGGGATATATATTCCTGAAAGAACTGGGAGCTTTCCACATTCCACAAGGGGATAAATTCCGTCTTCACTATTTGAAGTTCTTCCTCCAGCTTAAAAGCGAAAGTCAGTACGGAGTCACACGAGCCTCTCCTAACAGCAGCTGTCCCTAGAAGTACGGGTCATCTGAAGACACCACTGCCAGCCCCACCATGGCCGCCCTCCGTGTGCTCACTGCCACGGCCCCGAGGATTTGCACACACTTGACAGTGCAGTAACACCGAGCTACTGATGTAGGTGCAGAAACCACACTTGGAGGGAGGTGAGCTGGGACGGGGAGGGGATGGGACGGGTCTCCTTTTGCTGTCCCTTGCTTGCTACCCTCAGGCCCTCCTGCACCAGTTCTCCACAGCTCCCCTGCCTGCCCGCCCCACAGAGCTGCAGATTCCCCAGCGCCCAGGGGGACCTGCCCCCAAGGCCCACCCAGCCCCCCGATGTCCATGACTTCCATGTGGACCGGCCTCTTGAGGAGGCGCTGGTGAACCCGGAGCTGATTCACCCCTTCATCCCAGAGGGCAGAGATGCTGGGCCAGGCCCCGCCTGTGTGCCTCCAACCCTGGACAACTCAGGTCTCCTGTTCCTCTGCTCCAGCCTCATTCAGCCACAGCGGGCCTACTCCATGCCTGGTCCTGTCCCCAGCCAGGCGATGAGGTCACCCAGTTCCCTGTGCGGTCGGCCCCCCGCCGGGTGCTGCTGACGGATCCATCAGGAGGAGGCAGCGCGTCCCGCTGCCGCGCCCGCCATGGTGCTGGTTCTCTGGCGGCTGCCTTCCTGGTCAGGGGTGGTCCTGGGGGAGCCCTGAGTGTACGGTGTCCTCATGTCGGAAACCCCAGTGGGAAGGAAAGTCTGGTTTGATTTTGTTCTCAGAGACATTAAACACTAGTTCAATTTTGAGATTCATTACTAAAGCCCTAAGCAGCTCTGCCTGGTGTGCGCCCCTTTCCTGTTTCTACTGACGGAAATGGCCGAGGAGACACACCCGGCCCCTGCTTCTCTGTGGTCACTGGGAAAGTGTCCCCATTCATGGCGACTTTAGTCTGGGGGGCTTCCTGGGTGCTTCATGTGCCGGAGCGCCCACGTAGAGGTGAGGTGGCGGAAGTCAAGGCCCGGGGTGGCTCAGGTTGGGGACCCAGTAAGTGACCCTCCACACCTCACGCTGGTTTACCCACATCTCCCTCAGGGTAAGGGTGAGCCAGGGCCACACGGGCCGCTTCCCTCCTCAGAGACACCGGGCAGATAAGGAGACAGACATTCCCAGAACTCATCTTAATTCGGTAAATCCCAGTACAGTCTGAACTGGCTCTTTTTTTTCTTATTTAATAATTTGGTAAGCCGGTTCTAAAACAGATGTGGAAATGAAAGCGTTGAGAGGAGGAGGCAGAAACAGAAGCAGAAGGAAAGGAGGAAAACTGTGAAAGGACTTACTCGATCAGGTACCAGGACTCACCATCAGGCTATAATAAACAGGACAGTGTGGTACTGGTTCACAGATAGATAAAAACAGATGAATGAGATCAATCTATTATTAGCAGTCTTTTATTCTTAAAGTATTCGTTTTGTGCTTCAGTATTTTAATGTATTCATTTTGCGGTTAAACTTCTGTAAGCACTGGGGTCACAGAGGTGACTAGCACTGCCAGTCCCTGCTCTCCAAGCTCTTAGAGGGCAAAGCACAGTAAAGTCCAGCTGTTGCTTCCAACGAAAAGTCTGAGTGTCTCATGTCTTTAAAGATGTTTTAAGGATCTGGTCTCTGCCTGTTGGTCCAGCCACATCTGTAGACTCCAAGCTTCAGTCTAGCTCAGTTTTCTGGTATCTCTGACCTCCACATGAATGTGAGTTTGCTCCCACACCCTGACCACTGACCCTCAGCCAGTTCCACTCTCAAAGATCCTAACCTTACCCCACCCTCACCTTGACCTTGAGCCTTACACTCAACCTGACACTCAACCTAAACCTAATACTTAACCTGATCCTATCACCCTGACATATACACTCACTCTCACCCTCACTCAGTTCTTTGGCAGTCCCTTCCCCACCCATACCTGGCTTTGATCTTGGCATTGACTCCAATCCCGCTCTACCTGGAACTTCACCTTGTCCATGAACTTGGCCCTCATCTTCACCTTAACACTGACCCTCCAATGGACATTCCTCTTACTTTGATGCTCATTATGACCTGGTTTCTGATGCTGACCATTAACATGTCCCTCACACTCACCCTGGTCCTGACTTACTCTTGACAATGACAACTTCTCTCACACTGATCATGACTCAGAACACTATCTTGAATGAGACACCACCCTCAATCTGATCCCGACTGTCAACCTCACTTTGCCCCTAGACTCAATCTGCACCTTGACAAGGACCATCATGCTGACCCCCCCTGCCCTTGAACTTGAGCCTGATGCTGAACTACCCTGTACACTCAAGCTGAAACCGAAGATAGTCTGCATGACAAGCCTGACCATGACCCTGACACTGATCTTGACCTAGAATTCAATTTCACTCTGACCTGGATCCTCATCCTAACCCTGAGCCTCACACAGAACCTGGACTCACACTTTGTGGCTGTCATCACTGACACCCTAATCCCATCATGACACTGAACCTGACCTAGACCCTGACCCTGAAATTGGGCTTCACACTGACATTGATCTTCATTATTATGTTGACCCTCGTTCTCAGGTTAATCACCTTAATGATGACCATCACCTTGACTCAGTGTCACATTGAACTTAGCCTTGAACTTGACCGTGAATCAAATTCTGACCCTCTGTGATAGGCAGAATAATGCCCCACCAAAGAGGCCCATGTCCTACCTAGCCTGTAAGTACTTTGCATGCACACAGAAGGGACTTTGCAGATGTGATTGAGGGCACAAACTTTGAGATGGAACGAATATCCTGAATTACGCAGCTTGGGCCAAAATAACACGATGAGGGAGGGAGAGGTGGAGGAGGAGGAGGGTGGCAGAGGAGGACTTAATTCCTTCCAGGAGTAATAGAAAAGGAACCCCAACTTGACTTATAATTGACCTTGAACTTAACAATGAACATCATGCTCACCCTGACCCTGACGCACATTAATCTTGATCCTGAACCTGACACTGACCCTAATCCTGATCATCACCCTCATCCTCGCAGACACTGAATCCTTGACTTAGAACTGGATATTCACTGTCAACCTGAATCCAACTTTCAATCTTACCTTCACCTTGATGATAACCATCATCCTTACCCTGAAATTCATCCTCTCACTGATCCTCTCTAATGGATTCTCAACCAGACCCTGACCCTGACTCTCACATTGACCTTGACCTTGATCTCGAACCCAACCCTGGACCTAAAATTGCCCTCACACCGATCTTGTCCTCGAACCTGATTCTGACACCATGGCCTTGACAATTCTTTTATCTTGACCCTTAACCTGACACAGAAATTTACCCTGACTTGGATACTCACCCTCTGGTTCTGATCTTCATCACTCTGTCCCTGATCTTACCCTTGTCCTGACCCTGACCTGCTGACAATGAACTTGATCATGATCCTCACCCTCACACTATGGTGTGATTTTGACCGGGGCCACAACCAAGTCCAGAGTGAGGTCAAGGATCAGGACCAAGGCTAGGCTGAAAGCCAGGGCAGTGGCCATGACAAGGGAGGCACCAGGTTTAGGGCCAGGTGTTGGGGGCCAGTGCCAGGGTAAAAGGGAGGCTGAGGGTCATTGAGAAGGCAATCGTGAAGTGGGGGTCAGCCAGGGCGAAGTTCAGGGTGAAGTGTGTGTTAGGGTGTGTCAAGGTTAGGTGAGCGTAGGAACAGGGTACCGTAGATGTCAGATGCTAATGAGGTCAATGGTGATGATTAGGGCGAGGCTGAGGAAGAGAGTCAGAGTCTGGATAAGGGCCAGCACCAGCGCAGGGGCTCATTTAGTGTGGAGTTCAGGGGCATCACAAAGTCTAGCGTGAGGGTCAGTGCAAAGGCAAAGGTCAGAGCGAGGAGGAATGTCAGTGTAACGGGATGGGCAAGGGTCTGGGCTGGTGTCAGGGCAAGGGCGAGGGCCAAGAAGCACCCGGCGCGCCGTCACCATGGAGAGGCCGCGAGGAGGCGGCGAGCAGGTCCGCAGCGCAGCGGGCAGGGCGGCGCGGGACCGCGCGGCTGGGCGGCGGGCAGCAGGCAGCGCGGAGCCGCAGCTGGGCTCGCAGGAGCTGCTGCGCGTCTTACTGGAGGCTCGACACTTGCTCTGCGCCAACCAGGTGGACAAGGCAGCGCTTCCTGGCCCGGGCGGGAGGCCGCGCCGGGTTCGGAGTCACTGGGGTGGCCGCGGCCCGGCCCTGCCCTCAGCACCTCGGTTTCCCAAATCTGGGAGGGGGCGTCGGGCCGCCCTGAATCCGTGATCCTCCGAGGACGCTCTTGGCCGCTGGGGCGGTGACCTCGGCGGTCTTCGGAGGGGTCTCTCTGAAAGCCTCTTGCCCCTCCGTCCTTCCGTCTATCTGTGCGTCCAGGCCTCCTGCGTGGTTGGCCTGCGCTGGGAGCCTGTGTACAGGATTTACCCCCAAAGGTTGGTTTAGGGATCCCACCTCTTCTGGAATATTCTGGAATTTCCCCTCTGGGGCCTGCCTGGAGAGCCACATTCTCCGTGAGGGGAACCTCCCACTGCAGACTCAGGGCTGTTTCTTCCCAGCCAGTCGAACTCCGCAGCTGGCTGTGCTCCCTAAGTGCCTGCTGGAGTGCGTCAGTCTGACCTGCGCTTCCGCGGGTGTCACAGGCGCCTGAGCTCTTCTCTCTCCTCTGTGCTCGGCCTCAGCACAACTGTTAACAAAATGATGGCGCAGCACGTCTGTTTAATGTCTTCTCTCCCCACCCCGTACCCCACTTACCCCTGTGAGCAGGGAATTTGTCATCACTGTATAATCACCGTGTGTATACCCCTAGTGTATGGCTTGACATTTAGTGTACTCTCAGTTAGTTTGTTGAGAAAATTAAATTTCTTTACTTTTAAAATACATTATTATATCATGTCATGAAAAGACTAATAAACAGCCCCTGATCTGAATTCTGTAATTATAATTTTAAATGTATCAAGTGAAACACAGGGTTGTTATCCTCATTTTTACCAGTAAGGAAAGTTATCACAGTGAGTGCGTTGGCGGAGGGCCACCAGGTGGTCCCCCAGCAGACTGTGAAAGGGGGGTGCCTCTTCCTCTCTGATAGCACCAGTTTCTCCAGGTTCTAGTTTGCCAGTTAAGTAAAATGAGGTCAATAAGCCCTGCCTCACAGGGTCACCCTGAAGACAAGGATCTAGCAGAGAGATCCGCAAAGGTGGGGAGCACTTACTGTGCAGGTCATATTATGTGTTGTGATTCTATATTAGGGAAGTAAGAAGCTCTCAGTTGGGTTTTGAACTGGGAACTACTGAAAATAATGCATAAATCTTCTTACCTGGTTTGATTATTGCAAAATATCAACTTTACATTCCTACCAGCCAAAAAGACTTCCTAAGGGCTGAGAAACTTTGATCTTGGCCGAGTGAGGGCTGTGGGAGTGAGAACCTGGGCTCAGAGGGGATGGTTATTTCTCCCAGGGCTCGGACGGCCACACATCTGGATGGGACCCTCGGTGGGTCTGATCTGGGCCACAGAAAGCTACTCAGTGGCTTCCACTGAAGCTGCATAGGCTCCAGAATCCAGGGTGGCCCAGCTGGAGAGGCCAGGAAGTTCCAGGATGCAGGTGTGGGCCTGACAGAGGAGGAGGTGTGGCACTCTGATCCTTTCCCAGGGCCATCCTGAGCCTCTTCCAAACACTTCTGCAGAGAGCAGTTTGTGGGCACGGGGCCTATGCGCCCTCCCCTAGGCAGCAGTTCCATTCCACCATCTTGGCATCTCTGGGACATCCCTTTAGCCTTAATATGTGCCTTAATTTACTGCATTGCAGCAGCCTTCTTACAGACCCTGCTGCTCAGCCCGCATTTCCAATCCTTTCTTCTCATAGCAGCCAGTGATCTTCCTGAAACAGTGTGACTTGCTGCTCCCCCGTTCACGGTTCTCAAGTGACTTCACTGCTTTTGCCCCATGAGTTCCCAGAGTTGGTCTAAGCCTGCCTCCAGCTCCTTTCCCTGTGCTCTGGTTAAGACAACTTGCTCATCCTCTTTTTCACACTTCAGAGTCTTTGCCCAGGTGGGTCTGTTTCGCTCTGAAATGGGTAGTTTTCTTAGAGGACAACTACTCAGCCTTCAGGAGCTGATCAGTAACTACTTCTAAACCCCTTGGCCCCAGTTGCGTTAGTCATTCTCTCCTTTCTCAGTCATGACTTGCTTGATCGTCTGAGTACGTCTCTAATTCCCCAGGGGGAGTGCTCTTGCGTGCAGGCACTGGGTCCGGGTTAGAGCTCCGTGCCCTCCGCAGGGGCTGGCAGGCCGGGCACTAAGAGTGTGTTCACTGACCAGATACTGTCTTCTCTCCTCTCTTGTTCTAGGTCTGGAATGAAGTTTGAAGGACCAAGGGACTGGAGGTGTGTGAAGGAAGAGCCACGCCTGATCAGGAGAATGTCTCTCAAAGGAGAGAGGTGTACACTTTTCAACACTCACTGTGTTTCTATTGAGTAGAGACAAGAAGGGACAATCCACAGTCCCTCCCAGCAGGAAACTCCTCCTTAGTTGGGGGTGTAAGCCTTTTTAAAAATAGTATATTGAAATATAAGAGATTATATTAATCAAGTAGAGGTTGATATAAGGCAGTGGTACCAAACTCAGCAAATTCAGTGTAGCTGGCTGATAGACAAATCAATAGACAAATAAACCACTACGGTGTAACAGCATAGCTATATAAGCATGTTTGATGTTAGAACTTAAAAAGTTTCAAAAACAAAGTTGAAAATAAAAAATATTTTAATCATTAAATTATTAAAATTTTCTTTTCTGTTTATTCCTCCTTTGGAAGATGACATCTTTTTGTTTTAGGTTTTTTTGGGGGGCAGGTAATTAGGCTTATTAATTTTTTAATGGAGATACTGGGGATTGAACCTAGGACCTCGTGCAGGCTAAGCATGCGCTCTGTGTCTGTCCTCACCACCACCATCTTTCCTTTTCTCCCAAGACACAAGTGTCAGATCTGCCTCTTGCTGCATATGGGACAGATTGTACAGCCTTGACTGTCGACTAGGAGCTTTATGCAGTTTTAGTGACTCATGATGGGAAACAGCTGTTCACATGAAGTTTCCTCCAGAAATGGAGGGAGTCTTTCTTTGCTTGATGGTTTTTATTTTTAGGATAACTGTGCATTGATACATTGAGAATTCTGGAATGCCAGTGTTGCCATATTTAGTTTTCACGATCATATACCATTGTTCTGTTTGTTGCTTTTTATTCATTTTTGCTGCTAATATTAATTAGAAAAATGATGTCAAGCTCTAGTCGGTTCTGAAGTCAGAGAACTTCTATTAGATCTCAGTCTGTACAATTTGAGGAGCGTACTCTAGATAGCACACTCATTTCTGGAAATTGATTTTTCTGGGGATAAGTGGACAAGTGTGTGTCTTGCCAAATGTGATTCTCAAAGACACTGTGTTACTGAAATAAATGAATTGGCTCAAGATTGCTGTAACTATCTGTGGGAGCCCCTGCAGAGCAATGCTCACACGTTGAAATGGATAGGATGCCAACCCCAAACCATAGTCTTTGTTCTCAACTTTACAGATAAGCTGGAGTAGGAATTTTCATCTGAGCAGCACAAGCAGGTATATCTCTTTCAGGAGTTCCAAAAAATCTCCTCCGCAGCTTGTCACCGGACCTCCCCACGTGTAACGTGTATGTTATCACATGTATTCCCATGTGTAACAGGTATGACCATGCACGTAACTCCAAGTTCCTCAAGCAGATTGTTCAGCTGTCTACAAGCCAAATCACGAATGGGTTTTTTGGTTCATTACTATTTTATAGTTTTTGGTGCTAGGCTTTTTTTTTTTTTTTTTGCATAAAGTCATCCCTTGGGATGGTATCCTTGACCTATGTTCTTACAGAAACACTGGGTTTATGTTTCTGGAGCTGGGGCAACAGCATTCCAGGAGCAGCATCGCATGCGCGTGTCGTTTCTGACGCTGTGCCTGCTACGGGTACCAGGCCCCAAAGCTCTCAGGCCCACAGCAGTTCTCATGGACACAGTAAGTGGACATGGTTAACCAGTCGTGTATTTTTTATTTGTACTCTATAATTCTGACTTATGAATACTGCAAGTTACTTCTATAAATGCCTCATGACCTTTTAAATTCTGCCACTTCTTTAATACACTAAGCATTCAATGTTTTTAAATTACTGAAGTGTAGTTGATTTACAGTGTTATTTGCAGGTGTACAGCAGAGTGATTCAGTTACACATATACATACATACACATGTATTTTCCAATTCTTTCCCATTATAGCTCATTACAAGAAATTGAATATAGTTCCCTGTGCTATATAGTAGGTCCTTGTTGTTTATCTATCATATATAGTAGTGTGTATTGGCTAATTCCAAACTCATATTTATCCCTACCCCTCTTTCCCTTTTGGTAACAATAGTTTTTCTGTCGTTGAGTCTGTTTCTGGTTTGTAAATAAAATTTGTATCTTTTTTTTAGATTCCACATATAAGTGATATGGTATTTGTCTTTCTCTGACTTACTTCATGTAATATAATAATCTCTAGGATTATCCATGTTGGTGCAAATGTCATTATTTCATTTTTTAAGGCTGAGAAATATTCCATTGTGTGTGGAATACACACACACACACACACCATATCTTCTTTTTTTTAGTTTTTATTACCTAAATTATATTTTAAAGATTGTTTTATTGTCATTTTAATATTAGAAAACGAAGTAGTGATTTGCTGGGCAATTTCAAGAAGTTGACATGGTTCTTAATTACATTAAGAATATTCTAGTATTTTGGCTCTGTGTGAAATGTAAGTGGTGGTTTTCACCTCGTCCAGCACAGACCTACCCTATCAGATACATCATATCTTCTTTATCCAGTCATCTGTCGATGGACATTCAGGTTGTTTCTGTGTCTTGGGTATTGTAAATAGTGCTGCTATGAACATTGGGGTGTATGTGTCTTTTCTAATTAGAATTTTCTGCGGATATATGCCCAGGAGTGGGATTGCTGGATCATATGGTAAAACCATATTTAGTTTTTTAAGGAGCCTCCATACTGTCCTCCAAAGTGGCTGCACCAATTTACATTCCCACAAACACTACAGGAGGGTTCTCTTTTCTCCACACCCTTTCCAGCATTTATCATTTGTAGACTTTTTAATGATGGCCATTCTGACTGGTGTATACCTCACTGTAGTTTTGATTTACATTTCTCTAATAATTAGCAATACTGAGCACCTTTTCATGTGCCCATTGGCCATCCGGACTTTTTCTTTGGAAAAATGTCTATTTATGTCTTCTGCCCATTTTTTGACTGGGTTTTTTTTTTTTTTTTGACATTAAGCTGTATGAGCTGTTTCTACATTTTGAAATTAGTCCCTTGTCGGTCACATCATTTGCAAATATTTTCTCCCATACTGTAGGTTGTCTTTTTGTTTTGTTTATGGTTTCCTTCGCTGTGCAAAAGCTTTCAAGTTTAACTAGGTCCCATTTGTTTTGTTTTGTTTGTTTGTTTGTTTTGCTTTTATTTCCATTACTCGAGGAGACAAATCCAAGAAAATGTCGCTGTGATTTATGTTAAAGAGTGTTCTGCCTCTGTTTTCCTCCAGGAACTTTATAGTATCTAGTCTTAGATCTTTAATCGATTTGGGATTTATTTTTGTATACGGTGCTAGAGAATGTTCTAATTTTATTTTTACATGTAGCTCTCCAGTTTTCCCAGCACCACTTGTTGAAGAGATTGTCTTTTCTCCATTGTATATTCTTGCCTCCTTTGTCATAGATTAATTGACTATAAGTGTGTGGGTTTATTTCTGGACTTTCTGTCCTGTTCCATTGATCTGTGTGTCTGTTTTTGTGCCAGTACCATACTGTTTTGATTACTGTAGCTTTGTAGTGTTGTCTGAAGTCAGGGAGCATGATTCCTCCAGCTCTGTTCTTCTTTTTCAAGATTGTGTTGGCTATTTGGGATCTTTTATGTTTCCATACAAATTTAAAATTTTTTTCTTCTAGTTAGTTCTGTGAAAAATGTCATTGATAATTTGATAGAGATTTCAGTGAATCTGTAGACTGCCTTGGGTAGTATGGCCATTTTAACAATATTAATTCTTCCATTCCAAGAACACAGTGTATCTTTCCATCTCTTTGTATCATCTTCAGTTCATTTCATCAGTATCTTACAGTTTTTGGATTACAGGTTCTTTGCCTCCTTAGGTATTTTATTTTTTTTGGTGTGATGGTAAATGGGATTGTTTCCTTAGTTTCTCTTTATGTTATTTTGTCATTAGTGTATAGAAATGCAACTGATTTCTGTATGTTAATTTTGTATCCTGAAACTTTACTGGATTCATTGATGAGGCCTAGTAGTTTTCTGGTGCTGTCTTTAGGATTTTCCATTTCTAGTATCATGTCATCTGCAAACAGTAACAGTTTTACTTCTTCCTTTCCAAATTGGATTCCTTTTCTTTTTCTTCTCTGATTACTACGGCTAGGACTCCCAAAACTATGTTGAGTAAAAGTGGCGAGAGTGGTCATCCTTGTCTGGTTCCTGACCTTAGAGGACATGCTTCCAGCTTCTCACCACCGTATGATGTTGGCTGTGGGTCTGTCATATATGGCCTCTATTATGTTGAGGTATGTTCCATGTATGCCCACTTTCTGAAAAGTTTTTAATCATAGATGCATGTTGAAATTTATCAAAGACTTTTTCTGTATCTATTGAGATGACCACGTGGTTTTTATTCTTGAATTTGTTAATGTGGTGTGTCACATTAATTGATTTGCAGATATTGAAAAATCCTTGCATCCCTGGGATGAATCCCACCTGATCAGTGTGTGTGATCCTTTCAAGGTATTGTTGGACTTGGTTTGCTAGTATTTTGTTGAGGATTTTAGCATCTATGTTTATCAATGATATTGGCCTGTAATTTTTTTTTTCTGATATCTTTATCTGGTTTTAGTATCCAGGTGATGGTGGCCTCATAGAATGAGGTCAGAAGTGTTCCTGCCTCCTGTTTTTCAGAATAGTTTTGGAAAGACAGGTGAGAAGTCTTCTCTAAATGTTTGGCAGAATTCCCCTGTGAAGCCATCTGGTCCTGGACTTTTGTTTGTTGAGAGTTTTTAAATTACTGATTCAATTTCAGTGCTGGTAATTCTTCTGTTCATATTTTCTATTTCCTCCTGGTTCCATCTTGGCAAATTGTACCTTTCTAGGAAACTGTTCATGTCTTCTAGGTTGTCCATTTTGTTGGCATACAGTTGCTCACAGTAGTCTTACGATCCTTTGTATTTCTTTGGCGTCAGTTGTAACTTCTTTTTTCATTTCTGATTTTGTTAATTTGGGCCCTCTCCTTTTTTTCCTTGATGAGTCTGGCTAAAGGTTTATCAATTGTGCTTATCTTCAAAGAACTGGCTTTCAGTTTCATTGATCTTTTCTATTTTTTTTTAGTTTAAGCGTTTAGGTTAAGCATTAGGCATTTAGATTAAACATTAGATTTTTGGTTAGAAGTAAAATTGCAAATATTTGCTTTTGTTTAAGGTCCATAATTTCCCTTGTGTACAACAGATTGTTTTGCTATTATTTGCTATTTGTGAAAGGTTTAGAGCCATGGTATTTTTTCATTTGACACATCATTGTATTTCAGAGGCAAATCACATACTTTATTCATATTCACACTTGGACTTTGTTGACAGTTTACCTTTTTTTTTTTATTCAAATCAACTGGTTTTATTTCTTCTGAATGTTGGTCATGGGCCCTACAGGTCATTTGATGTATAATGACCTTGTATATGTAGAAAAAGAATTCATTTCCATAAAGAAATGAGTCATCTCCCCTTTTTCTTAAAACCGTATTATCTTCTTGGTCTAGCTTTTATTTTCACACTGTTTAGATTGAGATACGGGTACAAGATATTTCCCCTTCCACTTATTACAACTAAAAGAAAATCAACAACATAAGAATGACAATAAGACACAGCTGACACTCAGCCTCATAGTCCAGGAGCTAAAAGGGATGGAAGCCAGGGTGGAGCTGAAAGCTCATTCTTGTCTGATGGGTACAGTTCTGTGTGGCCCAGACAAATTTTGCCAGGTGGGAATTTGATTTCGGTATACCTAGATCTTCTTTTACCTGATTTACATTTGAAATCTCTTGATTTTTAAATGTTTGCAACTAGATCATGCGGGCCATCCTATGCGGGCCAAACAAGGTAATCTGGAGGCCCATTCTGCCCACTGTGTGTGAGCATGCTACTTCCGGTAGAAGGAACAGTTTCAACAAGCACAGGGAAAGCTTTGTCCACCGCAGGCACTGGATCTTTCTCTCTCTCTCTTTTTTTAATTTTTCAAAAACAACTTTATCCATGACACATACTAAAATAAAAACTCCCACCCTCTGGAAGTGAGCTGAAAAAAAAAAATCCACCTCCCACATCCCTGTTCCCAACTCCTCCCATTCCCTGCAAATAAAAGGGGAAAAAAGGTGAAGAAAAACAAAACAAAACAAAACAACTGAAAAATGAAAGCCCTCAAAACCCCCCCAAAACAAGGCATTTCCCCAGGGGGAAGGGGAATTTACACTGAAGCCGCTGGGAGTGGAACAGAGATCTTCCAGCTACAGAGTACATTACCCAACTACACGCTGTCTATAAAAGACTCACTTGAGAGCTAAGGATATAAACAGTTTGAAAATAAAAGGATGGAAAATTATATTACTTGCAAATAGTAATCAAAAGAGATCAGGAGTGGCTATACTTATATCAAATTAAGTATACTTTAAATCAAAAAAGCTTATAAGAGAAAATAAATGATACATTAATAAAAGGCTCAGTACAGCAAGGAGATGTAACAACTATAAATAATTATGCACTTAATAACAGACCACTGAAATATATGAAGCAAAAACTGAATTGAAGGGAGAAATAGATGGGTCTACAATAAGAGTTGGAGATGTCAATACCACTCTCACAGTAAAGGACAGAACCACCAGACAGAAGACAAATAAGGAAATAGAGAACTTAACACAATAAACCAATTAGAACTAATACATACACTCAGAACACTCCATTCAACTACAATAGCACACACACTTTTCTCAAGTGCACAAGGGACATACTCCAGAACAGACTATAAGGTAGGCAACAAATCAAATCCCAAGATTTTAAAAGACAGGTATCATACAAAATATCTTCTCTTACCACAATGGAATGAAGTTAGAAATCAATAACATAAAGAAAACTGGAAAACCCGCCAAATTGTGGACATTAAACAATATGCTTTTAAATAACCAGGGAATCAAGAAAGAAATTACAAGGAAATTAAAAAATTTTTAGAGATAAATGAAAACAAAAATACAACATACCAAAACTTATGGGATGCAGCAAAAGTGGTGTTAAGAGGGAAGTTTGTATCTATAAATACTTACATTAAATAACAAGACATTTCTCAAATCAACAATCAAACTTTACAACTTTAAGAAACTGAAAAGAACAAATTAAACATAAACCTAGCAGAAGGAAGGAAATGCTGAGGATTAGAATACAGGGAAATGAAATAGAGAATAGAAAAACAGAGATAATCAATGAGATCAAAAGTTGGTTCTTTGAAAAGATCAACATAATTGACAAGTCGTTAGCTACATGGACTAAGAAAAAAGACAAGACTCAAATTGCTAAAATCAAAAATGAAAGTGGAGTCAATACTACCAACTCTACAGAAATAAAAAGGGTTATATGAGAGAACCGTGAACAATCTTACAACAACCCATTGGATAACACATACAAAATGGAGAAATGCCTACAAACACAAAACCTACCAAGACTACCTTACACACCAAAACAAGCAGTCTGAAAAAAATCAGCCATGATGGTGGAGTAGAAAGACCCTGAGCTCCTCTCCTCTCAGAGGCACTCCAAAATTTAAACTATTTTTAGTTTTAGTTTAAACCTATCAAAACTAACAGAGACGTTTATAATAATATATACCTACATTGAGAAAAGAGAAAGACCTGAAATAAAGGACCTAACTTCATATCTCAAAAAACTAAAACAAACTACAAAGTTAGAAGAGGGAAGGAAATAGCAAGGATCAGAGCAGAATTAAATAAAACAGAGACCAGAAAAACAACAGAAAAAAAAATCAATAAAATTTAAGAGTTAGTTTTTTGAAAAGACAAGCAAAATTGACAAACCTTTAGCTAGACTAATAAAAAATAGAGAATACTCAAATAGAAATGAAAGAGGAGGCATTACAACTGATAACACAGAAATATCAAGTGGCATCGGAGGTTACTATGGACGATTATACAGGAACAAGTTAAACAACCTAAAATAAAAATTTCCTAGAAACTACACCCAACCAAAGTGAATCATGAAGACAGAAAGTCTGAACAAATCTGTAACAAGCAAGGGATTTGAATCATAATCAAAAACCTCCTAATGAAGAAAAGCTCCAGGGCCAGATGGTTTTCTTGGTGAATTCTACCAAATATATAAAGAAGAACTAATGCCAATCCTCTCAAACCATTTCAAAAAATTAAGAGGAAGGAATGCTCCCAAACTAATTTCACAAGGCCAGCATTACTCTGACATCCAAGCCAAATGAGGCCACCACAAGAAATGAAGATTATAGGCCGATACAGATGCAAAAATCTCAACAAAATACTAATGAACCAACTTCAACAGCACATTGAAAGGATCATACACCATGATCAAGTGGGATTGATCCCTAGGATGCAAGAATGGCTCAACATATGCAAATCATTAAATGTGACACACGTCAATAGAATGAAAGACAAAATCGTATTATCATCATAATAGATGGGGGAAAAGCATTTGATGAAACACAATATCCTTTTCTGGTAAAAAAAAAAAACAAAACAACCCACTTCTCCATAAGTTGAGTATAGAAGTAATACAGGCCGTATCCAACAAGCCCACAACTAAACTCACACTCAAGGGTGAAAGAGTGAAAGCTTTTCCTCTAAGATCAGAAAGAAGACAAAGGTGCCCAGAGTGGCACCAATCATATTTAATTTAGTATTAGAAGTCCTACCCAGATAAATTAGTCAAGGATAATAAATAAAAGGCATGCAAATCAGAAAGAAAGGAGTAAAGTTGTCTCTGCAGATATTCAGGATTTTCTAAAACTCCACTAAAAATGTTAGCACTAATAAAAAATATTCAGTAAAATTGCAAGATACAAAATTAACCTACAGAAATCAGTTGCATTTCTATACATTAGCAACCAAATATCTGAAAAAGAAGTAAAGAAAACAATCTTATTTATAATAACATCTAAAACAATTAAATAGGAACAAATTTGAGGAGGCAAAAGATCTGTATACTGCAAACTATAGGACTTTGATGAAAGAATCTGAAGACATAAATAAATGGAAAGATATCCCATGCTCATGAATCAGAAATAACATTGTTAAAATATCCACATTAACCAAGGCCATCTGTAGATTCAATACCATTCCTATCAAAATTCCAATGGCGTTTTTCATGGAAATAGAAAAAACAATCCTAAAACTCAAATGGAATCACAAAGACCATGAAAAATTAAAGCAATCTTGACAAAGAATAGCAAAACCAAAAGTATCACACTTCCTGGTTTCAAACTTTATCACAAAGTTATAGTAATCAAAAGAGGATGGCATCAAATCAGACACACAGACCAGAGGAACAGAGTGGACAGCCCAGAAATAAACCCACACATATATAGTCAATTACTACTTGTGACAAGCATACTCAGTAGGGAATGGATAGTCTCTTCAAATAATGGTGTTGGGAAAACTGGAGAATCACATGTAAAAGATGCAGTTGGACTCTTAACTTACACCAGTCACAAAAAAATTAATTCAAAATGGATTAAAGACTTAAACATAAGATCTGAAACTGTAAAACTCCTAGAAGAGAACATAGAGTAGAAGCTCCTTGTCATCTGTCTTAGTGATTTTTTAGATGTGACACCAAAAGCACAAATAACAAAAGCAAAAATAAAAAAGTGGAACTACATCAAATGAAAAAGCTTCTGTACAGCAAAGAAACAATTCACAAAGTGAAAAGGCAACCTACGAAATGAGAGTAATATTTGTAAATAAAATATCCAATAAGGAGTTAATATCAAAAATACGTAAGAAGTTCACCCAGCAACATACAACAGCAAAAAGCCCAAACAATTCAACTTTAAAATGGGCAGAGGGCCTAAACAAAGTTTCCCAAAGAACACATATAAATGGCCAACAGGTACATGAAAAGAGGCTCGATATCAATAACCATTAGTGAAACACAAATCAAAACCACAATATCACTTCACATCTTCTGGAATGGTTATCATCAAAAAGACAAAAGGTAACAAAAGCAGAGGAAAAGGAGCCCTTATACACTGTTGGTGGCGATGTGAGTTGGTACAGTCATTATGGAAAACAGTAAGCTCAAAAAATTTAAAAAGCCAAATGTATACATGTATATGCATGACTGGGACATCGTGCTGTACATCAGAACTGATGGCATTTCAACTAAAAAAAAATTTAAAAAGAAAACTACCATATGATCCAGTAGTTCTACTTCTGGGTATATAACCAAAGGAAATGAAAGGAAATCACTATCTTAAAGATATATCTGCACTCCCATATTCACTGAAGCATTATTCACAATAGCCAAGACATGGAAACAGTCTTAGTGTCCATCAACAGATGGTTAAAAAAGATGTGACTGATACAAGCATGCACACACACACGTATCTACTGAATGTAAATACACACAATGGAATATTACTCGGCCATGAGAAAGAATGAAATCTTGCCTTTTGTGTGACATGGGTTGACTATGAGAGCGTTGTGCTAAGTGAAATAAGTCAGAAAGACAAATACTGTGTGATATCACATACATGGAACGCAAAGAAGCTGAACTCATAGAAACAGAGAGTAGGATGGTGGTTGCCATGGGCTGGTGGTTGGGGGAAATGGAGACATATTGGTCAAATGGTGCCAACTTCCGGTTATAAGATGAGTAAGTCCTAGGGATCTGATGTATGGCATGGTGACTGTAGTTAACTATTCTGTATTACATACTTGAAAGTTTCTAAGAGTAGATCTTAAATGGCCTAACCACACACACACACACACACACACACCAGTGATAAATGGTGATGAATGCTTAATAAAATGCTGTCCGGGGGAGGTAGGAAAGCTTTCATTATGGAGTTTCACAGTTTACCTGGTGCAGCTATTCTCAACATGACTAAATTCAGCATCAGAGAGCTGGGAAGAGATATGAACCACTGACTATCCCAAGCTGGTACAAGCCAGTTCCAGGGCACCCCATCCCCTTTCTTATGAATATGTGCACACAATCCAAGTGCACCCTGACTAACACCCTGAACTCTCACTCCAAATGAACAAACAAAACTACACTAGACATCGCCAGAACATATTTTAGAACATACAGTATACACTAAACACACCCTTACAACTGCTACCTGAAACCCGAACAGACATACAAACCACCTCTTACTGCCTGGTTTTTTATACAAATTCATACTCACCTTGAATGTGTATGAATATAAACCCATGCACACCACCTGTATGTTCACAACAGATACTCTACAGACACACAGGCCTTAAGAAACCACCCCCCAAAATACCGACACACAATCCTAAAATACATATATTTCAAAATTCCTCACCACACAAACCACACAGCCTCTGTTTGTCAATACACACACTGAACGTCTCCCGTCTGTCAGAGTACACACCCCGTAAGCCCCTTGAACCCAGACACACACAGTCACACAAACAACTCAAATTACTAAATATACAGAAGACTCTACCACAAACACTGAAAACACATAGAAGCAACTGCACCAAGTTCTTCAACCATTACCTTCTAGAAGTAACACAAAGGGGGTCCCTGAATGCTTTAATACACACAAAATCCTTATGCACACACTCACAAACTATCCATGAATATACACCCAGCACCCTCCGATACACACGAAACACAAAAACAACAACAATATGTTGGAAAGTATATTAGATTTAACCAGAAAAAAACCTAAAAGCATTTTCATACATGAAGACACGTTGCATTAGTATTTAGCTGCGTACCACATCTCCGAAAACATTTAAATGCAACTCAAAACAACGGTTTCCTGTGTGAAAGAGGATTGGGATGACAGGGGAAAAGAGATGGGAGGAGGACTCACGATGGCATATTCCACTTGACACAGTTTCACTGTGAACCATGCAAAGGTACTACTTGTTCAAATACTACATTACAATCATTTAAAAAGTAAAAATTAAATATTTAGCAACAATATATTGAGAAACAAAAATGAGTGATTTCTCTTCTTAGACACACGGGCTGCATGATCATTTTTTGATGGACTGGGGCTTTCCAGCAGAAAGGATCATTAGTAAGGCTGGTCCTGCTGGATATTCGTTGGCGCAAAAGGACTGCTTCCTTACGAATGCTGTGCCGACAGAATGGAACAGACAATCTTAATTTCAAACACTCAGTTTCATGGAGCCATAAATACCCAAGTGTCTAGCAGACTCTTAAGTTCTCAATTTTTTCAAAGTCTAGTTTCTGTTGAAGTCAGTCAAGAGCCAGAAAGGAAACAGAGTGGGTTGAGGGACACAAAACTAGGTTGACGGACAAAGAAGTGAAATAAAGGGAACATCAAGTAAAACCTTCATGCTATGAGTCTAAAAAACAATTTATAAATTGCTGAAAGCCTTAAACATAAAACAAGACACTGTAAACCTCTTGGGCAAAATAGTATTGGACATACATCTCAGCAATGTCCTCCTAGGGGACTCAACCCAAGCAACAGAAATAAAAGCAAAAATAAACAAAAGGGACCTAATTAAACTTACAAGCTTTTGCACAGCAAAGGAAACCATAAGCAAAACAATATGACAACTTAGATAATGGAAGAAAATACTTGAAAAATATGAGACTAACAAGGGATTAATTTCTAGAATATATAAACACCTCCTACAACTTAATAAGAAAAAAACAAAACAACCCAATCTAAAAATGGGCAGAACTAAACAAGCAACTCTCCAATGAAAAAATAGAATTGGCCAATAGTCACATGAAAAAACGCTCAATGTCACTAATTACCAGAGAAACGCAAATCAAAACTACACTGAGGTATCCCCTGACACCAGTCATAATGGTTGTCATTCAGAATTCCAGAAACTATCAATGCTGGAGAGGCTGTGGAGAAAAGGGAACTCTCCTACACTGTTGTGGGGAATGTAGCTTGCTGCAGCCATTACCAAAAACAGTATGGAGATTCCTCAAAAGGCTAAATAAAGATTTACCATATGGTCCAGCAACCCCACTCCTGGGCATATGTCCAGAGGGAACTCTAATTCAAGAACACACCTGCACCCCAGTGCTCACAGCAGCACTATTCACAAGAGCCAAAACATGGAAACAGCCTACATGTCCATCGACAGATGACTGCATAAAGAAGTTGTGGTGTATTTACAAACTGGAATACTACTCAGCCATAAGAAATAAAATAATGCCATTTGCAGCACCAAGGGTGGCCCTGGAGAATGTCATTCTAAGTAAAGTAACCCAGAAAGAGAAACAAAAATACCATACACTATCACTTATATGTGGAATCAAAAAAAAAAAAAAAAGGAAAAATGAACTTATTTACAAACCAAACAGACTCACAGACATACTAAATAAACTTATGGTTACCAGGGCAGAAGGCAGTGGGAAGGGATAGCTTGTGAGTCTAAGACTTGAAAATACTGAGTGGTATATATAAAGTAGATACATAAGGTTACACTGTATAGCACAGGGAACTGTATTCGGTGTCTTGTAGCAGGTTATGTGAAAAAGAATACAAATATTATGGTGAAAAGGAATACAAATACGAATATACATATACTCATGTATGACTGAAGCACTGTGCTGTACACCAGAAAATTACAAAATGTTGTAACCTCACTGTACTTCAATTAAACAAAATTAATAAAATCAAATAAATTGCCTACACAGACACACACCAGGTGTGCTGCCACTCTGCCCTGTGGAAGGAAGTTCTGGTTCTTGCCTTCCTGCCAGAGCCCTGCATGGAACGTCTCCCCACACCCACCCAGGACCACCTGCCCTCTGCCCCTCCCCCACTACAGAATGTCCTGAGCCTCACATTCTACTGTTGAAATTCAAACTTCACCTGCCTTTGCTTGAATTCTGAGCATCTGCTGGAGCAGTTAACTCACTCTCTGGGTCTTCGTCTGGATTTCTCTCATTGAGGCTACCAGGCAGCGCTGGTCTGTGCCCACACTTTACAAGTGGCTTTACATTTGGGAATGGCTTTACAAAGAGGTAAGCCTGAATGCTGGGGATATGGTCTCAAACACTCTGCCATCCCTCAAATCCTTGGGGTCACGCGATCCTTCACTGTGGGCACACAGGTGGACTAAAGTGGAAGAAGGAGGGAGCCCTGGACGCCCAAGGACATCTCCCCTGGGAGCCTGGGGACATGGTGGAAACCAGAGATCGCAAGGGGAGGAGGGCTCACTGAAGGAGGATCAAGGAGGCTCAGGGGAATTGCCCTGGGTGTGGAGAAAGGACAGCAGCAGGCAGGGTGGGGCTTTGTAGAAGGGAGACAAGCCACTTTGAAGCCTGTGTGTAGGGTTAGGAGGTCTGAGCTGGTGGCACAGGGAGGGTCACGGGGAGAGCCTAGCCCTGTACCTTGTTCCTCAGGCACCTGAAGCTTGCCCCACGATTTCCTTCTAAGGGATCTGAACCGGGGCATCCTGTATCTAACAGGGCACGGGGAGAGAAGGGCTCAGCCAGAAAACTATTCACCGAGGGGTGGGGCGGGGTGGTCTGTGGCCACATCTGCTATGAACTTTCTCCAAGAGCTAGTCAGGAAGGTACTCTAACTGCCACAGCCCAGAACTGCTCCCCTCCTTCCAGCCCAGAGCTCGCTCCTCAGTTCAGGTAACTGTTGCCTTGGATTCAGCAGGGGATGGGCAACCTCTCAGCTTCAACCAAGACAGGGCTTGAGGTCCCCAGTGGTTCTGAATTGTTCTTCCTTTTGTGGAAACACAGTTCTGCAGACACTTGTGATACTTGTCCAGCATCTCAGGCAGGACCGTCAGGCCTGCCTGTGACACGAGGAGTTTGTTCATGTTTCACGCCAGCATTTCATGGACAGGGAAGAGACGAGGAGTGCGGGTGGTTCTGCTGGAACGTCTATGAAGGCTGATTCCTTTTTAAAGGGGGGAAGGAGTGTAGCCCAGAAGCAGGAGGACAATCTTCTGTGTTGTTACTACACGCCCTGTGGCACATGTTCTGATTAATTAGGTGCACTGGGGTGAGTGCCTTGTGCTCCTGAACAGGGATGTGTTGCAGACAACATCATCAGTGATGGGACCTGGCTCACGCCTCTTTCTTAGTCTGCCTTCAATTTGAATGACTGGGAACTGGAAGAGGACGGACCACAGACACTACGTAGGCCCATGACCAATGTAACATGACCATTCCCTGGACTTCTGTACTCTTCTGTGGCCATCACTGGCTGTGAAAGGATGGAAATCACACATGTGACTGCTTCTCAGACCCTTGTTCCGGGAGCAGAACTCCTGAGTGATGGCAGTGACTTTGGGCACTGGGGATGGGGTGGCAAAACCCGGCCCGTGTTAAGTGTCTGCTGCGGGTGGCCCTGAGGTCACGTGCACGCTGGGCCAGTGTATTACGGATTTGTATCAGGGTTCTGTGGAGAGAGATGTTTCCAGCATTTTTGTTTTGTTGTGTCAGGCCACGAAAGAAAGAGGATTTATACTGAGCATCAGGAAAAGGAGGAGTAAGGAGGAGGTGGGGCCTTAATATTTTAGACACTGCCTGGTTCACAAAGGCCATTTGGCTGCCCTCAACTTCCCTTGCAGAAGCTCTCTACCTGCTAGTGAGCCTGCAAAGGAGCAGGCGTCCACCCACCTCCAGGACTTGGGGGACAGCCTGTGAGAGTCGGGTGCAAGGGGGTTCCTTGCGGAGGCCCTGCGAGACACTGCTTGCTCAGGCTGTTTCTTCTCGGCACGCAGGGGTCGGGGCCTGGGTGAATGGGAGCAAGCTCCCTACTGGAGTAATTCCCAGCTAGAGGTCAGAGCATGAAAACTAGTCCAAGACACCTGCACATGGCACAGTCTCCCCTGTCCAAATGTCCTTCACCTGTTGACACTGACACTCCAGGATTCCCCGGAAAGCCCCAGTCCTGGTTGCCCATTCTCCTCCTCCACTCACCCCTTTCCTTTGTCTCAACAGCATCTCCACTGCTGGGAACGGATGTGCTTATGAGCACTGGTGCCTCCCTGACTCCAGTCACGGCA
This sequence comes from Camelus dromedarius, assembly GCF_036321535.1. Classification (NCBI taxonomy): domain Eukaryota; kingdom Metazoa; phylum Chordata; class Mammalia; order Artiodactyla; family Camelidae; genus Camelus; species Camelus dromedarius. The sequence continues at coordinate 10,229,097 of NC_087450.1, forward strand.
CTTCCCTTTCCACCACCCACTCCTGGCCCCGAACACTGGCCACCCTGGGAGCAGCACCTGCCACCCTCATTGACGCCATCGTTCCCTCCTGGAACCACCCTGCTGCTGCCAGCTGTCCCCATGACACCTTTGGTGGCTACTGGTGGCCAGGTCCCCATGGCCACTGGGCCTTGCAACATCACCGTCCAACTAAGGTCAGAAGGGAGGCCAGCAGAGCCCCTCCAGATGCAGAGCTTCGTTCTTACACCAGGAACTGTCACCTGGGGTGCTCCAGGGGCCCTCAGTGGGAGTGCTACTTGCCCTGCTCCCCTATCCTTAGCACCCTCATTGGCGACCCCAGCTGTTGGGGTAACTCAGGCTGCCATGGGAGGCTGGGCCCCAGGCCTTCCCCCTCTAGCTCCACCACCAGCTGCCCAGCGGGCCCCCAGCATTCCCCCCATCAACGCTGGGCCACGGCCACCTGGCACTTCCAGGGAGGGGAGTCTGGCCACCTCCCAGTCTCAGCCCCCGCAGGTTGACTCCTGTAACCGCAAGAGCGTCTACAAGAACTACCGACGTTGGCAGCGCTTCAAGAGCCTGGCCCGGAGGCACCTTCCCCAGAGCCCTGATGCAGAAGCTCTTTCCTGCTTCCTCATGTGAGTGAGTTCTCGGGGGGCACGTGCGCTCATCTGGAGTTTCACGTGGAGGACCTTGGGGTGCACCTGCAGGTTAGGTTTCTAGGGATCCTAGAAGGAAGGTCTGAGGGTGATGTCCATGCTATGACATGGCACTGTCCATCATACACTCACACTTCCAGTCCATGACATCCTTTCAGTGCCTTCTCTCAACTGAGCCCAACACCCTTGATGAGTCCAGCTGACTTTCCTTCCATTATTATCTTGGGAATATTTACTGAAGACTTGCAGTCAGAGAGGGTACCGGGGGAAGGTGAGGAGCCACGGATGGGGTGCCCCCCTCTCCTGTGCTGCTGTCTCCTCTCAACACAGGACTTGAGTGTGGGATGGCCAGGGGATGCCACTGCAGGGAGGGAGGACCTACAGGGCCCAGGGGAGAGCTGTGTGTGTGCCTGGTCCTCACTGTTCTGGAGAATTCTCGCTGAAACAGGGAGATGGCAGAGCTCTCCTGAGGGCAGGGACTGTCTCCTACTAGAGCTGTGAGCCTGACACGGGGACAATTACAGGTGATTCAGAGGACTGGGCAGGAGCCCCCTTGGGCTCATCTGTGAAGAGACATCAGGTTCCCTGGCACAGGCCAGGCCTCAGTGATGACAGGGATCTGTATTATGAAAAGTCAGTCGTGAAGAGGAAAAGAGCTCCCCGAGGCACAGTGTCCCAGCTATGGTGTGGGAGTGGATGGTCTCCCTGCAGTGAGTGGGAGGGGGCGACAACAGTAGCCAGGAAGGCCTGTCTTTGTCTCCCAGACACCTGCCTCTGCCCCTGCTAATGCTCAGACATGCTGTGATGGGGGACGTGTGGTCCATGATGCCGGGGGCGGGGGGTCAGGCTGGTGGGGACTGGGCTGTTCACTGAGGCTGACCCTGACGGTTCACAGCCCAGTGCTTCGATCCCTGGCCCGACTCAAGCCCACCATGACGCTGGAGGAGGGACTGCGGCGGGCCGAGCAGGAATGGGAGCGCACAAGCGACTCTGACCGAATGATGTATTACGCGATGGCGGCAAAGTGAGTCCATGTCCTGGGCCCAAGGGCTGCAGCGGGTAAGGGTGACACCCCAGAGCAGGATCTGGCTGTGGTCACAGAGGAGGAGGGAGGAGGCAGCTCCCCGAGCACAGGGTCCCCGCAGCCCAGAGGCCAGACTACACTCCAGAAGCCTCTCCTGCACCTTGACAGCTTGGGTCTATTTGTCCTCTGCCCAGGGCTCCGCCCTCCCCTGAAGTGGCCTTCTTTGCCTTGATGAAGGGCTCACTTGGGGTGGAGGGGGGAAAACTGTGAGCCCAGTGGGGTCAAACTCCAGCCCTCGTGGCTGTGCAGGGAAACGTGTTCCACCCGCCAGCCTGCTGCCTCCTTAATGCTGGGGGCCTGGCGGCCACTCACATGGCATTTCGGACCCTCTCTCCTCCCGAAGTGTGGCCTGACTTGGTAACCTGGTTCCCTCCTGGAGAGGCTGCGGAAGCCAGAGTGTCTTTTACCCCAAGGGTCTCTGGCTCTTCATGAGACTTCTTTGGGCAAACCCTTTATTTGAAAAACTGAAAACAAACCAGCATTTCTCAGAGGAAAGGAAAAGGAAAGCCTCTCCACTGACCTTAGGGTCCACATCCTACAACCTGTCCTGGGCCCTGTCTCCAGGCTTGTGTTCCAGGACTCTCAGCCTCAGCCCAGGATCCTGGATCCGGACAAGGACCCCCGTGGGGAACACGTGCTTGATCTGGCCTCTGGCTGTCAGCCCTTCCTGTGTTTCTGGGCATGGGCAGGGGGCAAGTGGATGGTCCCCTTTGGGCCTTCCACGCAGGCCTGGTTCAATTCAGCAACCTGGGTCTACGCTGTTGAACGGCCTGCAGTGCTGGGGAGGCAGGGGTGTCCCCAGATCTGGTATTTGCCCCAAGAGCAGCTCCCTGCTGGGGACACCACCTCACAGGGCCATGACCGCCCCCAGCAGAGCGTCTCGTGATCCCTCTACCTCTGCACCCTGGGTGGGCTCCAGGGCCCAGGACTTTTTCTCAGCATGGCCTGGGCCACACTAACCCCTCAGGTTCAAGGAATTTGAGGCAGAGGAGGAGACGCAACTTCAGCAATTGCAGTCCATGAAGGGGGTGCAGGGCCTGCCTCCTCCAGCCCCACCAAAGCCGGAACCTCGGGGGCCCCCAGCCCCAAAAGTGGGCCCACAGCTAGGTACCCACGTGCCCACTGGAGCTCAACGCAAAGGTAACAGGGACCTAGGGATGGCCACTGTCCCCACGTCAGCCCTCTTCCCTCAAGGGGGGCATTGGTCTTTCCACCTGAACAGCCACCCAGAGGGGGTCTCGGCTGCCCTTTGTCACTATGGGGTATTGACCTGGTCTGCTGTTGAGCTCCTCTCCCACCTCCCTGTCTGAGGGCCAGCCAGAAAGTCTTCCTCAGAAGTGCAAAGGATGGGGACACCTCTGAAAAAACTGGAGGTTGCACACTTGCTCACATGTGATTCTCTTAGCTGCTCCCACTCACCTCTCCCTCCTCACTCCCCATCACTGTGGGTGACAGTGCTGGTGGTCCTGACCCCACCCACACCGACTTCAACGTCCCCCAAACACTGCGCTGCCCGACAAGCCCCCCCCCCCCCCCCCGTGCTCAGGAGCTGGAAGCGGGAGCCCCTCACCCTCCTTCCCTCCTCCCGCTCTGCCTTAGCCTGTGTGCCCAGGAAGGCCGGCCCCAGGGCCAAACCCGCCCGCCCTCTGCCACACACATCCCAGCGGCCCCGGGAGACCAAGGCACCCAAGGAGATTCCCCTTGAGGCTGTCAAAGAATATGAGGACATCTTGGAGGAGCTGCTGGGGCCTGTCCACTTGGCCACTGAGGAGACAGATGCAGAATGCCCAGAGGACGGGACCTACCCGGACCCGGGTCTCCTGAGCTACGTGGACCAGCTGTGTTCCCAGGAAGACTTCGTCACGAAGGTGGGCTGGGCCTGCAGCCTTGGGGCTGCAAGATTCCAGGGACTGGCACTCTCTGCACCCAGGATTGGGGTTCTGCCCAGGCCTTTGGGACTTAAGCTCTATCCCTGAGCTCTGTGTCTGTGTGTGTGTGTGAGTGTCTCTGTGTGTAGCTGACTGCCACAGTGGTTTAAAACACGCCACCTTGTGGAGGAGAACAGGGTGGGTCTCTCCTGTTCACTATTTCTCCAGGTATTCGTGGCTCACAGGTTACTCCTGCCCAAGGATGCTCACAGCCTTGTCCTTCCATCTTAGGTGGAGGCCGTCATTCACCCTCAATTCCTGGCAGCTTTGCTTTCCCCAGAACCACAGCTGGATCCCTTGGCACTGGCTGAGGAGTTAGAAGAGGAGGAAGGACTCTCTCCTGAAGAGGTGAGCCAGAGGAGGGAGGGACACTCAGGGAGACAAGGGAGGGAGGGATTCCAGGTACAAGAGGGAAGGCAAAGGACACCGAGGGAACCAAGGGAGGCAGGACCCAGGTCAGCCAGGGAAGGGATGGGACTCCAGAACAGGAGGCCCACAGCGCTCTACTCAACCCTCCCCTACCTGGAAGGCCTGGCATTGTGGAGGGCCCACTAGGGACTGGGGCAATGCAGGACCATAGTAAGGAGAGGATGGGGGCCCGGAGAGAAAGGAAGGACACACAGCTGGGAACAGGCCCAGGAGGACAGCAGGAGCGCTAGTGTGCGTTCTTTGGAGTCCTGGAGACAGTCCCCCCTACAGCCCCTCACTGCCATCATCCCATGGCCCAGCCCTCCTACTCCCCTCACCTGTGTGTGCGGGGCCAGTCACCGACCACCTCCCTCCTATCAGCTGGTGCAGAAACGACTCCTGGCCCTGAAGGAGGAGTTGGGTGTGCAGGCATCCACCACTCACCGTGCACCCCAACTGGACTCAAGTCCTCGTCAGTCTGATGTTACACAAGATGCCCAGAGGCATGATGAAGGCCCCCAGCTAGGGGTCAGCGAGGAAGACAGCCCACCAGAGATGGAGTCTGAGGAACTTCCAAGGTGCAACGGAACAGAGAGTGGCCTGAACACATCAAAACACTGGATTCTCTCTCCAGATCATGAGGGTTTCCCTCTATCTGAGGCTGGACAGCCCCTCTCTCCTCCCCAGGGTCAAAGGCACACTCCACCGAGCCTGGGACCCACGGACACCTCAAATCTCAGAGAGACCTCTCCTCTTAGGGAGGACGCAGGGCCAGGGCCAGAGGATGGGTCCAGTGAGGAGAAGGAGGAGGTCCCCAGCCTGGACTTCATCTTGGCCACTCAGTACTGCCTGATGCCCTGGGGAGGGAAGTCCCACAGCTCTGCCCCAGGGCCCTTGAGATTTCTCTGCCCTGGAGTTCGGGGGGCCCCCCAAGCCCCCTCCCCTCATAGAATCAGCCTTAGCTCAGCTCCTGCACCAGCTGCCGAGTCCAGGAAGCGGGATCTGTGTGGAGGCCAGGGGTCTGATGACAAGCTGCCCCAGCCCACGCCCGACCTCAGCATCTCTGGGAGGCCAGCCTTGTCTCCGGAGCTGGTGCGCCCCTCACAACCAAACAAGAGGAGGTGTGACCCATTTGTCGCAGGGAGTGTGAGGAGGAGGAGGAAGAGGCACTGCAACAACTAACAAGCCTCCAGTGCCAGCCCCCCAGGCGGCCCTCGGGGGAGTTCAGGGGCTCTTCCTCATCCAGTGCTGATCCTGGCTGATGTGCGGGGCAGGGAGGGAGGGCGGGACCATCAGGGCCAGGGTGGGATGGGGTGGGGTGGGGTGGTGGCAGTTAGAGGGCTGGGGATGTGGATCTGGTCAGCTGTGGGGGGGGGAGTAGCACCTTGCGGTGATACATGTAAAATGGGAATAAAAATAAGTTTTGTTTGGAAATGTTCTAATACCAGTGTAGTCTTATTCGTGTCTGCACTGCTCTACAGAGAGGGCTCCTGAGAGGGAGGATGAGGAGGTCCCAGGAGCTATGGATCCACAGGGGGCCAACTAGATCTTCCTCTGCATTGACACGGGGTCCTCAGATGCTCTGGGAGCCCCCAGCTCTCACTGTCCCCAGGAACCCCCACATCATCCTTTTCACTCAAGTCTGCTTGGCCACAGGCCTGTGGGACATCCCATCATCATATGCATCCTGGAAAAAACTAGGGATGGAGAGCTGTCTTCGTGCCTTTCAGACCTCAGGACACTAAGCAGTTCTCTAGAATGGAGCCTCGAGACAGCCCTGGTCTTTGGGGAGCTTCTCTCTGCTTTCCTGAAGCAGCCAGACCAGAGAGGAAGAGCCTAGGCCTGAGGGACGGGACGTCCTGCCTCTCTGCCCTGTCGTACAGGGAGCCTCCTCTAGTCTCCTGGGATTCCTGCAGTGGGTGAAGTGGAGGAGGCAGCTCCCTATTAATCCCAAGGACACGTGGGGAATGGGCTGAGAGTAAGTTCATGGGCGCCTGTTAAAGGTGTGTGAAAGGGGAATGACAATGGATGCCGCTGTGGGACTTGTGGGATTTCTGTGCGGGGGCATCATGTCCAGCTGAGAGTTTGTAACACGCTGGACTCTGCTGATCCGGGCACTGGTTAGTTGCATGGTGTGTTTAGTTTGTGAATAGTTATCAGGCTGTAAGCTTGATATCTGTACTATTCTGCATACATATTATACTTCACTTAAAGTCAAAAGTTAAAAAATAATAAAATTTTCTTTAAATTTTTGAAGTAAAACAAAAAAGAGACACAGAGAAGAGCCATTATCACAAAACTGAGGATCGCGGTCACCTCTACAAGGGGATTTGATGACATTTCTAAGGTTCTCACAATGTTCTAGTCTACAACTTGCACAATAATCACATTATTGATTTCTTTTTTAAACAGGTATCTTTTACATCTGTTTCAATACGTGAAAATCGAATTAGATGTAGTAAAAAATACAGCAGTCCAATAAATGTAAAAACAAGTAAAATAAACTCCTAGAAAAATAAAAATTATCAAGAAAAAATTAAAGACACAGATAATGAAAAGTCATGTAAACATTTGTTAAAGAATTTTTGAATCAGTAACTTAACGTGTTCCCATCAAAATCAGACAAATAAAATTCACGCTCAGACTGCTTTACAAACAAACAGTGAAAGCTTCACTTTAAACATCAGCAATGCCCACTCTCACCACTGCTCTTAAGACAGGGAAAAAAACAGTCTAAGTAATGAAAATAAACCAAATTGTCATGATTTTCAAATGATATGCTTGTTGTAAAAGAATTTCAGCACAAGTTATTGCAATAAGACTTTAGCAAGGTTGCAGGATATCATAAAATCAACTGGTAAAAGTCAAAGGCCTTTCTCAAAACCAGTGCAGACAGAAATTACAGTAACCACAACAAACATAAGGTAGCAAGGAATCGATTTAACAAAAGATATACAAGAGGAACAGCATAAAACTTTACTGGAAGAACTACTTATGAAAAAATTGTGGCATCACCTAGTGAACACGCATGTGCCCTCCCACCCAGCAACTGCACCCCTGGGGATGCGTACTGGGGAAACTCTCCTGTATCAGGAGAGATGTACCAGGTTTTTCTCAGAAACACTGGAATAACAAGAAACAACCCAAATGTCCACTAATAGTAGAATGAATAAACTGTGGTATATTTATACATGAAAGTAGTGAAAATGATTAACTATACTCAGACACATGATGAGTGAACAAAGCTACCTGAAGAACACACACAGTGACTCCACGTACATAAAATTCAAACCAGGGAGTGCTAAGCACGACACTGCTTCAGGAGCATCACAGGAGGGGGATATACATGAAGGTGCTTAACGGACAAGAAGCGCTGAAGAAACAGCAGTCCCGTGGGGGCTGTGGGGAACCACCTGGAGGGCGGGCCAAGAAACACAGACCAGCACAGCCAGTGGTCACACGGGGACACTCTCCACCGCACGATGAGGTCGTCCCAATGCTACCTCACAGAACAGAAGAGCTTCCAAATGCACTTCATGACGCCAGTGTAACAATAACCCCGAACCAGACAGCCTGCGCACACACACACAAAACAGACATGATACCACTCATGAAGAGCAGCACAAAATATTCAGCTTCTAGCAAACAGAACCCAACCGCACATTACAACAGACAATACAACAAATACCAAACACCAAGTCTGGTTTACTCCCAGACTGCAAAGGAGGTTCAGTAGATGGAAACCATTAACACGATCCTCATGCTAATAACTCTGAACAGAGTGTTAACCTCTCATTAACGATCATCTTCATGGAGGCAAAAAACACACTTGACAAAATTCACTCATTTATGTGAAAACAAGCAAAATGGCAAGTGCTGGCTACTTCCATAAATAAAATACACCTCAGCTCAATGCCAGCATCTTACTTAGCAGGGAGACACTAGAGGCTTTCCTGCTCAAGCCAGAAACCACGGAAGGCCAAAATATTCACCAATTTACATTAGAATAGGTAAGTATTAAATTCTAGGATGTGAGAGGAACATTTACCAACTCTTGAATGCTACATCCCGCCTGCTGGGGTAACCAGAAGCACTCCTGAAGTTTCTATAAAACTTTAACCTTCTTATGACTAATTTCTGTAAAGGGCTCTTTCTAGCAGTTAAGTCAGAGTGGACACAGACTCAGGAATGTCTTTTCTTTCCAGCTCACTTAGGACTAAAGAAAGGATTTACAACACTCCTAAAGAATATCACCTTTATCATCACTTGAATGGTAAGGGGTCAGAGCTGTCCTGAAAGGATGCTTGAAGACATCAGCGAAATACAAAACACGCGGAATGGCTCAATGTGCAGTACCACTCACACCCTCTCCAGACGGGACAGAATCAAAAAGAGGGGCTGGGAAGGAGGTGAAGAACTCAAACACCTGACACCTGCTGACAGAGGGCAAAGTGGCACTCTGGAAAGTGGTCTGATGGTTTGTTAAAAAATTAAAAACACACCAATCTGCCGAAGTGTCAAGGCACTAAAGCCAAAGGAGTGTGAGGAACTGCTCTGTCCTGAAGGGGGTCAAGGAGACAGCAGGTAACTGCAACACGCACCCGCCACGCAGGGTCTGAAGAGCAGGGAACCGTCCTGGGCTGGCGCTCACGGCCCGACGGGCACGGCTGTGTGACGGGTACACAGGAGGGCCGTGTGCGGTGCTCTGGGGGGCCGGGGCACTGTACCAGCGATTCACTCTCAAATGATGCAGGGGAGAACCTTCTTTGTATTGTCCTTACACTACTTCTATACATTTAAGATGGCTGAAAGATTTGTTAGATATACAGCATTTAAAACATCTTAATTTATTACAGGAAAAAACAAACCATGCCCTCCCCTTACACTCTCTACCCTTTTAATTGTTTTGGTTTTCTTCACAGCACCTACCAGTAGCTGAAGCATCATGTGTGCAGGACAGTCCACCTACCCTCTGAGAGTAAACGCCTGCAAGCGCTGGGACCGGGTCTGGTCTCCACGCTGCTCCAGTGCCCGCACGGTGGCCAGCGCACAGGGTGTTCAAATCAGTTGAATAAGTTAACCTGTAGTCTTATACTGGTTTAAAATAAATTCATTTACCATCCCCCACCCCCATAACACGCACACATCACTCCCCCACAGCAACTCTACCCATGTGTACCCAAGGAAAGTCAAAACGTATGTCCACATCAGAACTTAGAGATGAATATTCATTGTAGAATCATTCACAACAGACAAAAACTGGAGACATTCTGTCTATAATCTAGTGCAGCCATCCAATTAATTAGTATTTGAAAACAAAAAGCAACAGAACTACTTGTCCTGACAGTAACATGGATGAATCTCAAAATATTGTAATTGAAGTAAACACCAGATGAAAAAACTTTCTTATATGATGAAAATGTTCTAAAACTGGACTGTGGTGATGACTGCACAACTCTGTAAATTTGCAGTGAGCTGAACATTTAAATTTTATGAATTTCCTACTATGTTGATACAGTTGTTTAAAAATAAAAAGTAGAGAACAAGGGACAGCCGCCTTTTGCTTGCTGTTTGGTCAATTTTTAAAAAATCAGGATGGTATAAAGAGAGGGATGAGCATCTGAAGAGAGCTTGTTAACCCGAACTAATAAAGTCCAAACTGCAAGATGTGGGACCCTGACAGTCAGGAGCAGTGGCAGTCTCATGCTCCCTCCCTGTGCCCGGCCCCTCCAGTCCGCCTCAAAGGCAGTTCTCAGAGTCTGCCTTGACTCCACCACCAGCAACCCCCCAGCACCCAGGCAGGAGGCTCTGGGAGGACCTGGGCTTGGAGACACAAATCCATCAGTGCCAGCGCTAACTGCACACTACAAAGTCTGAATTTGTATAGAAGTTCTGACTGGCTGAAAAAGAAATTTAATTTTCGGGGTTAGGATGTGCCATCGACTTTTTATTTGTCAACCATAGCTTTATGTCTTACAACAGACTATGCAATTCTTAAACAGAGGGGACAATCATGTTATGGTTTCAAAATCTCAAGAATTATTTTAGGGGGCGCATGTAAGAAAAAAGAAAAGTATCTGCTAACTCCAGGAACTGCTCAGAGGTGGTTTATCTTCATTTAATAACAATAAAAAGAACTACCCACTTTAAAAACAGATTTGTGCATAAACCACATTTTTCAGTTTTCCAAAGGCATAAAAATGGGGAGGATAATTTAAAATTAAATGATTTATCAAAAAACTCTGAAAAAAAAGTATCTTAGACCTGTGTTTGTGATAAGTGCCATAAAAAAAAGAGAAAATAAAAGAAAACTCTTTAGAAGGAACCTAAAGCCAAGGCCTGACCAAGCCTTTTTAATCCTCTCTCCAAGCCAGGCATCCACCGACCACGAGCAGCCTGGGGACCTGGTGTTTTGTTCACTGAAGTAGCTGAACAGCTAGTCTGCGTACCACTGCAGACAGACACCACTTGCTGGATTAATCAGAAACTGGGAAGCCCAGGTGGAGTTAGCGGCTTTGTCCAGAATGACCTCCTATCAGTGTTTTCACAGAGTGACACAGTAATCTACTTCGTTATCAGTCTGTCTCCAACAGGACCTGCAGCATCCCTCAGGGAGGGTCCGAACTGAACCAGGGCCTGGCAGAGAAGATGCTCTGACTGTTAAATCTCACCGGGAGGAGGGGCTGCCCTAGACCACACACCTATGTGACCCAAGTCTAACAGTCTCACTTCTGCAGACTCTGCTTTGCGATGCAGGACGGTGTCCAAGAGACTGAGGGGAGGGAGGACCCCGGCCCCACCAGGCCCATTCACTGCCAAGGAGTAACAACTAGAGCGTTAACCCAAGGCTAAAGGCTCAGCGCTCACCTATGTGTTTCATCCAATCCTCCCAACACTGAGGTGGGTATCACTACCCCTTCTCTACAGGACAGAAAAACAGACTCAGGTCACATACAGGTGTTCAGAGCCCACACTCTTACCCACTCTACTGTACAGACTCCCAGCCACGGATCAGAACATGGGCCTCAGATAATCTGTTCTGCCGTCAGTCAGTGGGTTTTTCAGTGTTTACTGCATAACTCACATGTTACATATGTATCAAATATTAAGTAAGTTATGAAGAATGCCGCTCAGATTGGCTGCCACGCACATACTACCAGAGACAGGAAGGCAGAAGAGCCCTAAAACCAAGCCGAATCCCCTGCTCTGCCTATTTTGCCCTCCCCTCTTTTCCTCCCCCCAGGCCCCCAAAACAGGCCTCGGCCCAGCACAAGAAGAGCAGGGAAGCAGCACCAAGAACTAACCTGGTTAGTCAGAGGTCAGCGGGAGACATCTCATGACCACCGCCACCTCACTGTGCCACCTTAGAGAGGTCCAGCCTCATCAAATGATTCCACCTGGGCCTCAGGTGCCCTGGATCCAGTGGTGGACATTAGCCCAACCTGGATCAGATTCCCTCCCCCAGGACTCAGAATGCTCTGAAGACACACACCTCTGGGAAGCTAGGGTCAGCTCTCTTCTGCCAAGTGCACAGGGATGTGGTAAAAGTGAAAAAAGTTGAAAAAAACCCAAAAACCCAGCTGTGCAGAGATGCAGGATGCAGGAAGATTTTGTAAGTGTAAAGAGGAAAGGGAGTAGCTGCCTTGGTCTCGCTTTCAGTTCCTGGTTACATCCGAACCTGAAGCTTTAACTGCTCTTCCTGTCCCTGCAACACCATGAGAAATATCCCTGGATATTAATCACAAACTCCCCAATTTCTACAGCCCGTTTTCTACAAGTCGTGCCTGAAACGCTTTAGCACCCTTCCCCACCTTTCACTCAGCTAGCTCCAAGTCATTCTCCAGGTCCCAGCTTAAACAGCACTTCCTCCGGAAACCCTCCCAGACTACTCTGCGAACCTTTGCTCCACTTTTTATGGGTATAAAAGATAGCACTCTGCGCCTTGTCATATTCAGTACATGTGATTGCTTTCCTGTTAGACTGTAAACACCAAAGTGTAGAAACCAGTTTCATCCTCCTGCTTAGCACATAGGTCAGGTACACACTCAATAATATTACTAAATGAATGAAAATCAAGAAACAGGTGGAGGTACGTAGGAGTGAGAAGGATCAACACTGATAAACACTCTTCTGATGAAAATGAAGCAGCTTTGACCCTACCTCCCTCACCCCTTCCAAGTTTCTGGTTCCTCCCTCTCCCATCTCCACAACAGGCCCAAGTTAGTCATGACAATCATCGTTTTATAGTTTGTTGCCAACACATTCAGGAAGCCAGGCTGGAGGAAGGACATTTCCCGGTAACTCGCTGTGACAGAGGAAAGTCTATAGTAGTTCAGGGGGGAAAAATTTACACGTTTTGAGGTCTAGACAAATCTCAGTTCTGCTGTATGTTTACTGGCTAAGAACCCTAGAAAAGTTACATGAGACCTGGTTTCTTTATCTCTAAAGTGAAAAAAAAAAAATTTATACCTCAAAGGTGAGAATGGAAATGACTTTGAAACCACAGCACCTAAGGCAAGCTTGCAACTAATGTTAGCCAGCTGGTCACGATGAAGTCCATGCAGACCTCACCCCTACATCCCACCCCCAGCTTCTACCAGCCACAGATGGGTTCAGAGCCCAGAGTGTACTGAAAGACTGAGCATCTGAGAGGGACCCTGGAGAACATCTATCCTGTTGTCTTTCAAATGTACAGGAGCCCCAAGAAGCGAAAGAGAAAAGAGAAGCAAAAAGGAAGAAAGACCATCTCAGGGTCAAGGAGGTTGGCGGGCAGAGCAGGCTGGACGCAGGGTGGGGTAGCTGGAGATGTTTGTTGGGCAAATGGTTGTTTTCTACTTAGTAGGTACATTACTGAGAGCAAGATGAGGAATAAACTATACATAGTTCCCAGAAAACTCAACTTGGATGCTTTGCATAAGAATCTTTTATTAATGCTTGAGAATTCAGAACATACAAGTCAAATTCATCAGAATGACATCAACTACAGTCACCACAAGGAGCACATTATTAGTGATGTTACTGATACCAAAAAGAATTCTGTTTGCATTTTACTTGCACTCAAAACTGTTCAGAAACTCTGGATTTTCTGTTGCTCACGTAAGATGGTCTCCTCACATCTTTGAGCTCCAAAAACCATACAAGAGACTTCTTTGTTAAAGTTACATTAACAGTTAAGCCAGCACAGCCAGGAATCTGGTCTGGAGCATCTGTAGAGGATTTATACTGCTGCTGGCCCTGCCTTTCAAACAGGTGGCACCAAAACCCAGCAAAGTTCCAGGGAGGGGTGGGCGGACTGCTAGAGCCCAGAGTAAGAAGGAAGTTCATAGAGAAGATGACTCTCCCAGGAAGGCAGGACCTGCCCAGGGCCCAGCCCTTCTCGGGGATGGGCTGGAGGGAAACACCACTGGCATCTTAACAGGACACTCCTCCGCTGCAGGGACCAACTGTGCTGCCTGTGCGCTGCGTGCAGGTCATTGGGCACGTCCACCTCCACCACATACACACCGAAGGCCAGTAACACCTCCAATCAATGGAACAACAAAACGCAAAACAAAACTCACATACATCTCAAAATGCCCCTGGAGACAGGGTAACAATCACACCCACTGAGTACCCCTAAGTAAGCAGAAAGAAGAGAGAACAAGTACAGCGGGTAGAAAGTAAAAGAGAGACGAGGGAAACACAAAATTTGATGAGGAACCAGCAGAAAAGGGGCATCTGTCAGTGATTTTCCCCTACCATCTCAAGTCCCAGCTCCTTAGAAAACAAAGGCCTTCAGAACTCGGCCTCGCCCATCCCAGCTGCCTCCCCTCCAGCCTTCTCCCCAAGGCACGCACCCACACCCTCCCTTCCCAGACAACTCCTGGTTTTCCTGACTGGATGTGCCCTGCTCAGACCTCTGTGCCTTGGCATGTGCATTCTGCTCTACCTGGAGTGCGCTTCTCAAGGCAAACTCCCAGTCATACATCCACACCCAGAGCCAAGATTTGTGAAGCCAGACCTCGCCACCCCGGCCTTCTGCCCCCACAGCACTCCCCACAGGCCTTCTGTGCTCCCACCCAACTGCACCCCACTGTCTGGAGCAGGAGCTAATGAAGGGCAGGTGCCTCTTGAGTCCTTGCAGGGAACTGGTGCTCGATGAATTCTAAGTGAATGACCTTGCATGAAAGGTTTTCGTAAAAGGCTAAAAAAGCAAATCACACAGAAAGCAGACAATAGATATTTTTGACTATTGAAAGCATGTATTTTCTCAACTCTGATCTTTGGTTGAATATCATCAGGAACCAGACAGAGATGCTCTATCACTTCCTAGTTGGGTATCTGTGGGCAAATTAAACTCGCTGTGTCGTCTCCAATTTCCACTTACTGAAAGCAACCAGCCCTGCAGTGTGGCTAACAGGACTAATTAATATACGCTTAGAAACAAACAAACAAAAGTAACAGAAAGCGTTGACTAAACGGTCGTTCTGACTAGCCTGCCGTGATCACAGACACCTTAACAGGACCGAATACTGCACCGTCAGGAATGTGAGCACAACGAAATTTTGGCTAAAACTATGTTTTGTTTTGTTTTGTTTTGTTTTGTCTTGTTTTGTTTTTAGGTGAGCTGAAAGTCAGCAAATCCAACAGCTTATCTTCCAGCTGCACTGTGCCCTCTACAGTCCTCAGTACTGATCCCTAGTGAGCACTTGTAAGAGTAAAATATGCTAAAATTCCAAAATTATTATTAATAACACTAATTAAAGAAAACACGGAGTAATGAAAAGGGCTCTGGCAACGGAAACAGGATCTCAGTCTACAATCTCAAGTCTGACTCTTTAGTTGTACGACCTCAGGAACTGGCTTCACCTTTAAATACTTTCTCATCTGAGAGAGAAGGAGAGCACTGCCTTTACCTTTCTGCAAGGTGGCTGTTCAGGTGACATGAGATAACAGTACCTAGTAGAGTACCTGACACGAAATGTTCAGAAATAGTCTGCTTCCTTCATTCAACACGAAAGACACACTCACATGAAGGTTTAGGTGTAAGTCAGCACAAAATACAACGTGTAGTTCATTCTAATAAAACAACACCACCACCATCACCCCCATTCCACCAGAGCTTCTGAGGGAACTGGAGCCAGAGAGGGAGCCGGCACGTGGTTCTGCAAGAACTGCATCAGGGCTGCATGCACACTGAGCACTAAAGCAGTAACAGGGAAAGTCCACAGTCATTGTGCTAAAACGTCTGGATGCCTTTATGCTACTACGAGAGCTCACACAGGGTAAAGGAGGGGGAAAAAAGTCAAATTAGGTCCAACTCCAAATGACTCCTTAAGAAATCAAGACAGCGATGCTGACTTAACTTTCCTGAAACACCAACAGTACCATCCCAAAATCTGTTTAAAAACTTCAAGATTGACACATTCCTCGCCAACACTGGTGCCGCTCATGGTGTTTAGAAAGGATGCGCAGGAGAGAATCCCTGGCACCACGGAAGGTGTTGAACCAAAGCCGGCCGCGTTAAACACAGGCGAGGGGGGGCAAACAAGATGATGATTTCGGGGTTGTGCACACACGCCGCTCCAACCGCTTTGCAGACCATGGCCGCCACCCCGAGCACCTGAAGGACTTCGCGGCTTCACAATCGGCTGTCAAGGGAAGGCCGCGAGACCAGCACCGGGGGGTGGGGGCCCCGTTCCCGTCCTGGGGGTCTCTGGGTGCCGGGATCCCGGCCTCCACCCCCCACCCTCGCGCCACTCCCGGCGCCCAGCGAGGGCCGGCCCGGGAAGCGCGGCAAGCAACGCCCCAGCCCGAGCGGCCCGGCCCCAGCCGAGACCCCCGGCGCGCGGACGGCGGGGCAGCGAGCCTGGGGTCGGGGCCGGGCTCGGGGTCGGGGTCGCGGGGCCCACGCCGCAGCTGCGTTCGCCGAGGCCGGGCGGGGGTCCGCGCGGGCGGGCGGCACGCGGGGCGCGGACACTCACCACACCACGCCGCGGGAGCCCTCGCCGAGGCAGCGGGCTGCTGGAGCGCGGCCTCCCGTCGAACACCTGCCCGCGGACCGCCTCGGGGCCCGCGCCCGCCGCCGCCGCCGCCGCCGTGCTGGGCACGAAGCTCCGCGGCCGCCGCTCTGCTCCCGCCTCGCCTCCCGGAGGGGCCGCGCCGCCGCCGCTGCAGCCGCCGCCGCTGGCGGCAGGGAGCAGGGGCGGCGTCGCTCGGGAGACCCGCAGAGATGCCAGCCGCTCCAACCGACTGCCGCCTGCCTGCCTGACTAAGTGACCGTTGGGCGGGCGGGGGGATCAGAGCGGCCAAGGAGGGCGCCGGCCGAGACCGGGCAGCGCACGCGCGCGGATTGGCTCCCGTGGCCCGGGGGCGTCGCCGGGCGCTCAGGGCAGAGACATGGGTGTTAACCGGCGTCCTCACGGATTTTCTCCATCATACTTTATCTATAATCACTACATCATCAGTCTGTTTCAGAATCACTTAGACGACGCAGCTGCAAATACTCCTACATATTACAGTGTATTATCCCCCAAAGACTGTCTCCATAAACACTTTACAACACTTTTAACCAAGAAATTAATATCAACACAACATTAGCAACCAGTGCACAGATCCCATTCAAAGACTGCCAGCTTTCCCAATACTACCTCGTTCCGTTTCTGGCCCACGATTCTGTCCAGGATCACACATTGCATGCAGTTGTCTTCTTAGCCTCCTCCAGTCTGAAACAATTCCTTGTCCTCTCCCTGTCTCTCGTGCCCTTGAGGTAGAGAGAATGAGGTCTGATGTTCCCTCACGACAGGCTCAGGCCACGGCTCCTCAACCGGGACAAAGCTGTGCTCAGTGCACGTGCTGTCTACTCTTCCCACTTCTGTGAAGTGTCACCTTGATCATCTTGGTGTCCACGGCAAAGTCACCATCACCTCCCTCGTAACTGATTAGTATCTTGTGGAAGATGCTCTCAAACTACAGCAAATATCCTTTCTCCATCAAGTTCCACCCATCAACCACAGCATCTAGTAATGACTCTTGCCTGAATCACTATCCTTATAAAGATTTCCAAGTGATTCTGCTCTAATTCCATCATTCCTTTTACAAGTATTCATCATTAGTCCTTTTACATATATTACATGTACTCTACTCTGGGGAAGAACTTTCCCTCTTCCATTTACTCAGTTATTTGTAGCAGTAGGACTCCTGGGTGCCTATTTCACTCACACTGTAATCCATGACTATCATAATTTATTCTGATGCTCAAAATTTTCAACTTGTGACTAGTAGAAGCTTCTTTATTTTCAATCCTGTATCTTTCAGACACAACTCTATCATAAGGAAGCACTGAAAAGCCCCTCCGCAATTTCATACCTATTTGCTGGAAAAATGAAAAGTACTCTTATGTCATAGATTATCAATTCTCCGGCATTCTTTTCTTCCTTTTTTTTTTTTCATGAAAAATTTAGTTGAAGTGGAGATGGGGCTGATAACCTGTTGGATTTTCTAGCTTAGACTTTAGAGATCTTGGTCACTAAAACTTATTTCCCATTAATGTGAGATTTGGAGGATTGGAGATCTGGACCTGCTTGTTAAAGACAACTCCTCTGGCTAACCAGCTGTCTACCCACAGGTAACTGGCTTGATGTGGCCTACAGGTCACTGTAGGCCCAAGCTGGAGCACTAAACCAGCCCTGATGTTTGTGACACATACTGTGTCATTGCTGGCAGTGCTCAGGAAATCCGAATCCTTCCCACCCCATTGTCCATACTAAGCGTAGAACCCGACAGAGTCACTTTCAAAGACTAGTCACTCTCGTTTTAAACTTTATAATGACAAAATGAGTCATATGCAAATGGACATGCTGCCAAAAATATTGATCAAGGCTTGAATTAATTTATTCATTCAACAATTTTTGAGTATCATGTATCAAACACTATTCCGGGTCCGGGAGATAGACCAAGGGGTCTTTGTGGAGACTGAGAGAGAAACTGACCATTAAAAAGGTGGGCAAACCCCAATGTTCATAGCAGCACTATTTACAATAGCCAAAACATGGAAACAGCCTAAATGTCCATCAACAGATGACTGGATAAAGAAGATGTGGTATATTTATACAATGGAATACTACTCAGCCATAAAAACCGACAACATAATGCCATTTGCAGCAACATGGATGCTCCTGGAGAATGTCATTCTAAGTGAAGTAAGCCAGAAAGAGAAAGAAAAATACCATATGAGATCGCTCATATGTGGAATCTAAAAAACAAAAACAAAAACAAACAAACAAAAACAAAGCGTAAATAAAGGACAGAAATAGACTCACAGACAGAGAATACAGACTTGTGGTTACCAGGCGGGTGGAGGGTGGGAAGGGATAGACTGGGATTTCAAAATTGTAGAATAGACTACACTGTATAGCACAGGGAAATATACACAAAATGTTATGATAACTCACAGAGAAAAAAATGTGACAATGAGTGTGTATATGTCCATGAATAACTGAAAAATTGTGCTGAACACTGGAATTTGACACAACATTGTAAAATGATTATAAATCAATAAAAAATGTTAAAAAAAAAAAAAGGTGGGCAAGTTAATATGCAGCATGTCATCTGGTGACAAGTGAAAGGAGAAAACTAAATGGAGTAAAGGGAACAAAGACTCTAGGTCTGTGGGGTGGAGGGATGTTACTGTGAGACAGTATTCAGGGAAGGTCCTGCTGACACAGCGCCGCTTAAGGAAAGGCTGGAAGGACATGAGAGATGATCTGGTAGAAGAGTGCCCACTCTCATCAGCTAGGATGCAAGTTGGTGGTGGGCACGTCCCTCACATGTCTAAGGAGCAAAAGAAGCCCGTGGACTGGACGGATGGAGACAGGGGAGAGGATTAGGACATAGGACGGAAGAGGTGATGAGCATGGAAAGTCTTAGAGGCCAATTTAATGGATTTGACTTTTACTCAGAGTGAATGGGGCATCCTGAGCAGGTCTCAGACCAGTGTAGCCCAACTTGTGCTTTAAAAGATTCTCTTTGGATGCTATATTGACAGTGGATTATAGGAAGGCAAGGGCAGAAATATGGGCACCAGTTGGGAACTATTATCATAATCATGGTGAGAGGCGGTGGTGGCTTGGACCAAGGTATAAATGATGGAGATGGTAAGAAATGGTCAGATTCCACACTATTTTCAATGTGGATGCAAAAGGCTTGGCTAATGCACTGGACATGGGATGTGAGAGAAAGATAAGACTTGGCATTTCCCTCAACTATGAGAAGGCTGGAGTGGCTACTTCCTGGATGGGAGTGCTGTGAGCTAACCACGTTGGTGGATGGACTCTGAGGGGGCCAATTCTGAGATGCCTGTCAGACTTCCTAATGGAGAGTAGGCAGTTTAGGAGGGAGGCTGGGATGCAGATTCAGATATAGACATAAATTTGGAGATACAGATATGGTTGGTGTTAAATGCCATGAGACCAGATGGGTGCAACTAGGGAGTGAGTGCAGATAGAAGAGAAAAAGAAAGGTGCAAGACCATGCTTTAGAACGTGCCAGCATTCAAAGATCAGGGACGTGAGGAGACCATGTACGAGTGGCCTGTGAGAGAGGACAGAGCCACGGGGTACATGGAGTTGAAGGGGAGAGGGTATCTCAAGCAAGGAGCAATCGACTCCATCAAACCATGTGACAGGTCAAGTCTGGTAACAGCTGGGAATTGGACATTGGATTCAGCAAAATTGAGGTCCTAGACCATCTTGATAAGAAGAGTCTGGTAAGGAGGTGGAGACAAAGCCAGGACGGAGTGGGAGGGAAAGAGGAGAGAAAAATGGATATAAGCAACATGAAACAAAATGATGGAAACATTTTCCAGCCCTTCCCTGACATGCTGTGAATAAGGTGAGATCCATTTATCAACCAGCTCCAGGAACAAGGAGCAACTTCCCCAGTCTCTGAATGCCACAGATTTCTCATCAGGCAAAGGAAAAAGCAAGTCTAACCCAGACTTATGGTTACCGGGGGGGAAGGAGGTTGGAAGAGATACAATGGGAGTTTGGGATTTGCAGATACTAACTACTATATATAAAATAGATAAACAACAAGGTCCTAATGTATAGCATAGGGAACTATATTCAACACCTTATAATAGCCTAGAATGAAACAGAAGATGAAAAGGAATATATATATACACATATATATGAATCACTATACTGCACTCCAGAAATTAACACATTATAAATTGATTATACATCAAACAAACAAACAAACAGAATGTTGGCTGATGCTGTTGAGGTTTGGTAACTGGGGAACAGAACAAGAGTAGCCTTCAAAGAGGCACATGTCATATTATCAGCTCAATTAAAAGCACAGGATTTTCAATGATTATTAGGAAGACCACAGGAAGTCCTGAAATTCCCATGTCAACTAATGGCCTACAGATTCCTTTTAGTTTTGAAAACAAATGCTTAGTAAGTCTAGGCAGAGTCTCTCCATTCCCATTATTGGCCTGTCATCATTAAATGGAGACATTCTACAATCAAGCTTCAGGCACATCATCATTTGCCTTTAAAATAGGCTCTCATTAGATCTGAACCCTGTGCATTTTATTTGGAGAGGAAAACCAAAACCTAGCTGAAAATGTTGTATTTCCCACAGTACTGTCCTTACACTCAGCTTGAGCTGACACTGCATGATATCCATATGCTGAGATGCCTTCCATTTTTCTAAAATGGCTTTAGCTACTGTCACTTCGATACGAAAGTGAACAGGGCAGGGCTTCACTGGACTTTCCAGACTTGTCTGACCCCACTAGGAGGTCTGACCAAGGGTGACAAGAGAGGAGAGGGAGACTACCCGAACTGGAGTTACTTCCAGAGATTTTTAAATGTAGTTTAGACATGCAAGTCAACTTGGGGAAAAAGAAATAATCTTGCTACTGTTGTTCTGTTTGGATGGAAGCATGATCCATAGCAAAAGACTTGAGCATCACCTAAGAGCCCACTGAGTGGTCAGCCTGGCCTGGAAGGGATCAGGAGCCAGACAAGGGAGCCTGCATGTGGTTCTGCAAGAACTGCATCAGGGCCGCATGCACACTGAGCACTAAAGCAGTAACAGGGAAAGTCCACAGTCATTGTCCTAAAACGTCTGGATGTCTTTATGCTACTACAAGAGTTCACACAGGGTAAAAGGAGGGGAAAAAAAAGCCAAATTAGGTCCAACTCCAAATGACTCCTTAAGAAATCAAGACAGAGATGCTGACTTATCTTTCCTGAAACGCCATTACCATCCCAAAATCCATTTAAAAACTTCAAGATTGAGACATTCCTCGCCAACACTGGTGCCGCTCATGGTGTTTAGAAAGGCTGCGCAGGAGAGAATCCCTGGCACCACGGGAGGTGCTGAACCAAAGCCGGCCGCATTAAACACAGGCGAGGGGGGCAAACAAGATAATGATTTCGGGATTGTGCACACACGCCGCTCCAACCCCTTTCCAGACCATGGCCGCCGCCGCGAGCACCTGAAGGACTTCGCGGCTTCACAATCGGACATCAAGGAAAGGCCGCGAGACCAGCACCCAGGAGTGAGGGGGGCCTGTTCCCAGCCTGGGGGGTCTCTGGGTGCCGGGATCACGGCCTCCACCACCCCCTACGGGCCTCTCCCCCATTCCCCGCGCCCAGCGAGGTCCGGCCCGGGAAGCACCGCGAGCAACGCCCGAGCCCGAGCGCCCGGCCCCACCCGGGAGCCCCCGCGCGCGGACGGCGGGTCAGCTCGGCTGCGGGCGGGGCCGGGCTCGGGGTTGGGGTCCCGGGGCCGGGGACGACGCCGCAGCTGCGCCCGCCGAGGCCGGGCGGCGGCCAGCGCGGGCGGGCGCGGCCGGCACGCGGGGCGCGGACACTCACCACACGACGCCCTGGGAGTCCTCGCCGAGGTAGCGGGTTGCTGGAGCGCGGCCTCCCGTCGAACACCTGCCCGCGGACCGCCTCGGGGCCGGCGCCCGCCGCCGCCGCCTCCATGTTGGCTGCCGGGCCGCCGCCGCCGCCGCGCTGGGCACGAAGCTCCGCGGCCGCCGCTCTGCTCCCGCCTCGCCTTCCGGAGGGGCTGCGCGGCCGCCGCTGCAGCTGCCGCCGCTGGCCGGAGGGAGCAGGGCCGGCTGCTAGGCAGACCCGCAGAGCCGCAGCCACTCCGACCGACCGCCGCCCGCCTTCCTGACAAACTGACCCTCGGGTGGGCGGGGGGAGGGGCGGAGTGGAGGAGGGCACCGGGCGGGGCCGGGAAGCGCACACGCGCGGATTGGCTCCCGTGGCCCGGGGGCGGGGCCGCGCGCTCTGGGCAGAGACACCTGTGTGAACTAGCGTCCACACAGGTTTGTATTCTTCTTGTCTATTTTGAATAATTCGGCTATCAACATTTGTATACAAGTTTTGAGGGGATATATGTTTTCACTTCTCATATATATTTTTTCCATATATTTTTCATTTTTCATGTACCTGAAATTGTCATGGCTGGGTTTTGATTCTTGCAGTAGTGAGAGGGCAGGGTTTACTTGGTCATGATCGTCTCCCTGCAGGAGAAAGGCTGGACTTCCTTAAGACTTCATGGACATTGACCACAGCCAAGGCTTATAGCTGTCAAAGCTGGTAAAACCTCGTCTTAAATACCCATTCCATGGAGAAAGCTGGACCTGGGGCCTCCGTGTCGCAGTGCTGGTTCTAGTCCCTGCCCACACTGGGCCTGGGCTTCTCTGATCGTCCCGTATAAAGTACCAGAGCCCAAAGTTTCAGCCCCTCTCCTGGATCCCTATTGAGTCCCTGTGTACCAGCCCAGAACATAATGTGCAGTGGGGACCCACAAAGTCCCCAGTATTCCTGTGTCTGTGAACTTCCCCTGATAACCACATCTCCAGGATTCATATTTTCAGGGAATTTCTTTATCCTTTACCAGTAAGTACAAAAGACTGAGAATAACTATGTAAAGTTAATATTTGAGAAGTTCATTCCAGTGGTCTTTGAAGAACCTATATAAAGTACCAAAGCAAACATAATTGCATTTAACTCTTCTGTGTCCAAAATATAAGCTTTAAATTGTATAAAAATGAGAATAAGAAGAAAGCCTCCAGATATTTGGAAATTAAGATGCATACTTCTAAATAATCCATCATATTAAAGAGGAATCGCTAGGAAAATTTTAAAAATAAATAGAAATAGATGAAAATAAATATACATCACATAAAATGTGATAGGATCCAGATAAAACATTGGCAAGAGGGAAACAAATGGCACTAAATGCTTATAATAGAAAAGAAGAAAGGTCTCAAATCAATAATCTGAGCTTTTACACAAGGAAGTTAGAAAAAATAGCAAGATAAAACCAACATATGAAGAAGAAAGGATTGTAACAAAGCACTATGATCAAATGGAGTCTATTCTAGGAATACAAGACTGGTTTAACATTTTAAAATCATCCATGTAATTTGCCATATTAATAGATTAACAAAAAACCCTGCATATTCACATCACAGTGGAGAAAACGCATTTGATGAAATTCAACATGCATTCATGTTAGAAACTCTCAGAAAACTAGGAACAGAAGAGCACTACTTCAACCCAATAAAGAACATCTACAAAAAACCTATAGCAAACATCATACTTAATGGTGAAAGAATGAATGTGTTCTTCCTAAATTAAAAAACAAGGCAGAATGTCCCCTCTCATCTCTCCTTTTCAATTTAGTACTGTAGGTAGGTAGTAGCCAGTGTAGTTATGGCAAGAAAAAGAAATAAAGACATGCAGATTAGAAAGGAAGAAATATTAGTGTCCATGCTCATGGATGGCATAACTGTCCACATAGAAAATCCCAAGAAATCTATAAGAGATACCTGATAAATGGCAATTGCTTTATCAAAGTCTCAGGATACAAGATCAACACAAAAATACTAATCCTATTTCCAATTACTAACAGTGAACAACTGGAAACAAAAACCAACATATGTTGTACACAATGGTTCCAAAAAGTAGTATATTTGGTTATAAATATTTTTACTAGAGGATCTGTATGATAAAACCAAACAGGACCTAAATAAATGGAGAGACATATCATATTCATGGATTGGAAGACTCAACATAGTAAAATGTCAACCTCCAACAGAAATTTTTTGTCAACATGGGCAAGCTTATTCTAAAATACGGAAAAGACCAGATAAAGGTAAAAGGCACAGAGTAGCTAAAACAGTTTTGAGAAAGCAGAATAAAGTTGAAGGATATGAAGACGACATAAAGCTATAAGTACGCACGGTGGTATTGGTGGAGAAATAGACACATAGTTCAATGAACATGATAGAGAACACAGAAATAGACGGACATTGATACAGAAAACTTTTTCTATGCAGAACTTTAAAAGCAATATAATGGAAAACGGATCATGTTTTTAACAAATAATAAAATTAACTCAAAATAGAACATAGATTTAAATGTAACTTTTTCAAACTTTAAAACTTTTACAAGAAAACAAGCAATAAATTTTTGGCTCCTAGGGTTTGGTGAAGAGTTCTTACAAATGACAGCAAAAACACTACCCATGAAAGAAAGAATAGAAAATCGACTTCATCAAAATTAAACATTCTCCTAATGGAAAGACCCTGCTAAGGATAAGAAGCTATAGCTATAGCTTTGGAGAAACTGTTTGAAAACCACACATCTTACAAAAGTCTTGTGTCTAGAGTGTATAAATAACTGTCAAAACTCGACAGCTAAAAAAAGGAACAATTCAATTAGAAAATGGACAAAAGATATGAAGACATATTTCACCCAAGAGGACATATGTTTGGCAAATAAGCCATGAAAAGATGTCAACATCACTTACCATTAGTGAAATTCAAATTATGAACACAATGAGAATTGTTATATGTCAATTAGGACAGCTAAAATAAAAATTAATTTTATGCCACTGAGGATGCCAAGCAACTGGATTTCTCATACTATTGCTAGAGGGATTCAAAATGACACAGGCATTCTGGAAAATAGTTGGCTTGTTTCTTACAAAAACTAAATATATGCTTACCATATGGCCCAGCAATTACTTTCCTGGCTGTTTATCCCAGGGAAATGAAGTCTTCTGTCCACACAACGATCTGTATACGATTGATTATAGCAGCTTTATTTGGAAATGTCAAACGTTGGAAACAACCCAGATTCCTCCTAATAGGTAGGTGAATGGTGAAACAAACAGTGGTACATGAATACCAGGAATACCATTCAACAATAAAAAAAGAACAATCTGTTGATACAGCATTAAACTGGACGGATCTCAAGGGCATTATGCTGAGTGAACAAAGCCAATCTCAAAATGTCACATACTGTATAATTCTATCTATGTAATATTCCCCAAATGACAAAATTGTGGACTTTGAGAAAAGATGAGTGGTGGCCAGGGATTAGGATTGTGGTGGGTATGACTGCAAAGGGGCAGAATGAAGGTCTTTGTGGTGATGGAATCTCTATTTTGACTGCCGTGATGGTTACCCAAATCTTCATATGTGACGAAATAACAGAACACCACAGACACCTGTGCCAACGTCAGTTTGCTGGGTTCAACATTGTCCTGTAACTATGTAATGTGTAACTACCTTGGGGACCCGGGTGGAGAATACAGAGGGTCTTTCTGGACTATTTTTGCAACTTCTTATGAATCAATAATTATTTCAAAATGTTAAATTAAACAACTCAAACAAACAATAGAGGCAACCAGTAAGTTGACCCCTCTATGTACTTAGTGAGAAATTATATACTTCAACTAATTTTTTTAATGCTTCTGAAATGTTTCTTGGCTCTTGGAGGCTTATGGTAGAACTATTCCTGTCTTAATGAGTTTTGGGTGTAGTGCTGTGCAGATTGAAATTAGGGTATCTTTAAGTGTGTATATTGCGGCCAACATATACTGGGTCCCGTTTTTTATCCACTCTGACAATTCTGCATTTTAATTGGTGCACTTAGACCATTGACATTTACAGTGATTATTGATATAGTTGCATTAATGGCTACCATATTTGTTACTGTTTTCTCTTTGTTGTCCTTGACCGTTGTTTCTTTTTTGTCTTCCACAAAGAAGGCATAAAAATGCCCTCTCTGATTTGACTTGAGCATTTTCCAATTCCATTTTTCTCTTCTCAATATTATGAGTGCACTTTTGGTTTTGTTTTTTTTTTTACATTTTTTTAGTGGATGCCCTTGATTTTGCTTTATACATTTACCATTAATCCAAGTTCACTTTCTTTTTAAAAAAAAATTTAAAAATCGAAATATAGTTGATTTACCATATTGTGTTAGTTTCTGATGTACAGCTTAGGGATTCAGTACTTTTTTATTATATGTTATTACAAGCTACTGAATATAGTTCCCTATGATATACAGTAAGATTTCATTGTTTATCTGTTTACACACAGTAGTTTGTATCTACTAATCACAAACTCCTAATTTATTCCTCTCCCCTTCCCTGTCCCCTTTGGTAACCCTAAGTTTGTTTTCTGTGTCTGTGAGTTTGTTTCTGTTTTGTAAATATGTTCATTTGTGTCATTTTTTTTTTTTTTAGATTCCACATGTAAGTGATACCAAATGATACCTCTCTTCCTCTGTTTGACTTACTTCACTTAGTATGAGAATCTCTAGGTCCATCCATGTTGCTGCAAATGGCATTATTTTATTCTTTCTTATGGCTGAGTAGCATTCCATTGTATGTCTATATTACATCTTCTTTCTTATTTTTAACTTTTTTATTGAAGTATAATGAGTTTACAAATGTGTGTCAGTTTCTGGTGTACAGCACAATATGTCAGTCATACATGAATATGCATATATTCCTTTTCATATTCTTTTTCACCGTAAGCTACTATGTAAGCTACTACAAGATATCAAACATAGTTTCCTTTACTATACAGTATAAACTTGTTTATCTATTATATATTTACCAGTCAGTATCTGCAAATCTCGACCTCCCAATTTATCCCTTCCCACTCCCTTCCCACTGGTAACCATAAGTTTGTTTTCTATATCTGTGAGTCTGTTTCTGTTTTGTAAATAAGCTGATTTGTCTGTTTTTTTAAGATTCCACATGTGAGTGATCTCATATGGTATTTTTCTTTCTCTTTCTGGCTTACTTCACTTAGAAAGACATTCTCCAGAGACATCCATGTTGCTTCAAATGGCATTAGTTCAGTCTCATTTATGGCTGAGTAGTATGCCATTGTATAAATGTACCACAACTTCATTATCCAGTTATCTGTCAATGGACATTTAGGTTGTTTTCATGTCTTGGCTATTGTAAACGGTGCTGCTATGAACATTGCAGGTGTCTTTTGAACTAAGGTTCCGTCTGGATATATGCCCAGGATTGGGATTGCTGGATCATATGGTAAGTCTATTTTTAGTCTTTTGAAGACTCTCCATACTGTTTTCCACAGTGGCTGCACCAAGCTGCATTCCCACCAGCAGTGTAGGAGGGTTCCGTTTTCTCCACAGCCTCTCCATCATTTGTCATTTGTGGACTTTTGAATGATGGCCATTCTGACTAGTGTGAGGTGATACCTCATTGTAGACTTGCATTTCTCTGATAATTAGTGATACTGAGCTTTTTTTCATGTGCCTCTTGGTCATTCGTACGTCTTCATTCTTAAATAAGATCCGAGATGTGCATTTCCTTTAGTTGTAATCCCCTCATGTACAGGAACTCTACTTGGTGATGGTGAGGTATGTGGTGGGTAGAAAGTATTCTGTAGTGTATCATTAGGTTTCAGTCTTTTAGTGAGTCTGTGTCCCTGGGCCGTGACCTTCACAAGTGCTTCTCTGTACCACTCCCTCCTCTAGGTGGGATAGGACGGCTAGAGGGGGCTGGAGCTGGGGATTTCCCTTCTTCCAAGTCACTTAGGCTGTTAAAAAAAAACCAGTAAATTAAATTTTGTTAGAGTAGTTTCTCTGCAGGGCAGGCTTTTGTTAAGTAGAATAGAATGCTCTGGGTATACGTCAAAATGGTTACATTCTCCTTCCCCCTAGCAGAAGCAGGCAGGGGTTTCCTCTGATCTACGCTCTGAGACCCTAAAAAGGATGCTGGAAGAAAAACTCATGAAAGAGGGGGCTTCCCTGAAACTGGACCCCCTGGAGCCTTCAACGCTCAAGCTCATCCACACCAAGCCCGCGGCACTTCATCAGTGACAGTGACAGTCCTCTGCGCCACTCCTGGCCCTGGCACCTGGCTTCCGCTCTTCGGCTTCACTCAGGTAAGCTGTGGTTCTCTGTATCTGCTTGTTTCTCTGAATCTCAGGGCATTGCTTTGGCCTGTGACCTCAATTCTCTGAATGGTCTAAGAAGAGTTGGTGCTTTTCAGTTTGTTCATTTTTTCATGTTTTGAGGATAGGAGGGATGACTTCCAAGCTCCTTACTCCCTAGACTAGAAACTGAAAGCCTCTGATTGATTTTTGTTAGTTTCTTCTCACCTCCGTATCTTGTCTGTGGTTGACTTTGGCAATGAGCACTAGGAGCCCATGCCAGCGCACTATTTGCGAGGGCAGGGAGTCCCTAAAGACAGACTTTTCAAGTCCCTCTCCTTGGCAGTGACTTCAGTGACACTCCAGGCCGCACTCCCAGGCTCACTGGCTCCTTCTGTCCTCTGCTTAGCCCTTTCCCTTCACCCCTACCTTAGTCTCTCTATTCAGTTGTGGGTATCTGGGGTTTGCTCTTGGGACAGGTTAGAGTAAGCCTTCCCCAGGTGATGAGGGGAACTCAGATGGGGTAATAGGCATCTGGGTACAACATGCAGGAGTGAGAAGAACAAAGATGTTCAACTTCTCTCAAGAGAGGTCAAGTTTTGAATTCCTGTTCCACTACTTCCTACCTATGTCATCTCTGAAAAGCTACTTCCAACCTACTAGGCTTCAGTTTATCTTTAAAAAAAAAAAAAAAAACAAACTAAACCAGGATAATAATACTAAACACTAAGTTGGTTTCAGGCAATGGGGAAACTGGGCTGGAGCTGAAATTTGGTCATTGTGTTTTGAGGATGAGGTATGTATTGGGATCCCTTAGAGGTCTTAGAGAATCACCTAACTTCAGGAACAGGGTATATGAAGGCCAGGCCCCCGGGGCACAGCCAGCCCAAGTCTGCTGTGGTTGGGCGGAGAATAGGAGTTTAGGGCCAGTGGAGGGGCTACTACTGCAGCTGAACTGCCTGAGCTCCCCTTGTGGAGAATGTGGGTGAACCACATGCCATCTCAGTAACTCACAGACATCCAGAGGCCTGAGCAACCCAGCCTGAGACCCCATAACTGAGTTTACCACCAAGGGAGGGAATGTTTGTCTTCCCCCTACCAGAGACAGCTCAACTCTTAAGGGCCGATGGTGGGCACATAGCTAGTCATAGTGGTACCTCAGTGGTAGAGCTCCATCTAGAGAGATGGCCAGAGACTAGGACTGCTGGCGATGCCTAGACAGGTGTGGATGCTGGGAAGCCACTTTCTTGAGGCCTCCCAAGATTACCTTGGGAAGGGAGTTCCTGTGCACGTTCCTGCTCAAGCCAGTGAGATCCCAGTGTTAACGTGCATGTGAGTCCGTTTGCGCCCATCTGCCAGTGAGGGTGGTGTATCATGTTGATTGATAAGCATATGTCGAACCATCCTTGTGTCCCTGGGATGAACCCAACTTGATCACGGTGTATAATCCTCTTCATGTGCTGTGGGACTCTGTTTGCTAATGTTTTGTTGAGGATTTT
This sequence comes from Camelus dromedarius, assembly GCF_036321535.1. NCBI lineage: Eukaryota > Metazoa > Chordata > Mammalia > Artiodactyla > Camelidae > Camelus > Camelus dromedarius. The sequence continues at coordinate 10,258,895 of NC_087450.1, forward strand.
GCATCTATGTACATCAATGGTATTGGCCAATAGCTTTCTTTTTGGTAGTGTCTTGGTCTGGCTTTGGTATCAGGGTGATGGTGGCTTCATAGAATGAGTGTGGAAGCGTTCCCTCCTTTCAACCTTTTGGAAGAGCTTGGGGAGGATTGCTATGCTCTCTTCTTGGTATGCTTGGTAAAATTCCCCAGTGAAGCCATCTGGTCCTGGACTTTTGTTTGCAGGGAGGTTTTTTAGTGCTGATTCTATTTCACATCTAGTGATCGGCCTGTTCAAATGATCTCTATCTTCTTGGCTCAGTTTTGGTGGACTGTTTGTTTCCAGAAACTTGTCCATTTCATCTAAGTTGTCCAGTTTTTTTTATTGCCATATAGGTGTTCATCTGGAATCCTTCTGGCTGCACAAGGGCTGTGTGTCAGACAGATGGGCATGAGGAATGACGAAAACATTGCTTCAAGGCTTATTGCCAGGCCGCTGAGTCCTGAGCCACCTAAGCAGAAAAGGAGACATGAGACTCCAACTGCCGGAGGTGTGTGGACTAGCTGGGGGAGGCTGACTTGGTTCCTTGGAGAGAAGGGAGCAGTTTTGTGTGGGACTGGGGCCAGGAAGGTGGGCAGTGAGTTGGTCCCCTTCAGACAGGGAGAGCAGGGCTTTGCGGGCAGGTGAGGAAGGTGCTGGGAGCTGACTCTAGGAGCAGAGGTCTAAGGACTGCCAGCCTGAACCCCAGCTCTCAGCCTGGCCTCGGGCCTCCGCTGTCTGTTCCCACGCCGTCTCCCAGACCCTTCACGCTCAAGAGCCCTCTGTGCTGCAGGGTGGAGCCCTCTTCCCCACGGGCCGGGTCACGCGCTCCAGTCCAGCTCAGTTGTCCCGCACCCTGGAACTTCCCTCCACCTCCGTAGGAAGTTGGTCCTGACTTCTCTAAACCCCAGGGGTAGCGTTTCTTTACTGTGAGAAAGCTCCACTGCTCTGCACTGTCGTCACCTGGCAGAGTGTCTTGCTTCCTGTTAGGGGCTGAATAGTGTCCCCCCAAATTCATATATTGAACTCCTAACCCCCAGTACCTCAGCATGTGACTTTATTTGGAGCAGAGCTTTAAAAGAGATAATTAAGTTAAAATGAGGTCACTAGAGTAGGCCCTAATCCAATATGACTGGTGTCCTTATAAAAAGGGTAACTTTAGACACAGATACGCACAGAGGGAAAATGATGTGAGGACACAGGGGGAAGATGACCGTCTATAAGCCAAGGAGAGAGGTCTCAGGCGGAGTTAACCCTGCCTGTACCTTAATCTCAGACTTCTGGGCCCCATCCAGAACTATGAGATGATAAATTCCTGTTGTTTAAGCCACATTGTCCATGGTATTTGTTATAGCAGCTGGAGCTGACTGATACACTTCCTCTGAAGGCCTGTGCACTCCCATAGCAGGAGTGGAGTCCACAAGTGAACACATCCTTCTCCCTCCCCAGCTGGCCTCCTTCAGCATCCTCACCCCTGTCTTCCTCCTGGGGACAGTCTCTCGGCCAGGTCCTGTTTCTTGGTCCAGGGAGCCAGACGACAAACCTCAAGGGAAGGGGTGAGCGCTGAGCATTAGGAGGGGCAGCAGGGCCCAAACACAGGAACAGGTTGAGTCTTTCATTTGTTTTTATTTGATTTTTCAGGCTTGGTTTGGGGAGTGGCAGCTGTTGGACTGGAAAGCCAAGAAGGGACCAATGAATGCTGATGGGGCTGGGGGAGGGGAGGAGTGGAACATTCCAGCCAGAAGACTGGGGTCTGAGGCAGAGGGAAGGAGCAGAGGGGCTTGGCGGGTCACCACAGGGCCTGCCGCGGGGCCTGGAGCAGGAACAGCAGCAGGGAACAGGTCTGTGAAGGCACAAAGCCTGTGCTGGGCCCCGGTGAGCCAGCAGCTTGCAGAGACTGGTGTGGAAACTGGGTCTGAGGACAAGCAGACATAGCATCAGGGAGCGGCGTGAGCCTCTGGATCTCATCCATCCAGTCAATGAAGTAGGAGACGTTGGTGAAGATGCTGGGGTAGATGGGATGTCGGCAGTCCAAGCCCCAGCTGGCCAGCCCCACCAGAACCCAGGCATCGGTGAGGTCGCAGACAAGGGGTCCCCCGGAATCACCCTAGGAAAGAGAGGGGAGTCAGTGTGGGCGGCTGGGCCAGCGCTGAGAAGATCAGGGAGCAAGGCCGGGCTCATGAGTGTCTGCCACCCAGGCTCACTCAGGGGGACCTCTTTGAAAATCCAAACACCAGTGTCCCCCTGCAGCCACAGTCATGCAGGCAGGCGCTGGCATCACACTTCAGGAAGCTCTGACTGACCCCCAGGATGGCTGTGGATTGAAATCTACAACACGTGGACACTTGCACCCAGGGAGGCCACTGTGGTCCAGGACAAGGCCGAGAAGGGACAGCTGCCCCAACAGGGCCCAGGAGGACTGCTCTGTGAGTGGAGCCTGGTCAGGTCAAGCCACTTCAGACCCCAGTTCTTGCAAAACCCTATCCTGCAGCAACACATCCCCACCTGGGTCCTCCCCCTTTTCATTCATTTAGGCCTTTGGTTTTCTCTCAACCTCTTAAGAGAAAAGAGAGATGCTCTTCGTGAGCAGCCTCAGAAAATGCTCATACCCAGGCCTGGCGGGGGCAGCCTGCGTTGCTCAGGGAGCAGGAGGGGGTCCCCAGAAAGCTGCTGGGAATTACTGGAGTCTTGAAATACTGTCAGGGCAGGACCGTCTGGTTGAAAGTCCTCTCATGTCATCAGCCAAAGGGAGGGTCTCACCCTTGGGCGTGGGGGGAGTGGAGCGGGGCCACAGCCATGCCTGCCGCTCTTCCGCTCCCCTGGCCACAGGCACAGCGAGCATCCAGGGCAGCCTCCGCCCCCGGGCACAGGGGTGAAATGACAAGGCCCCTCCCCCATGGTGCTTTTGTCATTAAGCCCGCTAGCCTGCCGTGGTCAGATGTGACGTGTGGAAATAAGCCATGGAAGGGACAGGACAGGCAGGGTGGAGGCACAAAGACTTCCTGAGCTGAGACTCTAACCAGGAAAGAACCTAACCTTCTGATGCAGGAGCAGAGGGGGCAGTAAGTGCAGGCGAGGAGAAGAGGGATGAGCCAGATGGCAGATGCGGGAGTGGGCTGTGGGGCTGGGGAGGTGGATGGGCTCTCGTCTGACTGCTCGCTTTGATGTTCTCGGTGAAATAAGAAGCAAGACCTCTGGCTGAGAGGGAGGGGTGGGGGAAGCGGTGGCTTGAAGGAGAGAGACGGGTACATGGTGTGGCCAGCCAAAAATAACCCTCAGAGATGCCCATTCTCATCCCTGGAACCTGTGGTTATGTCACCTTATGTGGCAAAAGGGACTCTGCAGATGTGGAGTTAGGGATCTTGAAGGAGGAAGCTTATTGTGGATTATCTGGGTGGACCCAAGGTAGTCCCAAGGGTCCTCATGAGGAAAGAGGGAGGTGGGAGGCCAGAGTCAGATGAGATGTGATGACAGAAGCAGTTTGGAGTGATGTGCTTTGAGGCCGGAGGAAGGGGCCATGAGCCAAGGAATGCGGGCGGCCTCTAAAAAGCCAGAAGAAAGGAAACATCCTCCCCTAAAGTCTCCAGTAGGAACGTGCCTGGCCAGCACCTTGATTTTAGACCTTTGACCACCAGAAACCTAAGGTAATAAATCACTGTCATTTTAGCCACCCACTTTGAGGCGGTTTGTCTCAGCAGCCCCAAGAAAGTCATACATGGGGCTCCTTGGAGACAGGGAATGTGCCGTCATCCTCTCAGCTCCTCCCCCTGTGGTCCCTGCCTGGAGATCCCTCGGCCCTCCCCACAGTGTTCCCACTCCTGGTTGCTCAAGGCCAGGGGAAGGCCTGGTCCTTGTCCACTCCAGGCCTCAAGGATTCATGCAGATGAGCCACGTGGTTGCCAATATCATGATGGATTCTGGGCCAGTCTGGGGGAGATGGGAAGGGCTCCAATAGCCTCCTGGCCCCTGGGGAGCTCTCAGAAGGCAGAGGGAATCCTGACACTAATATTTCCCATGCAGAGTGAGCTGTGGTTTGCACTGCTGTAGAGACAGAGCCAACCGTGCGTATGTGTATGTGTGTGCACGGACACACACGCGCATGTGTGGTGAGTGGGGCCAGGGCGGTGAACTCCAACTTGAGTGAGAGGAAGGTCTAAGACAGGCCCAGAACAGGTACAATTAAGATAGAGGGGGGCAGACCAGGCCAGGAGAATAAAAGCTAACACTTGTTAAGCGCCTATGAGTGCCAGGCACACTACTCAAATTTTTATAGGAACTTTATTAATTGGAGGCTGTTAGCGACCCCATTTCATGGGTGAGGAAACTGAGCTGAGGCCACAATCCCCGTAAACAACAGATTAATGCCTGGAACCAGGTCTGTCCTGCCCCACAGTCTGAGTGCTGAGTGCCCCTGTGGCCCTTCTCTCCTCAGACCTGTTTCTGGGGGCCCTGTCCAGGGGAAGGGACACTTTAGGAGAGAGAAGAGAGCCCCGGGTTGGAGGATGGGGGCCAGAGCAGGTGACGTGGCAGAAGATGACTCTAGAAGGAATCTCTCAGATGGGCTTGGGTGATTGAAAGGCTGAGGGAGGCAGGAGGGGGTCATCTGCTGGGACTCCTGGGTGTCTAGCTCAGTGGTGTCCTCAAGCCGGGGGGCAGGGGGGGCTAGAGGAGGAGCGAAGTCAAGGGGCAGTGTACATGTCCGGCGGGCAAGCCCTGCGCTCCATGGGCATGACCTCTGCAGGGGAAGGCAGGTGGAGGACAAGGTTGGAAGTGGGGTCTAGGGTGACAGCCAGATGGCGACTTGGGAGGCGGTGGGCTGAGCCCTTTGTTTCACCTCTGGGTGCAGCTGACTCTGTGAGAAGGACAGGCCAGGCCAGACAGTCAGCAAGTCCACACCATTGGTTAGGGCCTGGGCACCGGGAAACCTGGGTCCGTCTCCTACCAAGGGGGCAGGTGGCCAAGCTTCCCCCCTCGGGCTCAGCAGCTCACTGGGCCGTCATGGCAACTGCCATCAGCGTGGCCCTCCCACAGGCCAGGCGCACCTTGTCCCTCCCGTGTGGGTTCCTGGGGCGCCACAGCATATCACCCCAAACTGAGTGACTCTGCAAACAACAGAAATGTGTCCTCTCACGGTTCTGGAGCCAGAAGTCTGACACCGAGCATCTCTGTGTCTCTCTCTCTTCCTATAAGAACACAAATCATTGGATTCAGGGCCCACTGCAAATTCAGAGTGGTGTCATCTCGAGATTCTTATCTAGTCACATCTGCAAAGCCTCCATTTCCAATTAAAGTCATATTCTGAGTGGATACAAATTTAGGGGACATTATCCAACCCACTACACCAGCCTTTCAACAACCCCATGAAGGAGGCCTTAGAATCCCACGCTGCAAATGAGGACACAGGCTCCGGGGGTGAAAAGACTGCCGGAGGTCACAGGTATCTTCTGGGTGTGCCTGGTGTGCTGGTACAGCTGGGGGTTTCCTAACAAAACCAGGTAGTTCTCTAGGACGTGAGGTTTTCTGGAGGAGGACGGGCACACGGTCACCATCATCTCTGAGTGTGGGCCAGCTCTCTTTCCCTGCATCCTCATCTAACTGCCCACACCCCTCTGGACCCCTCTACCCACCATGATGCCAGGCAGCTTTTGTCTCCCCATTTCTAACGGTCAGGAGCCCTTCTTTCTTGAGGCTAATTGATACTCTACTTACAACGTCAGCATATGGCGTCTCCATCACACCCATGAATTGGAGGAGCACTGAATCCTAGTGCTGGGTGGCGGGGTGGGGGGCCATCAAATGAAGGCCTTGTGGTTGTGCACAGGAGGAGTCCTGGCTCAGTCCCAGCTCTAACTTCACCCTTCCCAAGGCTCCTTATAGCCCACCTTCTGGCCCTGCACTTTTCCCGACCCCTCTTTTCTTTAAACATCTTCCTGCCCAAGGGCTGCTTGTCCACTTAGTTATAAGCACTCACAAAAGATTGTTAAATGAGCAATTGAGCGCAGGAAATGGAACCTTGCCTTGTTCCCTGAACATGGGTGGTGAAACTTCCCACCTCCCTGACCTTGCATGCTTCGCTCATCCACCCAGACACCCTCCCCCTTACCCCCCTCCAGCAAGCCCCTCCCTCTACACGCCCACTGGAGCTCGGAGCTTCTCCTGACCTCCCCCACCACCATGTGGTCTGCTCTCCTCACCCAGGTTGGGCTTTCTCTCCTGACAGGATGGAGACACGGTGAGGTGGGATCTTGCCACTCCCGATGCCACAGAGGGGCGTGCATGTAGCTTGGCACAGAGGAGGTGCTGACAGGACTCTGGGTTCTCAAAGCTCCAGCTCCTGGACCTGGGCTGTGATGCCCCTGCTCCCTGGAGACCCCTCCTCATCTGTTCAGAAGCTGGGAACTGGGCCAGGCCCAGGAGGGGCAGTGAGTTAGACTCCTGCAAAAGCCATGTCACTCTCCAGGGAGCCCCATCTCCCACCTACGCAGCCTGGCAGCAGGGTTCCCCCCACTCACACCAGTGACCACAGCTCCTCCTGGGAACTCAGTTTTGCACAATGGCCCAGCTGCTGGCCATACACACAGTTCCAGTTCCCTGCCCAGAGTCTGACACCCAGGAATGTGGGGACACTGAGAAGAAGCTGTGGTCTGAGGTTGGTCCACACCACATGGCAGCCAGGATCGACACTGCCACTCTCCCGGGGCACATCTGTGTTGGGGGACAGGCACAAGGGCTGCGGGCAGAGCATGAGGAGGCTCAGACAGGTGAGCGAGGAGGACAGTCCAGGTGGAGGGTACGCAGGTCAGAGGCATGGATGACATGCATTTGAAGGCCTCAGACTACCCCAGAGAAAAGCCCAGAGGGCTGCTGTGGGACGCCCATCACCCCTTTTCTCCCCTTCCCCTGCACCCCTCTCCCCAGCCAGCGCCTCTGCCGGCACCCGAGGGAGGAGGACTCACTTGAGAGCAGCGGGCAGCAGCAACCAGCCAGCAGGAGTTGGTGAGGCGGCGCCACAGACACGCGAGCCCTGGAGCCGCAGGCGGGCTTGCCATGGCCACGGGCCCGCCGCCGCGTCCCGGCCGCCACAGACCTTCCCTGTCACCTTGGGCTTCCCGCGTGCAGTGGAGACGCCCCTGCCTCCTGTGACAGAGACACTGGTAGTGCCTGCCCCAGGTGCCACTGCCAGGGAGGCCCCGTCCACTTCAGAGATGGGAAAACCAAGGCCAAGCGTCCAGAGGCCTACCAAAATGACAGCGTGCCACTGAGAACTGGACAGCAGAGCACAACTGAGCAAGTCGTGTGGGGATGAGGGCTCAGTGGTCTGGTGGGTCGGGCAGGGGGACCAAGGCAGCCACAGCAGGTGACAGCAGCACCTCCAGGGTGACAGACATCCCTGAGTGAGCCTGCCTCACTCAGCACACCTCAGGGCCTGCTCTGCAGAGCCAAGAACTGCAGGCCTCAGAGGCTGCCAATATTATTTCTTCAAGATCATGGTTGCTAAGGGCTTGTGCCCCCTCCACGTCATCCCAGTATCTCAGGGAAATAGATTCACAGGCAGAACTCTGTGGTGCTGTGTGACCTAAGGAAAGTCACTCCCCCTCTCTGACTCAGGATCCTCCATTTCTAAAGAGGGAGTGGGCTAATGAAGACAGCCCTGGCTCTAGGACCCACACTTGGGAGGGCAGAGGTGTGCCCAGGCCCCCTGAGAGTGGGCATCCTGGTCTAGGGCCTCTGCTCCCAGGGCCTCGGGGAGGGAAAAGAGACCCCTGGGCCCCAGACTAAGGGCCACTTATTCAGCAGTCCCTGTGCTTTCCTCCAGCCAGCCTCCCAGCCTCAGGGCCGGAGCCGGCTACCTGCCCAGTTCACAGCCCCACCAAGGTCCTGGGGCGGTTCCCACCCAGAGGCCCCAGAGTGGGGGCCTGTGACCCACTGTGTTGAGGTGGTCTCTGGGCGGCCTGGCTGGAGGGAAGGGCGACAGAAGACGAGGCACTCAGGCCCTGGTCACAGCCGCGCCCCCCTGAGGCCCTCCTGTGTAACCCGACCCCGCCCCGCACTGAGGCCCCAACACACCTGTGGCCCCCGGAGCCAAAGGCTGCGCGTCAGGGGTCAGAGCGCCGCCTCCACCGGCCGCCCCGCGCCTGGGGCCCTGCTGGCCGGGCGCCGCCAAGGCCCTGGCGGAGGACCCCCCGCAGCGCCGGGGTGGCCGCGGGCGGCAGCAGCAGCCAGAGGAGCGCCGCAGGCCGGCCTTGGCCTTGGGGAGCCACGCCCCGTGCCCATTGTCAAGGTTGCTGACCCCTGCCTGACCCCGGTCTGACCCTGGCCTGACCCAGCCCTGAGCCTGGGCCCTGAGCCTGCCCTGGCCCAGCGCCGATCCCTCTCTGCCCTTATTAACTTTGAACAGATGTACTGAGGTGTGATTTATATACCATGAAGTTCACTTATTACAAAGGACAATTCAATGATTTTCAGTACATTCTTATTTCTTTCTTTCTTTTTATTTAAATAAACTTTTTATTTTAGAATAATTTTAGATACATGAAAAACTTGCAAAGACAATGCAAAGAGTTCCCATATCCCCCTCACCCAGTTTCCCCTAATATTAAGATCTTATATTACCATGGCCCATTGGTCACACATTAATATTAACTGAAGTCCATTCTTTCTCTCTTTTTCATTGTTTAAAGTTTGAAGTGTACATTGATGGAGAAATCAACAGCTTCACAGATAAACAAAAACTAAAATATTTCAGCACCACCAAACCAGCTTTACAACAAATGTTAAAGGACCTTCTCTAGTCATCAAGCCATAAAAAAAGAGAAAAAGAAGAAAGTGAAAAACAAGACCTACAAAAGATTGCTTTGGCTGTTTGGGGCCTTTTGTGGTTCCTTATGAATTTTGGAATTGTTTGTTCTAGTTCTGTGAGGAACGTCGTGAGTATGTTGATGGGGGTTGCGTTGGATCTGTGGGTTGCTTTGGGTAGTGTGGCCATTTTGATAGTGTCGATTCTTCCAGTCCAAGAGCACAAGAAATCTTTCCACTTCTTTGTGTCGTTTCAGTTTTTGGAGGATAGGTAATCTCTTTGGTTAAGTTTATTTCTGGGTATTTTGTTGCTTTTGATGTAATGGAAATGGCTCTGCTGGTTATAACATTCTGGTTTTTGAAGTGAAAAAAAAAGTGAAAGAAGGGCTGCAAATAGCAATACATCCTTCTTTCTTATGGGTGAGTTATATTCCATTACATGTATGTATGTGCTGCATCTTCATTATCTATTCAACTATTGGTGTGCAGTTATGATGCTTCCATATCTTGGCAATTACAAATAATGTTGCTGTTAATAGCAGGGTATATGTATCTTTTTGAATTAATTCTTATTGTGGTTGGCTTTATTCCTTTGATAACTATATAAGCTTAAAAAGCTAAAGCTCTAAACATTCTTAGAAACAATGAACAGTACATACATGTAAATTTAAAATATGTATGCAGTGAAAAATGATCTATCAAGGCATGAAAGACATGGAAGAAACTTAAAAGACATATTAGTGACTGAAAGAAGCCAGTCTGAAAAGGCTACAAACTGAACAATTCCAACCAAATGACCTTCTGGAAAAGGTAAAGCTACAGAAACAATAAAAAGATCGTGGTTCCCAGGGGTTTGAGGAGAAGGAGGAAGGAATGAATAGATGGAGCACAAGGGATTTTTAGGACAATGAAATTATTCTGTGTGATACTATAGTGATGGCTACATGTCATTGTGCATTTGTCAAACCCATAGAATGTACAATATCAAGAGTGAACCCTAATGTAAACTATGGACTTTTGTTGATAATAATGTGTCCATGTTGGTCATCCATTTTACCAAATATGCCACACTGATGAGGGATGTTGAGGGTAGGGGAGTGTATATGTGTGGGTGGGGAGGGCTATGTGTGAACTCTGTATTTTCTGCTCAATTCTGCTGTGAACCTAAAACTGCTCTAAAATAATTAATCTATTAATAAAGTTTTTTTTTAAAGTTTAAGGTGTATAGCATAATGAGTTGACTTACATACATCATGAAATGATCATCACAATAAATTTAATGAACATCCATCAATGTGTATAGATACAAAATTAAAGAAAGAAAAGAATTTTTTCCTTGTGATGAGAGCTCTTAGGATTTACTCTGACAACTTTCATATGTAACATACAGTAGTGTTAATGATATTTATCATGTTGTATGTTACATCTGTAATACTTACTTATCTTATAACTGGGAGTGTGTACCTTTGACTGCCGTCATCCAGTTCCCCGTCCCCCCAGCCCCCGCCTCTGGTAACCACAAATCTAATCTCTTTTTCTATGTATTTGTTTTTGAAGTATAATTGACCTACAGTACTGTGTTAGTTCCCGTTACAGAATAGAGTGATTTGGTATTTCTGTACATTTCAAAATGGTAACTGTAGTTATCACATGACACCACACAAATATATCACATAGTGACTGACTATACTCCCCACACTGTACATTTCATACCTGTGACTCATTTATTTTGCAACTGGAAGTTTGTACCTCTTAATTCTTCCTCACCTGTTGCTTTCCTCCTCCCCAAACCCTCCCTTCTGGCAACCACGTGTTTGTTCTCTGTATCTATAACTCTGTTTCTGTTTTGTTACGTTTGTTCATTTGTTTTATTTTTTTAGATTCTGCATATACGTGTAATCACACAGTATGTCTTTTCTGTTTTATTTCACTTAGCGTAACATCCTCTAGGTCTAGTCATGGTGTCGCAAATTACAGGATTTTATTCTTTACCACATATGTGATTTGCAGTATTTTCTCCAAGTCTGTGGCTTGTCTCTTCATTCTTTTAACAGGGGATTTTGAAGAGCAAGAGGTTTTAATTTTGATCAAGTCAATTTACCAATTTTTTCTTGTATAAATTATGCTTTTGATGTTGTATTAAGAGGTTGTGAAGATTTTCTCCTATGTTTCCTTTGAGAAATGTTAAGAGCTGCCTTTTACATTTAGATCTATGATCAAGTTTCAGTTCATTTTTGCCTAGTGTGATGTAAGTTTCCATTTCTTTGAGGGGTGTGTGCGTGTGTGTGTGTTGTTACTTTTCTTGTGGGTATCCATTTACTTCCGCACCTTTTCTTGATTAAACAAAAAACAAAACAAGTTTCCTCCCATTGAATTGTCTTGGGGCCATTGTTAAAAATAAATTCATAGTAAAAAGTAAGGTTCTATTTCTGGACTTTTAATTCTTTGCTGTTGAACTGTGTTCCAATCCTTGTGCCAGAAGCCCATTGTCTAGATGAATACATGTTACAGTAAAATTTGAGATCAGGTAGTGAAAGTTCTCCAGCTTTATTCTTTTGCCAAACTGTTTAGACTATTATCATCCTTTGCATTTCCATATGAATTTTCAGACTGGCAGTCAGTTTCTACCCAAAAGAAGTCAGCTAGAAGTTTTATAGGGACTGCATTGAACTCAAAGATCAGTTTGAGGAAAGTTGCCTTCTTGATAAAATGAAATCTCCTGATCCATGAAAATCTATTTCTCCATTTATTTAGATCTCTAATTTCTCTTAGCAATATTTTGTAGTTTTCAGTATATAGATCTTGCATATCTTTATTAAATTTATTTCTAGGTATTTTATTCTTTTCTAAGCTATTATGAATGAAATTATTTTGTTAATTTCCTTTTCATATTTTTGTACCTAGTGTATAGAAATGCCATTGGTTTTTGTAACAAATATTGCTTCTTATTACCTTCCTAAACTCGTTTATCAGTTCTAGTCTGTTTTGCTATCTGCCCTGCACTGGTTTTTATTCATATTTGTATCCTCATGTCCAGTTTTCTGTCAACATGTACTGAATAAAGGAGACACTTTGCAAGAGTTAAGGTTTGAGCAAACTCTGGATTTTGCTGAATTTCAAACAGAAGGGATCGCCTTTGATATATATAGCCTGCATACTTTTAACCAATTAAGTAATAATTCTTTGAGAGCTGGAAAAATGTCCCCCAGCCCACTAGAAATACAATTTCTGAGGCTACAAGGAACCGCCTATGGATATATGAAAAGGAAAATACCTAAATGATGTTCATCATGGTCTTCACACGTAATCACAAAAAAATTAAGAGTCCAACATTGAAAGCATGATTTTAAAACTATCGTACACCCAAAAAAGAACCCATCGACCTTTAACAACAATTAATGTAGAAGAATGTGTATGAAATAGAGTTAACTGAAAAAAAAATTAACAATTCAAAAATACAGATAAAACTTTGGAAAGATAGTCCTAAAAGTATTGAAAGTAATTGTTGTTGGTGTGTATTTCCTAATTTTTTTTTGCTTGAACCTGGCTATTATCATATTGAGAAAACTTAATGTTAAAAAAATTATTTCACCTAAAAAGCTTGTGTGGAAGGGTAAATGGTACTATCTAGGGTGGTTGCTGACATACAGACACTCAGTAAATACTTTTGAATAAATATTTATTCAACATTGACATTGTTAAACAGAAAGAATATAACACTTATGTAATATTCAGAATATTTCTTCACTCTGTAATGATAGGTAAATAACTTGGGTTCTGGTTTGGAAACCCTAAAAATACACTGAATATATAAATGGATGAATCTTAAGTCTGATAACAGTTTAAGGAAAACAACAAGGAGCAAGAAAAACAATAAATAAAATTGCCTCCAAAATGGCAACTGTCTTTTTTAACATACGCATTAATACTGTGAGTGAGTCTGTCTTACGAGCATATGAAAGCTGCATAAGAGTCTTGCAGGGAAAATTATAGAGGAAAGACACTTAGAGGAGAGGAGGGAGAGGAAACAGAATGTGTGAATCCACTAATCTAACAGCAGGGACAGAGAAAGATTTTGAGCAAGACCTAGCAGAGGAGAGGAAGAGGAGAGACAAGCTACAGAAAAGACAGGCTGCCTGGAAGCTGAGCTGTGGGGACATTAGCTGAGTTGGGCACAGAGCAGTGCTTATACAATGGCCAAATGACAAAGGCCTGTTCTTCAAATATGAACAGGCTAAAATGAACAGCTGGTTCCGGAACTGACGGCACAATGTAGGATTACTAACTTTAACCTCAGACAGCACAATAGGAATTAATGGAGAAAAAAATTAAATACATCTGTTTTCACACAATTTTCTTTACACACATAAGTTAGATTTTTTTTCTTACTCTGGCATGATTTCCAAAGCCAAACCAGATCTCTGGTGGCAAGGGGATTTTTTACAGAAATAAAGCTCGTGGAGCATAAGAGGACTGCTCTTTGCTGTTGTGGCGGTGACACTCCACCTGTCTACCTGCAAGAAAATACATTTTGACTTTGAAAAAAAAGTGTTTAAAAAAAGGCTGGAGAGTTTAATATTTCTATTAAATTAAGGGGCCAGTACAAGCTCCCTGCAGTGGCTTTTTAACACCTACGATTTTCAGAGCTTTCTCACCAGAGAATACAGCCTAATAGATAGGTTTTTCTGACTTTCAAAAGGTTACAGACTTAAAACCCATTGCCTTTTCTTTCAAATTCTATAGTTTACATTTCTTCTTTAAATTGAGGGTTGAATTTTTGCCACTTCATTATATGTCTAAATAAATTACTTCTCCTTAAAAAAAATCATACTTTATAAGTACAAAAGAAAGTAAAAGGAAAAAGGTCAATCGTGAGTGTGATAACTTTGAAATGTGCCAAGTGACAAAGGATCAGCTACTCTGACAGCCAAGTTAAACAGGGCATTTTGGGGCTCTCTTTCTCCCCGTTCCCACCATTTCTCCCCAGAGACCCCTGGTATGGGTTTATGAACACCTGAGGGCCCCGATCTCCTAATTGTGTCTCGTGTTTAACTTGGCCATTTCACTGTCTAAGTGCTCCCCTCTCTCCTTCCCAGCTTTATAACTTGGTTCTTACTGAATACATCACACCTGTATGAAGTGGACCACTATCTTACAAGTGCTTTTTGCAGTAAATTTCCCAAAATCGGTTTTTATCAGGTAAAATGGCTGAGACGCTTTCAACCGAGAAGCACTACAAGAAATAGAATGAAGAGCCAGCAAGAAAAATAGAAATAGGTCACAAATGATCAACTTGATGCAAGTAAGTTGCTTCCCCTGAAGACAAGCTGACACGAGAACTATTTCCAGGCAGGTGATCTGCTCAGATATCATGCCTCCTCTCAGAAATTGAGATAAATATCCAACTAGTACAAATAGGGCAGAAGGCGACTCATTCAGCTGTCTGACCATCCATGCCTCTAAATTCTGGCTTTAACTCCTGTCTCATTAAATATAGAAAGAATTATTCTGAAGATCCATAGCATAAAGACAGAATAAGCTTCTTGACTTGGTGTGTGGACTGAGAGAATTTTGATGCTAGGCCTTTGAGAGGCAGGAGGGGTAAAACAGTTCCATGTTTCAAAATACAGCTCACAGATTTCACCAACAGAAAAATGAATCTTTTCGGTGTTACCAGTTTTAATGCCCTTTAGCGGTAAGGAGACCAAACAGGGCAGGCTCCACTGCAGCCAGAAGCCTGGTCCCCACTCCCAGGGGGTGGGCTATTAGGATAATTACACAAAAGTTTGCTATGAACAACAACAATGAAAAAAAACCTGCATAATTTTTAAGTATGAGAATACACAAAATAAATACAACTGGAAATTTTTGGCAGTCCTTATTTTTAAGCCTTTGGTTGAAAATGAAAACTCCAAACTTAACTGTCATTTTGTTTTAACATTTTTACCTGCCTTATGTAAACTATTCCCCTGAGATATGAGTTTCAAATTATGACACTGGAAGTGACAGCCATATCAGAAATATCTTTCAAACCTTGTTTGTTAAAGAAATAGTATAGATGTAGGAGACAAGTTGGAGACTGACTGTGGATCCTCATGTTTGATTTAGAAAGGCACATCGCATTTCCCTGGTTTCCAATGCCTCCTTCAAGTGGCTGTGAAGTAATCTGCAAGGTTTTGAAATACTGTCACTTATCTAATAAAATCACCATTTTTATCTTAGTTGCAAAACGACAAATCAGTTTTCAAAGAAGAAGAAACAAATCAAGGCTGCCTTTCTATGCCTGCTGATAGCAAACTGTCGCTCATTGTTTATTGTTATTTTTATGCCAGAACATTTCGCATACCAATACCTCCCTGGCTCTTCTATGATCCAAGTGTGACCGTCCAATGTACTGCACAGAATACGCGTACTTAGAACACTCCTCAAACACATTGTGAAAAATGGAGACTCTTCCAGGTAGACATAGGGAAATGAAAACAGTGAAGAAAAGGCGAGGCATTTAAGAAGAGCCATCTAGAATGCCATTCTACTGCTGCACACCCGCTACTAATACCACAATTGGTCATCTGACATAACTCACCTAAATATGTGTTTTTCCAGGTAAATGCATACCCTGAAGAAAAACAAACCCGCTCCTCAGTAAGGACTGTACTATTTTTTTCCTGTCTTCAGCTTCTCACCCCAAAGCTCAGCCAGCCCACCTGAGGCTACTCGCTCTTCTGGGAGCCGTCCAAGCAGCTGACAGAGGAGAACACCACTGTGTTCCCTGCCCACACAGAAAACAGAAGCTAAATCTTTGTTTTTTATGTAAATATTTTATTTAGAGCTTGGCAATTGAAACAGATGCTGTGTCTTCATGGAGAAGATATCCAAATGTTTTTGTGTTACGACAATGTTAACAAAAGAATGAAATGCCTTCTACCCAGTTTCACTTGCCTTTTTTTCTTTTCTTTTTCTTGTTTGGCTTATTAACTTAAAGGCTGCACAAGTCTCGGTCCCAGGTATTTTGCAACTCAACTTGCCAAAGACTGCCCTGCGAATACCAACTGACAGCTTCACTGACCGCCCATAAAATCCTAGGTGCATGAGAATAAATCCTCTTTAGGAAGCCCAGAGAGCACGTGCACCACAGTCAACAGAACGTTCCCCGTGAATTCACTCCAAAGGCAGGCAAGCTGAAAGCTCAGAAACTGCAAACGAGCAAAACTACCGATTGTGCAAACTTCAATAAACTCTTTTAAAATGAAACGCCTCCCTAATCACTTAGGTTTCTGAAGCCTCTAGCAGCTCTTCAACCCGGGCTGACACCAAGCGCTCTCCTATCAAACCCGTAAAGTTCTTTCCAAGAGAGGATGAAGAGGTTGGTCCTGGTGACTTTTAAGGCAGCTGAGTCTCACGGCAAGTTCCCCCGACACGAGCGCCGTCCGCCGTTACCCTGACACCGCACACACCCCCGCGCTGATTTTTTACCTCTCTATGCCCACATCTTTCAGGCCCTTGCTCTAGATTTTCCCAGAATATGTGTGGCCCACGAGAATGGAAACGACCACAGAAACGACCACAAAAACTGTGTCAAGACACATGTCGATGATTCACCTCCTTTTCAAACTAAAACTTCTGTGCTTCAGGAAAAAGAGAAAGCGTTCTATTCTGCGAGGCCCTCCCCTACCCCATCCCTTCCCAGGAGAAGAAAGGGCGTTGTGTGTGCGGTGAGGGCTCCTTAATCAAGATCATGAAAACACATCGGCCAGGGAGGCGCGGGGCGCCCAGGTCTGCCCATCCCTTCCCCGGGCCGGCGGCCGAATCGGGAGCGACAAGGGCAACTGGGCGCCAGGACCCGGGCCACCGAGGAGGAAGAGGATGCTGCGCCGCCGCCGCCGCCGGGACCCCGCGGGCGCACAAGCCGCCCTTCGTCCGCCGCCGAGGTCGCAGGGCCCCCCGCCGCCTCCAGCCGTCACCCCGTGCCCCTGCCCCGATTCCACGCCCGGCCTGCCCGCACCTCCTGTGGTCCTCCCGCTCTGCTGCTCGCCCTCCCGGCTCTCGGCGTCTGAGCGCTCGACCTCCCACGGCTGGCGGCCGCCCGCCCCCGGTTTCCCCGGGAGGAGGCTCGGGAAGGTGGAAGAGCAGGCGGCCAAAGAGGAGGAGGCCGCCACGTGACTCTCCTCACCACCTTCCACCACAGCCAACAGGTGGATAACTTCAGTGTCCCCCGTCTCCAACCTCCCCCCGCCGCAGCCAGCCAATGCACCCCCCAAAATCTCCCCACACGCAACCCGCAAACTTCTGTCTCCACCGGGGGAGACTGGTCGCCGGAACCCGTCTCGCAAAGCAAAAGACCAAAGAGGGCGGCTGGAGGAGTGAGGGGATGGTCAACTTTCTCGGAACGGCCAAGATGGGTGCCCTGCGCAGGGAGTGGGGGGCCGGGGCGATCCCGAGCCGGGTGCGGGCGGGGAGGAGGCGGCGGCTGTTGTGTCCTCGCCCTGGCGAGGCCGGAACCCCGGGCCATGCTTGTAATGAGCAGAAGCTGTTCACCCCTCTTCAAAATCACTTTTTTCTTCTTCCAGAGAAAGGAAAAAAGAAGCATCACACGGTTTTTTTATTCTCTGCGAAGACACAACAGAAACCTCTTCCTCCAGCCCAGATGTAGAGCACAGAGGGGACTTTTCTCTTCCCCTCCGGATGATTTCTATTCTTTTTCCTTCTCCTTCCCCGTCCCCTTCCCCTTTGGTTGTCTTTTCCTGCCCACTGTTTACCGCCGCTCCACTTGGGGATCCTCCTCCCGTCTTCCCATCTTCCCCCAACACGTCCCCACCACCCCCGACACATCACCCTCATGCCACCTGCGAGTTAAACAAGGGAGGGGAGAGTGCGCGCCCCCGCGCACACATGCCTCGCGGCCACGCAGCCCTCGTTCTGCTACCCACAGTGACACTCATGGCTGGGGGAGGAAAGTGGGACTAGGGCGGGGGGGGGGTGGTCCTCCTTACCTTTGAGGGATCTCGGTTTCGCTTGCTTGAGGCGACGCGTCGTAAAAGCAAACATCTTGAGTTGTTTCAATTCAACCCTGTGAGAAACTACACTTCCTCGTGGCCGCGCGCCCCGCGCCCTCCGCTCGGCCTCCCTCCTGCCCTCGCTCCTTGCTCCGTTCCTCGCTCCGGCTCCTGCTCGCGCTCACGCGCGGGGCTCGCGGCTGCCCGGCCTCCGCGTTCTGCGCGGCGGCGGCGGCGGCGGCGGCGGCGGCGGCTGCACCAAACTTTCCCAGCCTTCGACCCCCAACCCCCACCCTCAAAAAAAAAAAAAAAAAAAAAGGAAACAAGAAAAAAAGAAAGAAAGAAAGAAAGCTGAGAAAAAAAAAAAAAAACTTTGCAGGACAACGTTTGAAGAACCGCCAGATAAACACTATTTCCACTTCAATCAAACTTCACATACTTAATTCCAATAGAAAAAAGGCTAATAAAAAGAAAAGCATTTTTTAAAAATCGCTTTCTCTTCTCAACAAAATTCCCTCCTGGGGAAAAGAAATAACAGTGATTTGTTTACAAAGCCAGTCGTGCTCTTGTTGTAGTTTGAGGGGGGACGGATGTGGGGAGAGGGGATCAATCCTGCAAGGTGATAAAAAGGACTTGAAAAGTCTCCCACCATCCAAGGCAGATGTGAAGGGGCAACGAAAATAAGCAAAGAGAAAAAAATACTTTTTTTCCCTTCCCATCTCCCCTCTCCTTTTTTTTTTTTTAAGTCACACTAAAGTAATTTTTTTAAAAAAGATAAAAACACCTCCACCCCGAGCCGGTGGCCCCTCAGGTGGTGTGCAGGTCTGCTTGTGTGCGGAAGGGTGTGTGCGAGGCCCGCGGCTCGGGGCGCCCGCGCTGGACCGGGGGCTCTGAAGTCTACGGCTGCCTGGGCGGCAGCGGCGGCAGCAGCGGCAGCGGCAGCCAGAGCAGGAGGAGGAGTAAGAGGAGGAGTGTGCTGCGTGCTACGCCCTCATCACAAACCTGCAAGGTCTCGGACTGCGCCGCCGCTCCCGTTAATAGTACAGGTAACAATGGGAAATGGAAGCAAGGGCCCCAAAGCCATCAGGATGGCTGCAGAGGGGGCCCCTAACCCGCAGGGACTCGCTCTGTACGCAGTCACTGAGGACATCATTGTCAGCCTGCCTGCACTCACTCACAGACAGAGGAGCAGGATTAAAAGGCGAGCTCGCGGGGAGCCGGAGGGTGGGGGGGCCCAGCCAAGACCCGGACTGGAGGCGTCGCCGCGGCGCGCGGACCCGGAGCCTGACGGCGGCCGAGCGCCCCGCTCGCTGCCGCCGCCTCCATCGCCCGCTCGCCCGCTCTCTCGCCCGCTCGCACACACCCGCGTCCCGCCCGTCGCCGCCGAAATGTTATTAGAGATGCGCGGCGGATCTCGGGGCTCTTCTGCTCTCTTTTTTCCTCTCTTGAAATTAAAGCAGAGGAGCATATGAAAGTGGAAAAAGCCCCCCCCCCTTCTGGCAGGATGGATGTAAAAGGAGGCAACAATTTGTCCTTGAGGGGGCAGAAAGGGGAAGCAATGCCTCGCCTGGCTTTGCCTGGTCGGGCTTTTAAAACAAAGTGTGGCGGGGCTTGTTGCCCACACTCGGGAAATCTTTTTCCAGGGCAACCACAGATCTGCCAAGTCTCTCTTATTGGAATCTTTTTAAAGGCAAGTTGCTTGGACTCTTTTTTTTTTTTCTTTAGCGAAAGTCAGTGACGCTGAAGAATGTCGTAATGTGACTCAAAACAAGACAGCGTTCACTTCAATCCTTTAAATACTATTCTTAAATTAACATAGATCTCTGGCTGGAAGATAAAGTTTTCTTTTGGTTTAAAAAAAGAGCAAGAGATAAGAATATATGCACATAAGAATATGCTAACAGGATGATAATTCCTAAAACACACTGGAATGTTTGCAGGTTGGTTGGATTTTTATTTTCATCAGAGTTTTGCTTTCTAACTTTTCACCTGCTCCCATCCCCAAGTAAGAAACTGTCACGTGTTAACTTCTTCTACCTTGTCCTAGGAAGAAGGATATTAAAATTTTGTTTGTTTGTTTCGCTGCTTGTTGATTGGATGTTTGTCAAGTCATAAATGTCAGAGAGGACTACCAAAATAGAGCTTAGGCCTGCAAGTCTTTGTGGAAATTAAGACATTCAGAATAGATTTAATTAATTACACAAATGGGCAGAATTTAATCTTAACCAGATTTTTAAAAATTCTCCATTCAGTAAAATTAAGATACAACTATTTAATTGAGAGACCACCTAGAGACATGAAAGCTTAATGGAAGTTGTTATTTTTCCCCCCAATCTAACCTTTAAACTGCTTTGACCCTGAAATAGATACAGCATATGTTTTCCCCAACGTCTTCATTATAATTAGATGAGTTTTCAGTACATCTACAGTAATTTCTAAAGTAAAATCATAGTTGCACTCAAATAAATATAATTTTGCAAGGCTGTGAAATAATAAAGCATAGGACTTTAGCTGCAGAATCTATGTTTGAACATTCAGGATTCTAGATTTAACTTTATGAGCATTCAGTTTCACAGAAATCCTTCAGAAAGGGAAAAAAATGTATAAACTCCAAGTTTTCACATCGTTTCCTTTCATGTGGTAGCCGTATGTGTGCAGGATGCCATGGCGCCAGGTATGTGTGGTCCCAAGTTATGCGTGATGTGATCTACAATGCTGATAGCATCTAAACCTGTTTTTATTGGAATGTGAAAAATTGTTAACGTGTTACTGAAGTGTAGTCTAATTTAAGTGGTCTTCTATGAGGGTTGATAGTTTTTCTTCTTCCTCTATTACTACTTTGTCTATTTGTGATGGTTCTTTCACCTCCTAATGTTAATATTTCTCTTGCATTCCTCTATAAGAGGTGGAATAAAGGTCAGGGAATGTAGCTCTGTTTCAAGAGTCTCAGATTCCAGTTTAGGATAGTACTATATAGTATTTCCAGGGAGAGTTAAAGTGCCAACCCCCAAAAAGACAAAAATAACGATTTTTACCTAAATCTCACATATTAACCTACACAGATAGTGAGAAATGTTTTTTGAAACATTTCTTTAAATACTTTAACTTCAGTATCAAATGGTGGGGGTGGCTGGGGGAAGGAATTACTCCTTATGCTAAGCATAAACTCCAAAATCCATCCATAAACCCAAAGCCACTATCTCAAAACTCTGAGTAAAAACATCACTTTGTAAATACTTGAATGTCCTGGTTGGTGATAGATAATAACACATAAAGGAACAAGTAGAAGGAATTTCACCAAAGTCAGGATAGTTGTTTTCCTAGGACTCATCAAGATGTCTGGAAGCCCAAATGCATTCATCGCACCTTTTGGAGGGTCTAGTATTTCTAGACCTGGTGGACAAAACCCCACTGGTCTCAGCATCCCTTGCCGTTGTGTGCCATGTGGGTTAGTCAGTTACGTGACATTGGTGAGCACTTGTCTTTCATTAAGCACTGCTGCGTAGACTCACAGTTACTTTCCATGCTTCATAAATAAACAGACATTAAATACGTACAATCTATTCAAAACATACGATGAAGGCAACACAGATGTTAAAGAAGGAAGATGGTCTTTTGTCAAGAGAATATAATTAGTAACTACAAGTATGTAAACATGCCTAATTAGTAAACATTTTTCTTACATAATAAAATTTATTTTGGGTATAGTGAACTGCTGTATGCTCACTTATCTTTCAGCTTTTAGGTACATCATTCCCATTTTAAAATCAAAACTAAAAATTAAGCTATAATCAAAATGTCATACATTCAACAACAGTATATTGAACACCATTTTCCATCAAGTTGTGCTGTACACCAATTAATCTATGCAACATTTTATGAATAAATAAAAAAGATGAATGTAAGGCTTATAAATGTTAAGTATTATATACAGATAACCTGAATAATAGTATAAGGTTTAAAATGAGACAGACCCTCTTAACAGAGTCCCTCAGTCCCTTCATGAAGACCTTAAGCACCTATATAATTAAACTTTCCATCTCTTTTCAATGTATGATTTAGTTAACTTCCAGGTTTTGGGGCTTTGTTTGTTTGTTTGTTTTGCCTTACACTGACTTCCTAGCATTCACTTTTAACATATTTTGCACTTTTAAGAAAATCTTGTATCTGTGAAACAAATAATGCCTGGAACTGAGAACCTCATTTGAAAAAGATTAACTTTTTTTTTCAATTGCTAATTCCAGCAATCAAGATATTACTAAAGGAGTGATTAATGTTAAAGGCATTCTGTGTCTACGAAAACTGACCTCAAAGGAATTAATTACAGAAAACATATTGGGTACCAGTACAAGTAAATCTTCCATTTAAAATGTCAGTTACAAAACATAAATTTCTTTGTCAAGTTTTAAGTCAGTGTCAAAGTTGCAACCTGGAGTCTAAACCAATTACAAAGGAAATACTCTATTCATGATTTTATGAAACTATCCCTAACATATGGTTTACTTTCGTGTACTTATCTGTACTGTGTAACAATTTCATATTAACATTTTCAGATTGTTCTACAGACTGGTTCCAGATTTTTTAATTTAACTATTGCAAGTTTATTTCAAATCTAAGTGTAGTATCTGCCTGAGCATTATGCTGTGTTACTTCCCAGAAGCTTTCTTTTAAGGAAGATCATTTAGAAAGACCTTTTAAAGTTACATGAAGGGATGATGTTCCATCAAAAGCCATCTGAGTCTAGTGTGGAAGTGTATGTGCGTGTGTTTAAAATATCAGTGTTACACACATGAACATATTAAAGTTAGAACAATATATGAGGGCTTTTCAGTTAACATCTGTTGACAGATGTTTATCAACATTTGTGCAAAATATCACTGATACATATGGGGAGGCAATGTTTTTAGTACACAGAAACAATTACCTATCCCCAGTTCCTTTACTTGTCCCCCATGTAATCCTCAGTAAATTACTGAGATCCACCCCCCATACCCACAACCAACCCCCCACCTCTAATCTATGACATGGGTAGCAGCATTTGACTACAAAAGCATTTAAGAACTTTACATGGAACAGTCTGTACTAAATATATAAATGTAGCAATGTATTTTGCCATTATGAATAATAAATACTGTTTCAATCTGTTTTTTTCACTGTCATACTAACTTGACTTTTCTTTCTTTGATACAATATGAGTCATTAAAGGCTCCTTTTAAAATTTGATACACATGCATAAGTACTTTTCTATATCGTGGTGAACTATATCAAGAAAGAAATGTTTTAAAAATGCACAGTATACATCATTCTGTTGTACTACACTAATGTAATTCACTGAAATTTAAAAATTTTAATTACAACATGTATAGAAACATTTAAAGCTCAGTGTTTGTCACTATCATCTTTTCCTTCTGAGGTTTTTATAACTACCCCAAAGGTCCTTGTTGATCCACTGAAACAATAAAAAAGGTGAAAAGATCCTTTCTTTACTGTAGAAGATGTGAAAAGAAAAGAGAGATCTTGCACTAGGATGAATAAAAGGTACCTTTGAAGGTATCTTTAAAAGGTGAGGCATCAACTCAGGAAAATAGATTGCAGCATATTAGAAAAACCAGGTGGGATTCATTTGAGAATTCGAAAGAATTTAAGGATATAGGTAAGTAATCTACTAACAAAAAGGAGCATGTATATACCATTGAAAGAGACCATAAAGGAAAAAACAGTTGATAGACATTGACTCTATCTTTTTAATGTCACTAATACTATGTATTTGTAGAACTTGGTGGCACAAATTAATCACTGTAATCAGAGCTATAAGATTTATATATAGTGAAATTTAAAAAGGAGTAATATTTCTTAAAATAGCAAATTATGTTTCCCCCATGTTGAAAAATGTATAATAAATAAACTTTTATGATATTGTATCTAGATAATGATGCCTATGGATAAATATTTTTAATTTAGATATTATATACAAGTGAATTAATTTTACATATTTGAAATAGAACCTGTGATTTGTTTTATACTCAAAATTTTATATTGAACTTTTTGTACAAATAAGCACAAATGGGTATCTCTGGTTTTGCTATAATTTAACGATTATCATTAAATTTTAATATTATTAAAATGCCAGAGTATCTGATTAACACTGTAGTTCACAAAACCCAAAATATTGGTCATTAAAATCTGGACATAATTAAAAGAAACGCTATACCAATAAGTGGTAATTATCCTTAATAAAAAGAATAAAATTCAAATTTAAAAGTTAGACGCCATACATGGCAAAGGAAAATGTAACCATCTGTGAGAACCAGCTATTTGGAAGTTATTTTTTAAAATTACATTGATATCTCTCTGCTGTGATATAATGCTGGCAGAAGAGACAGCCAAAACGCATTTCTGAAGCAGGAAATCAAAAACACATCACAAACCTTTCAACTAGACTAAACACATTAAATCTGCTGCTATTAGTAACTCTCACGAGGCTGCCAGGCTCAGGGAGCAGCAGCTCCTGACGGCTACCCGCTCCCTACCTTGGAACACACTTTTCTCAGATACTTTGCTGAAGAAAAGTGAACAAATATTCCATTGTTGCTGCAGTTTATTAAATGGTCCCTTGGAATTCCCTGCAGACACTGCTTAAACAAAAATAACGAATGGGACACCCATTTGATGCACAACACACATCTGAACTGAGAAGCAAAATACAAGGTTTCAAGTGACATAGGCCAGAACGCGTTTGAGCCTCCCGCCTAATAAATCGCTAAAACATCCTTTCTCTACACTGCCTTTGCTTTCATTTACTTCAAAATACGTCGTATTAACTCTTCACCCATTTTACCTTAATTTCACCTTTAAATAGCAAAATAATATTTAAAAAATTTGAGGATCTGAAAAGTTCCCAGCCCCTCCCCCAACCAAAATACATATATGGGTCAGTTTCATGTGGACTTCTGTTTCCTGTACTGCCTTCTTATTGCGGAGGCTTTGTGAGATTTTATAGTATCTGGCATTTCAAAATAAGGCTTATGTTTCTTTTCTGTTGGTTTCACTTGAAGGGCAGATGTCTCTCTAGCATCAGTTAACTGTTTGTACAACATCTGACCCATTTATTCACATGGCCGGACTTACTCCTTTTAAGCTGCCTCCTCTGTTTACAGTGAGTTCTTTCCCACTGCTCACCCATCCGCAGCCCATATTTCTATCCGGTACAAGATTAAGGAAAAGGTGGGAACCTGTCTAACAAGAGCACACACCGCACTCTCAGGCAGGTACTCCTGGCGGCCCCCTTTCTCAGGAGATCACCATCACGAAAGATGCCACATGGAACTACAACAATTATAAAGGTGCTGGTTAGCACCTCCTGAAAACCCTTAGGCATTTAGAACTAAATGGTATTTACCTCACAGGGCACCTTCCCCTTGTTCCCTTTCCCTCCTCCTCCACCCCCTCCAACAAAAAACAGCCTTCTGTTTTCATTTATCATGAAGCTTTATAAAGTAACTGGTATTAAGGAAATGTACATGAATAATTTTCTGACACTATGAAATTGACAATGTTTGATCATTGCCATCCGTTTTATAGAAATTGTAGTTTCAAAGTGAAAAGATTTGATAATTCTAGTCTGAAGTAAAATTTCAAAAATGAGTCAGCTACAGTGAAGGAAAGACAAAGGAGGTGGGGAAAGCCCACAAAAACCCAGCAGAAAACCTTCGAGTAAAGTGTTTTATTTCCAATTGTTTTCAATGCCTGGCTGATGAGAGGGTCTAGGAGGAGACTGGTGCATCTCCCCTTGGCAGAACTAATTGTTTCCTTTATCACAATCATCAAATGCAGCCATATTAACCTCTCTGGTTATTAACTTGATTCTTACACATTAAGATTTAGATTTCATTCCCTGGGACCATCTATTAATGCTTGAATTTATGGCCACACCCTCTCTCAGTCCATGTTGGATTATTAAGGGGTCCAGAACAGAAATGGGAATTCCACAACGTGCAGGGGATTTTGGCAGTGGACCCATCATTTGTTATTTTCTAGTTTATTGTGATGTGTAGCTTGCATGAACCATGACAAATGGATTTACAGGCTGCACTCTTTAAAGAGTGGAATTTCCCCCCTAGTTTTATGGAGAAATAATGGGCATGTATCACTGTAAGTTTGAGGCATACACCATGATGCCATGATTTACATACATGGTAAACCACAACGGGTTTAGCTAAAACCCATCATCACAAATAGACTCAGTGAAAAGAAAAGAAAGAAGAAAAGGAAAAAGTTTTTCTCCTTGTGATGAAAACTCTCAGGATCTGCTCTCTGAATGGCTTTCCTGTGCAGCACACAGCAGTGTCAGCTATAGGCATCCTGTTGGATGTCACATCCCTAGTGGGTACCTAACTCTGTAACTGGAAGTTTGTACCTTTTGACCACCTTTCTCTAGTTCCCCCTTCCCCTCCCCTCTGCCTCTGGTAACCACAAGTCTGATCTCTTTTTTTTTTTTTTTTTAATGTTTTTTTATTTCACACATAAGCGAGATCACACAGTATTTGTCTTTCTCTGATTTATTTCACTTAGCACAAAGCCTTCAGGTCCAACTATGTTGTCACAAATGGTAGATCTTTCTCGGTTCTTATGGCTGAATGACATTTACATATGAGTCTATATATACACATATGTATATGTCACAACTTCTTTACCCACTCATCCATCAGTGCACACTTTGCTGTTGCCACATCTTGGCTATCATAAATAATTCTGCCATGTGTTGAGGGTGCAGATATCCTTTTGAGTTAGTGTCTTTGTTTCCTTTGGATATATTCCCAGAAGTGGAACTGCTGGATCATATGGTAGCTTCTGTTTTTAATATTTAAGTGTCCTCCATTGATACTGGTATACTAATTTGCAATCCCATGAACAGTACACAAGAGTTTCCTTTTCTTTACAGCCATGCCAGCATTTGTAATCTCTTGTCTTTTTGATGATGGCCGTTTTCACAGGTTTGGGGTGATATCTCACTGAGGTTTTAATTTGCATTTGCCTAATGACTAGTGATGTTGAGCATCTTTTCTTGTACCAGTTGGCCTTTTATTTCATATCTTCTTTGGAGAAATGTCTATTCAGGTCCTTTACCCATTTATTAATTGGGTTATTTGGATTTTCGCTATTGAGTTGCATGAGTTCTTTACATATTCTGGATCTTAACCTCTTATCAGATAGATGGTTTGCAATTTTTTTTTTCCCATTCTTAGGTTGTCTTTAAAAACAGAATTTTTATACTATTTTGTGGTAACATGCGTGTGACTATGAAAATGGTTGGTACTATAGAGAGGCTCTCCAATTATTTCCTGGAAGTGTATCAAAAAAAGTCATTGAGCTTAATCATGAATTATACATTTTTAAGCAAAAAGATATGTCCCGAATTTGCTAGTATTTTTCTGTGATAAAATGTGATCAGGGTTTTTGTTTGTTTTTTGTTTTCTTTTTTAAATCA
The DNA here is from genome assembly GCF_036321535.1 of Camelus dromedarius. Classification (NCBI taxonomy): domain Eukaryota; kingdom Metazoa; phylum Chordata; class Mammalia; order Artiodactyla; family Camelidae; genus Camelus; species Camelus dromedarius. The sequence continues at coordinate 10,286,186 of NC_087450.1, forward strand.
GTACACTGCATCTGTATCTGGCAGGTAAATGTGACTAAACAATGAGAGAGAAAATAGGTATTTTGGAATAGAAATTTCTGATATGGAAAGGACATTCTAAAAAAACGATATTAGAAATGTTTTCATCATTATGATTTTGTTTTTACTGAAAATGTTATGTTACCTACCAAAATATTTAAATCTAGAAACAAATCCAGAAAAAAATATTACCCATTTATAAATCTTCGAAGTTTCAGTGTTTTCAACCTGTTTAGTAAAATATAATGATTTCTGATTATTTTTTTAAATAACTGACTAAAACCAGACAAGATGAACATTTACTAACTGAATTTTGACAAAAATCTTTCTGTAACTGGTATATAGGGCTGCAATTTTAATAAGTACAGCCAGGAATTTATGTCTTTCATTTGGACAGTCATATTTTAGTGAAGTGTATTTTAAACTGTGATGGTGACTAAAACAAAGTCAGACCTCCAAATTAATTATATCACTGTGTTAAAGCAAAATTAAAAAAAAAATGGATCATTATAATCATATTACTCTCATAAAAATATTAGTTCAATGTAATAATATAAAATGTTATTTACGTATAGTAATAATTTTCCCCGAGTGCAAAAATGTGTCCTGCATTTTTAATAAAGCAGATGAAAATATTTTTTGAAGTATTATTTATTTCAATCATGTAACATTTCCATTTTTGTGTGTGTTTTATAATGTGCATAGTATTTTAGTGGTGCATGATTTAACCTATAAGTGTAGAAACATTTTATACATATATTAAGGTATGCATGCTCAATTTTTTTTTACTGATGAGGAACAGTACCGAGGGGTAGGGACCGATGCTGTAAGTCCTTGATATATATTTTCCTAATTAATCCTCTTAACAATTTATGAGGTACGTACATTCCAGTGGTAACATTTAACATTCCATCTTACAGATGAAGAACGAGGAGGACCGGAGACCTTCAGCAGGTCAATAGCTCACCCTTAGGCACAGGGTGAGTGGACAGTTGATTGGAAATTTGTAAACTCTAGCACCTGATGTCAGAGCCCATGTTTGGTACTAGAGCTACTGGACTAGGACAGCTTCTTAGTAGAGGACATGTTAAGAACCCAGAAGGGCTCAAGGTCAAGTCAAGCTGTGGTTGATAATAGTTACTGGTTGATGATTAGGTGCCAAGTTTTTACCTAAGGGCCCATTTCCTTACATCTTACTCTAATTTTGCATAGTATTTATTTCAGGCTCGGGTTGAGTGTTGAAGGGTGTACTGATTATCCGTGTTGTTCCCCTCTCCCATGGGAGAACCTACAGTCTGGAACACGAGGCACTAGCCAGAGTACCACAGCTCAGCTGTGGCAGCATTCTGTAATCGCAAGCAATGGATTTAAGAGATACTTCATTACTGTCCATATAAACTCACGCCCAAAAAAGTGACAGCACAATATGACACCTGTAAATCTTATAGTCATCCACAGAAATGATTGGGGGGAGGGTGATTGGATCTTTGCTTTATCATAAACATTTCCACAACATTTATACAGTCAATTTATGTACAATGCGTAGGAACTTCTGAAACTTGGGTTACTCTGACAGGCAATGATGTCTGCCATGGGGCCACTGTCGTCCATCACGTCACCATGTGCTCTTTAACAGGGAGATTGCTGACCAGATGGAGCATAATGACAAAGAGGAAAATGTTCAGATGTTACTATCTGCCGTGTCAACTCACTGTCCACAGCCTGGCAAAGGTCAGCTTGTTACAGCGTCCTCATAGGCCAGCAAGCTGAGGCCACGTAGCTCACTGAAATAATCCCATCATTTTTATTTTATTCTTATTTTCAAAACATACCCAAAGGCTGCAAGCACTCTAATATGTCAAGCTTCAGGCAGCAGTGAATTTCCAAGGCAGGTATAAGCCTCTGAAACAGGGCCTTACAACGGGAAAACTGGCAGGCCCTTAACGATAGCTGCTCTAACAGGGGTCACTGTGACAAAAGCTGGCTTCATAAAACACAGTTTGGCCCAACTGGGCGGGGCTGCTTCAATCTCCAATAAGACTGATGTTCATCCTGACCCAATAATTTGTGCTTTTCAGATTGTTACACATTGGCAGTTTCCCAATGGGTTCCTTCTACCCCTAATGGAGGCTGTGGGATGAATCCAGATTCCTGGTTTGGGCAGCCAGGCCCCTGTGCCTGAGGTTAAACCAGTGAGTGTGCAGTAAGACCTGCCAGTGAAAGAGGAAAGACTCAGAGGTAGACTGAGGGGGAAGTGCCTGCTTCACCAGCCTTAGCGGTGGGGAGTCGGAGCCAGCAGGCTTAGAGGCCGTCAGACTGCGGCTGAGAGGGCAGGACGGCAGGTAGAGCCTGCGAACATCAACCACACTGTCACAAAGCCAGGGGGTCGGGCGTGGTGCCAAGCCCTAAGGGGACGACATAATTATTTCCCTCAAGGAGCTGATAGTTTAGTGAGAGATAAAAATGTCAAGAAATACAATTAATTTTTTTTTTAATTTTACCCCCCATTAGGGCAGGATAGGATGGGAGTGTTGAGTACCTTGATTTCCCGGTATCACTTACCACCGTATCACCCGCCTGTTCATCCGCCATCGGCCACCCATGTATCTACCCACCCACACATCTGTCCATTCATTCATGTGACATGTACTGAAGGTCTCCTATGTTGGGCCCTGTTTTCTTTCAGCACGCAACACTTTGCCTTCAAACCAGCATCTATTCCTGTTCAAAGTATCAGTGCTCTTCCCTTCGCACCTTCATCCTCACCACCTCCACATGCGGCATCTTTCTTCACCGTCCTAGTTGCTCCTACTTCCTCCTTCCCATTCCTGTAGTTCCCGCCCCAATACAGTCTCTTAGGTAATGAGGAGAGTGCCGACTGCACATAAGTGTTCGATGTTTGACTTGGAGCTGAATCCACTTACACACTGACAATTAGTGACCTGTCTCCCCATTTCCTGTCACTCTTCATCACATTATCCTAATTCATTTTTCTACATACCCCCTTTTGATGGTTTAATAATTAGTTACATGCATTTAGGGACCTTATTTTGTCCTCTGCTGACAAATGAACCTCATGCCTAGATGGATCGTGCCCATTTTTATTCATGCCAGTAAATACTTACTGAGCGAATGCTTCCTCAAAATCAGCCCAGCCTCATTTCCTCCACGAAATTTCCCACGACCTCTGCCTCCCAGCTATGAATCATGAATACACACGTCCCCTGTGTTCCAATAACACCTAGAACATAACTCTATCAAAATGCTGACAAAAGCACATTCTCATCATGATTGACAAGTCAATCTGCCACCGTTGTCCCAAGAACCCGAGGGTGAGGATGTCCTCTCCCGTGTGAATTTGCATCTCCATCCCTAGTGCCTCTCACAGACTGATGTACATGTCTGCTGAATGATTTTTTAAAATAAGTGAATATTTAAATAAATGGATTACAGAAATAACCATGAGCTGCAATCATATTCACAAGCCTTGGCTACCAGGATAGTCAAAGAGTAAAAAAAATCATCACTTAAATGAGCTTTTGATCAATTTGGCTGTTACAACTATGACACTGAATGTAGACTTAATATTTTCAGTAGAAGAGATGCAGATGTTTGCATTAACATCTGTTTTGACTCAGGCCAAGAATAGGCTTGAGACCCCGAGTGTAATCGATGCTCTGAATCGCTGTGAACTGGAAGCCTTTCAACCAGGATTTTATTTGAGCCATTCTCAGACCCTCAGACTCAAGAGTCCCCTTGGGATTTAGTGGGAAAGCACCTGCGGGAGGAAGGAGAGACTTGGGAGCAGCAGGTGCCCTGAGAAGAGTGTAGCTGACTAAGATGACACAGACTTGAGTAAATGTCCACAGTTTACTAGAGCTGGGGTTTCTGTCTTCTGTCTTCTTCTCCTTGGCTCCCGGGTTCAGCCCGGACTTGGGTAGAGCAGACTCAGTAACCGGAGGCACGATCTTCCAAGGCAGAGTCTCAAGCACCTGCATGTGACTTGTACTTGTGTGAAAGCTGCTCTTGCGTCCTTTCTTTCTTTAACCTTCCCCTTCCTTCCTTCCAACCTCTCTTTCCTCTGATACTCCGTTTGTTGAGTGCCTAATATATTTTAGACCCAGAGCCTGGCCTTGCAGAGGAAAGTCTGAGTATTTGCCCCCAAGAAATGGATGATCTAGTTGGAGAACTAATTAAGCACACATACAATAACAACTCAAAGGAGTGTGAGATACGTGTCATCAGAGCAGTTCTGAAGAGCTCGCTCACAGAAGAAGGCATATGAGGGGCACTGGGAATACAGTGATAATTGAGGTACGATCCTTTACCAGCACAGTAATTTTCCGCCTATCGAGAAAGACTGGCATGTAAATTTATTATTATAAAATTAGCAGTATTAGGAACAGTGCTCTAGAAGGACAGGTGAGTAGCATCTTACACAACTGGGGACTCAGAGACGGCTTCCTAAAGGGATGACTCCTGAGCGACACCATTGTTGATTTACTGAGCTGTCACGTAGCACTTGATATGTGCCAAACATTGTTCTGGACACTGTTCATATATTAGCTCATTTAATCCTCACAGCAATCCTATACAGTCAGTACCATTATCACTTCCATTTTATCAATAAGAAAACAGACACAGAGAGGCTAAGTAACTTGTTCAAGGTTGCACAGCTCATAAGTGTTCAAGCTTGGATTCAAGCCCAAGTAGTTTGGTTCTTGAGTCTAGTAACTGTGCTACGCACCTTCCAGCATTCACAAACACCACAGGTAAAATTTGAAGGCAAACAATAATCTGGCAAAATGTTTTTATCACACAACAGTGTTAATGCTATACAAATTTTTTTCAAATTACTTATAAAAAGTTAAACATTCCAATAGAAAAATGGGAAAAGAACACTAAAAGGAAATTCATGAGAGATATAAATGATTACCACATATGTGGGAATTTTTAACCTCACTAAAAAGAAACACAAAATAAAACAAGATTCCTGTATTACCCGCTAAACTGGAGAGTTTCATTTAATTATTGCTACAGCATTTCTGAGAATAATTTGGCAATTTAAGTTAAAAGCCTTAAAGCAGTGCGTATCTTTTGATTTAACAAATACATCTTCAAAAATTTATATAAATGAAATTTAAGTTTATGTTCAAACAATTTCATCAATAAGGATAATATTTATCACAGTATGGTTTATAACTATGTAAAATTAGACTCCAAAGTTCACAGAAGTGACAGGTATCAAATTCAGTAAAGACAAAATGGCCAGCATATGCCCCTCGCAAGATGTGATACAGGGAAGGATACACTGTTGCTTACATAGTGCTCCTGCCACGTGTTTAACCTAGGTCTAAATACGAGTAAATAAATTCAGGCTATGGGTTACTCTACAACACAATTGGCCTGTACTGTTAAAGTTTCAATGTCTTAAGGACAAAAATAAAATTAAATTAAAAAGGGAGGGTGATTATTCTAGCTTAAAGGAAACTAAAGAGACAATCAGATATGACAAGTGAAACGTAATTTGATCCCAGATTTTTGAAGATTATAAAAGGTCATTTTGGTGCCAATCAAAACTACAGTGATGAATCACCTCACACCAGTCAGATGGCCATTATTCAAAAGTCTACAAATGATAAATGCTGGGGAGGGTGTGGAGAAAAGGGAACCTACTTACACTGTTGGTGGGAATGCAGTTTGGTGCAGCCTTGTGGAAAACAGTATGGAAATTCCTCAAAAGGCTGAAAATAGACTTACCATATGACCCAGGAATTCCACTCCTAGGCATATATCCGGAGGGAACCTTAATTCAAAAAGATACATGCACCCCAATGTTCATAGCAGGACTATTTACAATAGCCAAGACATCAAAACGACCTAAATGTCCATCAACAGATGACTGCATAAAGAAGTTGTGGTATATTTATACAATGGAATACTACTCAGCCATAAGAAAGAATAAAATAATGCCATTTGCAACATCATGGATGGACCCGGAGAATGCCATTCTAAGTGAAGTAAGTCATAAAGAGAAAGACACCATATGATATCAGTCATATGTGGAATCTTTTTTAAAAAAAAGGACAAATGAACTTATTTACAAAACAGAAACAGACTCACAAACATAGAAAACAAACTATGGTTAGGGGGAAGGAAGGGGGAAGGGATAAGTTGGGAGTTCAATATTTGCAGATACTAACTGGTATATATAAAATAGATAAGCAAGTTTATACTGTACAGCACAGGGAACTATATTTGATACCTTAGAGTAGCTTATAGTGAAAAAGAATACGAGAATGAATACATGTATTTACTGAAGCATTGTGCTGTACACCAGAAATTGACACAACATTGTAAACTGACTGTACTTCAATAAAAAAAAAGTAAAAAACAGAAGGTCATTTTGGGATAACTGGGAAATTTGGTCTGGCATGTAAGGGGCTTGGAAGTCACCACTCCATCCTAATAAGTGAAAATCCCAAACACACACAATTTAACAGGTTTTATAGATCTGTAACTGAAGGAGGGTCACATGGCATACTGCTGCCCCCTAACTGGAGAGGCAGACAGGTAGAGACAGAGAATCAGGACTTACCAGAGCAGGAAACCGGTGAGTGGAAAGCTCCACAGGAGCCGGTGCCAGGGTAGGAAAACCTGAACTGTAACTGACAAATTGCTGGAGGCTCCATGTGGGCGAGTCTGAGAGTCAAAACTCCAGGGGGGTCCCAGTCCCAGGGCAGCCTTTCAGTTTTACCTCCAGGAGCTCAACCATGTTCTCACGTTGACTATCAGAGAAAAATTCCCTCTTGATTCTAGCAGTGGGAGAAGAAAAGTAACAATTTTGAAATACATCAGAACATTCTGTTCTTCTCAACAAGGTCTGCCCACAGAAAAAGCTAGTTAACCAGAGCCTAAACTGCTGGGGTGTTTTCAGAGCATAAATTACGTGGGGGGAAAGGGACATACTCAATTCCTGTCCCACCTGGGGGAGGAGGGAGGCGTACTTAGAAACACTTGTGAAGTTCACAGCCCAAAGATAGGTTCACTAGAAGACCGAGGCCTACTCAAAGGACCGTGTAAGTGCTTCCTCACCACCCACACCGCGCCACCACATCACTAAACGCCTGTTTGCAGCAGGTCCTTCTACTTGGTCCATCATGTCCAGCTATCAAAGAAAATTTGCAAGGCGCACCTAAAGGCAAAAAAACACAGTTGAAAGAGAGCAAGAATCAGAACCGAACTCAGATACGGCAGGGATGTCAGAATTTCAGACCAGAAACTGAAAACAACTAAGATTAATATACTCAGGGCTCTAATAAATGAAGTAGACAGCATAAAAGAACAGCTGGAAAATGCAAGCAGAGAGGAGATTCTAAGAAACAATCAAAAAGAAATGCTACAGATCAAAAACACTGATAGAAATGAAGCCTGCATTTGCTGGTCTCATCAGGAGACTGGATACAATTGAGAGAAAAAGAACTCTCCAAGGTGGAGGATATGTCAATAGAATCGTCAAAGACTGAAAAAGCAAAGAGAACAAAGATTAAAAAATTAGGACAGAATTTCCAGGAACTGTGGGACAACCACAAACAGTATAATGTACCCACAATGGAACTATCAGAAGGAGAAGAAAGAGAGGAAGGAATAGAAGAGATATTTGAAGCAATAATGGTGAAGAATTTCCCCAAATTAATGTCAGACACCAAACCACAGATCCAGGAAGCTCACAGAACACCAAGTAGGATAAATGACAAAAAGCTACACCTAGGCATATAATTCTCAAACTACAGAAAATCAGAGATAAAGAAAAAAATCCAGAAAGAAGTCAGAGAAAAGAAATACCTTATCTATAGAAGATCAAAGATAAGAATTAATACCCGACTTCTCAGAAACCATGCACGCAAAAAGAGAGTGGAGTGAAATATTTAAAGTGTTAGGAGGAAAAACCACCAACCTAAAGCCAATCTGACATTTTTTGTATGGATAATGGTATTGCAGTTAAATAGGAGAATGTCTGCTTAGGAGACAGATGCTGAAATAGTACGGGATGCAGCATAATAACATCTGCAGCTTTACTTTCAAATGTACAGATGAATGTTCTCAATTAGTGAATTTTAAAAAATAGATATACTGTGTTTATAGTAACTACAATAGAAAATTACCTGTAATATGAACAAAATAGACTGTTAAATTATAAAAATGGCATTTTCTGATCTGAGGTCTGTAAGACACCACTTCCATCTCTCTCAAATCCAAAGCGCTGCCCATCTTAAGGAGGAAATTGTTAATTGAGCAAGGCAATATAGACTGTAAAGCTAAGCGATTTAGTGATAATAGTTTAGACCCAGCAATCCCAGTCCTATGTATTTACCCCCATGAAATGAAAACATATGTTTTCACACAAAAACATGCATACAAGTGTTTATAGACTCTATTTATAGTCACCCCAAACCAGCTCCATCCCAAAAGTCCTCCAATGGGCGGATGGAAGAACTGTGTTGCATTCGTGCGATGGACACTACTCAGCGGTAAAAATGAATGAACTGCTATGTGTGCAGCAAGATGGGTGAGCTGCAAAAGCATTACACAAAGTAAAAGAAACCAGATTCAAAACATTACATGCTTTAGGTTTCCGTTTATTTATGACATCCTTGAAAAGACAAAACTATAGGACAGAGAACAGACCAACAGTTGCCCTTAGTCAACTACAAAGTGCAATCTCTTTACTCACGAGAGAGATTTTTGGGGCGATGGGGCTGCTCCAGGTCCCGATTATGATAGTGAGTGCATAAACCTATACCTGTGTTAAAATTTTTAGAATTATACACTAAAAAAAGATCAAGATTACTATATGTTAATTAGAAAACAAAAAAGGAAGCAGAATAAAATTCTGTAACACTTGAATTTGAAATTTTTGATAGAACACTCAAAGACAAAAGAAGTTAAATGGATGATAAGAGTATATTTAAATGACATTGTAATATTATCATCATCTGTAAAAATTCATCATGTTGTACACTTATGATTTGTACACTTTTCTGAATGTGTGTTACACTTCAATAAAAAGTTTAAAAATATAAACAGTTTGCTCTAGTAGATGGGTTCCTTTACAGGTGAAAATAACGCTTTGATTGAATAATATGATAGAAACATCCCCTGCAGGTCCAGAGTTATGGCCTGATTTCAAACAACTGTAATCTTCTTTTTGTTGCTTCAAACGTTCCCTCATTTCAGGGAGGAGAAGGGGCATAACCACCACCTTTCTTGGCGTGAAGACATGACAATTCAAATACTCTGCTCTTCTGTTTCTCACTTAAAATATCACGTGACATCTGTGTGTCTGCTGATCCTGCTGACAGAGCAACGGCCACTTCCTTTCACTCTGTGAAAACTTACATTATTGCTACGTGCAAGTTGGACTGGGAGTGCTGATCTGGCCAAATAACTGAGTCTCAGTAAAATGCCTGATGATCCACTTATGCTAGAGTTTAATCATAATGCAGTATGTCTTGTATTTATACCATGCTTTATATTTTTGAGGGGAGGAATGGAGGAATAAAGGAAGAAGAGATTTATTGAGTGTTTATTAAATGCCAGGTATGGTGTTCAGTGTTTTATATTTGTTATTTCATTAAATTCTCACAATTATCAATTTAGCTCAGGTTATTATCCCCCCCTTTTTTTCCACAAATGTGGGAAGTGGCTAGATTTTTCCAAGGTCTCAGAACAGGAATGACGTAACCAGGACGCAGCTTGGTGAGCTTCAGAACCAGAATTAGCAAGGTAGTTATCGCCCCAACTCCTCTGTGGTGGCAGGAGGCCATCCAGACCAAAAGTGCTCTCCACGATGAGGACAGTCGCCCCTCGGAGGCTGACAATACCTTTTGTCCTCAGAGCTCCTGAGGCTAGTGTATGTGCCCCAATGTAGGGTGTGTTTGCTCCCAGGGAGTGACTACACCAGTGACTGACCGAGGCCATTAGTGTCAATACCATAGTACCTCAGCCTCAGGAACGCCAAACTCCATAAACATCCTATTGCTTCCGACACTCAGCCTGAATTCTGCGAAGTGATGGAAATTTGCCTTCAGTGACAACCTCCTCATCACAGGACTTGTGGACTCACATCCTTGGATTTCTTCCATGGACCAATTCCAGCTGGCCTACGTTTTGAGGGTTTATTTCAGATACCTTCCAGAACTTCGCCATGAAGAGACAGCAGGAGTCCTAGAGGGCTGTCATGGCAATCCCTGGACACCATCTTCAGAGTGCCCCACGGCTGTTGGGCCAGATTTCGCACAGTTACACTTACACACGGAAGGCAAGCTCTTGCACAGGCACCCAGACCCCAGTAAACAGATCTAGTTTGATCACGCTAAGACTGCTGGCAGCAAGGTTTTAGGGAGCTGCTGGCTTCCTGGCGGCTGCTTGCCATGTTTACGTGGGCCTGTACCTCTAGAGCCAGTGGGGAGTAAACAGCTATCCAACACTTGCATTTTGTCACAAAAAACTTCAGAGTTAAGTTTTATGAAGGCATTTCATGAGAAATTTGTATCAGTTGCCCTTCTGTCCCTAAAGTGAAGAGAGAAGGCTGAGGATGTCAGAGATTCTCATTTTCATTTCCTCTGCCTCATGCACCGCCCTTGAAACAACCGCAGCACAAAGCCCAGCTACGCAGCATCCGCCTCCAAGAAGGGCGGCGCTGAGCCTGCCCAGCACCTTGTGCGGTGGGCGTTTGTCTAGCGTGGTCACTGCAATTTTTACTGCATCTCACGATGTGCACAGATGTGCTCGGTAAGTGTCCCAAGAGGAAAAGAGACTCGATATCCTTGTTCCCAAATGGCACTGCCTTATAGAATCACTTTCTGGACTACCTCCTTTGGGATCCTTTAGGCATTTAAAGTCTCTAGATTTTAGTGTTTTAACAAGGGTTTAATTTCTAAGGTAAGTGTATGCACCTGCTAAGGTATTCCTAATTATTTGATAATGGTGCAATCTTTCTCAATACAGCCAGTTTTGTGGTGTAAGCTACACTAACGAAGCACACTGAGAGCACACATTCCCCCAATGTTGGGGAAGCGTATTTAAATTAAATAAATTTGCAAAGGGCTGAATTTTTACCACTGGCCTCAACAATTATGCATCAGCATCTCATGCTGGAAGCCAGTGGGCATGGTGTCGGAATGAGACACACTTCCCATTACTTGTTCTCAAAGTGCCTTTCAGAAAAATTGTCACTCTTAAAATTTTATCCTTTCCAGATTGTTTTACATACCTCTCCTTGTTCCACCTTTGTCTTGAAAGGAAGAAAGAAAGAGAGAGAGAGAGAGAGAGAGAGAGAGAGAGAGAGAGAGAAAGAAAGAAAGAAAGAAAGAAAGAAAGAAAGAAAGAAAGAAAGAAAGAAAGAAAGAAAGAAAGAAAGAAAGAAAGAAAGAAACCCTAGCTTACATCTTTTGCTGTTCACTTGGCAGCAGTTCGCAGAAGCGCTGCTTGGACAGTGCTTGAGCAACCACTGTAATAATCAGAGCTGACATTTACTGAGTGCCTAGGCTGCGCCACACACTGTTCTAAGCCCTTATGCACCATCTGGCTTAATTCTTACACCAACCCAGTGAGGGAGCTGCTGTTCTGATTATCTTCACCCTATAGTTAAGGATGCCTTGAGGCGCAGTACAATTAAGTTAGCTGTCCAAAATATTAAGGCCAAAATATTAAGCGGTGGAATGGGACTAAAATCAAGACTTTCTAACCCAGAGCCCTTGCCCTGTATGTTTTCACACCAGTTGCTGTGCTAAGAGCATGCTCCTCGCCCTGGTTCATTGCCAGGCAAGCCCCTGTTCAGCCACTAAGATCCAACCTGGGCAACGTTTCCTTGAGGCCGCATTCAGTGACCAGCTTACCCATTTCCACAGTCCCTGTCCTCCTCCACAAGGGCGGCAGGAAAGATCACACAGGCTTTGGATTCATATATCTGGGTGAGGTCGCAGTCACCCCACCTAACCGTGGGAGTGTCAGCAAGCTGTTTCACCTCTCTGAACTTGTCACTCTGTATTTTAGTTTTTTAATTCCGTGTCACTCAAAGTGCAACTCTTGAATCAGCAGCAGCGTCACCTGGGGACTTGTTAGAAATGCAGAAAGCTGAGGCTTTTCCCAGACCTACAGGCTTTGCAGGGGGCTTGTTTGCAAGCCTGAGGAAATTCTGATTTAATGATGTCTCTGTGAAGTGTGAGTTTGCTGAGGACGGGGATTGCTCCTGCTTGCCTTCTGTAGGCCTAGCCCCTGGCACTGTACCGAGAATCTCCACTAGAGATTTGTCTGGGGGATGGGAAAGTGGATGGATGGGTGGATGGATGGATGGATGGAAGTACCCCAGGGAAAGGTACTTGGCTGGGTTGGGAATCTGGGTTGGCTGTGGAAGGATCTTCAAGGTTTTAGATACCAACAATTACCTCTGCTTAATGTGTTCAGCTGCTGAGAATAAAAACCCCTGTCCTGGGTTTAAAAAAGCCTCTCTTCCCTCTTCCATCTCCCCAGAGCTTTATAGGAGTGGTGACAACCAGGGCCCCTGTAGACTTGCTTTAGTGCCTTCTTTTGGATTAATAACATCTTTTTATCAGTCTCTTATTGGTTACCCAAGAGATGGCACCTTGATTTATTACAGAATGATACAAATGATCGCTTTTACTACTTCTCTGATAATACTGGGATCTTAGAACTCATTCATTGCATTTATACCCCTTCAGGCTTTTGCACCCATGTTGCATGTATTTTAATTCCATATACATTTTAAGCCTCACAAGACATCACATTGCTATTTTATGGAGTCAGAATCCACTCACATGTGCTCCCATGTCTACATTTCCTGTTGCTCTTCATTGCTTTCCACAACTTCGTGTTCCCCTCTGGGATCATTTTCCTTGTACCTGAAGAACTCTCTTTAGTATTTACTTTTTAGTGCAGGTTTGCAGGTGATAAATTCTGTTTTGTTTGCTTAGAAAGCATCTTTATTTTACTTTTATTTTTGAAGTGTATTTCTGATGGCATAGAATTATAAATTTGCAGTTATTTTCTTTTAATACTTTAAAGATGTCAATCCATTGTGTTCTGACTGCCATCATTTTGGGGGAAATGTCAGCTGTAAATCTTTTTGTTGCCCCTTTGAATGACTGTCTTTTTTTTTTTTTTTTTTTTCCCTCTGAATGCTTTTAAGATTTCTCTTTGTCTTTGGTTTCAGCGATCTTACTATGATGTTGTCAGTGTGGCTTTCTTTACATTTGTTCTGCTCGAGGTGCACAGAGCTTCCTGAATCCATGGGTTGATAACGTTCATCAGTTTTAGGGACTTCCTGGCTATTATCTCTTCAAATATTGCTTCTACGTCATTCTCTGTCCCCTCTCCTTTGACGATTCTAATTACACAAATGTTAGATATTTTCAGAGTACCATATGTTTTCTTTTTTTATGAATATGATAATAAGAGGTAGGAATTGGAAAGGTAAGCTGAAGAATCTGGGTAATTAGCATGCTGCTTTCTTCATTTTTTAAATTTAATTTTTTAATTCAACTTTTAAAGGTTACACTCTGTTTACAGTTATGACAAAATATTGGCTATATCCCCTGTGTTGCACAGTACATCCCTGTAGCCTCTGTTACACGAGTGCCATGTGTTTTCAATGCTCTTTTCCTGGTCTTTCTTTTCTGTCTTTTCTTTCCATGTTTTGGTTTAGATGTCCCAGTTCACTGATCCTGTCTTCCATTTTTTCTAATCTACCATTTAACATCGATTGAGATTTCAATGTTTAGCATTATGTTTTTCTATTGAGAATTTTCAATGATCTTTATTACAGACTTAAGTCCCTGGTGAAAATTTTTGTTATTTTATTTATTTTGTTCATATTCTCCTCTCTGTCCTTCTTAAGGATATTATTACGTTATTCTGGATAACTTGTGGATTTGTTTCCGTGGTCTATTGTATTGTTTCACTTGGTCTTTGGTCATGTGGTTCTGCCTGTGTGTGTGCCTGATAATTTTTATTGAGTGATGAACATTATTTATAAAAACAGAGAAGTCCAGATGATGTTATTCCTTCCAGAGAATGTTTATCCTTCCCCCCACTAGGCAGATGGAGTTGTGGCCGATCACCTTACACAGTCAGCAGCTAGAGGCTGGTTTGCAGTCCTGTAAAGTCTCAGCCTATTTCTAGTTTGCCCTTGGTTCTCTAGGATTTTCAACTAAGAGCCTGGTCTGTTCTGCAGAGCCCCTTACCCTGACAGATTTCAAACCCTAATTTTTGTCTCAAAACTAAAAATATGTCTACTCTGCTTTTTCAGAGGCTTTCTGCTTAGGTTTTTAGCCTCATACCACACACAGCCCCAGTATTTGGCAAAAGTGCTGAGGAAGAAACTGGCCTTCTGCTATGCTTGTCTGCAAGTTTCTGCCCAAAGCTCTGCTAGTTTTCCTGACTTCCAGCCTAGATTTCCAGCCTCCTGCCTGTGTTCAGAATTAGCAAATGCCTCCAGGGTAAACACAGCTGTAGAAGGGAAGCTTACCTTTTGTAGCTTCGTCCCTTTCTGGAGTCTTGGCCTTCTAGTTCTCATTGCCTCAGGAAGCCTCTAATGTCATCAGATGATTTCTCAATTTTATCTGATTTTTTAGTAGTTCTAGGCAGGAATACTGGTCTTGCATGAGACTACTCCTTTCTATTTGAGAGTAAAAATTTGAGCCTGTGTCTTTTTATAGTCAGTAACTAAGACAGGACCTAGAATCTAGAAGGTATTCTGTAAATGCTACATGAATGAATGAGTGAATAAACGGTTGATTGAACTCTCTATTTTCTATTCTAGTGAAAGATCAATTAACCCATTTATTTCAACAATGTAGATAATCCAAAGATCTTTTCTACTTGGTTTTTAAATGTCCTGTTTGGTTTTTTAAGCAGCTTTATGGAGGTATAACTGACATGTCACCAACTACATATACTTAAAAGTTTACAGTTTGATTAGTTTTGACCCATGTATACACCATGAAACCTTTACCACAATGAAGATAGTGAAGAGATCCATCGCCCCCAGAAGTTTACTAATGTGCCCTTGATCATCACTCCATCCTGCCTCACCTTGCCTTCCCACTGCCACCCCAGGGACCGTTTTCTGTTTCCTATCACTATATATTGGGCCCTTATTATCTCTGAATATTTATAGAAATTATTCCTTTATTTGAAAATTTATAGAAACGATAGTGATGTCACCTCTTTTATATGTGTCTTTTCTGTTTTTTTCATGATCAGTCTGGCTAGAGGTTTATCAATTTTATTGATCATCTCAGAGAACTCACTTTTGGTTTGTTGATTTTTCTTTATTGACTTTGTTTGTTTATTTACTTATGCTCTGATCTTCATTATTTCCTTTCCTTGGTGTACTTTGTATGTAATTTTCTCTTGTTCTGCTTTCTTGCAGTAGAAGCTAAAATCATTGATTTGAAAGCTTTCTTTTTTTCTAATATAAGTGTTGTATTGCTATAAAATTCCCCTTTTAAGCGTTGTTTTAGTGCATCCCACAAATTTTGACATGTTGTGCCCTCATTTCATTCCATTCAAAACAGGTTCTATTTTCTCTTTTGATCTTTTCCTTGATCCTTGTATTATATTTAAAATGTGTTAGTTTCCAAATATTTAGGAATTTTCCAAATGTTGTTTTGTTGCTAATTTTTAATTTAATTCTACCGTTGTCTGAGAACATACTTTATATGAATTAATTTATTCTAAATTTATTGAGTCTTGTTTTATGGTCCAGAATATGGCCTGTCTTGTTAAATGTTCCCTATGCACTTGAAAGGAATGTGCATTCTGCTGTTTTTGGGTAGGGTGTTCTATAAATGTTAATTAAGTCAAGTTGGTTGATTGTGTTGCTCAAGTCTTCTGTATCCTTACTGAATTTCTGTCTTATTATTCTAGCAATTATTGAGAAAACGGTTTTGTAGTGTCCCCCTATAATTGCAAGTTTATCTATTTCTTTTTTCATTTTCATCAATTTTTGCTTCATGTATTTTAAAGCTCTATTATTAGGTACAGAAACATTTAGGATTGTTGTATTTTCTTGATGAATTGACCCATTTACCATTTTTAAATTACTTCCTTTATCCCTAGTAACATTCTTTGCTCTGAAATTTACTTCATTGTTATTAATATAACCATTCCAGCTTTCTTTTGATTCACATCAGCTTGGTATATCTTTTTCTATACTTTTGTTTTTAACTTATTTGTGTCTATATTTAAAGTGAGTTTCTTGTAGGCAGCTGGGTGTTGATTTTTTTCAGTCTAATCTAGCTATCTCTGCCTTTTAATTGGGTTTTTAGATCATTTACAGTTAATGCAATTATTAATATGGTTTGACTTAAGACTATTTTATTTTATTCTATTTGTCACATATATTCTTATTTCCCCTTTTTCTCTATTTTGCCTTCTTTTGGACTGAAAATTTTTTATCATTCAATTTTATTTCCTTTGTTGGTCTTTTAGCTATAACTGTTTAGTTTAGGGGTTGTGTCAGGGGTTATAGTAAACATCCTTAAATTGTCAGTGTACCTTCAAATTATGTTAAACCACTTCACATATAGCTTCATGAATAGTGCACCACCATTTCTTTCCTCCTGGCCTTTATGCTACTGTTGTCATACATTTTATTTTCACATATGTTACAAACCCCCACACTACGTTATTTTGTCGTCGTTGTTTAAATGGTTGGTTATCTTTTTTAAAGATTTACATAAGCAATAAGAAAATTTTATTTATTTATTCATGTTGTTAGTGTTTCTCATCCTTTTTATGCCTTTGTGTAGTTGTGTATTTCCATGTATTATCATTTTCTGAGGGGAGAATATAGCTCAAGTGGCAGAGCACATGCCTAGCGTGCACAAGGTCCTGGGTTCAATCCCAAAGTAACTCTTCTAATAATAAGTAAATAAACCTGATTACTTCCCCCCTAAAAAAACAAACAAACAAAAATATCATTTTCCTTCTACCTGAAGGACTTCCTTTAACATCTCTTATAGTGCATGGATATTGGAGATGACGTCTTTCAGCTTTTGTATACTGAAAAAGACTATTTTGCCTTTGCTTTTGAAATATATTTTTGCTGAGTATAGAGTTCTGGGGTGACTCTTTTCCCAGTAGGGAAAGGATCTTGCCCCATCATCCTCTCACTTGCATTGTTTCTGAAGAGAAATCTGCTGTCATCCTTATTTTTGCTTCTCTATGTGTAATGCATCTTTTTTTTGCTCAGGCTGCTTTTAAGGGTTTCTCTTGGTCACTAATTTTGAGCAATTTGATTATCATGTGCATTGTAGTTTTATTGTTTGTGTGTGTGTATTTGGGGTCTGCTGCTTAAGTTTTTTGAATCAATATGTTTATAGTTTTCATCAAGTTTGGAAAATTTTCAGCCTCTTTTGAGAAGTCCAATAACCCATATATTAGGCTGCACTGAGGCCTGGAAACTCTCGCAAACCAGGGAGTCAGGGTAATCATAGGGCCCATTATGTTTCTCATCTCTCAGAGATCATCATTCTCTTTGGTGTCTCATGTCCAGAGTCTTGTTTGATATATTTTCTCATTTTGGGGTTAGTTTCACTGGGAGGCTAAATCTAGGTTTCATCTTGTTACTCCTTCTTGGCCAGAAGCAGATCTCACTCCTGTTTGTATTTTAAAACTCAACTTGACCAGCTTGGTTGTTTTTCTTATCAAGAATAACTTCAGCAGGGAGGGTACAGCTCAAGCGGTAGAGCGTATGCTTAGCGTGTGTGAGGTCCTAGGTTCAATCCCCAGTACCTCCATTTAAAAAAAAAAAAAATTCTGTTAGATGCACTCTGAATACCAGTGTAAAACTGAATATCTAGAAGCTGGTTTGAATTTTGAATTTTGCTGTGAATAATTGAGAATTGGAAGATGACATAGAATTTGGCTGTAATTGATTATCATCTGTGTAGAGCAGTGGTGTCAACCCCACTGATCATTCAGTCCCACCCCAGACATTCTGATTTCATTTGTCTAGAGTATGGCCTGGACATCAGGATTCTTGGTAGCCCCCAGGCGATCGTCATGTACAGCCAAGGTAAAGAGTGTCTGGTGAGGTGGATGGCTCCTGTTCCTCCTCCATCTCTGATCCACACCGTCTTTCTGTGCCCTCCCTCCCCCAGCAAAGTCCAGGTTCTGTACGGGGGGGATGGACCTCTTTGATCACGAGGTATGCAGAACCTTCAACAACGACATGCTGACATGCTCCCGGCCTTCAGCAGCAGCAGCTGCATCGCCGCCCTTGTCTACATCCTCACCTCCTGCTCAGGTAGGGCTTCCCTGAAGACCCCGCATGGAGCCAGCCCCTTCTCTCCTCCCAGTGTGCTTCTCTCTGAACAAAGCCTTCCCACTCAGGAATGCCAGAACTGGTCTTCAATCTGCCATGCCAGAGCTGGCGGGGGAGGGGTGCCCAGACATCACCTTCTAACCCCAGGCAGGTGACTGAGGTGCAGTGGCAGGTTGGACCACACCTGAGGGCCCCTACTGCAAAGACCTCCCACAGTTGAACCTTTTGCCCTTTGACCGTCTTCTTGCTGATAAACTTGCTGATATGTTTTGGGGGGTCTGGAGTATTGGACACGTTATGGATTATTCTGTAGCCTGTTTTTCAGTCCCAGGTCAGCTGCCCTTAGTCCCCCGGTTCACTTTTCCACTGCCACCTCCCCATGTGCCCTGGCTGCTTCTTTCTGCATATACAGCAGGTACTCTGTATTGCCCAAGTGAGTGAGAGGTCGGTCACACCTTCAAAAATGGAGAAGACGTTCGTTCATCAATATAACAAATATTAATTGGGTACCAACTGTGTCCCAGATGCTCTAAGGTGCCAGAGTTCCAGTGGTGAACATCATGTTTACACTTCCTACCTCCATGGAACATCTATTCTACTGGGGTGACAGATGTTAAATGTGTAATAATTCCCTACTGGCACTTGGGGTAAGTTCGGCAAAGATGAGGGCCCATGAACAACATGACTTGCTCAGAAATGCCTTCATCTGCCTCTCAGGCCTCCTGCCCAGCCCCTTCTCTGGGTGTAGAGAACTGCACTGAGCACAGATGGGGTGGTGAAGGCACTCCCCGGGGTTGGGGGTGTATGAGGCAGGACCCAGCAGGGGTCAGGGACACTGAAGGAGTGTGTTCTGCTGGGTCCCCCCAGTTTATCCCCTGTGCCCCTTGCCCTGCCCAGTGTTCCTGTCCTTCTCTGGGATTGCCAGCATCGGCCTCAGCTGCCTGGTGGCACTCTTCCTGTACCATGTGGTCTTCGGTATCCAGTACTTGGGCATCCTCAGTGGGCTGGCTGCCTTCCTGATAGTGGGCATTGGTGAGTTCCCTCCATCGCCATGGCAATGGGCCTCCCACTGGGGAACTCTGTTCCTAAAAGAATCTTCTTCCAGGATGCGAAGACTGGCTTCCATGGGGGCTCCAAAAAGTCCCCTCTCAGACCTTGGAGACTCGGAATTGGGGTGAGGGGTTGGTAGAGTATGAGTGGGGGGCGATCCTCTTCATATTGTGGTTGGAGCCCCCGAGAGGTGAAAGGAACAGGCAGGCATGCTGGTTGGAGGTTAAGAATAGTGGGAAAGGTGGGAAGGAGGCTAAGATTTGGAGGAAGGGGCCCAGTTCTGGGGAGGGGATAGGGCCAAGGAGCATGGAGGGTGGGGCTCGGATTCTCAGCCCAGGTTGGGTCTGACCCTGGGGACAGCAGAGTGATCCTGAGCCACCCAGCTGGCCCGGGACCCCCTCCCGTAGGCGTGGACGACGTCATTGTGTTCATCAACACCTACCGCCAGGCCACCCACCTGGAAGACCCGCAGCTGCGGATGATCCACACCATCCAGACAGCGGGCAAGGCCACCTTCTTCACCTCCCTGACCACGGCCGCCGCCAAGGCAGCTAACATCTTCTCCCAGGTGGGAGACCACCCTCTGCCCCTGTCCTGACCTCCCGTTCCCCCCAGGCACCCCTGGCCTCTGGTCTCTGCTCTTCCCGCCCACCCCTTCTCCTGCAGCCACACCAGCCTGTGCCTCAAGGTACTTGCCACATCCCTAGAGTTTTTGTTACTAATCGCCATCACCAGAACTTAGCAAATGGGAACATGATAATAATACAAATAGTGTTTATTGTTGATTCTCGTAATAATAATCCAGCCTCTGCCCTGAGGGTTGTTTGGCAGTTTCCAAAGGTCCCAGAGCTGTCAGTGGTGAGCCTGCCCGAGCCTCCTGCCCCCTGGTCTGGAGCTCTCTCCCCCCATCGGCTCCACACATCATCATCCCTTCGCTGACTTTCCTCTCGCTGGCCCCACACTCCTTCAGGTCTCCGAGCTGGGCTCAGGAGAAGGTTCTTCGGCCAGGGCTGCGGTGCTGACAGAACCTGAGAGGCAGTGAGCCTGCCTGAGTTTGAGAGGCTTTAGGACCTGGGCTGAGTATCTCATCTAGAAACCACCTGATGCTTTGGGATTCTCCAGGCCTTCCTAGAGAGCCACATCCAGAAAACAGGCAGAGCTGGGTTCAGACCCTACCGTTGCCATTTTCTGGCTGTGTGGCCTTAGGCAGGTTGCTTAACCTCTCCGAGCCTCACTTTCCTCATGTGTGGATCATCAGGGACAGAAATGAGACGGTTGTGAAAGCACTCCCCAGTGAAGGCTCTTCTGCTTGTCGGCTGCAGCTGCCTTCTGACACTACGCCACACACCCACTCCTCCTGGGCCCAGCCCCCTTGTTCCCATCAGGGTGGCTTTCTCTCCCTTCCCCCTCACTACCTCATGGCCCGCTCCAGCAGGGTGTCTCCCTCTGTCCTCATGTAAGGGCAGTTATGGAGCGCTTGTTCTGTGCCAGGCACTGTTCCGGGCAGAGGCCTGCAGCAGAGACCAGAGGTGGGACTCTCTCTCCCCTCCCATGCTCCGAGCACCAGCCCTTGCCCTCTGATGCCCTCCTAGGCTAGTGTCTCCATTCCAGCAGCCCCGGCCTCCTCATCCTGCCTCAGCCTAGTGGTGCAGGGTCCTGAGTGCCTGGCTGCAGAGTCCCCAGGCTCCCTGGGCTCCGGGCCTGCCGGCCCCACACCCCCCTCTCTCTCTCCATTGCCAGATCCTGGCTATCCATGACTTTGGCCTGTTCGTGTCTCTTATCGTGTCCTGCCGCTGGCTGGCTGTGTTCTTCACCATGCCCGCTGCCCTGGCCATCTGGAGCCTTTACACGGCACCACTGGAGAGCGCCTGCCGGGCCAGGTGAGCTGGGCCAGCGGAGGGGCAGCGGGCCACGTCCTCCTCTCACTGAATATCCGTAACAGACCTTGGGGGCCACTCAGCACACCACCCTCTCTCCAGGAAGCCTTGTGATTCACCATTGAGCACCTTCTGTATGCCTAGTCCTGTGCTAGGCACCACTAGGGGAGCACAGGAAGGAGGAGAGAGTCCTGTCTGGTGGTTATATGTGTGGTCACCTACTGTGTGCTGAGAAGTGGGCAAAGCACTTTTGTATAAGATCTTACTGCCTCCCCTCCAAGGAGCTGCGTCCTCTTATTTCACCCATTTTACAGACAAGGAAACAAAGGCTCAGGGAGGTTGGGCAACGTTGTCAAGGTAACCCTTTTAACAGGCAGCAGAGCCAAGATTTAGACCCCATAATCTGACTCTTAATCCCACACTCTTAGCCACCACATTAAATGTCCTCGGGGTTCCCTCCCTTGGGGGAGGAACAATTTTTAGATGCAGCGGACCCTATGCAGAGTTGAATTGATCAGTGCAGAGCTGCTGCTGAAGGTGGAGGAGTTGGGGTCTCATAGGCCATGGACCAGGTGGTCTGGGGAGGGAGGGATGGTCAGATGAAATCTGTCCCCGGTAATGGCCTGGGTTGGGAGCACTGAGGAATGAGGGAGGGTCTGGGCTCGGGGCAGGGTACACAGAGGCAGAAATGTCAGGGGTCCATGACAGTGTCCACCTGAGCCAAGGAGGAGCAGGAAGGACACGAGAGCCTAGCAAGGAGCCCAGCCTTGGGCCTAGGATGGACTCCCCAGCTTTCCTCCTCACACTCCCCTTCAGGGCACCATGGCTGGTGGCCCGGGTTGGGCACTGCACAAGGGCACTGTGGCTGAGGCACAGCCCTCTGCACTGTGGACATTCAGATGTGACTATTTCTATGACAGTTTTGTGACATAGAAGCAAAGTGTCTTGGGTAAAGGGCTTTTCTTCTCTAATCTCTATGAAGACACCAACCAAGGCCCACCCCGCCCTGCCCCCTAGTCTGGGGCAGTGGCCACTGTAGTCAGCCCAGTCCTGGGCTCCAGCCTCAGCCTCTTGGCCTGGCAGCTGTGGAACCTTGGGCCTATTACTTAACCGCTCTGCACCTCAGTTTCCTGTTCTATAAAATGGGTACATATAGTCCCTGTAAGGACCGAGAGCATCCGCATGGGGCACCAGCTCACTGCCTGACACACAGCACTCATCAAGTTCGCACATTATTCTTGTTCCCAGTCCCTGGGCAAGCCCTGTCTCCCCCACGTCCCCTCCAGCCGCGGCCTCAGCTGCGTCCTCAGCCCAGCCCCGCTCCCCGTCTCTCAGGGTTAGGGCCCCAGGGCCGCACGACAGCGGAGGTGCGATTCCCCTGCTTTGGTCTCAATGTGTGGGCAGCTGTGTGCTGTCACCCCCCTTCCTGGGTAACGGCTGCTGTCGCCATTTGTCTCCCCGGAGGAAGAGTGGCACCTGAGGGCCCAGGAGAGATGGCACCGGAGAGAAGTGGGGCGCAGGAAGTCTGCGCTGCGTGTCCTGTGTGAGACGTCAGCGGCGGCGGGGTGCCTGCGCTCACCCACCCTCCCTGGACACCCAGGACTCTCCCCTCTCCCCTCCTCACGCCACAGCTGCCCCCAGAGGCGCGGCCGCGAGAGCTCCCCGCGCTTCCCCGGGGACACTCCTGCCGCTCCGAGCGGGCGGGGGGCGGCCCTGCGCAGGGCCCGGGCCCTACCTGGGGGATGACTCCCCTGGCCCGACGCGGAGGAGCAGCCAGCTGAGAGCTGGGGCCGCCTGCCCCGCTGAGCCTGGCGGGAACCACGGCCTGCCTCACCTGGGGGGGGGGGGGGTTGGTCTGACAGGATGGTTTGAGGACAGGCTGGGCTAGAGGCGGGGGCTGGGTGAGAGGGCCGTGGGGCTCCCCATCAAGCATTTGGGCTTCCCTGGAGAGGACCGAGACCAGGGTGGGCTGTGACTCGTGTCTGGGCCAGGCCTCCCATGGGCCACTGCTCTGCCCTGGCAGTGTCGCTGGAGCTGAGAGACGTGTCCCTGGTGTCTGTGCCCCCCGAAGGCCCGCAGCCAGCCCCCGACACGGGCAGCCGGGGCCACTCACCGCCCAGCTGCAGGAGCTGCTGCACCGCTGGGTCCTGTGGTCGGCTGTCAAGAGCCGTTGGGTGATTGTGGGTGACTGAGCTCTCCATTCTCCTTCCCTGCTTCTTGAAGCTTCTCCCCAGTGCCTGTGGCATGGGGATGGACCCCCCCTCCAAAGAACAGGCAGGCACTGGGGATCCACCCCTGTCCTGCTAGAGAGCTAGAGGTCAGAGACCTGGGCTGGTGGCCCTCTCTCTCTCTCAGCCTCACTGCATTCCTGCGTAGAACAAAGCTGGTCCCGCAATAGCTGTTGCTTGTTGAGCTCCCTCTAAGTGCCAGCCCCATGCCGGGCAGCAGAGCAGGGCTCAGCGCTTGGGCTCTGGAGTCAGACCAGCTTGGCTGGGTCAGAATCCTGATTCTGCCACGTACGAGCAGTGTCACCTTGACTGTGCCAGTGGGTCTGAGCCTTAGTTTCCTATAGTATAACTGAGAATAAGAATAGTGTCCATAGAAAAAAATAAAGAATAGTGTCCGTCAAATAAGGCAGCTGTGAGGAAAGCTATAGGGCGTGTGAAGAACTTAGCCCAGTGCGTGGCATGCAGTAAGTGCTCAGTACAAGTCAAGTGTTATTACACCCATTTATGATAAAAAACTCTCACCGAAGTGGGTATAGAGGAAACATAGAAGCTATATATGACAAACCTACAGCCAGCATAGCACTCAACGGTGAGAAACTCAAAAGCTTCCCACCAAAATCTGGGACAAGGATGCCCACTCTCACCACTCCTATTCAGCATAGTCTTGGAAGTCCTAGCCATAGCAATCAGGCAAGAGAGAGAAATAAAAGGGACCCAAATTGGAAAAGAAGAGGTAAAAGTGTCACTATATGCCGATGACACGTTACTATATATAGAAAACCCTAAAAGGTCCACAAAAAAACTACTAGAGGTGATTGAAGAATTCAGCAAGGTAGCAGGTTACAAGATTAACGTTCAAAAATCAGTTGCATTTCTTTACACTCACGATGAATCAACAGAAAAAGAAAGTAAAGAAACAATCCCCTTTAAAATAGCACCCAAAGTAATAAAATGCCTAGGAATAAAACTAGCCAAGGAGGTGAAAGAATTATACACAGAAAACTATAAACCATTGATGAAGGAAATTAAAGAAGACTTAAAAAATGGAAAGATATCCCACACTCTTGGATTGGAAGAATCAATATTGTTAAAATGGTCACACTGCCCAAGGCAATCTACAGATTTAATGCAATCCCTATCAAATTACCCAGGACACATTTCACAGAACTAGAACAAATCATAATAAAATTTATATGGAACCACGAAAGACCTAGAATTACCAAAGCATTACTGAAGAGAAAGAAAGAGGCTGGAGGAATAACTCTTCCAGACTTCAGACAATACTATAGAGCTACAGTCATCAAGACAGCATGGTATTGGTACAAAAATAGACATATAGACCAATGGAACAGAATAGAGAGCCCAGAAATGAACCCACAAACTTTTGGTCAACTAATCTTCGACAAAGGAGGCAAGAATATACAATGGAATAAAGACAGTCTCTTCAGCAAATGGTGTTGGGAAAACTGGACAGCAGCATGTAAATCAATGAAGCTAGAACACTCCCTTACACTGTACACAAAAATCAACTCAAAATGGATCAAAGACTTAAACATAAGACAAGATACAATAAACCTCCTAGAAGAAAATTTAGGCAAAACATTATCTAACATACAACTCAAAAATGTTCTCCTAGGGCAGTCTACTCAAGCAACAGAAATAAAAGCAAGAATAAACAAATGGGACCTAATGAAACTTACAAGCTTCAGCACAGCAAAGGAAACCATGAGCAAAACAAAACAACCACCTACGGAATGGGAGAAAATCTTTGCAAGTGAAACTGACAAAGGCTTGATCTCCAGAATATATAAGCAGCTCATACGACTTAATAAGAAAGAAACAAACAAGCCAATCCAAAAATGGGCAAAAGGCCTAAGCAAGCAATTCTCCAAGGAAGAAATACAAATGATCAATAGGCACATGAAAAAATGCTCAATATCACTCATTATCAGAGAAATGCAAATCAAAACTACAATGAGGTATCACCTCACACCAGTCAGAATGGCCATCATTCAAAAATCCACAAATGACAAATGCTGGAGAAGCTGTGGTGAAAGGGGAACCCTCCTACACTGCTGGTGGGAATGCAGTTTGGTGCAGCCACTGTGGAAAACAGTATGGAGATTCCTCAAAAGACTAGGAATAGACTTACCATATGACCCAGGAATCCCACTCCTGGGCATATATCCAGAAGGAACCCTACTTCAAAATCACACCTGCACCCCAATGTTCATAGCAGCACTATTTACAATAGCCAAGACATGGAAACAGCCTAATGTCCATCAACAGATGACTGGATAAAGAAGAGGTGGTATATTTATACAGTGGAATACTACTCAGCCATAAAAACCGACAACATAATGCCATTTGCAGCAACATGGATGCTCCTGGAGAATGTCAATCTAAGTGAAGTTAGCCAGAAAGAGAAAGAAAAATACCATATGAGATCGCTCATATATGGAATCTAAAAAAAAAAAACAAAACAAATACAAAACAGAAATAGACTCACAGACGTAGAATACAAACTTGTGGTTGCCAAGGGGGCGGGGGGTGAGAAGGGATAGACTGGGATTTCAAAATGTAGTATAGATAAACAAGATTATACTGTATAGCACAGGGAAATATACACAAGATCTTATGGCAGCTCAGAGAAAAAAATGTGCCAACGAATATATATATGTTCATGTATGACTGGAAAATTGTGCTCTACACTGGAATATGACACAACATTGTAAAATGATTATAACTCAATAAAGAATGTTTAAGAAAAAGTTGTGTTGTTACTGTTATTATCATTATTGTTATTATTATTGTTGTTATTTTATCATTGACTATATATTTAGGGCTGTGTAAGATCAGGTGGATGTGCTGGCTCTTTATAAACTGGTAAGGGCTCTGAGTGGTGGCTGATTCTTGTCTAGAAGTGAGCTTGTAGCTTATAGTCTAACCCCCCAAGTGATGCACATTGCCAGCCCCTCCCCTGGAGGACTGACCCCCCAGCAGCCTCTCTCAGAGACTGGCATGCTGGGCCTCTGCCCACTCCCTTGGGACACCCCCTCCTCCTCCCTCTCCCCTCCCCCGTGAGGGAGCAGCTCTTTCCCAGAGCTCTGGAGGCCCCGGCTGTGAGTGTGCCTCCCGGGCCCCAGCCCTGCCTAGCGAGGCACCCTTTCCTTGCAGGCATATTGGTCTCCATCCTCACATCCTGTCCCTGGTGTTTGCTAGCCAGCTCCGCCCTGCCAGCCAGTCCCCACTGCTTTTCCAGCCTGACACCAACATCCAGGTGCTGCTGGACCTCAGGTACAACCTGAGCACCGAGGGCATCTCCTGCATCACCTGTTCAGGTGAGGGTTTCCAGCCAGGGTGGCCCCTGTGGGACCCTTCCCTCTCTGTAATCCAGATCTCAAAGACGAGAGATGGGACATCCATCCCCATCACTGCATAACCTCAGGCAAATCACTCCACTTCTAAGCCTCAGTGTGCCCACAATTCATTAAACAAATACTTCATGGGTGCCAGCTGTGCTGGTGCTGGAGAGACCCCACTGGGCAGTACAGGCTCCTGACCTCAGGAAGTTTGTTCCACTGCTGGGACAGGCCATGTAATAGTAGATCTGAGCTGTGGTGGCTGGAAAGCAGGGTGCCTGGGGAGTTCAGCATCATGGAAGGCTTCCTGGAGGAGGGAATGTCTAAGCCAAAACTTGACAAATGGGAAGGACTTAGCCTCACTGGGAGGAGTAAAAAAGGAAGGAGTTAGCCAAGCTGGGAGGGGAGAAGAGGAAAGAGGTCTGGGCAGAGGGGAGCACTGGCGGTAGGAATGACCGGGACCAGCTTCGAGAGAGGTATTTGCAGGAGCTAGGACTAGCCAGATGGGCTGGGCCAGGGCCTGGTGGGCTGAAGTGAGGAGTCTGGATTTTACCATAATTGTACTGGAAGCTAGTGGAGGGTTTTAAGCAGAGAGGGGCCATGATTGAGCCCCCCAGGTGCTGTGTGGTTGGAGATCCAGCGTGGAACTGGCTGGGAGACCAGGTGGGAGGCTGGTGCAGTCACCTAGATGAGAGACGGCGGGGGCTGGGGCGAGCGTGGCCGATGGTGGCGGTGAAGTCAGGTTTTTAGGAGACAAAATCCGTAGCACTTAGTGATGGAGTGCGTGCGGGGGATGAACAAGGAGGTGAAATAAAGACATCTCCTTGCCTTCGTCTGATCCAGGCCGTCATCTTACAGAGGGGAGCCTGAGGTCGGGGTTGGGGTGGGGGAAGTCAACCCAAGGTCGCGCAGCTTTGCCGGATGGTTAGAAACC
Source organism: Camelus dromedarius (assembly GCF_036321535.1). Classification (NCBI taxonomy): domain Eukaryota; kingdom Metazoa; phylum Chordata; class Mammalia; order Artiodactyla; family Camelidae; genus Camelus; species Camelus dromedarius. Next base: position 10,314,007 of record NC_087450.1, read on the forward strand.
AAATGAGAAGACGCTTGGGCGAGTGCTTCCAGCTCCTGGGGGAAGCCCCGCTGACGGCTGTCATTGCCTTCACTTAATTAGGGCGGTGTTCAGATTAACCTGGCCTTCCCCCCCGTAATGGCATTAGCCAAATGCATGATAATCAACTGCAGCTCAGTGCCCGAAGAGCCCCTCCTAATTTGGAGGCAGCCCTGGCCATGTCCCCTGCTCCTTTCCCGCCTGCCTGGGCATCAGATCCCACTCCACTCTCGCTGCCGCTTAAAATCCTCCCGCCGTCCCTCGGGGCCTGGAGGAAAAAGCCATGTCTGCTCCCACTTCTCAGACAAACCGCAGGATGATCCCGAAGTTCCTGGAAACATCTGGAGAAGGGCCAAGACCTCAGCCGGAGACCAGCCTCCAGCCCCTTGCATCTCAGCCTCTGAAATGCCTCCTAAAGGGACCCCTTCACTTTGTAGCAAAAAGAGCTTCGGCCTTAGGTGTGGACAAGACCCATCCTGATGGGGCCCTGCCTCTCACTTCCCCTGCAGGTCCTGTTCCCTTCCTGAACGTCTGCTTCCTTCTCTGTCAAATGGAGTTAAGAATAATGACCTCTTAGGATTATTGTGAAGGTCAAATTTTTGAAGATGTAAAATTCCTTTCATTAAAAAGCAAAACAAACTAAAAAATCACCCACCATGTTTGGCACAAAACTAGAGGTCTCCCCTCATCTCTGCTTGTTGATAACATGCCATTTCTAATTGTTCCCGTTTACTGAACATTTTCCGCGAGCCAGACACATTGCTAAGCACCTGAGTGGCGGCACCCCATCTGGGCCCTTGGCCCGCCTCTGGAGGTGCCCCTTTGACAGAAGAGGGAGATGGGACGTGCTGAGCGTGAGCAGGGAAAGCTTCAGAGGGTCCTTCTCTGGGTGGGGCTGGCAGGTGTCTTTCTTTTGCCTTAAGAGTCTTGTTAATTCAACATTTGGTGTTTTTTCACTTCCATCTAGTTTCTTGCAGACCCCTGACACCACCCCTTTCTCAAGCTGAGGGCCCTGGGGTCTGAGGGTCCTAGCCTCTGCAGGGCCCTGCCAGGGAGGCCCTTCTGTCCCTGACACAGCGCGGGGGTAGGTCTGTTCCAGGAGAAGCCCCACAGCCTGCAGAACAACATCCGGACATCCCTGGAGAAGCAGCTGCCGGGCTGAGGGGTGTCCTGGGCCAGCCGGCCTGAGGCCACCCTGCAGGGTCAGTGGGGCGCGTGGACTGGCTGGGTGGGGGTGTTGGGAGGTCCTGCCTGGTGCAGGGGTGCAGGGACCGTGTGGGGAGAGAGGATTAAATCCAATCTTTCTTTTTCGAGAACAAGAGCCTGTGTTCTTGGGTCACTATGGAAGGGTTGGGTGGGGGGAGGGTGTTGAAGTGGAGGCCCTTGCCTGTCGTCCCACCAGCTCTCCTCGGCCAGAGCAGCGGGAACCCCTCCTGCCGCTACCCCAGTCTGGCCTGTGGTGCCCCATAAACCTGCCTTGTGTGCCAAACCCGTCCTGAGTATCGGGGGGAGGGCTGGGGCATCCTGAACGCCAGACGCTGGCTTATCCCTTCTGGGTTCACCATTGGAGGTGGGACGCAGGGATGCATGTGGGCATTAACCCTTGTCGCCCCGTGGCCATCGTCACCCCTTCTGTGCCCACCATTGCCATCACCAGCCCAGCCCCACCAGGCACACGGGGCTCCCCATCATTAACACCACTGCCAGTACCATAGCCCCACACTGGCTCAACCTCACCATGACTTCGCCATCTTTGCACTCCCTCCACCTGTGCTGCCGCCCCATCGCAGGGACCACCACCACGTCCACCTCCATCTGTGCCGCCATCCCACCCCAGTGTCCACTGCCAACGACCTTTCTCCCATCATTGTCCTGGGCTTAAACCAGGAAAGGGCAGGGCCAGCATTCGGAGATGAGCCCAAGGTCGGGGCTCAGCTCCTCGGTCAGCAGAGCAGAGGGTGGCTGCTACCGGGTCAGGGGAAGCCAACGAGGTGATTGTCATCCCTCCTCCACCTCCCTCCTGTTTGTCCCTAGACACCCCAGGCACGATGTATGCCTCCAAGGGGAAGACCAAAGGCCACCCGGCTGTCTGCAGGTTCTCCCTCAACGCCAGCCTACCTGCCCCTTGGCAGGTCGTGTCCCCCGGGGACGGGGAGGTGCCCTCCTTCCAGGTCAGCCGGGGCTGCCGTGAAGTTAGTCACCACTACTGGGGAGGGGGCCCTCAGTGCTGCGCTGGTGGGCACTGGCCACGTCAGGGGTGGGGACAGGGTTTGTGAAGATGCAGCTGCCCCAGGCAGATGAGGACCCTCTCCCGCTGTCAGCCATGTCAGCGGCAGGGACCCACAGGGTGGTGACAGCACGGGCTTCTGAGGCAGCCAGACCTGGGTTCAAGTCCTGGCACTGCCAATTATTACCTGTGTCTTTGGGAAGATGACAGTCTCTCTGAGTCTCAGTTTCCTCATCTGTGAAACCGGGATGTGAAAGGTACCAGCCAGGGTTGTTGGAGGTGCATGAGGCAAGGTCTGTGTTACGGAACGTCTGGGGTGCAGTAAACGCTCAGTAAACGGGAGCCACTAGTCATACTGCTGCTCCCGACAGCTGCTCCTGCACCTCAGAGAAGGGCCTCCGAGGGCCAGCCCGGGCCTCCGGCTTCTCCCTCTCGGGAACCATGTGTTTCTTTAACACGTTACACCCCCGGGTGACCATCAGGCCTGTCACCTTACTTGTTCAGGGTTTGTATTTCCATCTCAGAGATGGGCTGTGTGAGGTGTTTCCTGACCCTGACCTTTGCACTGCTGTCCTACTGCCTGGAAAGCTTTCCTTCCCACTTAATTCACGGCCGATGCCCCAGCCAGGTCTCAGCGTGAGTGTCACCTCCTCCCAGAGTGCTGTCCTGGCCATCCCTTTCGGTTTGCCATCCTTTTCTGCTGCCCGTTCATCCCATGTCATATCCTGATATTTAATTCAAAGCCTTTAAAAGAATCTGAAGCCATCATGGTTGGCAGCTGGCTGTGGGCAGGGACCAAACGCGTCTCCCGCTGCCGTACCCTCAGAGCACAGCTCAGGCCTGGCCCGGAGTGAGTAGGTCCTCAGGCGAGGCAAGGACTGAGGCTCAGAGAGGGAAGAAGGATTTCCCCAATCTTTAAACTCCAACCCAGGCCTCCTGAGTCTCTGCTCGGAGCTATGTCCCCCACTCTGGGGTCTGAACCGGGGGCAGGGGGCGGGGAACACTCCGAGGAGGGAGGGGGACAGAGCCTGAGGCCAGGCCCAGGCTGAGGCAGCCTCCCGGAGCCACCTGTCTTATCTCTGTCCATCCACTTAGGTGTATAGAGCGCCTTTTGGTAACTTCACCAAGAAGCTGACCGCTCGTATGTCTACAGCAGAGCTGCTCCAGGCGGTGAGCCCCTCCTGCAAGTGGATGGTGACGACCTGGGCCTGTGATGCCAAGCGGGGCTGGAAGTTTGACTTCAGCTTCTACGTGGCTGCCGAGGAGCAGCAGCACACCCAGTAACCTTGCAGATAGGCCTGTTTCTACCAGCCCGCCCCCCCCACCTCACCCCCAATAAGAGATGCCAGCAGGCACCTTTAAGAAACCCATGTCCATTTCCACGTTTGTACAGACAGTTCCCTGCCTGGGACTGGGGAGTGGGGAACACCGAGACGACAGGCCCACGATCTGCACCCCCATCTGCCACTGTCCCTCTGGGTGGCCCCGCAGGATGCACAGTGGCCATCTTGCTGCCCTTCAGCACACCCACCAGTTCCCATCACAGGACTTCTGCATTTGCTGTTCCCTCGGCCTAAAATGCTCTTCCCCAGCTCCTTATGTGATTGACTTCTCTAAATTCAGGTCCTTGCCCAGAGGTACCCCCCCACGGAGAGGCTGCCCCTGACCAGAACACCGGCCCCGTCTGAAATAGCCACGCCTGGTCTCTCCCTGGGCGTCACCCCTCTGCTCTCCTTCCAGCTCCCATCACCATCTTGAGTCATACTGACCTACTGGTTTATTATGGTTTATTAGCTGTCTGCCCTCAGGAGCACGTAGGCATCCTGCAGCGGGCACCTTGACTGTGGCCCCTGCTGTATCCCCAGCACCCGACCCAGTACCTGGTACACAGCGAGTGTTCAATAAACACTTGCTGAATGAGTGAATCAATGAATGAATGATTGAGTACACTCTGCACTCCTCTCCAAGGTGCTCGCCACACTATATAATTCGGAAGATATGTATTTAATGTTCCTCCGCCCTCAGATTGTGGGGTGGCAGGAGAGAGACCGTCTCTGTTCTATTTACCTACCGCATACGCACGCCCTGCCTAGTGCATGGCATGAAGTCAGTGCCCCAAAATGCGAGTGACCGCATTCTGTGCCTCAGGGGTCTCCGAGCCAGCTGGGGGAATCTTTTCCTAGGTTTCTTCTCCCACATTCTGGCCACTGAGGCTGTTAGCGGAACATCTACTCTTTCCTCCATTCGTTCGTTTAACAAACCTTCAGCACCGACTGAGCTGGCCCAGGGCTAGTGCTGGGGCTGGTAAACAAGACAGACGTGGCTGCCGCCCTCGGGCTGACCAGTGGGAGACAGCAGCTAACGAGTCAAGCACAATGTCATTACAAACTACAACACATGCTCTGAAAGAAAGAGCTCACTGTCGTAGTCCAGAGAATGGCAGTGCAGGGCCGGCAATAGGGACAGGGACGTGGTCTTCACTGACAGGGCCTGGCCTCGGGGCACTGGGCACCCCCACCAGGCTGAACTCCGCTTGGGGCGGGGGTGTGGTATGGAGGCTCCGGGATGACCAAGACGGGCTCCTCGGGCCCTTCCAGCCTGGCGCACCTTGGCACGGCACTGGGGGGTCCCTCTGCCTGCCCTCCACGGCTGGGCTCCGTCTGCACATACACAAAAGCCACTGGGGTTTGGCTGGCCTGGGTGAATTCAGAACATTCTAGAAAGAACCTTGAGCCACCTCAAGTCCCACAGTGGATAAGCTGACCGTGAAATCCTTTCCTTAAACAAAATCTTGAGGCTCTGTGACTGTTCGGGTTACAGCAGGGCAGGGGGCTTCTGAGCAGTGACCCTCCCCAACCCCCAGGCTGGCACCGGGGCCCCTCTGAACTCTTGCACCCCCTGGAGGACACTTTGGAAACTGCTGGTCTCCTCCACCCTTCATGCCACAGGCAAGGAGACAGACACAGAGAAGAGGAAAAGGGAAGGATGTTAACTTAACCTGAGCCATGTGGTGGGGCTAGACTAGAACAGGTGTTCAAACCCCAGCCCTGAACCTACAACCCAATCCCCGCACTGGGAGAGCCCGAGTCCACCCCCTGTGCTCTTCTAGTCCCTGCACACGGCCACGTCTGCCCCACCTCCCCAACTCCTCCCGGCTTTCCCGGCCTCAGTGCCAGCCTCCTTTGCCTCCACAGGAAACTCTACTTTGCTCAGTCCCACAAGCCTCGACGGGCCGACCGAAGTCATCTTCTACGTGCCCAGTGAGAAGGGTACCTGCAGGGAGGCTGCAGTGGGACCTTGGGAGGCTGAGCCCCAGCTCCCCGTACAGCTGTCACTCCCTCTGCAGCGCCCAAGGCCCGCCTCTCCGCCACGTTCGGCTTCAACCCCTGCGTGAACACAGGCTGCTGGAAGCCGGCGGTGCGGCCGCTGGTGGATACAGGGGCCATGGTCTTCGTGGTCTTTGGCATTCTTGGTACCAACCGCACGCGGCAGATCGACAACCATGTCATCAGAGACCCAGTACGTGGGCCCACGTTGGGCAAGTGCCAAAGGGCCCAATCACACCAGGCTTGCTAACAAGTACTAGCCCACAGGCCACCACCCCAGCTCCCCACACTCCCTCTTGGCTCTGACTGCTCAAACGGCCCAAACAGGCCCCCGCCACGGGCTCTTGGGGTAACATTTCTCTTGAAGACCAAGCAGGGTCGAGCTCTTAAAATCGCCCAGGAATCTGGGTGCAGTGGGGCCGGACCGGCTGCCCCGCGTCATTAGGGCTGGAATAGAGGTGAGAATACAGGTGCGTAAAGACCTCCTGCCCTCTTCCTCCTCCTGCAGGAGGCCCTCCCTGTGCCCACAGCCCTTACTGCGTGCCTCGCCTGTGGTGCCGTCTGCTTGGGACAGTCTCTCCCCTTTTATGTGTTTGTGTCCGGTGCTGGGCCCTTGGCAGTGGGGGGGAAGAGAAGCTGGTGGAGCTGTGAGTGGGTGTCTCCCTGGCACGTGATGGATACTGAGACGCGGGGCAAGGACCGTGGCCGTAGTTACAGTTGATCGTAACCCCTGCCTTGGTTAAGTTAGCCTGACTGAGTGTACAGGATTTCAGACACAAAGTAATTCAGGAGCCAGGTGGGGTCAGAGGAGATCCGCTCAGTCCTGACCGTGAGTCTGCAGGTGTTCAGGGGAGGGTTGGGGAGGCGATGAGGAGAGAAGTCAGATGCCCGAGGACAGGTAGGGTTTGACTGTGCAGGAGAGGGAAAAGCAGGCAGCCCAGGTGTGTTTATTCTGAGTAAAAGCAAGGAGGGGAGGCAGAAGAGAGACTGAGGGGCCCATGCAGGGGAAGCAGTGAGAAAGCAGAGGTGCTGCTAGGGGTAGGACTATGGGCGACCAAGCAGAGGGTTCCGAGGGCTGGTAGTGGGAACTGCAGGAGGTTTCTCCCCAGGGGTGGGACCCCGGGCTGAGCTCCTGACTCAGCGAGCAGCTGCACTGGACTGTGTTTTCTTGGGAAAGGGTAGCATCATCTACGACAGCAGCTTTAACCTCTTCAAAGGAATCAGGCAACTGTATCACCTTTGCAAAGCCATCGCAGAGAACTCGGAGCTGGTGAATCCAGGCGGGATGCAGTGCCTGCCTTCAGATGAGAAGAAAGTCAACGGTGGACAGCCCTGAGGATGCACGTGCCATGAACGAAGATATCTGCAAACAGTTGCTTGAAGGTGTCCATGTTACAGAAAAAACGTGTTACAGCTCAGTTGTGATAGCAACCTCGATCTGAGCGAGAAACCAAGCAGCTCTCAGAGTTGGAGAACTCAAGATTTATTACCCAACACGCGCAGACAGGGTAACGCTCCAAGATTTGGATCCCATCTGTAGGTTTACACAGGCTTTTATAGGCTGCCAGTTTACACTTTGCAAGGTCATATGCAAATAAGGTATAACAAAAGTTGACTAATTAGGAACAAGCTTTGTAGAAATGGAGCAATCAGTAGAGAGAGAAAGAACCAATCAGGAGTGAGGGATATGGACCAATCAGGGGTGAGAGAAATAACCAATCAGGAGTGAGCTCCATGCAAATGAAGTACTACAAATGGACCAATCAGAAGTTAGGGAAATGGACCAATCAGGAGTGAAGGAAATAACCAATCACCAATCAAGAGTGAGCTCACGGAACCAATAGAACTTTAGGGGTAAGTAAGCCATTTCAGAGGCAAAAAGTGAGATAGAAGCGCTGGGCCAGGAAACCGGATGGCGCTGGCAGTAGTGGCCCTGGCTGGGGGTCCTGCCGGTCTTTTTATGGGGCTTCCCGCCTCATCTACACTGGGGTGAGGAGTGTGCAAATCTTCTGGATGAGAGCCGACTCGGGCTTGAAGGTGAATTGACGCAGAGCTGCACATGCGTGGGGAGGTGTGCGGTGCTCAGGGGAGAACCTACAGGAGGAGCTTTCCCAACATCCGGAGTGAGAAGGGGCTGGCCCTCCAGCAACAACCTGGGTCTAGGGCTCTTCCTGAGAGGGCACAAGGCGTCATTTTCCACCCCGATGGCAAATGGTGATGTAGGTTTCTCGATGTTGCCAGTGGTTCTAGACACTTTTTAAACTAGGAGGTTAGGGGAGGGGCGTGTACCCCTTGCACACTCACACCCAGATGGGTGAGTGCACGTGTGCAGGCGGGATCGAGGGGAAGGGGTGCTCCCTTCCCAGGTCCCCACCCCGACCCACCTCTTGCACTTTACCCACAGGCTACAGCATCTCTTCCTTCCTTCAGATGTTGCACCCTGAGTGCAAGGAGCTGCCCGAGCCCCACCTGCTCCCAGGTCAGCTGTCACACGGGGCCGTGGGTGTCAAGGACGGTCGCGTGCAGTGGATCTCCATGGCCTTCGAGTCGGTGAGCCCCGGGTGGGCCACCAGGCACAGGACAGCGTGCTGACGTCACAGAGTGCACTGTCACCGCCGGTCCCCCCACCCCAGAGAAGATCAGTGGGATTGCTCTTCTGAGGGGATACTGAGGCTGAGAGGGGTGAGGTTGTTTGCCCAAGGTCACAGGGTTAATGAGCGTCAGCTTCGAGCGCTGACCACTGAGCTCAGCCTTTCTGTCACATAGGATGACTGCCAGCTGCCAGCACCCTCCCTCCCTAACAGCCCAGGGTCCACATGGTTTTGCAGGAGCAGGTGAGGATACTCCTAACTGTGAGGGGCCAGGTTCTCGGCCACAGAACCCGCTGTGCTGGGTCTCCCCAGGAGATTAGAAGCCAGGGGACTGGCCATCCCACACTTCACTGCCTCCTCTCTCACCCCTGACACTCCCTGGGCTCTACCCAAGGAGGCACCCATGCACACACACGCGTGTGTACGCACCCATGTCCCCGACCTGGGCCTCGCAGGCCTTGTGGCCCTGGCGCTTCACGCTGAGGCTTGCTGAGTCTGCCCCTGCTGCCTCTGCGCTGAGCCCTGGGCTCCAGTCCTTGCTCTGATCTCCCTGTGCTCTGTGTCCTCAAGCAAGCCACTTGTCCCCTCCAACCTCTAGTTCCGCCTCTAAAGAATAGGGTTACAGGTGCCGGTGTGCCCTCTGGCAGTCATCAAGAAGCTGTGGTGAGATCGCTCCCCTGAAGGCCTTCAGGGACGAGAATAAGGTGGCAAGTGGGCAATTCTTGTTCTCTGGTCCCAGCCCTGCTTTCCTTCCCGCCACCTGTGCCACTCAAGGCCCGAGCAACCAAACCGCCAGCCACCACGGGGAGGACCCAGACCCCCCAAGCCCACAGTGAGCCCCAGGCTAATGCAGACACCAGTTCAAAGCTCAGGCAGTTTTTAAAAATTGTGTTAAAATATATATTAAAAACTGACAGTCTTAACCATCTTAAGCATATAGTTCAGTAACATTAATTATTAAATCAATTAATTTATTATAATTTATTATAAATTAATAAATAATTTAGCATATTCGCACTGCTGTGCAGCTGTCACCAACGCCCGTCTCGGAAGCTTTTCATCTTGCAGAACTGAAACTGTCCCCATTCAACACTGACTTCCCATTCCCCTCCTCCGGCCACCATGCTCCTTTCTGTCCCCACGGATTTGAGTCCTCTCTGTCCCTCACACACAGCATGGGTCTTTTTGCGACTGGTTCATTGCACTTAGCATAACGGCCTTCAGGTTCACCTATGTTGGCGCCCGTGTCCAAATTTCCTTCCTTTTTAAGGCTGAAGCCACAGGCAGTTTGAGAGAGGAGAGAATCCCCTCTCAGGCCCCTCCGCACAACAGAACATCACCTCCCAGCTGACCCCACCAACACTCAGACCCACACGTGCACAGACTCACCCTAAACTGGCTTGTGCTCAGGCAGAGCAGAATTGGACCAGTGAGGTCACATCTATGACAGTTCCAGAGCTGGGCACCATGAACCGGACAGGCCACCTGCCCTCCTGGACTCGCAGTCCAGCCCAGGAGTTGGGCAGGTTGCCAGGCAGTGATGAGAACTCCGATGTGGAAGCACCAAGGGCTCACAGAGCCCAGAGGATGCCAGTCTTGGGGCATCCAGGATGGCTTCCTAGAGGAGACGGAACCCTAATGAGCCTTGAAGGAGGAGCGGGAGCTGGCAGTGCAGGCAGAGGGGAACAGCATGGGCAGAGGGCAGCTGGGGGCTCTGGGAGCTGAAACTGGTTTTGTTGGGAAGGGACAGGGACTTTGGTTGTATCAGGATCTGCTGCTGCTGTAAGAGACACGTGTGCACCCAGAGGCTGGTTGAAGTGGTCTTGGATGGGGTCACCCTCCACTCCCACCCACACAGCACACTCCATTTGCAGGTGGTGGAGGGCCAGCTGCAGTTGTCACAGAGCAGACTGGCTGTCACCAGGGCAGGGTGATAGGCCCCCACCCGCCCCCCCACCCCACCCCAGCCGTCCACCCATCTCACTGGCTCATATCCCCACAGACCAAGCACAAGGGCAAGTCCTCCTTCCAGACCTCCTAGGACTACCTGCGCTGGGAGAGCTTCCTGAAGCAGCAGCTGCAGACGTTTCCTGAGGGCTCGGCCCTGCGCTGTGGCTTCCAGACCTGCGAGCATTGGAAGCAGATCTTCATGGAGATCGGAGGCGAGCGGCAGCCCGGTCCCCCTACCCCCGGGTCTCGGCAGGGCAGGCGGTGACAGCAGGGGGCATGGGGTGGTGACCTGGGCAGCGAGGGCCTGGCCTGTCTCAGCCACACTTGTCTTCTCAAATCTGGCCAAGGGCCCTGGAGAAACTGGGATGACAGTGGCCGGGAGCACCAATCAGAAGCCAGACTTGGGGGCCCCACCTGCAGGATCATCAGGCCCTCTTCTCTGATCCTGACTTTCGTCACCTAGAAAGTCATGGCAATGGCCATGATGACAGCTCTTTGTCCTTGGGAGCCCTTCTGGAGGCCAGGCGCTTGCTGAGGCCTGACCTGTGCTCTCTCTTTAAACTCCAGACAAAGCTATGGAGTCCGTACTGCTATTCCCCCCATTATACAGATGAAGAAATGGGGGCTCAGCGAGGTCAGGTGGCTCACCCAGAGTAACACAGCTGTGACAGCGCCCATCTGTGTAGCCCCAGTACCTCTGAGCCATGGGGAGGAGGGGGTGAGGGGTGCCCCGTGGTGCAGCCCAGCTGAGGGCCCTCTCCCGTCACCTTCCAGGGGTGCAGAGCGCCCTGTACGGTCTGGCCCTCTCCTTGCTCATCTGTGTGGCTGCGGTGGCCGTGTTCATCACCCACGTGCTGCTCCTGCTGCCCGTGCTCCTGAGCATCCTGGGCATGTGGGCCGGGGACCAGGAGTGGGCAGGGTCTCCTTGGTGGCCTCAGGTCAGCTAGTTTCTCTCCACATTTAAGTGTCCCATCTCTTCAGTCTTCCCGATCACCCCACTCCCACCCCAGGCAAAAAGAGCCTCTGTGACAGTCATTCATAGGACTGTGTGCTCCCCGAGGGGAGCCAGATGTCGGCAGGTGGTAGCTCTCGGCCCAGCGATGTGTTGCAGCACCTGATCCCTCTTTCGGGCCCCCCCCCCAGCTCTCTCTGGCCCTGTGCCTCCTCGTCCCACTGGTCACCAGAGCTGGGGGTGCTCCACTGTAGACTTCAGCGCATTCTCCAAGGGCCCTCTGAACTCGCCCACCGCCCCTCCAGGACCGGATGAGTGGGGCTGGTCCAAGCTGCCCCCCGCCGTCCACTGCCCTCTGCAGGCATCGTCTGCCTGGTGGTGACCATCATGTACTTGAGTGGCTGGGAGATGGGCACCGTGGAAGCCATCTCCCTGTCCATCCTCATCGGCTCCTCCATGGATTACTGTGTCCGTCTGGTCTAGGGCTGCCTGCTGGCTGGAGAGAACCTGTCCCCACACTAGGCCGAGGTGAGCAGCCTGCCTGCCCTTCCCCTCCCCAACGAACATTCTCCCACCCCCCAGTGCTGCTGAGGACCCTCGAGGGTAGCCGCATACCCCCAAGCCCAGTGCCCAACCGGGCTGTGTTCTAGGAGCCTCTCCACGCCTAGGGGACTCAAGCTCAAGTTCGGAGGCAGCTCCACCAAGCATCGCTGTGGGCCTTGGGCAGGTCCACTCCCCCCAGCCTGTCTCCCTAAGCCAGCACGAGGGGTCGGACCAGGCAACGTCCAAGGGCCCTGCCTGCTTCTACGTTCCCTGAGTCCGTCTCATTCTCTGGCCGGGGGAACAGATCTGAGCCCTTCTGGTTGTGACTGTGAGGTCACCAGCCCCATCTCTGGCCCTCGTGGCTTAGTGAGGACATACCCATGTACTCAGGGCCAAACCCAGCTCTGGGTCTCATAAAGCTTTTGTTTTTTTCCTGGTTTGGAATTGGTGTGAAGTATTCATAAATATGTAAATTCAGTTGTTTATAGATTTAGCTGCTTTTGGTCAAAAGAAGGAAGTCAGCTCCAAGCAGGGCTCCCATTTTTGAGGACCTGCTATGCAGAGCATCAGTGTTCTGGTCAGAGCAACGCTGAACGCGCCCCCACCGCGTGCTGTGCGCTGGGCGCTGCTGCAGGGGAGCCGCCCCGTCTTCCCTCCAACCCCGTGGAGCAGGCGCGGTCATCCTCCCTCGCGGGGGTGGAACCGGGCCTGCGAGGGCAAGGCTGGCCTTGCACAGCGCGTGTGTTTACCCGGGTCCAAGCCCCCATCCCAAGTCCCAGGCAGGGTGGGATCCCCTCCGGCGTTTGGGGCCGCAGCTCTGTCTCGCCCACACCCAGGGTGCCCACGCGCAGCGCCAGGGGCGGACGCCGGAGGCCGCGCGGCACGTGGGCGTGGCCATCGTCCCCAGCGCCCTCGCCACGGTCATCGCCACGGTGCCCCGCTGCTTCTGCGTCATCGCCCCGTTTGCCAAGTTCGCGAGATCGTTGCCCTCAACACGGGCGTCTCCATCCTCTACCCGCTCACGGTCAGCACGGCGCTGCTGGGCATCGTGGCGCCCGGCTCCTACACCCGGACCAGGACTTCCTTCCTCAGAGCCCTGGGCGCCGCGCTCCTGGCGGGGGCCCTGGGGCTGGGTGCCTGCCTCCTGCTTCTCCAGAGCGGCTATAAGATCCCCCTTCCCAGCGGGACCTCCCTGTAGCCCTGGCACTACGTCCGGACTGGCACACCTTTGGTCCAGCGGGTGGGGGACAAGATGCTCATTCTCTGGCCCCAGAGGCACTTTGTTCCCAACTCGGCTACAACCAGCTATGCTCCCAGCTGTGTGATTCACACTGCCTTTGTCACAGTGCCAGCCAGAGCTGGGTGGAGAAGCCGGCCCCCACCCCACCCTGCGGGGCTGCTGGCAGCCGCCCTGGGCTCTCGCTGGCAGTGAAAGAGGCCAGCCCTCCTCCTGTGCCTGGTCAGGTGGTTTTTGCAGGGGTTCCCCCCCATGCGGCCTCGGTGCTCACAGCAACTCTCTGATGTGGGTGTTACGGGGCCCCCATTCTAAAGATGCGAAAACCGAGGCAGCAGGAGGCAAAGTGACTGACGTGTAGCTGGGTCAGTGGCACAGTCAGAGCTGCCTCCCTCCGGGACTTTGCAGGAAGAGCACAGTGGGTTTGAGGGTCGGTCCTTGCACCTCCACCCCCTCCGACCCCCACATGCTTTACAGTGGCCGGGGCTGGGTGGTCCTGGGGTCCTCCTCAGGCCCCTTGGTCCTGGCCGGGAAGGACGGAGAGACCAGCCTGGGGTTCTGCATGTCCTACCCCCGGCCCCAGCCTCAAGGGGCTCCTCTCCTGGCCCGGGGGCCCCAGCACAGCCTTCCTCTGGGGGTGGAATCTGGGGCGGGGGGGGGGGACAGCCCCTGGGATGGGGAGCTGGCTGTGCCTGCTGCCTGCTCACAGCAGATGGTTCTTACTAAAGCGAAATGAAACTGCAGACCACCGCCACTAACACAAGCATCTTAAGCATCGCTGGCTCCATCATGTTCTTCAAACTGAAACAACTAAGTGCTCACATGCTGCCTGGAACCTGGCCCTGGAGGGGGAAGGAGGTGGGGCTGGAAGCGCCAGACCCTCCAGGGAGCAGGTCGCAGAGTGCTCTGTGGGTCCAGGGTGAGGGTGGGGGCACACTTTGGGAGCGGGGCTCCCCAGGCTCCCCACCAGGACATTCATTAGCACCTTCGGGGGGCCTGGTATTATGCTGGGCACTGACCTTCCTCCTTGGGACAGACATTGACACTGGGCTTTAAGAAGCTGGACACAGACTGAGCCTTATACGGTAGGAAAGACATCCCCAAGGGTGGTCTCCAGGTCAGCTCACCTGCTCATCTGTAAACATAAACTAGGGGGCGGGGCATGCATGACAGACGGGCAACATGTGTCCCCGCCCGGTACATGCCTGGCACCCAACAGGTGCTCAGTATTTGCTGAGGGAACATCAGATCTTCGGACCCACTGTCTATGGTGAAGACAGGCATCAAACAAGCAATTAATGGCACGAGTTGACACACAGCACTTACTGCTGCAGACCCTCTTCAAGGGTCTGTCTTAGTCAGCTTGTGCTGCCCTAGCAAAGTGCTGCAAGCCGGGTGGCTCGTAAGAGCAGGAATTTATTCTGTCAGAGTGCTGGAGGCCGCAAGTCCACAGCAGGGTTTTGGCAGGGTGGGTCCTTCTGGAGATGCTGAGAGGGACTCTGTCCCGTGCCTCTCTCCTGGCTCTGCTGGTTGCTGGCAATCCTTGGTGTTCGTTGGCTCGTGGATGCATCACCCCAGTCTTTGCCTCTGTCTTCAGCTGCCCGTCGTATCTGTGAGGGTCCCATTGCCTCCCCTCTCATGTTGGATCCTAATGACTTCATCTTAACTTGGTCACCTGCAAAGACCCTATTTCCAGATAAGCTCCCATGTACAGGTACCAGGTTAGCTTCAGTGTGTCTTCTGGGGGACACAGTTCAACCCATGACAGGGCTCAGCACTCATCAGCTCATTTGTTAACCTTAGGGAGGGGGTGCTCAGACCCATTTTACACATGGGGATAGCAAGGCTCCGAGGAATGGACTTGCCTGGGTCACGCAGCCAGTGGTGGTGGAGCCAGTTCAACCCCAGCCAGGCTGTCCCGGTGTGTGGGCTCCCCTATGCGGGTGAACAGCCTCTCGGGGAATTGTAACAAAGGGTGATAACGTTACAGTGATGTTCAATCAAGAGGCCTGTTCTTAGAGAATCGGGGATGGAAACCCTTGCATTTGTTCAATGCTTCACCCTTAAATGTTTCCCTGTCAGCCTTGTATGAAGTCTGAGCCCTCAGAGGCCCAGCAGAGGGTGCTGTGTCTTAGGGGCAGTGTTGTGCTCTGGACCACAGCCCTGAAAGGCTGATCAGGGATTCAGGCAGGTCAACCCAGGCTCTGGCAGCCCCTGTAGGTGGGGAGGGGCCACGGCTGCAAGGTTGCACCTCTTCCAGGGACCGCCCCCAACTTTGGGAGAGATGGGCACGATTACAGGAGAAGGCCGGGTGGGAGGGGGTGGGATAGGGGAGGGAGCTGCCAAGTTGGCAAGACATCCCAGTAGGTGCTCAGAAGAAGGACTGCCATCTCCAAGTCCTTGTCCTGAGACCTTCCCAATGACCTAGTTTTAACACGGAGGCGGCATCATCTGCATCCCATTTGCGCGCAGTCCAGATAGTCCCCACTTGTGAAGAAACCCTCTCTCCACCCACTTCCTGGCTTTGAAACAGCTCCTCTTCCTTCCCACTGGCCTCTTATCTTTTCAAAGTGTGGGGGTGGGGAGCAGGCAGGTCAAGGGTGGAGGAGGCCAGACCCCGGTGTCACTGTCACCTCCCCCACCAGGTGACTGGGGCTCCCCTGTATCAGTACAACTCTCTCGTGACCCTCATAGCTCTCCTTCCAGCTGGGTTCCCATCTTACAGGCGAGCCCTCGGAGCGCAGAGAGGGGAGGGCACAGAACTCAGCACGCGGCTGGGCTGCTTCTCCTGGCTCGGGTCCCTGCCCCGCTCCGCTTTCCTGCCGGACTCGCCTCTGTGGATGGTATTCTTAGCTTCAGATCTTTATCTCCTCTTCAAAACTGACCTGTCCTGGTCCCTCAGCATGGGGACTGCTCTGTCTAGCTCTGGGCCAGCACTGCTCTCCCTCCCAGGGGCAGGGGCCGGGCCAGGGCTGGGGAAAGGAATATGGAGCTCCGAGGAACTTTGGACACACCCTTGGCTGCCTACTCACCTGCAAATAAGTCCCTCTTCAACCTGTTTGTGAATATTGGTGCCACAGGGTCCCAGAGGCACTAACTCCCATGAGAAGAACCTTGACCTTCCTCTGCTGCTGATGCACAGCTCGCGGTCTTCATGAGCTTTTGCTGAGCGTTAATGAGATGCCTTCATTGGCTCGGGCACAGCAGTTAGCCTGAGCTCTGCGAGGATGTACAGGCCCTCGGCGGGCCAAGGAGGGGCAGCGGGTGCAAAGAGAGCCCAGAGAAGAGGGACCCCTGTCATCTACAAGGTTCCCTGAGCCCCTGCGTCTCTTTCCTTCCCTCAGAGGCCAGGGGTTATTATCAGTGAGAGCCAGCTGTTCCGAAATGCCCACTGCGTCCCAGGCTCCATCCATGCAAGCTCGGGGATTCTCACAGCGTTCCTCAGAAGGGAGTGTTTTGATCCCATTTCACCACCACCACCACCACCCCCCACCGCCGGCCCTGTGTTTCCCCTGCAGTATCTTCCCTATTGCCCATCTCTGATTTTTCTTCATAGCACACATTCTAACTATGTAAAGTACTTAATTATCTTCCCCTTGGACTGTAAACCCCCCGGCACTGGGGAATTTAGTTTCTTTGTTCTCTCCTTAACCCATGGTGACCAGAATAGTGCCTGGCATGGAGTCAGTACTTAGTATTTATTGAATGAACAAATGGGGAGACACTGAAATGCACTGAGCAGAGTAATGACGTACTGATTTATGATTTTTTAAACGTTGACTTTTATTGATATTTAATTGACATATGGTGAAGTGCGTGGATCTTATGAGTTATGGTTTGATGAATTTTGACAAATGCATGTGGCTGTCTAACCATACCCCTCTCCTAGTACAGAACATTTCTGCCACCCCCAGGAGCTTCCTTGTGCTGTTTCTCCTTCACCCCCACTGTCCCCAACCCTGTCTAGAGGCGACAACTATTCTGATTTCCTTCACATAGGTTCATTTTGCCTGGCCTAGATCATGTAAATGGTTTTCGAGATTCATTGTGTTGTGATGTGTATCAGGAGTTCCTTTGTATTGCTGAGCAGTTGCCACTGTATGGACCACAATTTGTGTCTCCATTCTCCTGTTCAGCGACTTTTGGATTATTTCCATATTTTGCTTATTATGACTGAACATTCATGTTCAAGTATTTTTGTGGGTATTTGTTTTCATTTTTCTTGGGTAAATGCCTAGGGATCAAATTACTGGGTTACAGGGTAACTGATGTTTAACTTTATGAGAAGCTGCCAAAGCGTTTTCTAAAGTGGTTTTTGCGTTCCCACCAGCAAGGCCTGAGAGCTCCAGTTACTTCCCATCCTTGCCAACATTTTGATTTACGTTTTAACGAATTCATCCTGGCTGCTGCGTGGAGAACCGGCCCAGTGTCTCGCTGTGCTGGCTCCTTTGCAAGACGGTGTTGGGAGAGGGGGGTGTGCCTAAAAGGAGGCTCCCAGGTGAGACACATCTCTGAATCAGGGGGAGCACAGGAGCCTTGGGCCACGTGTTGGACACTCGGAATCGGGGCTTTCTCCTCAAGGGCGTTGTCGTTTTCTGGCCTCAGATAACCTCAGGAAGGTTGCCAGAGCTCTCTCACCCCTAGAGCAGGTTTGTGGCTGATTTCCGCGCCGGGTCCTTTGAAGGAGGGGCGGGGCTTGTCCTTGCAGTCGCAGGTGTCTGATCCACTTTGCGCACACTGTTTATGGGCGGGCGCCCTAAGGAGGTGTTCTCGGGCACTCTGGGCAGAGGTCAAGGCTGTAGAGCTGTTGCGTTTCCTTCCGTAGCCGGAGCCCTGAAGCCTGCCTGGGCAGCTGAGAAAATAAGCAGGAGACGAGCAGGCGCTGGCGGGAAACCCGCTAGATCTGTGCTGGGAGCGTTCCTGCCCGGCGTCTCCCCCGGGCGGGGGCGGCGCCCGAATGTGTGAGCGGTTGCGAGGACACCGATTTCCTAACTTGGAACTGGAGCCTGGCTACGTGCTGCTTCAGAGACCTTTCCCCTAGAGGGCGTGTCCTCAGACAACCAGAGTATTTATCGAAACACGGCTTGGGGAGTACAGGATTAGTTTGCCGTGTGTTAGTGGGTGTCAGGGACCATGCTCGTTATATCCTTTCCTGGGGACACTTCATTCCAAAGAACCAAGGGTGGTCATTTAGCCCCAGAGAAATCTCAGCCACTCGGGCGGAGGTGAACTTGGCTGAGTCTCCTTCTTTGACCGCCGTGCCTTTAGATCCTCTGCAGACCATTGTCCCGTATCATTTTAGGCTGTTCAAGTGCAACTGATGACCTTATAGTTATTTTTGTTTTGTTTTGTTCTTTAATTTTCTGATCTTGAGGCCATGCCTCAGTAGCTTGGTTAGATCAGAGGTTTCCCACGCTTCTCTAGCAGTAAGTGGGTGGACCACCTCTTTGAGAGCATGCCTCTGACCTTTCCCATTGCTGCTTTGCTGTTTCTGTCCAAGTGAGACATTTTTCCTGACCTCGGTCCCAAATTCCAGGTGCTTGTTACTGTAGCTCTGTGTTCAGTTCAGCCTCAGTGCCAAGCACTGGGGAGCCAGCTGTGAACAAGCCAGGCACAAGGCTCTGCCCTCGTGAAACTTACAGTTGAGTAGGAAGGACGGAGATTAAGTAATCAGAGTGTGATGGAGCTTAGGGAAGTGGAAGTCAGGGTGCTGGGAAGCATACTGCAAGGGGACCGAATGTGGCCTAGGGCTGAGGGAGGCTGCCTTGAGGAGCGGTGTTTAAAGACTTAAAGGATGAGTAGGGGTTAGCCAGGCAAGGGGCTGGGTGAGGGGTTTCTGAAGGTCCTAAGGAACTGAAGGAAGTATGTGTGGGGAGGGGAGGAAAGCTCAAAGTGGGGCAGGAGGGAGGCAGGGCCGGGCCAGGTGAAAGATCTGTGGCTTTTATCCTGAAGACAGCTTGTTGATATGGGTTTTCAGGTGTATGTTGGGGAGGGGCATGGCCATCTTAGTATTTTGGGGGGATCACTCTGGCGGCAGTGTGGAGGTTAGATTAGGGAGAGGGGAGGGGGCTGGTTATGAGAACGGAAGAGACCAGCTGGGAGGGTGTCGCAGCATCCAGGTGTGAGACGACCATGACCTGGGTTTGGGGGTGGAGGGAGGCGGGTTGGAGCGTGGCCCTGGGGACAGAGAAACTGGGCAGGTTTGAAAGACGTGGATTAGACAAGATTTGAAGTAGGTTAGCAGCACAGGAGGGAAAATGAGGGATAATTTAGTGTTTTAACTTGACGGGAACCAGAGAGGGAAGCAGTGTTGAGCTGTCCCTGTCTTGGCTGTTTTACTCATTATGTGGGTTAGCTTCTCTATGTGGAGTTTGGAATCCCTGAAATTTCGCTGAGATTAACTGGGGTTTTTCAAAACCAGAAGATGCTTCCAGAGGTTGTGGAGGAAGGAGACAGAGAAGTGAGAGGCTGGGCTGGGTCTTCTGCAGGGGACTGATCTAACGGTGGCACCGACAGAGGCGGCGTCCTGCAGGGGGCGGTGAAGGGTGGGAGGAACCCAAGCTCTGGATCGTAAGGCCTGTGAGACCCTTCCCGTCTCCCCCGTTGAACTGTGTGTGACTGGGAACACCCTGCTCTTTGTTGGGGGTCAGCAGGAAGGACTCGGGGATGATGCTGATGCTGGACTGGGTGCTGAACAATCAGTGTTTTCTGTCCCCCTGGGTCATTGGAGAAGAAATCAGATTTTGTTCTGGAAAGGGGAGGGAACTCAATCGCTGCCCAGCCTCACAGCCTCAGAATGCACCCTTCCCAGCCCAGGGGGCCTGCCTTTTGACTGAAGGACAGTCCCTCAGTTTCCAGCCCTTGATCTCACACCGGCTCTCTGGGTTTCTGGCTGTAGGAATTGGATTGAAGCACGTGGCCCTGGGAGACCTCGTCACCCTCCTCACTTCTGGCCGGCTGGCTGTGACGTTCGCCTGCGCTGTCCAGGTGGGGTCCCTGGCGGTCTTCCCACTGGTCTACGCCATCCCCCTTGCCCCCAGCACCGAGGCCATCCTCCATTCCAACAACAGCAGGGACATGGAGTCCGACCGGGAGGCTGGCATCGTCCCGCTCGCCATCCTCATCGGCCCCGCTCTCTCCTGCATGCTCTACAACCTCTTCCTGCCCTGCCTGGTCCTCAGCGTCCTGGCCACGCGCTGCGGCATCAGCCTGGCGCTCCCCCGCTCACCATTCCCATGGCCTTCTCCCTCAAGAGACAGTTCTGAAGCCAGACTTTCAACAAACTGCCCCAGAGGACTGCCAAACTCAGCCTTCTGCTGGGACTCTTCTACGTCTTGGCATCATTCTGGCACCAGCAGGCAGTCTGCCCAAACTCTAGGGGGACCGGTAGCTCCCCCGACAACATGCCCCCCTTTCTTAGAATGTGTTGAAGGCAGAGCATTTGAGGAGGGAAGTGATTTGGGAGTGAGGGGCCTATGGACAGCTTGTGAACTCTTACTTTTTAATTATCACGTTCTTAGAGAATGTTTTGTTTTTGTTGTTTTATGGGGACTCTTGAAACTACTCTGCTATCAGATGAAGGTAAACTGGATGCATGACCCTTGTTGTATTTATAATTTCCACTAGAGGGTGCTGTCGGGTCACGTTTCAGTGGGCTCCGCTGCCCTAAGGCTGTGAAGGAGCCGCCGGGCTTGGGCTTCTGTCCTGAAAGAACAGAATTGCAAAAGTTCCTCCGTAGCAATGGAGCGAAGCGCCCCCTCTTGCCTTGGTTTGGCAGGATGTGGCAGTGGTCCCCGTGGCAAGGAGCAGCTGTCCGGCGCGGAGCACTGCGGTCCTGAAATACCCCGCTAGGGAGAGAGAGTCCCTCATTAACAGCCCGGCTTGGCTCGCGGCTTTTTGCCTCAATTGTGATTCAGACACGTTTGCCCTTCACTTCACTTGTTGCCACAGTTGAGGAAAAGCGCCAGGTCCCCCCGCAGCAAGACCGCCAGGCCGGGGCCTGGGAAGGGGGGAAACCCGCCCTGGAGGCAGCTGAGAAAACCCGCTCTGCTTTTGGACAGAAACCGGTCGGGCAGCTGTCTTGCCTTTGTCGAAGACTCCGGCCCTTTCAGTAACGCGCGCAGAGCTCAGGTTGCAGAGGCCCGGCTTCTCAGAGGGCTGCTTCCAGCCCGCAGGGCTGCTTCAGGGCTGCCCCTCCGCCTCTCCTCGCGCTCCCCTCCGCCTGCCCTTCTCCCGGGTTCCCACCTGTGTGCCTGCCTCCCACCCGCGGGGCCCTGCGGGCGGGGCAGCTGCTTAGCAACCGAGTCAGGGACGGCGGCCTCTCTCAGCAGAACCACAGGACCAGCGGACCAGGGACACCAGCTCCTCCGTGAGGAGGTGCTGACCCTGTCCGGCCACCATGACGGGCCTGCCAGTGCAGGAGCTGCATCTTCTTCCTTGAAGGCAGATGCGCAATTTTGACCCTCCTCCCCCCGAAGGCTTCAGCCGCCTTGTGCAGAGGTAGTTTGCACCTGGGGGCGGGATTCCAGCGTTGATCGAAGCTGCTTTACACTTCATTGCCTGGGCAGTATGGCTTCTGCACTAGCATCCTGTAGTTGCATTGAGTTGAAGTCTGAACAGGCTGGGGGCACTGTCGCTACGCTTTCTGCTGTGATGGCCATTTTGAGGGGTATTTCGGGGTCTTGGCCTGCAGCAAATGACGTGAGAGCTAGCTCTTAATCCTTAAAATCAGGCCAGTTATGATTTGGCTCCTTGAGTTAGAATTGGGCAGCTTGCTTGGGAAAAACATATTTGGAAATTGCAAAAGTTCCTCCTAAGTTAAAGGTGGTTTGTCTGCAGAGTTCCAGAATCCTCGAATCGTGGTCGAGCCCGTAAGGGAAAGGAGGACAGCCCCTCTCCTGCCGTTGTCCCCAGCACCGCTTTTGTTTCATGCCAGGCTGGTGGCATTTGGTGCTCACAGGAGTCCTGTCTTCAAAGACAAGCATTTTGGGCTCCTCTTCAGGGCAGGCCATTGTCACTTAAAGCCCACCCCTGAGGGCATAGGACCAGGAGCGCCCTTCGTCCACAGGCCAGGCCGCCTTGGGGAGCACTCCCCTAGGGAGTGCTGTGTTCTCCCTCTGTGCTGTGTTCCAGTGCAGGTTTTAATGCTTATTTTCATACATAGATCTTTCTAAAAGGCCAGATTTGGTGCCAGGTTTTAGATTCAGGTCACTATAATTTGTAATACATTCCCTGATTCAGTGAAGGTTTTCTTTAGACTGGTTAATTAAAAGAAAATTAAAAATTTAAAAAAGGATATTTTTATCAGTGGTCTGGCTTCCAGTTTTTCTTTGCTTTCCTCCTAGTTCTTGTCCTGTTGTCTGATTGTGAATTCTGACTCATGAACCTCAGGAGACCAGCGCAGAGACTTCTGGTGGGAGTAGGGGGCGGGGTTCCTGATCTTGGGTGAAGAGTGTGCCCAGATTTGATGAGCTCTTGGAAGGGGCAGTAGGGACCCCTCCGAGTCAGTATGGCTTTGCCAAGAGCCAGTCAGGCCAGATGAGCCTTGCTTCCTTTGGTCCTTTCCTACTTTCATTTTTCCTGATGGAGTCACTGTGCTCCTAGATTAAGAGCATTCAGCAGACAGCGTGCGTCTGCTTTTCTGCTAGGCGTCTGATGATACATCCTTAGGAACGAAGCAGAGACATGCAGAGTGGACAGCAGTCCAGTCAGGTGAATTTCGGGAGACCCCGCAAGCTGCGGGGGCGGGCTGGCCGGCCGGCGTGTCGATGGCAGCCGGGGAGCAAGCCTTTAGCGGCGTGCGTGAGCCTGCCCGCTGAACCCTTGTTGTTAATGACTGGAATCGGGCAGCCCAAATCGCAGGTTTTGTAAACCACGGAGGAAGAGCTTATAAAGGAAATCAAAAGGCTGCTTTGATGTGTCAAAGGGAAAATTTAGCATGAAAAGAGCACCATTCTCGGGTCTCCAAAGCCAACCCAGTAACATCAGAAGGAAGGTCCATGGAGCGATGGCAGTAGATGTGGGTGTGAATTTTATCGATGACCCTGAGGTCCAGCTTCACGGGCCTTGATTTCTGTGAGTCAGATTTATTCTGCTCCCCAGTGGGGGTGGCTGGAAATTAAGCCACAGCCACCTCTTGGGCCTGCTTCCATCTCCCTAGGACCACCCAGGACCCCTGGGCCTCCGTGGGGCTGGAAGCCGGGGCTGCTGGCTGGGTCCTTGCTCCATCTGCTCACTGTCTGTGAGGTTGTGTCCCAGCTCCTTCATGCTGGGGCCCGGCCTGGGAATCCACCCTTGTTTCGTAGATAACTCTGCTCTAGAAGTGTTCAAAGTGCCCTGACAGTGGCCCTCCTTGCTGAGTTCTGTGGGCCTGGAGGCCACTCGTCCCTGCCACCCCATCCCCATTTCTGCCCAGTCTTGGGGAGGCTCCCAGTTCCTCCATGAACAACCTCATCCTCCTCCCCCACCCAAAGCATCTCCCTCCTTGCCCACCCCTTGTAGGACCTCTGCACAAAAGCCCACCCAGGGGGCCTTTAGAAGCTCAGTGCTGGCCTTTTCTGGAGAACATCATATGTTATCCTACCAACTCATCTGTTACTCCTTTATTAAAACCAAAATCTAAGCCTGTAACCTGGCCCAAAGCTCAGTTTGAGTCAGTGAGGAGTTTTGGCTTCCGTGATGGTTAATATGATCTGAGGTGGAATTAACAGTGTCCAGAACAAGGAAGGCGTGGGTCCTGCCCACCCTGTGTTGTTGAGACCACACGTGGTGGGCCGTACCGTTCCTGGGCATCTTTCCTTCTTTCTTAGTTTCTAGTTTCTTTCTTTCTATTTTTAAAATGAAGGTGCTGGGGGCTGAACCCAGGACCTCGTGCATGCCAAGCATGCGCTCCACCTCTTGAGCTATCCCCTCCGCCACCCCAGCTCCTTGTTTCCTGATGGAGCAGTTGCGGTGGTAGTTGAAGAGCATGCCAGGGACGTAATGCACTTGGGCTTCAGCAAAGCATTTGACAAACGAGATGAATTGTGGAAGGCGTGAAAATACAGCTAGAGGAACTTCACTTCCACCCGCACACGCGTGTGTGTTTTCAAACCGGTAACAGCTGCGGCCGAGGCTTTTTGTCTCTCAGCGTGGGAACCACATTCAGAAGATGTTATTAACAAGCTGGGTCTTGTCCAGAAAGCAGTAGGCAGACTAGGCACGTAACACCATGTCAGCATGGAAAGGAGACTCGAGAGGGCTGTCCTGGGGGAAAGGGATTGGGCTGGGTGTGTGTGTGTGTGCGTGTGACCTCAAAGGCAAAGCCAGGACTCATGGGTAGACATTATATGGCCCCAAGTTTGCGCTCTCTGGTCAGGAAGAACTTTCTAGCTGTTGGAGGAATCCGCAAGTGAGATATTTGAAGCGCCCAGTGGGCAGTGAGCTCCCTGTGACTAGAGGCATTCAAGTGAAAGGATGGTTCCTTGTCAGGAACACTGAAGCAGAGTCGGACGTCGGCGAGGGGGTGTGCAAGAGGACCTTAAGTGTCTTCTCCTCCTGTGACGTGGCGGTTCTGTTATTATGGGATCATCTCTCAGACCTGCCCCCAAGGTTTGGGAGGACAGAGCACAAGAAAGATGTTGACAATTCTCCGTGATGTCAGATGGTTGTCTGCCCATGTTAACAGGTGCGGCTGTGATTGATACTGCTTTTTTTTTTATAAGATTATACACACATGCGCGCGCACACAAATACACACACGTACACACGCGAGCTGATTCCCCCCCTGAAAGCCCTTGGCGTGAGGCGGATGACAGCTCCTCTCCTCCGAGCCCCTGGACCACTCTGCTGCCAGTGGACTGTCAGCCTCTTTCACGAGGGGCTCCAGACTGCAGGCTGGTGTCGTGTAGAGGTGGTGCCTCTGGCAAGAACCTGGCACTTGGCTCTCAGCCAGCTGACATTTGTGATTTGCCCCTTTTCAAATCGGGACAGGCCTCCCACCGTGAGTGACTAAGCCAGGATGCCAAGCAGCGGCATCAGCCAGGTCGGGTCCCCTGCCTGAAGGAGTAACGAGGGCCAAGTCTGGGCTCTTCAGGTGCGCCTGCAGGCAGGTTCCTGGGGTGGGGGAAGGGCTATAATTGCAGGGCAAAGCCCCCTTCAGTGCTCCTGACCCTCCTCAAGATGCGGGAGCTCTGGGAGGCTCCTGGGCATCTCGAGAGGGACAGTGAAGGCATTGCTCCCCTGCTCTCAGCCGGACTTTGGGGGTGAAAGGAGGTGGACCTGGGGCCCTTCTATGATGCCGATACATCCAGAGAGGCAGCCCTCTGCCTGCTGTGGCTCTCGGGGCCCCCAAGCCCACACTTCGCACTCCTGCCATATCCTCGTCCCCCTCTCCCCCAGCCTCCCTTAGAACTGACCCCCTAGGGTTACAGTGGGTTTAACAGGGAAGGCGACAACACGGCGTCACACGCCTGTTAGTTTGTCAGCGTGTCTGCTGCGAACCGCCCCCGGCAGGCGCGAGGACTGAAGAGCTTTGCTTGCCGTCCTCGCGCGGCTCGTGCGCGGGGCCTGGGACTCAGAGCGGCTGCCCGGTCACCGGTCACCGGCGCTGAAGGGCTGGGTCGCGCCCGGGAGGCTGCTGGTAGGGCTGACCGGCAGGTGAGGGTTCGGGCCGCTGCGTCACACGTGCTGCCCCTGGGCAGGAAGGGGGTGGGGTGGGGGACAGGGCGGTGACGCTTAGGATCCTTTAAGATCCGGCTCATCCGCCTGCCACATGGAAGCCTCTAAATGAATAAATGTTCGCTGAATGACTGAGTGAATGAAAGCTACCGCTGTGTGCCAGGCGTGGCGCTTAAAGCTTAAATACATTCTTTTAAGCCTCGTAACAACCTCATGAGAGGGGTATTAAGGCCTTTTTTTTTGTGAGAGAGGAAACTGAGGTGCAAGGAGATGATTACCTTTGCCCAGGGTCTCCCCTAGTAAGTGATGGAGCCGTGGTTCTGCCCTTGAACTATTTCAGTGCAAGGTCTGCTCCTCTTCGCTGTCTTTGTGGGCCCTGCAGCACCTTGTACGCTGGGACTCAGTCAGCTGGTCTGCCCTTGGGAGTGAGAGGGGGGTGAGGGAGGGGAAACCAGGCTGGTGGTGGTGGGTGCCAGAGAAGCGGGCTTCAGGAGCATCAAGGGGCACCACAGCCTTCACAATTTCCCTGGCCCCACCAGTGCCCTTAGGCAGGGGCTCCTGGGGTTGCTCCCAAGAGTATGTGAGTGACTGAGTGGCTCAGGGCTGGGGGAGGCGGTTCCCGTCCCAACGGGGTAGCTGCCTTCTTGCTGGAGGAGCTCTAACCCGGGAAGCAGAGAACTTGAGACCCGGCACAAGAGACAAGCAGCTGGAGATAGTGGAGGTGCCATGGGCTGGGCACTGCCCTTGGCCTTGGCACTGGCCTGCTGCCCTCTGCTCTTCCAGGTGAGGCCCCCTCATACCCTCTGCCCTGTGCCCTCCAGCACCCTCCGGAGGCCAGCGTGAAGGAGATAATAAGTAAGCCCACTTGCCTAACATGCTCTGGCTCGTTGGACTAAGGTTTTGGGTCAGATCTGCCCATCCTTGGATGATGCCCACTCACGACGACGCAGGAAGGTCCGTTCTCGGGTTAAAGTGAGACTCCTGTTCCCTCATCTGCCTGTCTTCATTTTCTCTCCTTCCTGCAGTCCTCACCCAGCCACTGAATCAGTGTCCGCATCAGGAATGTGGGGGACTCTGCTCCTGAGAATGTGGCTGAGGGAGAAGGAAAGAGCCCCCTGCTACCTTTGGGTGAGCAGCACGGGGAGCTGAGAGTGACATGTGTTTGGGACCCAGAAGACTTACTCTTTGGGTTCAGTGAGAGGAGGCAGATGCATGTCAACTATCGAATAAACCCTGATGACCCCAATGCATTGAGGGTAGAGATGGAGGTTGCTGGACGGAGCTAATCAGGAAGGCTTCCAGGAGGAGGCGATGATGATTCATGATCAAGGCTTCCAGGAAGAGGTGGCCATGAGGGTGATGGTTTCCTGGGAAGCTGAGGTGCTGAAGGACAGCTGCCCCAATTCGCCGGGTTGGAGAAAGTCCCTTGGTTGCTGCCTGAGAGTGTGGGCGAAGTTCCCCTTAATCAGCCTCTTTGGCAGCACAGCCAGATGGCTGCAGCATTGAGGTGGGTGTGCTAAAGGGCCATCGTACCATTGCCAAGGTCAAAGCCTGCAGAATGAAATGCCCTGACACCTCCTCGCTGAGAAACAAACAGGAGCGGATGGTGGGGTTTTAACCAGCCAAGGCTGCCGATATCTAATCAAGATGAATGGCCTTGAGAGACGAGGCCCAGGCCCAGGGAAGGCATCGAGCTGGGAAAGTGGGAAGACTGCCTCGCTCTGGCTGCACGGAGGCCAGCAAATGCCAGGTGATGAGGAGCCAGATTCAGGGAAGATGCAGAGGAGGTCAGAGGCCACCACTGTCACTGTCACCAACATGGGCCTTCTAGCTAACACTTCTCCTGGCCAGAGACCGCTGAGAGCCCGCTCTGGGCCAGCTCTGTCCCAGGACTCAAGATAAATGAGGCATGCCCTTGCCTTTTAAGGGCTGGAAGTGAGCTGGTGGGAGAGTTCACATGCGTACGTTACTCTGATGCCAAGTGTCATTAACAGAGGCACAGAGGGCTGTAGGAGAAGGAGGGCAGCAGAGATTAATTTCCCTGCTCCCGACTGTTGCAGACCCTGGTCAATTCACTCCCTATGACACAGCCCTCTTTCTCACCTCTGAGCCTTTCTGGCGCCATCTGCTGGCGACTCTGAGGCCAGGCAGTCACTCCCAGTTAACTGAGCAAGTATTAACCGTACCGCACTTGGCCAGGCTCTGGGGTCGAGCAGGTGCGACTCGGTCCCTACCCTCAGGAATCTTACAGTCTCAGAGGAAAGAGAGACAGGCACCCCTTACGTCACTCATGGAGCTTGACTGGTTAAACACGGAGTCTGACAGCACTGGGTTTAATTAAGTCCAGGCTGTATCACTCGCCCTGTGGAACTGCTCAGCCAAGCTATGTAACCTCTGTGAGCTTCCAGTTCCTTCTCTCCAAAGGAGGATGACAGTATTTGCCTTGTGGGGTAGTTTTGAGTTTAAATGAAATATTGTTCAGAGAGTACTTACTTAGCATGGTGCCTGGGATGTAGCAGGCACCTCAGAAAGCGGGTCCCCTTTCCTTCCTTATTGATGAATATTTTAGAATGTGGTTGTTTCTGTATAATCTCGTAATTCTCTGCTAAGGGGCAGAGGACCCAGGGCTGACATGATGGGGTTCTTCAAGAGTCAGCACAATGCCTGGTACGGTCATTCATTCACTCAACAAACATTCATTGAGCACCTGATAAGTATCAGGCACTGTGATAAAAACTAAAAATAGAAGGGGAACAAGACCAGTCCCTGCCCTTATGGAGCTTATAAAACAGTAAGGGAGGCAGAAAAGATAAACAATTCTTGTGAAACTCTATGTGTGTGTGTGTGTGGGGTGTCCCTTTGGTGCTTTCCTGGGGAGCTCTGCTCTGGCACCCACACAAGGTTCTATGAGGAAACCAAGGGATGACCCATTTGAGCCTTTCTGTCAGGGAGACTGGACTCCCAGAAGGTTGCCCCTCTGCCTACCAGAGCCCGGGACCTCTGAGGTTCTGGCCTTGGGGCCAGAGACTGTCAAGGTGGCTTCCTATCTGAATGTCCTACAGACCTGGGAGCCTGAGAGTTGAGCATGTGCTAAGAGAGTGTTGGATGGGGAGACAGATGGTCTTATATATGGTTGTGAATGGCTTGTAATTCAGAGAGGCTTCAAGAATCTTCAGGTTAAAGGAATTTTCGGGGATCCAATTTCCCATATGCGCCATGGGGAGAGGAAACACCATCTTCTTGGGTTCCTGTCAAAGTTCACCCAGGGAAGGACATCCAGAAAACGTCTGAAGTCTGTTTTTCTCAGGTTGTCATTCTATTAAAAAAAAAATTTGCCCACGTGCCTGTGTGCACGTGTGTGTGCACCTGTGTACGTGCGGGGGCCCTGGCTCCCCTGCTCCCTCACCAGCAGGCAGTTATTGCTCTGGGTATTCAGGGAGAGCCGAAAATTAATGGAACTCAATGCGATGAGCGACACCTTGTAAAACAATCTCAATGACCAGACAACCAATCTCCGTGCAGTTCCAGAGAGGATGAAAGGAAACCAGGGGGGCTGTGAGCAAATGATAGCCCAGAGCCGCTCGGGCAGAGGCGGCGAGATGGAGCTGTTCCTCATCCTGCCAGCTCAGAACAGACGGGGGGGCATGCGGGCGGGCTGCCGGCTGGAGAGGAGCCATCCCTTTTCCAAGAAGGGACAGCGAGGGGACGGTGACAAGCGAAGATGCCCGAGTTAGTCAGGTGGGGAAGAGTGCTGCGTAATCCGTGCCCGGGCCATCGGGTGGCGGCAGCTGATCCTCCCCTGACAGCGGGGAGAAGACCTGCTTCTTCTCCAGGTGGGGCCCGGGCTCCTGGGGGAGGCCAGGCCGTGCCCCGGGGCCCCGCCCCCCCACCCCCTGGAGAACCGTGGTGCTGGTTCTCTAGTCCCTCCTGGAGGGGCTGGTGACCTGGCCCGAGTAGCCGCTCCCGGAGGTGACCTGGGCTAGTAGGAGGGCATCCTCACTTTGACCCCTGGGGTCTAAGCCAGGGAAAGGGCACACACAGTCCGTCCTCACCGCCCCACCAGGCTCCCAGTGAGAGTCTCCATCCTCAGGGCTCCTCACGCCCCCTCCTCGTGCATCTCCGCCCAGCCTCGCCCCCCCCCCTCCGCCCCGAGAGGGGCTCGTGCCTCTTGTTTCTGCTCGAGGTCCCTCGGCCACAGGATGGCAGATGCTCAGCCCCCATCAGCTTTTCTCTGACTCTAAACCCAGCACTCACTTGGTTAAAAATCTTTTTCATTTTCAATGCTTCTCCTTTCTTTCGGAGGGGCGAAAATGGTGATGAGTTGGTGGTGGTGGGTTTTTTTTTTTTTATATATAAATCTCATTTTCAATTGACATCTTCTTAAAAATTTTGAAAGAACCTCAGCTGCCTCTCTCGTCGTTGTCTCCCTCTCCGGTTCTCTTTCCTGCCTCTCCTCCCCTTCCCTCTCTAACCCTTCTCCCCGCTCCCCCAGCTCCCCCTGCACGTGGGGGCTTCTCCTGCTGGTTGTCCCGATGTGGGAGGAATTGAGGAGCCCATCAGAGAAAGGGTCTTGGGGTTCCCACTGTGTGAAAGGGGGATGGATGATTCTGTTTGCTTTGTGCAGTCTGACCTCGGGGGTCATCTCAGCCATCCTTCCCAACTGCAGCAGAAGCGTGGCTCCTGCAAATTTGGTAGACACCATCCTTTTTTTTTTTTTTTAAATGCACTTTATTTTTTGATGGGGGGGTAATTAGGTTTATTTATTTATTTTTAAATGGAGGCACTGGGGATTGAACCCAGGACCTCATGCATGCTAAGCACACACTCCACTGCTGAGCTATACCCTCCCCACCCCCTAGTGGGTATTATCTTTAGGTGTGAACAGCCCCAGACAAAACTGCCTACAGAAACCCACCCTGCAGTGTCTCACCACCCTTGTCCTCAGTTCTGCTGTCTGACCTGCATTAGGTTCACATACAGGTTTATCACCCTTGAGATTCGTAGCAATTCAAGGATGGAGTTACGAGAGTGCCCATTTTATAGATGAGGAAACTGAGGCTCCTGCAGCAAGTTTAAGCACTTGGCTCTCAGTGTGCCCAGACACATTCAGCCTCCCAAGGTCACAGAGCCAGGGGCCAAGCTGGGAATAGAAGCCAGGTCCTTTGACTCCTCCCCACCAGGCTCTATGGTGTGGGCCAGCACCTCCACCTTGGTCTCAGCCATGAGAAGGCAGCACGGAGACTGGAGGACTTGTGGCTTCCCGCTTCCTCCTGAACCAGGGCCCAGCCCACGACAGAGGTAAAACGCCAGCAGAGAGGCAGGTCGGACCCTGCGGAGAGCAGTGATACCTCCGTGGGTGAGGATAAAGCAAACGAGCAGGACCCGCCGACTGGGAGATAACCTCTGAGAGGTGATGGAATGCTGGTTGCTTCTGCAGCTGTGGGGCTGCATCTGGGACCTGGTGCTGACATGAGCTCCGCCTCCGGATCCACATTGTCACCGGTTGTTGGAAAAACAGAGGTTATTGTCCTCTGTTCCCGTCCTTTTGTCCCTAATAAGCACTTAAGTGCGGGTAGGGGTGGGGGGAACGGAGGAACCAAGACAGAATAGTGTGTCTATTTCAGTCTCTTTCCGGAAGGTTGCTCTTCTGTGGGACTTGGGGTTTGGGATAGAACAGGTGCAGGGAAGGACCTCCTCCCTTGGCCCACGTGTTCCTGGGCCAGCCTTGGGGAAGACCTGCCCTGGCGGACCCTCGTCCAGGCCAGTGGGTGCTGAGGACTGGTTCTGGGAGCAGGTGGCTTCCTTCTCTCCTAGGTCCACCCCCTGGACTAGACCCCAAGCTGATATTAGAAGGGATGATGGGGACCTCTGGCCTTCTGCCTTGACTCCCGGAATTTGGGAGTTTGACTGAGGTCAAGGGCTAATGAGATCAAAGTCTTAGGCTCCATTTTTGTTTGGAATTCATTCATTCATTCACTCATTCATTCAGTGATCTGCTGCTGAGCACATTCTGGAAGGCTGAACTCCGCACTTGACAGCCTCATGCTGGTTTGCAGGTGAAAACTTTTCATGGGAAGAACGGTACATCCTCTTACATCAGGTCCCCGCGGCCGTGAGTTAACGGGAGCTCAGAGGCTCTCCTGCACCTGAATAGCCCTGCAGCGACCTGCCTGGTGCCTCAGGTTCCATCAGCAGTCAGTCCTGTGAATGAAGGCATTGTGTTTCTCACAGGCCCTTGCTGAAATACAGGTGCATAACAGGAGGGCTTGCAGAGGGGAAAAATCTGCCCGTCACCACTGCAGACAGAAGATGGAGCCCAAAAGGAGTGCTATGCAAGATGGATAAGTCTTTTTTTTTTTTCCAGCACTGGGTAAATGTTTATTGAATGTTGATTAAATTATTAAAGCCTGACCACCAGCACTGCTTCCTTCGCTTGCCTGCACTTCTCGCTAAGTGCTTCATCACTCTGCTGTGACCTCCCCTTCAAGACGGATAAGTTTTGATGGGAGAGAGGTGAGAAATGTCCAGCCACGGGCTGCTGCCCTGGGAGGGAGGGCCTGAGCGGCTGGATGAGAGAGTCAGCGATGTGGTGGCGGGGGGGGGGCAGTTCTGAGACGGACCGGGTTCCAGGCATCACTGGATGCCCCACTCTGCTTGAGACGGACAGTGTGAGATGAAAGGACTGTCCCAGCCCTTCTGCCCCCGTCTGGAGTAGAGGGAAAACTTAATGCTCTGCTGACCCTCAAACTCTGGAGGCTTGGAGACAGGGCTGCCTCTGTCCCCATGTGCCTCCCCCGTGTCTCAGTGGGGTAAAAGGGGCGGAGACGCGGTGGATGGAGGCCCCAGCATCTCATCCATCGCCTGCACCCCTGCCGTCTTACCTCGACCACACCCTGCTCTGTGCCTGTCTCCTCCCCTAGCGGGGGCCAAGGGGCTCATTACAGGGGAGCTCAGGCTCCCAGCCAGGGGCGACCCAGGGGCACCCGGACAACTTTGATGAAAGAAGAGGGAACCTAATCCTTGAGTGGAGGTAGGGGGGTTCCCTGTCTGCCATTCCCGCCTCTACCTGGTGGTGTTAGGGAGCTAAGTAACCGGGGAGGTGCCCACCAGGCAGAGATGCCCTTTGTAGCCTCTTACTGCTTAATATTCAGAACCTGTCTCACCTCCCTGTAGCAGAACTTCTGAAAAAGTCACATAATAAAGTACATTAGAATTCGTCTGAAATGGTTTCCATAAAGACAGTTGTTATTGCCTGGTGATGATTCTAGGTGAGCACACAGGCTTCCTGAGTACCAGAGCTGAGGGAGGGCTCCCCCCCAGCCCCCACCACGTTGTCCTGCTCTAGGAGGCACTCAGGAAGGGTCTGCTGAATGTTCCCTAAGGCCCTCCTGCTCTCCCCTCCTCACTCCGTCCCTGCCAGCAACCTGCCTGCTACATCAGCATGAATACACCGTCTGACAGCTTGCCCTGCGCTCCCCAGTGACAAGGGGTCGGAGGAGGAACTCTGTCCAGGAGAAAATGGAAGGAAACTGGCCGGAGCCCTCAAAGGTGTGCTTACCTCTGGTCACCCCTTCCTCCTTCCACTCTCTCTTCTGCCCACACCCCTACTCTCACCACCCCTGCTCCCATGCTCGGATCTGGTTTTGCAAAAGCAGTGCTCTCTAGAGCAAAGGGTTTTGCCCTAAGGATGGCACTCAAGGACTTAGGATGGAGAGGACCCCTGAGAAGTAGGAAAAGCATCTCCTTGCCCCAAGCAGGGACTCCTGATCCACCAGCCCCGAAGGCAGTGATGACGCCTGTCATCTCCCAGGTCTGGGACCTAGGCTGGGCAGATGGATCTTCTTAAAGCATGTTCTCGATGAATATACAACGTTTCAAAACTAATCTATGGTGTCACAAGTCAGGAGAGTGGTTGCCCCTTATTGGGAGGGGGGTGGGTTAGAGGGGGGCTTCATGGCCCAGATTCCATGGGTGCGTTCACTTTGGGAAGATTCATTGAATGATACATACCCTTATAATTTGTGACTTCTTCTGAATGTATGTTACACTTCAATAAAATGTGTACCATCAAAAGCCCTTTGTCAAGTAGAGGTTGTTAACACATCCATAATTATATCACTGAAATGAAATAACCTCTGCTAGGGTGGGGGGGAACAGGTAATAGAAAGCAGCGGATAACCCACAGTTGTTTTTGACTTGGACTTAGAATGAGTGCGTTACACACAAAATGCACTTGTTTGCAAAGGACTTACTTCTGTAAGTGTGCGTGCTCTTGCTGGTATTAAATTTTATTGGCAATTTCTGATCACATACTACTCAGCCTTGGGGGTGAGACGGTCCAGAAACCTTCCGGGTGGCAGCGAAGTCAGATGGAGGTGGGATTTAGACCTTGACATGGTGGTCTCCTCCCTGCACCTGGGGGCCCTTCCCTCAGTGGTGGGTGTGGTCACTGTTCAGGTCACTGCAATACACATTGCTCTCCTGCTTGGATGGGTACCAAATTCAGGTCTTGGTATGAAGGATCAGAAAAAACTGCCCATTGGAGGAAGGCCTGAGAGCCCCATCCCAGCTCGGTGACTGGTTGGATGGTGTTTGCAACAAGCACCCGCCTCCCCGTGACACGTCTGCTTTGCATTGTGCCTTCGCCCCACTCTTCTTGTCAAGAGGCAGAGTCTCCTTCCCAACCCTTTGAATCTGGGTTGGTCTTCGACTTACTTTGACCAATAGCATACGATGGAAGCCATGCTGTGCGACTTCTCAGCCCAGGCCTTCCTTGATGGGCCTGGCCGCTGCTCTCCTCCACTTGGGATGGTCCTAAGACCGCCAGGTGAAGGAGTCCGGTCCAGCCTCCGGATGGGCGGGAAGCCCCACGAAGCAGAGATGAGCCATCCCAGCTGGGATCCCCAGACCACCTCGCCGACAGCCAGCACCCACCACCGGACGTGTTCCTGAGGCCAGTTTTAGACCCTCTGGACATCCCAGCCAGCAGCTGATGGCTCACAAATGACCCAGGAAAGACTGGCTCAGGTTGTCCACCCACAGAATCACGAGCAAACGCCTTAGCTGTTGCTCTAGGCCGCTACGTTTTCAGGTGGTTTGTCACACAGCAATTCATAACAGATGCTGGCCCCAGCACCCACCGGCCAATGCCAGCCTCCCCGGGGACAGCACTGTGCCCTCAAATGCGCTTCCATAAGCCCCAGAAGCAACTTTTTGCCCAAGATTTGTTTCTTCGCGCAGCCCCACCAGCTCCCAGGGCAGACACGGTGGTGCCCATTGCTCTTTATTAGTTTAATGTATGTTGAAGCCTCCATAGATGCCGGGGCCCAAGTGGAGCAGATGACAGGTGACTAAGTTCTGGGGGATGACTGGTAATGAGTAAGGACTGGAAAATCAATTGTGTTAATTCCTGGTCTGTCGCTGGGACCGAGAATTAATGAGAAAATCTGTCTAACTTAATGATATTTACATGTTATACAGAGTGTGATAAAATTGTCCTCAGGTGCTGTGTGGCATTCCCATCATATAAGGCATGCACCGCCTCAGGGGCCGGTGGGTCTGAGCTGTCCAGGACCTGGGCCGGGCTTCAGGAGACTTACTGAGATCCCCCACCTAGCACACTAACCTCTGGATAGGTCCCAGGCCCCGACGTGGGTCTCACTGGCATCGCTGGCCCCGGCCCAGCGTGGGCCGTCCAACTGGCAGTGCCTCAGGGATGTGCTGGAGGGCACAATTATGGGCCTGCTTCAAGGATGACCGCTCCAGAAGCCACACGGGCAGTTGGGCAGTGGCCAGGGACAGGGTCAGTCTTACGTGTTGGCATGATTTGAAAGACACAGATGGTCCTCTTGACCCGCGGGCCCCTTCCCCCAGGGAAGGTCAGCACCAGCCCG
The DNA here is from genome assembly GCF_036321535.1 of Camelus dromedarius. Lineage (NCBI taxonomy): Eukaryota > Metazoa > Chordata > Mammalia > Artiodactyla > Camelidae > Camelus > Camelus dromedarius. The sequence goes on from NC_087450.1 coordinate 10,349,398, forward strand.
CCCGGGACCACACACTCTGACTAGTCGCCATTGGAAGGTGCCTTGGGAAGCCCCGTGGGAACTGACGGAAGCGCCTGCCTCGGGGTCTGAGTGCTTCCTTCCCTGAAAGTCTGTAGACCAGGGCTTGTCCTGACTATGGCTACCAGCGAGGCGCCCCCGAGAACCCCCAGCCCCTGGTGTTCACACCCTTGCATGGTCTTTCATACTGAAAAGGGCTGATCTGAGGGTCCAATAAGATATTACAGTGATTACGGTGACTTCTGAGGCCAGTTCATATGCATATAAAAAGGCAGCTCCTGTCTTGTCCTCTCTCGTATGCTCACTCTGGGGAAGCCACCACCACGTGGGGAGGAACTGAGGCCTCCCGCCAACAACCAGCAGCCTGGGAGTGAACCATCTTGGGAGTAGGTCCTTCCGCCCCAGCCAGGCCTTCAGATGACCGCAGCCCTGGTCAACATCTTGACTGCAACCTCAAGACAGACCTAGAGCAAGCTTGCTCCCAAATTCCTGACCCATAGAAACTGGGAGACAGAATGGATATAGATGTTTATTATTGCTTTAAGCTGTTACATTTTGAGGTCATGTGTTATGCATCGATGGGCAACTGACACAGATGGGGAGGGAGATGGGCGGGCAGGGCCAGGGGTGTCATCTCACGCGGGCTGTGGAGCTGATGGCAGACCTTCCCGGGTCTCTTCCCTTCACGTCCGCCCTGATTTTCACGCAGGTGAAATCTACTTCTGTGTCTTGCTGCTTCCCAAACACGCCCTGCCTTCCCCACCCCTGTGCCTGAATGTGCTGCTTTCTAGATGACTTAAGGCTGGGGTCGGGGGCTCAGCCCTCCCCACCAGCAGAGCTGGCAGCCGGCGGGCTTTGTAATAGAGAGATCTCAGCGCTGCCCGCGGGAGAGGCTCTGCAGAGCGTGGGGAGCCCTGCAGATGTTAATCCTTCCCCTCTTTAATCCTCCTCCTGCCTTCTTTGGTTCACAGGTTTCCACATGCACTGCAGTATCGAAAGATAAGCCCCACAACCAGACATGGCGAACTGCCCCCCTCTGCTCCAGCAGGGATAAAGTTCAGCCGAGCAGGAGACCGCAGAACCTCCGGTTGCCTTCTGCGAGCTGGAGGGGCCCCTGGATGGGCTGGGAGCGGGGGAGGTGGGGGTGCCGAGTGCCCCCTGGAGCGGCCGAGGCAGTGCGGCTAGCGGTCTGGAGCAGGGGTCTTCGAAGTGCCTGGGGGCAAATCTCGGCTCTTCACATCCTGCCTTGGGACTTCTGACAAAGGACTTCTTTCTCTGGGACTTGATTTTGCTGGGCACTCAATAGCAGGAGTGGCCAGCAGTAGGATTAGAGTCCGCTGGTGACCCCTCCCCAGCCTCAGCCCCACCAGCCCTCCTCTCAGTCAACCGGCAAGCGAGGCAGTTCTCCTGCCTCTGAGCACCAGCCGGGCTGGGACACTGTGTGACATAAGGACATTAAGCAATCCTTCAGGCCAAAGACTCTCCACATAACAAATTAATTCCATGCAGTAGAGAACTTGGCCGCACCCCTGCTTGGGTGTTTGAGATCCAAATTCCTGCCTTGGCACCTCAGAGACAGAGGACGGAGAAATGAGCTCGGGGGCTCTGGGAAAAGACCTTTAAACCTGTTTTAGAAATCAGATTTGTCTGGCCGCCACTCACCTGCCCTCCAGGTTTGGATGAAGGGAAGGGACTCTGGAGGGCTGCTCATTGGGCAGGGAAAACGTGAGCGAGGAAGGTCAGAGATCAGGAAAGGGGTGTGATGTGGAAACATAAAGACAGGGGCCTCCCAAGTGATGCCCGGGAAGCTCTGGGGGCGGCAGGAGAGAAGGGCTTGTGTTAGGAGGTCACCGGTGTTGGGATGAGCAGACCCGAAACTTACAGACACAGACCAATAGCCAGCCCCGCACCCCTTCCACTCACACAGCTCAAGCTCTGCCCTCCTCCCCGCCGTGCGGTTGCATGTGGATCCTTCCTTCCTCCCCACAGCACCCCTGATGCTTGCTCATTCATTCATGTATTCATTCAACATCCTTACGTTGAGCATCCCCTGGTTCCCAGTGAGCAGAGAGGGAGGGCAGAGGTGATGAATGAAATTCAGATTCTGAACTCCAGCCAGAGCTCATGGAACCAGTCACTGCAGCTCCACCCCCTCAGGTATCCATTAAAAAAACAGAGTATCACGGGGGTGCCAAGGAAGGTGACAAAAATTGCCCAGGAGAGACTGGGAAGAGCACATTTGAGCTGTGTCTTGGACGCTGAGTAGGAGGGCATTTCAGGAGGAGAAAGAAAAAGAGGAAGAAGCAGGAGGGGGAGAAGGAAGGGGATTCTCGGCAGAGAAAGCAGCACATTCAGGCGCAGGGGTGGGGAAGGCAGGGCGTGTTTGGGAAGCAGCAAGACACAGAAGTAGATTTCACCTGCGTGAAAATCAGGGCGGACGTGAAGGGAAGAGACCCGGGAAGGTCTGCCATCAGCTCCGCAGCCCGCGTGAGATGACACCCCGGCCCTGCCCGCCCATCTCCCTCCCCATCTGTGTTAGTTGCCCATCGCTGCGTAACACATGACCTCAAAATGTAACAGCTTAAAGCAATAATAAACATCTATATCCATTCTCTCTCCCAGTCTCTATGGGTCAGGAATTTGGGAGCAAGTTTGCTCTAGGTCTGTCTTGAGGTTGCAGTCAAGATGTTGACCAGGGCTGCGGTCATCTGAAGGCCTGGCTGGGGCGGAAGGACCTACTTCCAAGATGGTTCACTCCCAGGCTGCTGGTTGTTGGCGGGAGGCCTCAGTTCCTCCCCACGTGGTGGTGGCTTCCCCAGAGTGAGCGATATGAGAGAGGACAAGGCAGGAGCTGTTGTGGTTTTTTTATGAACCAATCTCAGAAGTCACAAACAGTCCTAAAGGCTGGCAGTTACCTTTTCCAGCTTCCCCAACATTCCAGACAATGGCCGCTGAGAGCACGGCTGCCGGGGGTCCCTGGGCGGCTGTGTCTGCCTCCAGAGTGGCCATCGCTAAATGCTGTGACATCAGTGTACTCATGGCTCCTTTTCAGAAACCATGACGTGAGCAGCTGCCATCTGGGAAGGCAGACCCTTGTTGTACAGCCTCTCCCAACTTGCTTGCTGCACCCCCCCACCCCAAATTGCTACACCTTTCATGTCCGAAGAAGACGCTCTCAGCCGTGATTGGAGCATAGGGGAAGCTGGGGACAATAACAGCCCACCTTTATGGAGTACTTATTATGTGTGAGGTTTGTACCAAGTGTGGTAAAAGTGCTAACTTCTTACAGCCTTTCGATGGAGTAGGTACCCTCGACTCTATTTTATAGATGAGGAAACTGAGGCACAGAGAGGGTAAGGACCTTGCCTGAAGCCACACAGCCCTTAAGTGGCAGAGCTAGGCGCTGTCTCCAGAGCCCATTCTGCTAACTGTATATTTATTGTCTCCATGATGTGAGGCAACATTCCCTTTCTATGAGGGAGCCCCAGCTCATCAGACAGAAAGGGGTTCACAGCCCTGCAAGAAAGATGGAAGGCTCTCCAGGCCACAACTTGTGGCCATTTTTAAGAGCACAGTTAGTGGCATTCAAGACATTCACAAGTTGTGTGACCGTCCTCACCAGCCACATCGAGAACTTTTTCATGTCGTCTTGAGGTCTCTGCCAGCTCCCCGTCCTCCTGCCAGCCTGGACCCCTCCCTCCCGCTGGTGGTGGGGAAGCAGCAGTGCAAACAGGCTTTCCTCTTCAGAGAGGGTATTAAGTGATCCACCTTTGAGCTTTGCTCTCTGCTTCAAGGGCCCAGAGCGGCTGTGCGGATGACGAGCTGTAACAATGGCAGAAAGGGCGCTTATCAGTCATACCTGGAGCTCGGGAACTCATAAAGCTTTCATTAGTTTTACATCAGTGACGGCTCAAGTCCTAGGAAGTAGATTTAGGCTGGAGGACGATGTCTCCATAAATCACCATCTCAGGACTAGGGCAATGGAGGGAGCCTTTTATAGGATTTCCCAGCAGCTCGCTGGGGGGGGGTTTGCTTTCTTGCTTCCTTTCTGACCTGATGTTGGATTCTGGCCACGTGTCCTTGGATGGAAGACGCAGTCCGAGGCTCCGAGAAGGGATTAGAAAGGGCACCAGAAGGCTCTCCCCTTTCCTGGGGTGCCGCCAAGCCTGCAGGCTGTAAGTCTTGTATTTGGGCTGTGTAGGTGCCTGCAGAGGGCTCAGGGAAACAGCTGTCTGAAGAACCCGAAGCAGCAGCAGCAGAGCAGAGAGGAGCTTTAAAATCTAGCTCTCACCAGAAATGAGAAAAGAAGATGGACCCTTTGGCTTGCTAACGAGGACAGTCATGATCACAACAGCGCTTAGAACAGTGCCTGTGGCGGAGACAATCCTCAGTGTGTGTTAGCTATTATTTTGGACATTTCTTCCATGCTAGGCACTTTATCAATGATTTACTATTGCCACCCTCCCAATTTACAGATAAGAAAATCGAGTCCTAGAGAGGTTAAGTGACTCGCCACAGATGATGCAGCTTCAAGTGGCAGGGCTGGGGCCTGACCCTACCCTACACAGCGGCTCCTTGTCCCTGGAGTGGAGGGGACAGCCTCTCTTGGGCTTGACTTTGACAAGGTCGCCTTCCCCTCTCTCAGTCACAGTCTCTTCCTCTCTAAAATAGAGAACCAACTTCTGCCTGGCCTGTGCCCTAGACAGGAAGTGGGAGGCGAGCCAGCCTGGGAGCACGAAGCCCGGAGCCCTGGGGGAAGACGAAACTTCCTCACGAGGCAGGGAAGCTGTCCCTTTCAGGAAGCTGTCCACACCTTTGATCTCATGGGCTCTTCCTGCTGTCTCAGGGAGACGTGGCTCATGATGCTTATTCCCATTTGACAGATGAGGAATTTCAGCCCTGCCCTATCCCTCCCTCCCCCGTACCCTCCAGGTCCAATCTCACAGCCCGTAAATGCCTAGACAGCCTGCAGGCAGGTCCTGGCTCCTACCGTGGTGCCACAGGCCAGCAGACAGCTTAGCCAGCACAGACGGACTCTCTGGAAGGCTGTGTCTCCAGTCAGGATGTCAGGGCATGGGTCCCTGCTGCTTTGTCTGTTTTCTGGGCAGGGGTCCTCTCAGCTGCTTCCCTTCTGCTTTGCTCTGTAGCTCCAGCCTCAGGCGCCCCCACCTCCACTTCCCACCCCTGGGCTGCCCTGAATGCTCAGACAGACTAATTACAAGAAACAGCAGAGATGCACTGGCAGAGAACCAGTGATTTGGGGACTGGGCCTCGGGACCCAGTGATGTTCGTCCGGTGCTGGCAGGCTCCAACGAATCAAAAGACTTTGAATTTCCTTCCCTCTCGCCTTGTCTTGCCGCTGGAGGCCGAGCCAGTGAGCGCCGAGCCCGAGGTGAGCTGCTGCAGTGTTTGGTGCGTCTGGCTCTGGAATGAGAAGGCTCCCAGCAAGCAGTGTCCCAGGAGAACGTTTACTCGGGAATAATCTGCATGAGGATTTATTTCCTCCTTGCTGAAGCGCTGGCTTGTTTCCGCTGGGTCTGGCAGGAGGAGAACTCAGCTCACAGATTTCAGCGAAGCCACTGAAGATTCAGATTCATCAAGCGCTGGCTGAGCACCTACTGAGTGGGAATCCCTGGGCCCATAGCTCTGCCCGCTCCATCCCATTTAGCCTTCCTACAACCTTCCCATTTGGGGATTCTTATTCCCATTCTACAGATGGGGAAGTTGAGTCCATCATCACTAGTAACACTACCAGCTGACATTTCCTTACTGCATTTACTGGCCATGGATCATGTCTACTCAATGAACTCTACCTGTATTAACTCACTGAATTCTCCCAACAACCCTATGAAGTAGATACTGCTATTATGCCCATTTTGCAGCTGAGGAAACTGAGGCCCAGTGAGGTTAAGTGACTGCCCCAGGTTACAGGGGTTGAAGGTAACGGAGCTGGGGTCCAAATCCAGGCCAGCTGGTACCTGGGACCACGTGGCAGAGCTAGAAATGAGGTCCAGTTCTTCGGTTCACACACAATTCATAAAAGCCACAGTTATTCTTGCCTTGATGCCCTTCACGCCCATGGGAGGGATGGGGTTTGGAGGGGTGGGGTCCCAGGTATTTAAGGATCCCAGGAGCTGTAAGGCCCACACGTGGCTGTGTGTAGTGAACAGGACATTTCAGTAGCAAGCTATGGAAATCCAACTTAAGTAGCTAAAAAAAAGGGGGGTCTATTGGCTCGAGTGAAAGGGGAGCCCAAGGGTGGCTCTAGGGATCAAATGATGTGGTCAGGGCTCACTGACTCTCTCTTGACCTCATTCACCAGAAGTTCTCTCCTCCGTCCTCAGGGCGAGGGAGGGTGGGGCTACATCCGTTGGCAGGCTAGGCACTGCTCAGAGACACCAGCTAAGGGGCCCGGTGGGAGCTGAAACCCATCCAAAGCTCTGCTCGCCAAGCTCTGTGCCCTGGTAAAGGCAGTGTTGGCCCAGAGGGGCAAGTTTCCTGATTCACCTGCCAGGAAGACTCACCTATTCTAATACATGTAAGATGCTCTATAGGCTACAGGTCACCCCGACCCCTCCTCCTGGTGCCCGAGGTCAGCCTCATACCAGCACCCTCTTCCCCAAACTTCGCAACTCCATCAGATTCACCCACTCGGTGAATATTTATTTTTATTTTTTGTGGGGAGGAGTTAATTAGGTTTATTTTAATAGAGGTACTTACGATTGAACCCAGGACCTTGTGCATGCTAAGCACACACTCTACCACTGAGCTGTACCCTCCCCCCTACTCGGTGAATATTTAGTGAAACCCAACCACAGGACAGGAACTGCCCTGCCCTTCCTGCAGCTGACATTCTGGTAAGGGTTCCAATTGGCTTAGCTTGGGTCATGTGGCCACGCTTGGCCCAATCACCGTTGCCTAGGGGAATGAGTCTATTCTGTGATTGGCCAGACGCCCATCCCTTTGAGGAGGCAGGCACTCGACTGACAGGCTCACCAGGACCACCTGCAATAGGGGTGGTTTCTCAGAGGAAGTAGGAGGACTAGGCTGCAGAAATAAGTGCCTCCCAAACTGTGGGATCCTGGGAAAATCATAGTCCTTCTCTTCCTTGGTCATTAGCCTTCCCATCTGTAGCAGTACTCTGAGAGGAGTGGGTCAGGGAGTCCCTGAGTGCTCAGCCACTGGCTCATCACAAGTGAAAACTCCCTCTGGTCCTGTCCGGAGAGGTCAGGAGTCAGGACTGTATACCCAATGTCAGCACAGTTGTGACTTTCAGTTTGAGGATGAAGGAAGTGTTGGGGCGTAGTGGGGTGCCAGGGGCCCATGTCGGGGAGTGGTTACTGAGTGGGGCTCCTGGTCCCTCTGATGGTGGGGAGGCTCATTGCGGGTCACAAACACTGAGTACTGGGTGCCAGGAGCTTCACCTGCCTTGTCTTATTTAAGCTGCACCCCTGCCAGGTAGGTGTCATCCTCCTCAGAGGGAGTCGGTAAGAGAAATATGCTCGCTCAGGTGTGCTGGCTCCAAAGGCCGCCCCGCCCCAGGCCCTGGGGCCCTGGGGCCACAGAGGCATGCGCCAAGCAGAGAGTGCCCTCCCTAAGCCACCTCTCCCGTGCTCAGTGAGGAAGCTCGTGTGGACCCGATTTCCTCTCCCCATCCCGCCTGCCCCTTTCGCCAGCCCGCCCACCCCTAGAGACCCAGCAAACCCTCCTGCAGCCTCACCTCGCACCATTTCCCCGACTCCCACTCACATCGTGGTGGCATCTTCTGGGTTCCTGAGCACTTTCCTATGTTCTCACCATCAAAGGATGAATCTGGTCCCCGAGGCCACCTCGTCGTCCCAGGACACCTGCCTGCCCAACCCAGGAGGAAGGTTAAGCTCCAGCTGAGCCAAGGGGCCTGTCTGCCACTAGGAGGAAGCTCCCAGCGTGGCCTTCTGCCTTAGGGTGCTGAGGGACGGGGCCCGGGTAGAGCTGACCGCCCTGGGGATGCCTTGCCAAGCGTCTTCTGGAGACAAGGATGTCCTCACAGGATGACCCCACCCGGAGACCGGGAAGCTCTGGTCTGTGAGATCAGCATCTCCATTATTATTTTATTTACTTATTATTTTTATTGAAATATAGCTTTCCTACAATACTGTGCTAGCTTCAGGTGTACAGCAAAGTGATTTGGTTTTTATATATATACAGGTATACATATACATATATACACACATACACTTTTTTTCTGATTCCTTTTCATTTTAGGTTATTACAAGATACCGAACATAGTCCTCTGTGCTGCACGGCAAATCCTTGTTGTCTATCCATCTCATACATGGTAGTGTGTCTCTGTCAATCCTATGCTCCTGATTTATCCCTCACCTGCCACTGGTAACCAGAAGTTTGTTTTCCATGTCTGTGAGTCTGCCTCTGTTTTGTAAATCAGTTCGTTTGTGTCATTTTTTTTTAGATTTCACATATAACTGATACCATATGATGTTTGTCTGTCTCTGCCTGACTGACTTCACTTAGCTGATAACCTCTAGGTCCATCCATGTTGCTGCAAATGGCATGATTTCATTCTTTTTTTTTTTTTTTTATGGCTGAGCATCTCTATTATTAAAGTGAGGGTCTGGAAGATGCCAGTGGCTGGAAAAGGAGCCCCAGCATCCAGGCTCTGCCTTCCCACCCCCGTCCACGCCTGCCGCTCACACCCGCTCAAAAGCAGAGAAGAGTGGGTGTGACTCAGAGCAGCGCACCAGATGGTTTTCCATTCCTCGTTCATTGATTCACCGCCTCCTTCGTTCAACAACTGTTTAGTGAGTACGTACTATGTACAAGCTCTGGGCCCAGTCTTGGAGACACCATGACGACCCCCGCTGTCCTGGAGTGTTCAGTCTTGTGGGGAGAGAGCGATGCGTAAGCAAGCAACTGTCAGGCTGGGGGTTAAGTTCCACCCCAGGGGTAAGTGCAGGAGAATCCGGGTGCAAAGGGGGGTACGTCACTCCTACCTGGGAGTCTTCTCAGGGGCGGGAGGACATCTCAGCTGAGACCTGAAGGATCTGAGGAGCTACCTCGGTAAAATGAAAAGTGTTCCAGCAGAGTGACTGGTCTGCACAAATGCCCAGAAGTGAGAGGGCATTGATTGATTGATTCATCCATTCAGTTAACAAGCAGTCTCCCAGCATCTGCTATGTGCCCAGCCGGCTTTCAGACGCTGGGGCTGGCTGCAGCAGTGAGCCAAGCAAACAGTACCCCTGCCTCGTGGCACTTTCATGCTAATGGGACGTGGCCATTCACTTAATCCAAAGAAATCTCGATGACACAGGGAGACATGTGGAAGGGACAGTCGCCTCTCCCCTGCTCAGAGTCCCCTGGCCCCCGTTCTCCATCCCCCTCCTGCCAAGCCTGGCAGCCAGCCCCCAATCCCCCCTGCACCAGTCAGCCGTGGGGAGGCCACTCATCCACAGGGGCAGCCCGTGCCGACGTATTAACAGCCAGGCCAAGCAGTTCTGCTAATTACAGTGACTAATGGGTTTAATTTACCTAGTAAGTGTCATGTGCTGTCACTCTGTTGTCAGAGCTCAGCCCCAGGGTCCGCCCCCTCGTCTCTCCCTCAAGCGGTGCCCACCTGGGTTCTTGCAGCCTCTTCACTGGTGGCCCAGGCTCCCTTGAGTCCAGGCACCTGCCTGCCCATCACCATGTCTGTTTGGGACCTGTCTGCTGACCCCTGGTGGCAAGGGGTGGAGAATCCTTCCCTGTTGCCACTGTAGAGGGCTGAGGGGCCATAGCTAGTAGGGGAAGGGAGACCTTCCCATCCCTCCAGTCACCTCTGCACAGGGCAGAGAGCCCCCCGATCTCTAGTTGTCCCCAGCTCCCCCAGCTCTACCTTGTCCCTGTGTAGCAGTCACCCTAGCTCAGGTCATTTTATGTGGTTTCCTATTTCATGATTACCTTCCAGATCCAGAGCATGAGCACCCTTGAGGACAGGGACCTTCTCAGGTGCTCTGTTTGTTGAATGAGTGAATGAATGAATGAATGAATGAAAGAGAGTCTCACTCCCACTGCGTGCCTCAGTCCTTATTACAAGATGTCTTTGGATCTGGTCCAAAGCCATCCTTTTCTTCCCAAATCCCTTCTCAACTCTCCTCCCAGATGATGCCTGTAGGTGACAGGTGGTCCCATGTCTCCATTCTGCAACCTGAGAAACGCAAGATCACGGAGCACAGAGACCGAACAGAAGCCAAGTCCTGACGATCTGATTGGAGCAATGACACCGAGACCAGTGTCCCCATTTCTGCGGGATGGGCTCAAGCCTCCAACCAGAGCTTCCTGTGACTGCGGTCAGTTTTCTGTTGCTCCCAGGGAGGGGCAAAACCTCCTTGTGATGGGCAGTCTTCTCACGCTGTCTAACCTGACTCCCTCCCTGTGCACCCAATACAGCTCTTTGTCAGCGTAGTTGGGCAGGGGGAAGTAGGGTCGGGCTGCCTTCTCGGGGGCAATCTAAGAGCTTTCTTCCACTTTCCAGGCCAATCCTAAGACCTGGTTCCTCCTGGCACTGGGAATGTCTTGTTGCCAAGCCTGCCCTAGCCTTGAGCTGTGGCATCAGCCTGGTCCCTCCCCTCCCCGCCACCACCCCAGAGCAGCTGTGACAAGCACGGCTGAGTGGATGGCCTCGGTCAGGGGAGAAGGGGGTGCCATTTGTTTTGTTCGTTCACTGCCACGCTTGCCTGAGTATGCAGCCGGCTGGCAGGATGCCCGAGGGAGCCCTTCCCTTGACCAAGCCAAGCATGACTGGTGCCAGGAGGAGAGGGGGTTCCGTGGGCATAGGGCTGGGTTTCCATTTCGCCTCCCGGCAGGGACAAGAAGCCTCACCTGTCAACCCTTCATCCCGATTAGAACAGGACAAAGGCAACGATGCAGCAGGAGGGACCGCAGCCAGACTGAAAGAAGGGAGAAAACACATCTATCCTCCTGGAAGGGAAGTGGGGAGAGAACCAGGATGCCATCCTAGGAGGGACAGCTCCAGCCCAACTGCTAGCTGTCTGTGACAGGCCAGAGCAGGTCACGTCTCGCTTGGCCCCAGTTCCTCCATCTGTAAGGTAGCAGGGGGAGGCCTGTGTGCACTGAAAAGCGAGGTTGCTTGTAGTTCTGGGGTCCCCCATCTATAACTCCTGCCCCAAGACACATCCAGGAACGGGGCAGGGTGGACCCCTGACCCCTCGTGGGGTGTCCGGCCCTTCCTGGAGATGCTGGCACCTAATGACCAGCCCCCTGCAGATCTGAGAGCTGCCAGGCCTCAGCGGGCGAGAGGCCAGCCGTGGGGCGGCCAGCCAGCCTAGTCAGCATGCAGGGCCTGCGCAGAGCGCTTACGTCATCTCTAGACTTTTCTATACATAGCATCGTGTCATCTGCAGTGACACTCTTCCAACTTGAATTCCTTTTATTTACTTTTATTTCATGTCTGACTGCTGTGGCTAGGACTTCCAGTACTGTGTTGAGTAAAAGTGGAGAGAGTTGACATCCTTGTTACTGATCTTAGAGGAAGTGCATTCAGCTTTGCACCGTTGGGTATGATGTTGGCTGTGGGTGTGTCATGCATGGCCTTTATTATATTGGGTTATGTTCCCTCTAGTCCCACTTTCTGGGGAATTTTTATTATAAATGGATGTTGAATTTTGTCAAAAGCTTTTTCTGCATCTATTGAAAGGATCATGTGATTTTTGCACTCCGATTTGTCAATGTGATGTATCGCATTGATGGATTTGTGGACATTGACCCACGCTGAGATGAACCCCACTTGAGCATGGTGTAGCATCCTTTTAACGCTTGTTATATTCAGTTTGCTAATATTTTGTTGAGAATTTTTTGCATCTAAGTTCCTCAGGGATATTGGCCTGTAATTTCCTTTTCTTGTGGTGCCCTTGTCTTGTTTTGGGATCGGGGTAATGCCTCATAGAATGAGTTTGGAAGTGTTCCTTCCTCTTCAATTTTTTGGAATAGTTTGAGAAGGAGAGGTAGTACCTCGTCATTAAATGTTTGATAGAATTTACCTGTGAAGCCCTGGACTTTGTTGGGAGTTTTTTTTCTTATTGTTACTGATTCAGTTTCATTGCTAGCAACTGGTCTGTTCAGATGGTCTATTTCTTCCTGATTCAGTCCTGGAAGATTGTAGGTTTCAAACACCCTCCCATTGTGGTTGGGTCGTGATTGCTGTGGGCGTGCTGGTGGGCAGAACTGGCCCCCAGCTGGCTGGCTGCAAGACACACTGGTGTGCAGGGCAGCCTCCCCAGAGTGGTCGCCACTTTGGAAGGGCACCAGTGCCACCCAGGGCTGCCCGCCAGTGGCTGGCGGGGGCAGGCAGGGTGGGCAGGGTGGTTCCTCAGGAGGATGCTGGGGTGGGGCACACAGGGTTAGCTACAAAGATGGAGAGTGACTGAATGCTGCCCGCCCACCAGCACTGGCCCAAGTAGGTGGTAGGAGAGAGAAAAATGGCGCTCGCCAGAACTTCCATCCTTGGAGAAGTTTCTGTTGGATCCCTGCCTTTCTGGCACATGCCCTGAAACTAGTCAATGAATCTCTTTTTCATATGACCCAGGTGCTTTTCAAACTGCCACCTCTATGCCGGGACTCGGAGCAAGTGAGTTTGTGTGCGAGCCCCTTAAGAGGGGGGTCTTGGTTTCCTTCCGCCCCCAGGCTCTCCCGGACAGGAGCTCTGCTGGTTTTCAAAGCCAGACATTACGGGGGCTCGTCTCCCCGATGCAGTTTCCCTGGGCTGGGGAGCCCGACAGGGGGCTGGACCCCCGACTCCCCAGGGGGCTGTCACAGTTGTGATGTCCGTCCTGCTTGTGGGTCACCACGCCAGGGGGTGGGATGTGACTGGGCCACTTCTGTCCCTCCTCCCCATCTTGACCCCTCAGCTGTAGAAGCTCTCTTCTGCTAGTCCTCAGGTCATTCCCACAGATGCCTGTTTTATATGTAGCTGTGGTTTGGGCGCAGATTGTCTGGTCCGCCCTCTTGATCAGGAGCCCTGCAAGAACTCGACTTCAACTCTCTCCAAACACAGCTGACTTTCCGCCTCTCTGAAGACCCTCAAGCACAGATCGCGCGCCTGAAAGCCGCATCCACCCGAGAAAGAGCCCTGCACGCTGAGAGAACATGGAGTCGCCAGGAGGAAACAGAGCCAGACACTTGTCCTCCTTCGGTTTCGGAGGGACGGTGTTGGGAATAATCATTCTCACTTTCGAACTTCCCGAGTTGAGCTGTTACTGGTTTATAATGAGGGCAACCTTTCTCTTATTTGTAATCCAGTGGCCCACGGGGTAGTTCACGTGACTGATGCAGATTTGATCTTTCAAATTTGTTAGCAGCAGGGACCTTAAGAAATGGAACACATTGTGGGTGTCAAAATGATGAAGGACAGTGTGGTCAGTTAGTGGTCTGGAACCAGGGAGGCCAAACAACTTATAAGCCTTGAAGATAGTTTGTACACCGCCCCCCCGCATGAAGAATTGTCCCTCCCAAAACGCCAGTGACACTCTTTTTCTGTCTTCATTTTTCCGGTATGCATATAGATGCACAGATTTACAACTTTAGAAGTGAATCCCTGTAGTTGAAATGGAAATCTCCTTACCAGAAATAAAGCCTCCCAGCTGAAAAACCACAGCAAGCACCACATTTCTTCAATGACCAGCACTTCTAAATGTTCTGGATTAGGACACTGCTGCGATTTTATTTCTGTTTTCCTACGTAAGCTACACTGGTATCAAACTGTCATCATGAGAATACAAGTCTGTTTGCAGGTAGACTAGCCTTTTCGTCCTTTACAAATTTTAAGAGTGACCTACCCTAAAGCGATGAAAATCTTAACTCTAGAAAATGGGAAAGCTGTTATTGACCGTATTAGCATTATTAGCATTCCTATCTGAAGTTGTGTTGTGAAGCAATTATAAAATGGGACCTTGTGGCTTTTTGGCAGCCTCCATAAGGAATGAGCTTGGGACCTTATTAGGAAATGTATGAGCAGAAAGCTCTCATGTGCTTTGTGCAATTCAACATCTTTATCTATTCACAGTAGGTCATTATTAACCTAATGAGCTGAGAGATTTGTACAAATAAATTATTACATTTGATACAAGAAGTGTAAATGGTACCTTGTTGTACAAATACACAAATTATTGTTTCTTGTTTTATGATATCATATGCACTGAAATCCACATGGAATGAATTATATATTTTACATGATATTAAAATCTGAGAACTGAATTTAAACATGTAGCTTTCGGCAGAAATGTTCTTCATTTGGAATTGTGCCACCGTGTTGTTAATCCTCTTGTTAATCCAAAGTTCATATATCTTCAGTTATTTTTCTTTCCTCCTCATTTTTCAGCCTATGATCTTAAGCACTCACTGAGACGACGTGAAGGTCAATTTAACCACGTCTCTGTAAATAGTGTGACCTGGGTTGAACTATTAGATCTACTTCAGGTAGTAAATGTTATTTTACTGCACACAGGCTTAAATCACAGATTTGGAAGGGTGCTTCCACATGGCCCAGAGTGCAAACATTTTCCCTTATTGTTCACATATGTTAAGTCAAAGTCACTTGTATAGAAGAAATCCTGGTAATATTTTAAATGTTAGTATGTATCGATTTAGGATATTTCCCACATGCTCAGCCACTGTTCTCTCTGGGATCTAGGATTGTACTGAATATCTTTAACATAGTTTCCAGACAGAAATGGGTGACAATATTCCACTGGGTGTATTTTCAATATGCATCTCAAAATATTTCCTGAATGTATACACTTTTTTCGACTATTTTCACATTTATGGTCTGCTCACACCTCCAAAGCCGAAAAAATAACGGTGTGGTAATTACATTGCTAATATTATTTAAATAATAATGTGTATACTATGCGACTATATACGGTCAGGTCAAAACAGGATGGTAACTCCCAAAATGCCTAATTCCCAGCAATAATAGGAAATAATTTGCCTTGTATACATTCATAGAGAACAGTAACATTTCTCCTCCAGTCACATTGTGCTAAAATAACACCTTTAAGGAAAGGCACAGCTGAGTCATGGCCTGCTGGCTCCTACTGAGATGCTCTCCCAGTGATTACCCTGGCTGTGTGTCTGCATGACTCCACATGACTGCTCTGTGCATCTGGGAGTAGGAGCAATTTTTAAGCTGCTGTTGAAGTATGAAAGAGTTGAGAATGAAAACCCCATTTATCATCACGGAAGCTCTCATAACCAAGAACATTGTCTTCAATAAAGTCTTACATGGATGCCAATATATAAAATACAGAGAAAAAAAGGTGTTCTATGCTTTTTTAAAAACAGGGCTAAAGGCCTCCAAAGACAAAAATCACTCTGTACTATTTTAGTTCAGCTGACAACAAGCATATTCAAGAAGAAGAATGATTTCATTTTTAAATGTATACAGATCTTAGATCTAATTCATTTTGGTTAAACCAACTTAAGTGGATGAAGTGAATTTAGATGAAGCCTCCAATCTCCTCTTGCTTTCCAGCATTTTCGAAGCTCCTAGTCTGTCAGGACCATGTTGAAACAAGGGGTTGCTGTCTTAACTCTCCTTGGAAAGGACATAAAGCATTGGAAAGGACCGTAACAACAGTTATAGTCGGTAATCTGAACAAAGACCTAACTCCCGAGTTGGGTGGATTCGCATATATTTAGACTTTTAGCGTCACTTATTAAAATCATGAGTTTTTGTTCCTTTCATTCCCTTTAAACCTTGGGCGAGGCTGCGGATTCTTGCTGTCACATTATCTGGTCTCCGCATTAAGCAGCACTCTTTCCGCTACTCACATTTAGCTGCATCTACTCTCCAGGCAGAACTCCGGCTGAAGAGGGCTCACACACCTCGTCGTTAGCTATTTGAAAGGAGATATACATGATTGGTGTGTCTAAGCATCATTTTCAGTGCCCAGTCTCACTGTCAAGAGTTCGATTAGTCGGAACATTTTATAGTAATTGTGTATTTCCAAGGTCTGCATTGCCTGTTGCACAAAATCTGTTTGACATGTTAGTATGTGGTTAATGCAGAACAGCTAATACACTGTTATGTTAAATGAAGGACTTGCGTAAAGATTGCAGACTAAGATCATGGTTCTTGCATGGGCTGTGTTGGCGTAGAGGACGCTCACTTCTCTGTCTCTCGTTTTGTGCATCTCTTACTGAGGCCACTGAGGACAGAGGGGAGAAAGAGGGGAACTAGGAACTGGGCTTCCAGGGAGCCCGGGTCTTCCTGGGACTTCAGGTAATAGTGATACTGTCTTCACAACACGAGCTGGCTCCAAAAGTGGGACCCATGCCTTCTCCCCTGTGGCCCTTATGTATTGCTACAGGTGACGCTGAGTGACCCATGTTGGATGGAGTGAGGGAGGAAAGGCCGAATGTTGACCTGCATTCTGATGGGGTCTTTTATTTCATTAGCTCCGGGCCTGCCAGGCTCACCAGGTGCTCCCGGGCCCCAGTGGAAGATGTAACCCCGAGGACTGCCCCTGTCCTCTCATGCCCGTCAGTGGACAGGTGGGAAGGAGACGCACCTGCAGACGGCTGGATTCCTGCTCGTCTCTCCTTGCCGCTGGCCCTTTCTTAATACTATCAAACCCATGTGATGTGGGGGTGACTTTTTTTTGTTTTGTTTTTTGGTATAAGCCAGACATTAACAGCAAAAATTGAAATCTTATTCCTATAGTAATTGTGATATCAGCATTTTTAGAATTTTTCCAAATTCATTCTGTATGTTTTGCTTCGCCTTCATTATGATTTTTATTCAGGGTGTTCTATGAAATACGCAAGCAGATCTTGATCCTTAGGTCTCCTTCAGGAGGAAATGACAGCTTGTGGTTTAGGTGACGGATGGTGATGTACGTTTCATAGCCTCATCGACTTGTATTTGGCCTTTGATTTCTGAATTTTAAAGTTTCAGGCTTAATGTTTTCTTGGTGTTTATATTTACTATCATTGCTAAAAATTTCATCAACTTTTTTTGATATAGTCCATTGCTCCTGCTGAATTTTTTGGACTACTTTTTTATAGCTTAAGAATTCTTATACCATCCTATATCCATTCGACTTATATAGAGAAATAGATAGGCAGTAAGAACTTCACTTCATAACTTATATTTTGGGGGGGAAAACCCATGTGACTGTTTTACCAGGGAGCCCCAAATCCTACCATAGCCAAGTACTGAAATGGTTTTGTTAACTCTGTGTAACGAGGTCAGTGCGAAGCAATCCCACCGGCAGGAACACATTCTGCGTAAGAAAGGAGGGAAGAGTCAAAGCCCAGCCCTGCGGTGCCCGCACCGAGCTTCTCACCCGGGAAACAGAAACCTGCCTTCCCCAAGAGGTGTTCGGTGGCGAGGGCACCAAGCCGCCTTTGGTCCTTGTGAAGCTTAAAAAGTCCAACGAGTCTTTGGGCCTTGTGTCCTTATTCTGACCTCATCACTCCCAGAGTTTAAGAACCAGCCATCAGAACAAAAGACGGGACTTGCAGCGATTGGAAAAGAAACGCCCTTGTTCTAGGGGCTGGTGTCGCACATGCGCATCCACAAGCTGCAGCAGGAGGTGCAGGGCAGGAAGGAGAGCCAGGGGACCGAATGTGCAGCCAGCACCGAGCCCAGAGCGTCCCCGCGCCCTGCAGGGGAAGCAGGCGCTATACAGAGCACATCCCAAGACCGGAAACGGGTGATCGCCAACCAAACGGCTAAACGGTACCCATACTGCCTGGCTGGACATTATTTTGAGAAGCTGTTGAGAACAACTGATTTCCTGAACACTGGGCCTGAGGATGTTGCTGAAATCTAAGCGGTGGGTCCCACGGACGCTGAGCGCCCTCCTGCCGCATGCCCCGGGGCCCACACTGGCCTCCTGGAAGCAGCAATGATGCCAAGGTGGCTGAAGCCACCCGGGGTTGGTTGCTTTTATCTCTTAATTGAAACGTGAGTTTAAAAGGCAAGCCCTTGGTTTGAGCTGATTTTCATTGTAGATGGACGAACTGCAGGTCAGGGACTTCCTACATGGCTGTGTTGTATAATACAACCTTATCCTCATTTCGTGTTGAACGATGTTGTGTATTTCAATTTCAAGTTTATTTACTCTCTTTTCCAAGGTCATTTCATTTATTTCAAGTGTTTTTAACTTTAAATTTATTTTCTTCTTAATTTGATTTCCTGTGCAGTACCTACAATGGTGCTGTTTCAGACTTTCACAATCAGAATATAAATATGCATTTTCTTAGTAAAATGATCATTTACCCCCCAAAAATGTACAGAGATCTAAAATCTGGTGCTATGTGTATATCTTTTCATTTGTTGAGCTTTAACTTGTTGAATTTTCTGAAAGCTTACAACACATCTGCCACTCATTAATTTACTTGAATTTGACATAAAGCTAAACATTTCATGTTTTGAAAGGTTTTTTTCATATTAATTAATAGTTTGTTGATCTTTCACCTTTTTGCTAATCCAGAAGTATTTATTTTAGCATTTTAATGTTTTCATGAACTATTATTGCGAATGGTGATCGGTGTATTTTTGTTTTCTTTGAGTCGATCCCTTCACATACATAAGAAGACTTAATTCAATTTCCTGTTTTATAAATTCTGCTCATTTTACTCCCAGAGGATATGGCCTGTTATCCTTTCTTACAAATTGCATATTTAGGAACTTTTCTTTTTCTAAATTCCACTCATGCTGGGCCGGTTTATTCTGGTTTCAAGAACCTGAATTTATTCTGGTGATTGATTGGAGGAGCAGGGGAGTAGACTGCTATATGGTGCATTTCAAAGTAGAGCTGTCACAGTGACTGAAGCTCTTTTTCTTACAACTGACACGTGTGACTCCCTCTCCCTTGGGCGTAACCAGAGGAATGGAGCTGTGTCACCGGGAGCATCTCCGCTCAGCCTCCTGTATATTCATCCCCGCCTCTATACACATGACACGCAGCAAAGAGCACCAGGAAAGCCTGGGCCCAGCTGATGCCACGCCAGGTAAAGCGGAGCTATGGCAGTTGCCTAATTCTTTTAACAAAAAGTAAGTAGATAATTAAGGCCCCAAAGGAGGGTGTGACGTTTTCCCCCAGCTTGGTGGCCGGCAATTCTCTTGTATCATTCTGTTCCATTCCAATCCAAAACATTTGTTTATTTTCACACAGGTGGCAGTAATGCCCACAGCAGGGAAGAAGAATGATCAAATTTCCTGAATTATCCCTTGTTTGGACTCCAGACAGGTGTGTTTAAATACAAAATAATTATAGGCCATGATGACAATAATTAAAACTGTGTTTGCCCTATATAAGCATGTTTGAATTCCAGTCTAACATTTTATACCAAGATCAGTTAACACTGTCAGATATAAATCTTTCTGTGCAAATAGCAAAATATGACTTCAACTAATATCTATGGCCTTTGGAATCTAAAGAAAAAAGGAAGAATAATTCGTGAGTTTATTAATGGTTCTTTCCTACTGAAGACATTACCCATTTTTTCCCTAAAATCATAACAAAAACACAGCCAGTCTTAACCTTTGAAATTTTTCACCTTGTGATCAAAGTAATTTAATTAATGATCTTAAAGCAATCCCATATGCTTATTGCTATGTTTCGTGACATTGTTGAAACTTTACATTTTTAGTCACTTTTATTATAGAGCTTCACTATTTATCTTGAGATATGTTGTCTGTAAAAGATGTCATTTGATGTTTGGATGATAAAATAATTTTTTTATGAATATGTTTTAGGAGTGAAGTAAGATTTAGCTTTTCTGCAGTGTTCCTCATCTCTTGAGAACCTGGGATCTACCTCCTTTTGTCCACAAGATGGTGTCTAAAGCAATTTGTATCAGAAGACATGAACAGACTTGCAGAAACACAAGGCTGGAGACAGTTGAGTGGACAACAACTAAGTCAGACTCTTTGCTTTTACACTTACTCTTTTTTACTTTGGTAAATAATTTCTTTCTTGCTAATTTATGTTTTGTTGTTCTGTTTCGTTAATTTACACTTTTCCTCATTTTAAGTATCTTTATGAAGCCGGCACAATAACCTTTGATCTGTTGGCTGTTTCGATTTTATTTCTTCAGTGGATCTGCATGCCTCGTTAACTTGCGAATTTACTGTTTGTAACTTTGTGCTACCCTCGTATTTTAGGGGCTAACATGGAAACCCTTGAGCAATCTTCCTACCTTCTAAACAGGATAGCAAAGTCTCTTTTGACAAATAAAAAGAATTTAGCTTCCCACAAGTAGATCATTTATAGAATTAGACAATGTCCAAATCCCCATATTGTTCAAAGTACTTAAAATTTTACAATTAGATTTGTATAATTTATATCTTTCTAGAAATGTGTCAGTATTCAAAATACCATTTAAATTTTCTTAACATTGGTAACAATATCCTGATACTGAGAATTTCTAGGTTAAGTTTGATGCTTAACTTTTTGCAATTAATTCACAGAATAGCTTTGCAGATTTGTTCATTGCTCTTGTTTTTAAGTTATTTTTCACATTTGTCCATGTCCACCTTCTTAAGACATACAAAGGTTTATTGTCACTGTTTCCCAGTGTTCTCTCTTAATACTCTGGTGTGGACGACTGGACCCCCTTTTATCCCACTGTCTCTCACACAGATTACACAGCCGTCTAGGAGGGAGATGCAGACAGAAATTGAACTTGTGTCTTGGATGCCTGTTAGCTCAAAGCAACTTAGCCTGTTGAGCTGCACTCACTCATTAGTTGGCTGGTAAAGGCAGCAGTCATGACATTAAATTTGTTTAACTTCTGGGAATCTCAGGAACCAAGACATATGGATGACTTCAGTTTCCTCATGTGGTGTAGCTGGAGCTGTAACTCAAACATTTCACTCAACAAAATCACGCCAGAGGAATGGGTCTGTTTAGTCAGACTGAATGGAGAACCAGATGGACCCAGACAAAACTCATCCAGAGAAGCAGACCCAGAAGAGCAAACATTCACCTCCAGGATCAGGCAGGCTCATAAAACCGAGCCAAGCCTAAGAAAATCTGAATGGAAAAACTGTCGTGTTCAGATCCAACAGTGAGTGATGTGGGTTACAACCCCAGGAGTTAGTGACTTGCTTCCTGAATTTGTCAAAAGTGAATATTAATGAAGTAGGAGTCACTACATGTAGGGGGAGGTTCAGTAAGATTGAAGATTCTCGGAAGGGTGTGCATTGTCCAAGCATAATAAGCATATGGGTGTAAAGATGCTAACACGTTACAACGTTTGATTTTGCTGCATTATTTAAAATACATTTTAGGGTTAAATATTTTTCAGTGCATGGATGTATTTAAATTCAGATTATTTTATGGCATATTTTATAACTATTTATTTTAAAAATAGCATTTAGGATGCATTTTTCGGCCCATTCTGTTTGTTCTCTGGCCTCATCGAGCTACTTAAGATTGAATTCAGCATATTCATGCTAAGTGGAGTGGCACTGGTTTTATTCAAAATCGCATGTGGATATAATGCTCTGAGGCCTTGATTCCTATGTTTTTGATGCATAATGAGCTTGTCACATATCTCAGCAGTAAAGGATTTGATCCTAAATCAGGGAATTCTGAGGTGCAGCTGTTAACAGCCTTTCTTCTTTGGAAGCGCCACACTGCGGTCCATTGCGGTGGGTCCCAACCACAGGGAGGCTCCAAACACACTCACACACCAGGGACACCACGCGTGAGCCACACCCGTGTTTGAGGAACATGCAGCTTGGCCTGTTGCAGGGTTTATGTTTATACCATGCTGGCCATTTATACTTTTGTTTATCACATGAACCAGTGCTTAGCTCGAAATATTGAAGTTTATAACCCGTCTCTGTGGCAGCTTATAAAAAGCCTGGTCTGATGATTGGGGATGAGAATTAAAAGCAGAAACAAAAGTCAGAGAGCAGCCAGTCCTTTGTGACTTGTGTCCCACAAAGTGATCTTCTCACTAAACCACGTGGCCTGAGCAAGAAATATTACAAGGAACTTATCTCAAATATAAGCCCTTCCATCGCTAGCGATAAGGCAATAGGCATTGGGTCATTAAATCCATCGCTTTTTTCCTTAACTGACATGAATCACATCGAAACACGCCAGTGGATTTACATGTCTGCTCAGACCAGGAAACGATTTACGTGGTTCTTAACTATTCTCATCCTGGGGTCCCCTTAGGACATAGCGAGTGAGCTGTGTGCTCTCTAGGGAATATTCTGAAGTCTTTTCACACAGAAACTTTCAACTTGGAGGCCAAAGACAAATTCAAATAAGTCTTAGAAAGAGAGTTAGATTCTCGGAATGAAAAGCAAGACGTGAAGGCACGTGCAGGGGAAGGTTAGCCCGGATGCCTGTTTATCAAGATCGAAACTAGGGTCAGTCAGTATCCTCTTTCTGGTAACCAGGTCTAACAAGCACATTATACTCCCTTTAGTTAAAGAGCATTTGAGCACACGTATTTATAGTCTTGTATTCTTATAGTTAACCAATTTTGATTTACAACTTACTGAGCCATATACATTAATACTGCCATGTCCTGGGTCACACGCTCACTAAAAAAGACCAAGCATGCGACTGAAAAGTGTTTCTTTTACTCTATGAAAAGAAAGAGACACCTATATTTACTAAATGCAAATGCTTTTTCTAAAAAGATATTTTCAATAATGTATGTCCATTCCCTGTCTGTAAACAGCAAGATGACTAGTTTGGGAATATTTTTTTCCTTATTGTTGCTTTTTCATGCCTTTTTCCAGGGCCATCAGAAAATGTTAAAAAGCAATTTTCTGGATATTCGGTATGTTGTATGTATTTCTAGTGATCTTCCCTCTGTATTGGTCTGTTTTTAAACTCAGAGACGTTAGACATCAGAGATGCTGTAATAGCCTAATAATAAAATAATAAAATAATAATAATAATACAATCAGAGGTGATCTTCCAAAGCAGGGATTTACACGAAGCTTGATTCAGGTTGCAGATAAATCAGATTTTATGTATGATGTTGAAGAATAACAGTATTTGTTTAGTCAGCTTGAAATATAGTGTCCACAAATGATCAAATCAGTCATGTCACTGATATGACGACTCATTCGTACTCTTCTGCTAGACAAAGTCAATTAGGCCAAACTATGATGGAGAATTTATGTGCTCAGTCATGCTGGGATGTGATTTCCATAATTCTTAACCAATCTGTCAGACATTCGGGATGAAAATCGTATCATGATACCATCGAAGCACTGATTAGAAATAACTCAGAACTCCCTTGCCCTGGAGGAAGTAACCTGCACGTGTCTCGCCACCTGGGGTTGCCCGCCCACCCCTCTGTAGGTGACCTTTCATCCACCTTTGAGAAGTAGCTCAGAGGTTTTGGAGATTTCTGTCTTGCTAAAGAGAGCTATTTGGTCTCATTCAAAATCCACCAGCCCTCTTTCCTGGAGATTTGCGGGCTACTTGTCCTTGCAGTTTCTCAGTCCAGAATTTACTGCTTCTATAAACGACTTCAGCTAACTGGATTTATAACAGATCGTTCCCACCGTCTGGAATCTGCTCATTTTGCACAATCCATTTGTAAGTGGTCGTTTCCAGGATTGCTGTATCTGTAGGAGCCATTGTACTTCCTTTTGTCTCTCAAGTTTGTAAAACAGACAAAGGAACTTTTTCTTTGAAATTTAATTTTTTTTAAATTTTCTTATGAGTCGGATATTACAGAACCGAGAAACATGTATTTGGTTATTGAATAATTTCTCTTCTGTCGTATTTGATTGTGTCACTCCAGTTAAAATAAAACCACCCTGGTGAAATGACAAGGCAGTTTCTTTGCATCTGTTTGTCTGTCACAGGACCTGGAAAGGTCTGCCACCTCCTCTAAAGACCCTTTTAAGCAGTTGTAACAGATACCTCTATTTCAAGGATCATCTCTTCCACGCGCAGGAAGAGCGCCCTTCCCGGTGGTGAATGGCGCTGATCTGTGCGGTCAGGCTGCGCGCGTTCCCCTTAAACACAGTCCACGCCAGAAGCACAGGCCCAGATGCCGGGAGCGGTTTTAAAGAAACCCAAATATATATTATGAAATGATTGATTTGACCAAACAAATGGGACTAAAAATTTTAAATGTGTAGAAAGTACACATGAGGAAAAAAAACACCAAAAACCCTCCCTTCCTTTGACTTGAGAGAACGGAGTTCCCTGAACTCACGGAAGATGCCGACTACTCTGAGCAACGCGCTCTGGCCCAGGACAAGTCACAGGCACCGCGACACAAAATTCATCTATTAAGTCTGATCGACAGTTAATGTAGATGTTGATAAAACAGCAAGCCGACGTGACTGTGTAAACGGTAATGAAGGGCTTTGAGTGGCCAGGCGATACCCATCTTATTGGTAAGAATGCGGCGCTCCAGCTGAGCTGCCTTTATAAGAAAAATGGCAGAAGATAAATCATTTCGCAGCAGTGAAGTTCTAAATAGGAGGGCACTAACACAGCATTGAAATGAAGACTGTGGTTTCTCACCTAGAAACCAAGCAAGGCTAGGCTGAGGGGGTCCATGAGACCTCAGACATCACATGCAAACATATTTATGCATATGCACTTGTGCATTTTTGTGGGATACAGGTTCATATTCCATATGTTAGATTTCATATCCCATGTTTGTTAGATTTCAAAAAAGTCCATGCAGGCCTCCCCATCACCCCGAGCCCCCACTCTCCAACCCCCACCACACACACACACACACATATAAAGAACTTCTGTCATGGTAACACCCTCCCAGGAACAGTAAGGGCTTTTTAATTTCTCCATAGAAAAACAGTATTAATATTACAAGCATGCCTACAGAAATACCAGTAATTGAAAAAATTCTAATGTCTCTAAATCAGCTCAGACTTCTTTTCATTGAATATGACTAAGAAAACATGCAAGGTTAAGAAATCGTATTTATTGCTTCTTTGGTACAACCAGAGATGCTACCTCAAACCTTTAAAATAAATAGTCTCATCAATAAAACTTATGAATGGTAGGATATTAAAATTCCTTCTTTGCTTTCACATAGAAGAGCCCAAAATATTAACAGGTTGGAGATGCAGTACAGTTCAAAAAAATCCACGCCGACTGTGAAAACCACCACAGCTGTAAGGAAGTCACTCCATGTGGTCCAGCCTTCCCTGCAACTCCCGAGCGCGCACACTGATGGGGAGTTTGAGCACCGATTCTATCATCCGTAGTGGGGTCTCTTGGTACCTAGTCCGGTAATCCTCTACAGCGCCGGAACAACATCCAAATACAAAAGGAAAGTAACCACCGCAGTTGAGGTATCCAAACCGTTGTTCTTGCTTCCTGGCGCAGTGGCCCACAACGTGTATGCACGCTAAGGCCTAAGGTCCTGGGGACAGGACTGTAAATTTACTACAAGGGAGGGGTTTTGTTTGTGCCACTGACGGCTCTGCTGGCTCCCGTCCACAGGAAAGGAAAGAGGATTTCTGATTGTCAGGTGGGTCTTCAGAATAAACCTGAAGGTGAGGCACCGTCCCCTTGCCCTCGCTTCGGGCAGTGCTTCTCTCCCAAGCTTCCTCTCCAAGCGTGGTTTACGCCGACAGCGGTGCAGCGCTAAGCCTTTCACTAGTCAGGACCTTTGCTAAATGCCTGCTGACCAGCCTGCATGGTGCAGGAGGCTGGCTCGCAGAAAGCAGGAGGGCCAGGAGGTCCTGGGGAGCCAGGCACACCAGGGATGCCCGCCACCCCTGAGGGGCCTCGCTCACCATCCCGGCCATTCCTCCCATAGCTGGCAGGACCCGGGTCACCTGAAACACACAAAAGGTTGCACACATGAGCAGGACACCCCTCGTGGCTGCAGACTGGCAGGAGGCACTGGACCTCCCACTGTCCAGCAGCGTGTACAAATGGCCTTAATAAATGTTTTTGCAGAGGGCAGGGCATAGCTCAAGTGGTAGAGCACGTGCTTAGCACGCACAAGGTCCTGGGTTCAATCCCAGGTAACTCCTCCAAAAAATAAATAAGAAACCTAGTTACCTCCTCCCCTCCAAAATAATTTTTTTAATGCTTTCGTAAATGATAGAGGATGACTAAAGATGATGATGAAGGTGATGATCCTTAAAGCTATTTGTCTGAGGTTTTGCCCTGTAAAAGTGGCCAGAGGGAAAAACTAGCCTTCCCATAACAGCTTATCAGCTTCTGGTGAGCCCTGACCTGGGCTCCAAGGTGCTCAGAGACTATTCTGTGGGAACCTAATTTTGGGGTGACACTAAGTCACATTCAAGTTACTCAAGAACTCCATTAACAAATATCTAAAAACTGCTTTTCAACTCTTGCGAAGAGAATGCCCAGATCCAGAGTGTTCTCATTCTGCCTTGCTGGCCTCATGGGTGTGTTAGCTACACTAACTGCCTGATGATTTTACAGTTTTCCAAAATTTCAAGGACCTATAAAATGTTATTGCCAAACATTTCGTTTTTCTTAAAGTGAACATCGGTGTCATTCTCTGTACTAACACTAGAGGGCAGTCGCGTTACACTGATGGAGGCTCAACGTGCCAGGACCCTTCCGAGGGCTCTAATGACGCTGCGGAATCACAGGGACTGTGCATACAGGCTTAAAAAGAACATGGATACATTTCCAGCATTAATTAGAGAATTTCTTACATGTCTCACTTTGTCCTGCGCTACCTTTTGTGGTGTTAGACAAAGCACACATGTTTAAGGAATTGGTGTATTTAGTGGTTTGCTCACTTAAGATCCCCAGGACTGAATAAAACAGTGGAAATTGGACAGCTGTGGAAATAGGATAAATGACTACTGCTAGACTTAAGCTTCAGAGGTGCCCTTTGCATTGGGGGATTTTTTTTCCCACTCAACATTCACAAGCAAAGCTCACCTACCTGCAGATTTTGCGCAAGAAATCTGGTCTCGTGGCCTGGTGTGGTGAGCACCACGTTCCTGGTGGTCCACACACGACTGTCATTTCTGACTCCTCTCCCCGGTGTGTTTAAATGCACAAAGAGAAGTCAAGACCCATCCTTAAATATGTTTTCCTAAAATCCCCAGAGTGCCAATGAACTGGTCCCCAGTGGACAAGTTTGGGGCAGCAGGCAAAGAGTAACTCTTGATGGACAGCTCGGTCAAGTGACGCCACGAAGGGTTCTGGTGAGAGATGGAAGGTAGGGGCAGGGATCGGGGTCTAAAGCCCCACAGATCCCGCTCTGTGTGATCTGCACAGCTCTGTGAGAGACAGAAGAGGAATCAAGACACTGAGAAGCTATGGGACACGCCAGTCAGATGATGCCTCGGAGGCAAGACCAGCTCATCATATACCCGCCCAGCCTACCCATCCTTTCATCCACAACGTGAACCTGGGCATACGCACATCTGCCTCTGTCACTCACCTGAGTTCTTTGTTGGGGCCTGGGACCTGCGTTACGTCTGTCTCTCTTCAAATATAAAAGGAGGAATGACAATAGCGGTAAGAGCTAAATTCGCAGAACGTCTGCTACAAGCCAGGCACCATTCTAAGTGCTCTACAGGTACGAACACATCCACAGGTCCTCCCGAATGAGGCCGGACGGTAGATGTGGTTATTCTCTCCCCCATGCAGAGAAGATGCTAGCGCACCGAGAGGCAGCGCAGCTGAAAGTAAGTAAAAGGGCAGTGTGTACACCCGGGCAGCCGGGCTCGAGCCCGCACTTCTCACCTGTCTGCCCTCCTCCCTCTGGCCGCGAGGAACTCACTGATGGTTTCTGTGACTTTAACACAGCAGAGCACGAAGGCCAAAATGACAGTCCACAAAATGGTGATAACAATGACCTGTGGTCCGTATTCGGCAACGGACCAGCACAACCCCAAAGGGCACGTAATCTTTAACACTGAACCAACTAAGGGGTAAGGAGGAGAGACAGAGAACTAAAACTGTCCAGAAAGGATGAAGGAATTCTGACCACTGGATAGACAGTAAAGGTGTCAGTGCCGTTTCTTCAAATCCATCAGCTGTATTAGCACCAAGAAGGACCAAATGGTCTTCTCACTCAACAGGCTGAGTCCCAAATCTAACAACAGGGACAACAAAGGTCGCAGAATACTCTGTTCTGCAGGCTCTTTCCTTTACATGAGATGTATATGTATCTAGAATGTTCTGGACAAGGTCCCGAACAGGGCCCTGCTGAGGGTTCCCTCAGGTCCTGAAGTCCCACCCCTGTTAGGTTTGGGAGAGACCAGAAACCACATTGTAATCCCATTTCAAGCTCTAACAAGGAAATTAAGAATGGCCCAGCCTCTCTGAGGACAGTGAGCTGGTGACACGATCTGCTGTGACCTAGCACTGTGCATTCGTGGTGCGGAGCTGGAGATTTCACGGAGGGAAGGTCTGAGGGGTCAGGAGTAGCAGCATCTTCCTGCTGAGCGACAGCCAGGAAGAGGCCACCAGGGCCGAACCAGGGCCCAGCTCTGCCCCCCACCCACCTCCACACACAGAAGTGGGTTTGCTACGTTTCTAGCAGTACCACGCATGAACCCGGACTGAGCACAGACGGTGGCCAGAAACCGCCCTAAGCACGTCAGGTGGACTGCTTCTTTCCCTTTCATTCTCAGAATTACGCTCTCCAGGAGATGGGACTGTTGATTATCATCTTTGGTAAGTGGGGAAGCTGAGGCACTGAGCAGTTAAGAACTTGTCCGGTGTCGTGAAGCCAGTTAGTGACCGTCAAGATGTGAGCCAGGCGTCTGGACTGTGGGGCCCAAGCTCCCAGCAGCCCCGTTTCAGAGCACTCGCTTTAGGGGAGAAATGGCCCCCAAAACTCTTGCTCAGGGACTTGATGGATTGGGAAACTGACAGCTGAGCATGTTTACGTGCAGACAAGGGGATGTGAGCTGACGGAACACCAAAGCCCCAGCTGGGGCCTCCGGAGAAGTGAGAAATACCCTGTGAGCCAGTGTGCCAAAGCCCTGGGGAAGTGGCATGCTTTGGAAAGCTAGCCTTAATTTAAAAAAATAATAGTAATAATCTGTAATCTGGGGCAGGGGAGGGTACACTCAGTGATAGAGTGCATGCTTAGTGGGGTTCAATCTTTAGTGCCTTCAAAAAAAAAATCTGCTACTCTGATTTTTCACTAAGTGATGTCAAATATCCTCTCAATGAAAATGTAACCAAAACCCCCAAAAGGAAGACCAGATTTCCTAGTGGTACCAGGAAGAGAGGGGCACGGGCTGGTAAAAGGCAGAAAGGAAACCCAAAAGGGAAGGTGTACGAGTCCTGAGATGGGGAGTCCATGGAACTTTTTAACAAATCAGATTTAAGTATTAACTCCAAGAGCGGCCATAACAAATTTTTTTTTTCATCAAGGAGACAAGATTAGGGCCAGGAAGAGCTGCCAGTGACAAGCTTGTCCTACCTTACCGTCTGCCCACACACGGATGGACTGATGTGCTAAAAGGCTCATCAGCGGAGCCCCCTCCCGTCACCGCACAAACCCCAGGTGAGTTACCGCAGGTGGGAAATAGCGCCCCTCGTGGCGGCCAGGGGCACTGCGCACATGCGAGAGGCTCTTTAATCTCCGCATTCTTAAACTTATAATGTGGCTCATCCACAGGTTTTTTTAAAGTAAGGGTCACCAGAAACAATCATATGTTTTTGATAAAGTAAAACCTTGCCAACCGTGCACGTTGCTGGTCCAAGAACAGTTAAGTGATTTGTTAACAAAACGGGAGGAGAAATTGTAAGGCTCTTATGGGATTTATAACCCACAGATAATTAAGTAAATTGCAGTGATGCTATTGCATCAGCTTTAAAACCTCCTATTCCTACTATTGATAAAGGAGAGGAGCACTCAGTAAAGTCTCTTTTCCTCTTCTCTCTTCGAAACGTCCATCAATGAATCCAGACTCTATATTAAAATCTTCTCTTGGCCTCATTTAACTCCAACCAGATTTTCTTTCCTTTTCCAATCATAAAAGCCTCCCTTCCCAATCACAATCATCGATTTGTGAAAACGTCTCGACAGGCCCATGAATCAGTCTTAGAAAAGCAGTGTTTGAGCTCTCTCCAAATGTATTTGTATTAAAAAAAAAATCTTTTAAATGAGAAAATCCCAAGGTGCAATGAAATGGATAATCAGAAAGCAATGATGTTTGGGGTGGCAATTAAACCCATGATTGAATATGCAAGCCACCGGCAGAATTAGAGAACCATCTTTTCTTTCTCTAGATTTCCTTTGACCGAGTTTTCCAAATCCACTGTGGGAGTGTGTACCACCCTCCTCCCTCCTTCAGCACAAGCCCCCTCCCCTGATTTGCCTCCCCGGGGCTTCGGGGACCTTCCTGAGGCATGGCCCCACAGCGATCGGGGAGTTTGCTGGGAGGCTGCATGCCATTCACACTCTTAGGTTTCTTCTGTGTTGGACCTGGAAGTCATCCCCCAGTGGACGAGCAAGCGGCCATCGAGACTACGGCCACAGAGCAACCAGTGTGGAAAGAGAACAGACGCCCAAGGTGAGAATCTGGGCCCTTCACACAGAGGCTACTCTGTCACCTCAGTTGACCCAGCTGGGTATGTACCTGTGTGTGGCTTCTGGTGGCCAGGGTTAGAAATGTCCAGGTTTATTTATTTTTGCATGTGGACTTCTGGACCTTCTGTATGTTTGAAGGAGAAGCTTTTAAAATAACATTTCAGTTAACTCCCTGGGCAACACAAACAATTGAAACTTGGTTTCATTTTCCTGTGGCTCTTTTTAAACAAAGAGGAAATGAGCAGCTGGGGTAGAAATTCACTCAGAATTTTGTTAAGTGCCTTGTGGCTGGACTTTGACACTATTTTTTTCAGTATTTATTCAAGAAAGTTATGTGTCAGGTGGGCAGAGGGTATAGATAGCTCAGTGGTAGAGCATGTGCTTAGCATGCATGAGGTCCTAGGTTCAATCCCCAGTACTCCATTTTAAAATAAAATAAAATAAATAAGTAAATAAGCAAGCCTAATTACCCCTAAAAAATAAAGTGCTGTTTCAAGCCCTGACATGTATTCTCAAAGAATTCAGACATGATTTACAGATTATCTAACTCTTCATTGAAGGTGGTCTTGAAAAATCGATGCTAGCCATTATTGTTATGTGATAAACTCAAGTAATCAAAGAGCAATTCTGTGAAATATTATTCTATTCAGACTACCCACTTGCTACCAATTTCCCCACCTCATACTTACTTGGGAGACCTGTAGCTCTGGGCCCATCTTTGGGACCTCTTCCTGGAAGGCCACGATCACCCCTTTCTCCCATGTCACCTGGATTTCATTAGAGAAATGTCATTTTTCTATGTATCTATAAAAATAAAGTTCCATATTTTTAAACTTAAAGCAAAGCCTACATTCAGAAATCAAAAAGTTACGATGTTGCTACAAACTAGATTGTAGTAAGTATGTAGAAAGGCAAAAATCAAGTTAATTATTTTAAGAGGTCTAAGGGGAAAAAATCAAATGATTATATGCCTAGATGCTGAAAAGACACCTGACAATTAAACATGCATTCCTGATACAACATTCAATAAAATAGGAATCTAGCTACTTCCTCAGCATGATAAAGTATATCTGTCTCAAACCCTAGCTGGCGTGATGCTTGATGCGAAACACAAGGAGCAGCTCCACTCCAGTCAGGATGTTACAAAGATGTCTACTTTCTTACTATTATTTATTATTTGGTATAAGTTACCCTTGTTCTTGGTGAGGCGGGAAGCCCCATAAAAAGACCGGCAGGACCCCCAGGCAGGGCCACTACTCTCCTGCCAACACCATCCCGTCCCCTGGCCCAGAGGCTCTATCTCACTTTTTGCCTCTGAAACGGCTTACTTACCCCTAAAATTCTATTGCTTCCCTGAGCTCACTTCTGATTGGTTATTTCCTTCACTCCTGTTTGGTTATTACTCTCACTTCTGATTGATTCACTTCCCTAACTTCTGATTGGTCCACTTGTAGTACTTCATTTGCATGGAGCTCACTCCTGATTGGTTATTTCTCTCACTCCTGATTGGTCTATTTCCACAAAGCTTGTTCCTGGTTAGCCAACTTCTGTTATACTTTATTTGCATATGATGTTGCAAAGTGTAAAACTGGCAGCCTATAAAGGCCTGTGTAAACCTACAGACAGGGTCCAGAGCTTGGAGTGTTAACTCTTCTGGGTCTGCTGGCGTAATAAACCTGAGTTCTCCAACTCTCCGAGTGCTGCTTGGTCTCTTCCCCGGATCCAGGTTGCTGTCACAACTGAGCTGTAACACTGAGCTATAACACATTTTTCTGCAACATCGGATGATATGACTGTTTATCTTACACCCTAGAAAATCAACTCAAAATCTTCTAGGAACAATAAGGGAATTCAGTAAAGGAGCAAGGTACAAAATTAATATATGAAAATCAATAATTTTCACATATACAAACAATCAGTAATAAGATGTAGTGAAAAAAAGATCCCATTTGTAATAGCAACTAAATTATTAAATAACCAGGAGTAAGTTTAATCAGAAATATGCAAATCCAACCTGGAAAAAAATTTAACAGAAGATTAAAAACAATCTAAATATCCATTGAAGGGTTAAATATATGGTGGTATTTTTTTATAGAGTAGAATACTATGCACCTGTGAAGAAGAACCAGGAAGCTCTTTGACATGATCCCCAAGACATTGTTAAGTGAAAAAAGCAAGGGCCAGACCACTTACTAAAGGACAATACGATTTGTTATTAAAAGGATGTAAGAAAATATATACATTCATTGATCATCACGGATATGGATATTTAGGAAGCTAATAATAGTGATTACTTAATAGGATAAAGGAATTGAGGCAGATGGGAGACAGGGCTGGGAGAGACACGCTTCACTGAATATCTTTTTATACACTTTAAAATTCGTGAACAGTGTAAATTTAGTATTACCAAAAATGAATTAATGAATTTTTGAAATTTAGAGGGTGCTGTCACAAGGGAGTACATTTCAATTCTGCCTCATTATTTACAGGGAATAAAGGAAATCTGGATTGCAACCAACCATGTGTCTTTGCAAGACAGCTGACAATTCGGGGATCCAGCAGCCACAGAACAAAGTTGTGTTAATTAAACTGGCCCCTGCAGAGACCAAACCCAGAATCTTGGCCTCATTAACAAAGTGCCTCAATACCTTAGTTAACTGGTCCTAAATGACTTCTACTGCTCCTAGTAGGAGGCATTACCTGTTTTCCCACCAGTATAGTATTATATTGTTATTTTACTACATTGTTAGAAGGTGCAATGGCATTTTGCAACAAATTCTATACATAATCATTTTTTCCAAATATTCACATCAGCTCAACCTCATCCAGTGTTATCAGGTTCGTTATAATTTTAAAAACTAAGTCACGTACACAACAAAAATAGAGTATCTGTACAACCATCTGCGCATTTGTCAGTCAAAAATCTCAAATTATGAAATGAATCTTTAAATAGTAACCATACTTCAATTTTTAGCTGTGAATTTCCTTGTGTGAAGATTTTTTACGATGAGTCAACCACCTTTTCAAAACAAAGTTTTATAAGTATTGTGTAAGGATTTACAGCTCAGCTCGAACTCACACAAACTAGTTATTTTTTACACTCATCACCAATACGGCCTTACTGCATTAGGAAGCTAGGACAATTAGCATTTTTAAAACTAACAGCTTAAGCTCTCTAGTTAACTTAGCAATTTAAATGTCGTATCACTGCAATTCTCAAGGCTGGCCATAGACTGTGCCTCATTTTCTGAAGCAGTGAGATGAACAGAATAAGTTAAAATGCAGCTTTCACAGGGATGGTGTAATAGGGAAGAACAAACCTGACTCCATATGAGATCTGTTCCCTTAGCTCTAGCCCCTCTGCTCTGGGTCCTGGGCTGAGTCATGCTGGTTCTGCACCTTTTGTAAAAGAATGTTGCCTAGAGCCTGAAATAGACAGGAGAGCCCATTCTCCAGGCTCTGACCTTTAAGGATGTAACACTCTTCCATTCAGATAGAGATAAAAAGTTGCAGAACAGAGAATAACATTTGTCAGAGGCTTGAGACAAGGCATAGTGACATATCTACTTGATTCACACTAAAAAAATCTAAACATACACACAGCCTCACTCAGAGACTGAAAACTACCCCAAACCATGAACATTTAAAAAGTACTTATGACATGAAAGACTGACGTGATCCTAAGCAAGGTGAACACTGGGCCAGTCGGGGGTCTCTCGTGTTTCTGCTCGAGCGTCACATGACATGAACACACATGAAACAGACACACAACAAGGCTGTGGCTCCAACGCGTTTGTGTAAAAGTGTGTCAAGCATGGTGATGAAAGCCAAAACACACATCAACACGACTTAAGCTTTGAGTATGATCTGAGGCCTGTTTCTACGAGTTCCTATTAAAAATGTTCTGCTGTATTTTTCAGAGTAATTTTTTAGAAAGAAAACTGATTTGATTAAGACATAGCCTGAACTATTAGTAAAACTTATTTTAATAAAACTTATCTATGTAGTAATGTCTCTGGAAAAAGGCTCTCAAAGCATCTCCATGGAAACCAGCACCTACACCATTCCTTCTTTATTAAGTGGGGGGAAAAAAGGCAACAAGGGACAATGAAACACATCTCTGATCAGAAGAACAGTTTAGTTTCAAATGATGGAGTGTTTATTCTCAAGAAAAATTTGATCTGTAACCTTTGGGTAGTAGAACACTACGTGTTTTCAACTAAGTAGGACTTTTAGTGTATGTGATGGACAAGAAAGATTCAGTCCACTTATCTAGAATCTTACATTTCCAAATTGTGACAGTATTGACTGATAAGAGTCAATCTGATTATTCCTTTCTGTCCACGCCCGCATTTTAAGAAGTAAAACTGAGAGAAGATGCTGTTTTAAAGGAACCCAATGCCAAGAAAGGTATGGAGGAGGGTGGGGAGAGAAAGTTCTTTAGGGAAAAAAAAACTCTATCACATCCAGATTCTAGGCTATGTCACAAATACTGCAGGAAAAAACAGTCCCTTATATGATCAAACTATGCCTGATGAATGAACTTACTGCTAGAGATCTTTTCCAGGTTCCAAATACAGAAACAGATTTTTCTTCTTTTCAAAATAAGGTTCACCTGCTAGGGCCAACCCAGCCCAACCCAGACACAACTCCATGCTCCAGTTCCAAGCATCCCAGGAAGTTTCCAGAACAGGTCCCCTTTATTTCCAGTGCTTCTCAGCCCTGGCTGCACACTGAAATCACCTGGGGAATACTGTGAAAGCCCAATGTAAATCAAAATCTCTGGGAAGGGGACCCAGACATGGATGTAGCCCAGGCTGGATAGGCAGCCCTCTGCAGACTCTTCCAGGGAAGCAGGTAGACAGACACTTTCCTTTCTTAGGGAATAAGATGGGGCTTCAGGAGCGGTCTTTACTAAGTCAAAGTTAAGCTCTGTCCCAAATATGGAGACTTCGCTTTAGCCAGAGAGGGCTGGCAGCCCTACAAGATGCTCCTTCTCAGTGGGAAGACGGGTGACGCCCCCCACGGACACTGCTGCCCTCACTCCAGGGTTTCTGATTCAGTGAGTCTGGGCCAGCAGGAGAACCTGCTTTCCTAACAGGTCTCTGATGATGCAGACACAGCGGGGGCCACTCTTTGGGAACCACGGCTCAGCAGTGAACTCAGGAAGGCGTGGGCTCCAGCACAACACAGACAACTAAGCCAGCAGTCCGCCCGCGGCGGTGGAGTTTCCTCAAAGAGTTGACACAGGAAACAGGGTCCGACCATGGGGAGAGCACCTCTGGTCAGAATTCCTGAACTGAAGGTAAAAGCAGGACCAAGATGAGTGGCCATGGGATTCTTTCAAACACCCGGTTCTCTTTAAGATGCACTCTGAGCTCGCTCCATATTTGATTGTGTTCAGCCTCTGAAAACTTGGAAATCTGCCAGGTTGACCCGGGGCCCCATTAGGGCTCATTTTTTGTTTAACACACCGCTCTGTGCATGCCAAATAGGAAATAATGAACAACACTGTTCCAGCTGAGGGTGCAGTGAGCCGAACGTGTCAGCAATTCACAGACAGATCCCAAAATGCAGCTGGCTTGACTTCTGACCACTCACACCATAGTATTTATCCCTAATTGGGGCACCCCTGTTTAAAAAACACACATCCTCTCTTGATTTTGGTGCCATGTCTTTCTGAAGTTCCCCGGAGAGCTGTCAGTCACTCATCGTGATACATAAACTCCTCGCTCTCAGTTCTCTCTGTAA
This sequence comes from Camelus dromedarius, assembly GCF_036321535.1. Taxonomy (NCBI): domain Eukaryota; kingdom Metazoa; phylum Chordata; class Mammalia; order Artiodactyla; family Camelidae; genus Camelus; species Camelus dromedarius. The sequence continues at coordinate 10,385,680 of NC_087450.1, forward strand.
ATTACCCAGGGCACACCCCCACCCCAAGCTGACAGACTTACTCAGCTCAACTAGCAAACACCACTGGGGGGCAGCCAGCCCTCCTCCAAGTTCTGCAGAATACCTAACCCATTCATAAGCCTATTCCCCTGCAAAATAACTGGTCTCAGGGGCTTAGCTTGCTATCAATAAATGGAGAGGAAACAAACTCTCTCACAGTCTCTCACACCTTAAATAAGGAATAAAGTTAGACTGAATTTCAGAGCTGAACAAAAAAAGTCCCTCACATCTGACAGCCAGTGTCACTCTTTAAAAGAAGAGGGAGGCAAGACAGTGGGGGGTGGGGGAGGCAGCGTTAACTCCTGATGTGACCTTTCTGACGTCCTAACAAACTGTTGGTTTAAGTAAACACGCACAAATCTTCAAGGGCTGGTTGCCATCTCAGAACAACTCTATGATGATTCTAGGGGTCTCAATAAAAATAAAAACCTGAATGATCCTTTACCAGACCCCATGAGGTTTATTTTGAACTACGGTTAAGGCAGACTGTAACTGAAAAACATTGGCACCAAAAGGCAAGGGACCTTAATTCTGGTGTTTGGTCTACTGTTGTCATACACCAAGGTCAAGAAAATATCAAACAACAGTTTTCCAGTCCTGACCATCACCACTGTGAAAAGAGAGCAATCCATCTTATTGCGCAGACAGCTGGTGCTTGCTAGGACACGTGAATTCATCTGAAAAAGGCCAGTGTACGTCCCTGGTTCCACGGGGGCAAAATGCCTTACCTTCAGGTCCCCTCAAACCGAGAGCCCCCAGGGGACCCTTCATGCCTGGGAGGCCATGATGTCCCTTACGGCCGGGAAAACCATTCTCTCCGTGGGTCCTAGGGGACCGGGGGGTCCAGGTGGCCCAGGGGGGCCAGAGGCTCCTGAGTCGGGACGCTTGAGGCTAGCAGCCATCTCAGCAAAATGCTCTAGAAGATAATAAACAAAAGAACCCAGAATCATCAGACACATGCAAGTGATTCAAATGAAAAGAGAGATATTTCAAGTGTTTTTTTCTCAGCGTGTCACCAGAGCTTCAAAACCGGCGGTGAGAAATAAGTAAAGCGGGGTCACAAGCTTTCTGCCAGGAAGCTTCACTGGGGATGCTTTTCTATTCAGCCCTCCCTGGATAAACCTGGTCCTGCTGCTCTGAGACACGGGGGAGGGAATAAAAGACCTTAAACGGCAGGGCTCTGGGCTAAGCGGTGCTCCTCAGGGGTGAGGGTGTCACCTGAACCTGCTGCTTATCTGAAAGCCAGGAGGAAAGTGAGTTTCTCAACACGGGTAGGGAGTGGATGTCCAGGAGCTTTTTGAAAGCCAAGGACATCATCCAGAATTAGTACCAAGACACCCTTTGAGACCCAGGCTTACATTTTTAGCTTGAAGATACTTAAGTCACATGAAATATCAAGAGAATTCATGACTTCCTATTAATAATCCTTCTCAGAAGTTTTTTCATGCTTGGAACAGACGCCAGACATTAGAGCTCGCTCCCTAAGAATGGTCAGTCTGTCTGAAAAATTAGTAACTGCACAGGCTTTTCCAGGAATCATTAAAGAGACTAAGAACCATCCACAGTAACCACGGAGAACAGGAAAACGGTCCCATTAAAACGCTCTCAGGGAAATATTCTAGGGCAATGTTTTTTAAAAGCTTTTAGAGTGTGAAGGAGAATATAAATTGGAAACCCATTTTTTAACCAAGATTTTAAAGTTGTTCAAATACGAGTGTCCTAAGCTGGCCTTCTTTAGGTAAGAGTTAGCATAAAGTCATAATGTTCTCAGTGTGAAATATTTAAAATTGAAATATCGTGTCAAGATAAAACGTCTACAGTATTGGTTTTCAAATACAGAGGTGATGATTCCATTCTGGAAAACTTGATGAACCTACTAGATAAACTTACTACCTCGTGAATGTACGAAAGAACACAATAATTAACAGCATCGCCATAGTTACAGATGAATTTGGAAAAAAAGGCTAACATACAAAAATATATCACTACTTTAGTAAAATTCTAGTTATTGATTTTCTACATACATGGTACCTGAGTAGAAGCAATGTCCTTATGCTTCCTAGAGGCACAGAGTCTGCCAATTACTTCTCACATAATCCACAGAGAGAGTCTAGGTCAGTGCCAGGTACACAGCAGGTGGTAGGATGTTAACAGGAGAAAGGTTCTGAGAATTTGTGTTCCAAAGGGGAAAAAAATGTGTGTGTGTGTGTGTGTGTGTGTATGGGGTGTACTGTCTTGTAAATCAACCCCATTGGCAAAAAAAAAAAAAAAAAAAAAATCCAGGCTAACCCCAAAAGGTAATATTTTCCTTTGAGGCTATAAGCTATTGCAAATGGCAACAAATTGGATAAAACAGAATTGAAATTAATGTTATTCAAAATCTCCCACCTTTATGTCTGTGAGTCTTATGGTTACCAAAGGGGAAGGGGTTGGGAGGGATAAATTGGGAGTCTGGGATTAGCAAATACACACTACTATATACAGAACAGATAAACAACGAGGTTCTACTGTATAGCACAGGGAACTACATTATCTTATAATAACCTACAATGAAAAAGAATCTGAAACAGAATATATGTGTAACTGAATCACTATGCTGTACACCAGAAACTAACAAAAACATTGTAAATCAACTACATTTCAATAAAAAAAAAAAACCTCCCACCTTTAAAGCATACAAAATGTCAAGCCATTCTGACGTATTTACCTTGCATGACTCTCATGCAAACCTGCTTAATGTGCTGATCTGTGGGTGCTCTACCCTGGGACGGAAAAGAAAACAGACAGTTGTACATGGAACCATAAAGGGGACACTGTTAGATGAGCAAGTGTCGGACTTGGCAAGGAGCCAGATCGTCTGGATTTACAAGGGAAATGGCCCAGCTGCTGAGGAGCTGAGGTCTCGTCCTGCCCAACTGCCCCTCTGCCCCCACCCGGTACTGTGGGATGGAGTTTCCAAAGGGAACCCCAGGGACTGCCCATCACTCACTGGAGGGTGCTGGATACCAGGCAGGCCGGTGGCACCCTGTTCTCCCTGCACGCCTCGTGGTCCAGGCGGTCCTCGAGGTCCTTCCTCTCCAGGAAGCCCCCGGGCTTCCTTCAGGCCCCCTCAAGCCAGGCTCCCCAGGGTTACCTGCCTGGACACAACAGCACACTGTAAAACTGGGCCAAGCACAGGGAATGTGTCTGCTTAATACCAACACAGGCACTGACATGAAGCTGTGGGTTGACTTACGTCCCATTACCTAAGAGGTATTTGCTCAGACGCTGCGAACCCTCCAGGTAAAGACACACAAGGCCACACGACAATGCTCCCATCTCTTAAAATTCCAGTTCAAGTAAACTTTTTAAAGATCTGTCTTTTTGGTATGGTTATTATTTCAAAATGTTAATTGGAACAATCCATTTTCAAACCACATTCTTCATACTGAGCCACTTCTAACAGCAAGGTAGTTTTTAATGAAACATGTTCACTTTTCCTGGCCACCAAAAGGCCACTGAGTTCACAAGACAAGTTACGTGGTAGATCAGCAATACAGAAAGCATCAAATAAATATATTTCCAAGAACGTAAGTCATTTAGCCTTTGTTACAGTCTCTGGAGCATTTGGAGAAGTCGCATGTGTCTGGGAATTATCAAATACTAGCAGGAACTAAATCAATGTATTTAAAATACCCAAACAAAAAGTGAGAGTCCATAATTTAAGTGCTGAGGAAGTTAAAAATCTAAATATTAAAGATGTTAAAAAAATAAACCAATTATTTCTTTAGCACAAAAGCATACACCAATTAGATTTTTCTTCTGAAAGCAGACCACTAAAAGCATTTTTAAAGTCCTCATCTACAATGATTGCTTTAAAGACTAAATTTATTCACTCGTTGTTAAACCACCTCTAGTGGAATTTGTGGCATACTAGTTCCGGTGTACAACTGTTCACAGAATAAGAATGAGAAATAAAAAGGTAGGAGGCATCAAGGGAATGCTAGTGCTCAAGACATGAATGTTCATAAAACAACGCAATCCTGCTTCTTTTTCATATGCAACATTTGTCTAGAAAAAGCCTACTCGTTCCAACATTCAAGTGTTTTAAACTAAAGGAAAAAAGGTGGTGAAGCAATGCTTTCCCTAGACACATCGAAATAAAGCTCAGGGAGTGTGCTTTTTCCCAATCTCTCTTTATGCAAAAAAACAAAACAAACAAACAAAAACCCTGACATTCATCAAGTCAACCTGTCAAAATTGCTTCTTTGAATAAATTATGGCTTAAGAGACTTCCTGAAAGTCAGGGTTAGTGGGGAGAGCTGAGGATGGAATGAAGGCTGGGGAACTGTCAGGTGACGAGGATGCAAAACCACAGCAACTTCTGAAAAAATAAAATAAAACCCAGAGAAGAAACCAAATGAATTCAGAATGCACTAAGAACTGGCAGACACATAAGAAGGAATGTGAATGGTCTTTAGGAGAAGAGAGGGACTTTCAGTTGACAGCCAGTGGCCTCAGGAAACAGAGACTTCAGTCCTACAACCACGAGGATATGAATGAGCTCGGAAGTGGGTTCTTCCCCAGAGCCTCCAGATAAGAGCTTAGCCATCCAATATCCTGTTTTTGGCTTTTCAAGATTCCAAGCAGAGTCCAGTTGAATCAACCCCAACTTTTACCTGCAGAATTGAGATTTAGTAAATGGCTTTGCTCTAGGCTGCTAAAAAGAAAGAAGAAGAGGGAGGAGGAAAGGAAGGAGGAGGGGGAGGAGGAGAAGAGAGAAGAACAGAGGAAGAGGAGAAGAAGGAGAGGAAGGAGGAGGAAAAGGAGGAGGAGGAGAAGAAGGAGGAAAAGGAGAAGAAGGAGGAGAAGGCGACAACGACGATGATGATGGCGAAGGAGAAGGAGGAGAGGAAGAACTAGAACTAGGAGAAAACAAAGGAGACCAAATCAGAGGGTGATACCTGGCTGGCAATGTCTGCAATATTGCTAGAACAAGGGGCAGGCAGTTTCGATGAAGATGTCAAGGGCCAACATGGCCAGGACATCACAGGGGTCCCAGGTCTTTGGGAAAGAATTTCTCAGTTGAGGAGTGGGCTGCTGAAATAGAAACCGGGGAACAGACCTCACCCACTTGCCAGGTTTGTCTGGGCTGAAGTCACTGAGGAAAGGGGAAGCCTTTCTCTTAGCAGCTATTTCCCCTGATTCTGGGGCTGTACTTCAGTTTCACCGGTGTTACTCGGGTAGGGTCAGGAAAGACAGGGTAGGAAGGGTGGCGATAAATCAAGAACTAACTCCTAGTATTATATCCAAAATTAAATGAAATGAACTCATTTGACATCTGCATTGCTCACCCACTTTTTTTCTCTTATAACTTGAATTATCACTGTTGGACATCAGTGATTATTTCTAGACAGTAAAGGAGGATTTCCGTTCCCAAATTCTACCAAGGTTTATTCTTTACACTGTTCTCAGTCCTCAGCCATTGCTGTCAGAGATTCTTAGGCACAGAGGTGTTACTTGAAGCCTGAGACTGTCACAGGGCGCTCAGAAGCAGTATGTAAACAGCTGAAGTGACACAATGTGATCATTTCCGTCTCAGTGCTGTGTGACCAGCCCAGGGCAGGGCACTGGGACCCAGCCTGGGCGGGTCCTTCCAGAGAAAGTAGGGCTGAGGACGGTGTTAAGCACTTAAGTAGGAGGCACTGTTCTAAGGAAAGAAGAAGAGCGCTCCAGGCTCGGAGAACAGCACACGGCATGAAGAAACGTTCAGCTGAACTGCAAGCAGATAAAGATCCAGAGAGGTCGGAGATGACCCTGGGGAGGCAGGGACCGCTTTGCTGAAGCCTTTGTGTACACTTTGCTAAGGGTGTGATTTTACTCTATGAAGTGTTATTCTTGAAGGGTTTTGAGCAGATGAGGGACAGACTGTGGGCTTTACCCTTTTTTTTTTATCTAGATGACACTGGCTGCCGTGAGGATAATGTGTTGGACAGGGACAGAGAGGCTCTGGTGGGGAGGGGGTGGTGGATTCCAGGAACAGTAGTGACTTGGAAATTAATGGATCCTGGTGGTAGTGACACTTGAGACTGAAGTCAGCTCCATCCTTTCTCCTTTTATTACCCTAAATTTCTTACTGTAATAAATCTGCACAACTTTTAGCAAATCATCAGAGGTCTGCTACTGATTGATTCTCTAATTCTGAACTCATCTCATCTCTAGGGACATCAGCTGAGTTTCTGTAAAGTGATCAATTGAATGAGGTGACCATTTGCTACCTCTAATAATTATCTGTATTTTCTTAAGCACCGTGCCTGTGACTTACTTCTGCAACTAGAATACGCAGGAGATTAAGAAAATTACTGAAATATTTGCAGTGATATCACTGACAAGGAAATTCAGTTATCCTCTCTTCACTGCTAAGCACAGTTCAGTTCTTGTAAAAGTGACTTATTATGGAAGAAATTACGACATATACTCAGTGAGCCACTTAGGAAAAAAAAAACTTCCCTTGGCATGGTTAGGTCAAAATGCAGTTCCATTTACACTGTTATAAGGTTTGTTTTTTTTTTTCCTTTGGACTAATTCATTACTTAAAGAATAAATTTAGACATTAATTTCCTTAAACGTAAGTCCTTTTAGAATTGAATTTTACAGAATGATTTCATAAAGCAGAACACTGTATTTTCTACAGTTTTATTGATATTTTTATTTTTATACCGTAACTGTTTGTTATACTTACAGATCTCTTTGGGCCAGGTAACCCTATATCTCCCTAAATCAATAACACCCAATTATATTAGAACAGTGTATTCACATCTGATAGTTCAGTAAAAATATTTCAGAGGGATTGTGCTGCTGAAGTCTACAGAACACCACAAACAGAAGAACTCTGGGCCCGTAGAAAAACATTAGATTCAAAATCTGGATTGTGGTCCTAGTTCTGCTACTTAACTTTATGACCGTGTGTGAGCTTTGTAACCTCCCAGCTGTGGGTGACCTTGTCTGTTAAATAACAGGGTTGAAGAGGAGCTCTCCAAGGCTCCATCCAGATCTAAAATGCTAGGTGTCGAGAATTAAATGTGTAAGTCAAAAAATATTAAACTACTATATTGTTATATATAACACAATAGATATTTAAACCAGGTGGCTTCAGTTTTGAAACCCTAACAATATTTTCAGACTTGTCCCCAAGTCTATCCGAATAAATATGCATGCTTTTATGCCTAAAAAACAACCTTGAATATCTCCCACCACTGGTTCTAGGTATGAATTCAGCTTGTTTTAGCATATCAATGCATCTCCACTACAAAAGAGAATAATTTAAAACATCCTCTTAGTGGAGAGGGTATAGCTCAGTGGTAGAGCACATGTTTACCATGAACGAGGTCCTGGGTTCAATCCCCAGTACATCCATTAAAAAAATAAATTAAATAAATAGACAAATAAACCTAATTGCCTCCCCCTCAAAAATATTTTAAAAAATCCTCTTAGCTTATAAAATGAACAGTTTGAATAGAAAATAGAATTAGAATAATCCTTTTGTCATTCACTTAATTGTTAGGAAGCTCAGCCTAATTCAGATGTCACACTTATAGTAACTCTAAATTCTAAAAATCTGAATCAAACAACATTACCAGAGTTTTCTCCTGTACTAAAAGCTCTCTGAAAAGATTTTATGAGAACTCTGTCACCTCCCCACCCCAAAGCACCCAGGGTAAGTTTCCACACTAGGTCATGTTACATTGTGTCAAAACCAGGCAGCTGAGCCCGCAGACCTAGCAGAGCGGGTGGCAGCGGTAACTTGCTCTCATTCTCACTACCTTCCTGGAGATGCAGCTGCAGCCTCCTCTGGGGGTGGAAGTCACTTCTTTGGAGGGTTTTAGACTCAAGAGAATGGCCACCAGGGTCACACTCGTGAGCCACAACTTTCCAACTGTAACAAAACTTTCCTTTTGTGTCCATGATAAGCACTGTTCATGACTTTCTACAGTCATGTAAGAATCACCTTGAATGTCTAGATGGAAAGTGGTCTGAAAATTTGCCCCCTAAGGGGAACACTTTGCCCTCCAAGTGCTTCAGGCTAGGTCTATTGATCTGCGGGTGTTTCCCTCTGCTTTACTTGATCTTGGCTACAATTCTACGGGGTCATCTGCCAGCTATATAAGCAACATCTTAGCCTTTGAAGAAGTCAGCAAGGATAGCAGTGTCAGCGAAAAGAAAACATGTATGCCTCTAATAGAGTTAAAATCAGGAAGTCTCCATCAACAACCAGTAAGTCTCCATCAATAACCAGAAAAAAAGGTCTTACAAGTTCACCCTTCTCCTGCTTCACCTTCTTCCCCAGAGACACCCTAAAAAGTAAGACTAAATGTCACATTGTTTAAAATTCTTAGTCCCTTGGCTCAATTTTCACCAGCCAATACTGCTAAGCATTCCTAAGCCCCCACAGCGCCCCCTAGATCATGCAGAAATACACAGTGCTCTCAGCGGCTTTCCAATCTAGCTGTCAGGGGCTGGTCCCAACCAGAAAACAGCCCAGAGAAAACCAGGAGGTGAGGCTGAGTTTCTGCTAAAGTTAAGGATTATTGACTGTACCAGCAATTTTGTAATTAGGGAAGGGTTAGAAAGGGCTCTGACAGCAGAAAGGAAGAAACAGAGGGAGGTCTAACTCTAATTCACCTGCATAGTTTATTTGCTAAGGTCTTGGGTAAAGAAAAAATAAATCATATGGCTCAGGAGGGCATGATCAGCCCGGAGTAAACCAATTCAGTGAATAAGAGAGCAGGACCACCCTTTTCAAAGGAAGACAATGTGTAGTCTCGAAGGCAAAGCCTTCATTAGCTCCAGCTTGTAAAAATAGTAGATCAAGCGACAGACCAAATTAAACCCTGGGTGTCACTCACAAAGCACATTCAGAGAAACTGCCCACAAATCGGCCAGTGCTGGTGAAACTCATCAACGCACATTAAACCCTGTATTTCACACTATTCGGACGATGGAGCCTACCTGTTCACCCTTTGGACCAGTTTCACCAACCACACCCTGCAATGAATACAATACTCTTTTTAGTATTTTGAGATTTTTAACTATATAATTTCAAGTGAACCAACTCCCCTTTGGGGCTGATGGGTAAGAACAAGTGTGGATAATGTGTCAGAAGAGAAATGCCATCTTCTCACCACCTAGCAAGTGTCACGAATGACCTGGAGAAACAAACAACTGTCCAAAACCTCACTGGCCACTTGAAGTGATCTCTGACCACATTCATGTAAAATGTGGCGAGTAGGAATGTAAATTTACAACTAAATAGGAAGTGTGACTACAGTTAAAATTTTCACTTTACTTGGCTTTTATTTTTTCCCTTCTAAAAAATTATTGCATTAGTAGATGTCTGGCTTCTTAACCTCCACTCTCAGTACTTTAAGATATCTTTCTGGATAGATGTCTATGATAATTTCTAGAAAAATTCTCCACTGGGCCCAAAGCAAGCCTGGTTTCTCAACATAGCAGAAATCAGCCTTCCAAACAAGGAACTTCCTGGACGGCTTGAGAGCTCACCCTGTCACCTTTCATTCCTAGAAGTCCAGGGGGGCCAGGAACGCTGGGGAGGCCAGCGCTACCGAAAGAACCCTGAAGGACAAGCACAGAGTCCCCAGAAGCACAGTTACTGCAACACAGAAAACACACAAGCCAGACACGGCCTCAGGTGTGTTGACTCCTGAGGGCTGGGCTCGGTTTAACCCTGCTCCTCCCACCTGCCACGTTCTCAGGAGAAGAGAGCCCGTCCCCCCTCCCTCCACCCCACCTCTGAGGTCTTCGGTCCCGTGCTTTATGCGCCTCCCCAGCTGTGGGCTCTTTCACAGCCCCGCTCGCTGCGTGAACAAGCCTGCTTGGGGACAAGGCAGCATTCACGCACAGTCCTCTCCAATTCCAAGAGCAACCAGAGGCCACACGGAGCCCTCCACATCTCCCCCAGTTTTAAAATAAATGCTACCAGCCATGTAGATTGAAATACCCTCTGGGGGTCTCCTAGATTTAACTGGAAATCTCACATTTACCTTTTCACACACTCACCCAGGAAGAGAAATCAAGGAAGGGTGACGAAATCACCCTCTGTAACTTGTTTTTCTCTCCTGGATTTTTTTTTTTTAATTTATTGCATTTTATAGGAAGCAAATAAGCTGCTGGAGACTAGAAATATTACTTACCAGTTTACCTGGTGGTCCTGAGGGTCTGACTGGCCCTACTTCACTTCGACTGCCCTGGAAAAACACAAACACGATGGTCAACCGGACAGTCTACCAAAATGCACATGTGTAATCCCTGCATCAGTAAAATAACATTCGACCTAGGTTTTTGTTTAAGTATAAAAGTCATCAAGGTATTCCCCAATCTTCAACCGAAGGAGAGACCTTTATATAAAATGCCTGCAGCCCCCTCAGTGTTCATCCTTCCATACATATTCGAGGGCTGTACACTGTGGTACAGACCTTTCAACAGAAGTCACATCCCATACCTCTACAGGAAATGGCAATCAGGAATTTCCAGCGTCCAAATCACAACCTAACTTAGATCATGGTTATTTTGTGTACATGTTTTATCCTCTCGTTTAGACTTATGTGTTCCTGAGGTATAGACATATTAAAACTTTGAATTCTACTTTTATGTCTAAAACACAGAGCAAATTTCAGGTCTACAGTAGGCTTTAAAGCAATACCTGACAAATGATCTTGAACCTCAAAAGAGTGAAAAAACAGGCACAGGACAGAGATGTTTCCCTATAAACTACTACTTCAAAAAGACACAGAGAGTAGAAATGTGTCAAGTTTCTGAAATAAAAAATGATTCATTCTATTCGTGCTTGTTCTAAACATGCCTTAAAAGGTTAAACATATTTTGGAAAGTACAATTTATAATGAAGATATACCAAAAGCGACACTTTTGTGAGCCAATTTCAGTTTTTTATTGGAAACTCCAAGCCCTTTGAGTAAAGGAAACACATGAACTCTTCCATTTTTTAACCTGAGAACTTCATACACTTTTATGCAGGCTGATAAAAGCTCGTTTCATTTCAAAAGACTATGAAAGTAGTCTTTTGAGTTTGTTTTCCTTTTAAAGGACATAACAATTTCATATTAATGCTTAATATTTGTAAATGCTCCTGATAAGATTATCCTGACCTGACCCATATGCTAGTCATTTGTCTATAAATAGAAGGAAATGTCAAGACCCATAGGCCTTCCAAAGTTTCAACTGCTCTAAAGGATTAAGAGGTGTTTGTCAAGTTATAAGTCTCTCACTATGAGCTGTCATTTCATGGCAGCTGATTCTTATGACTTACAGCTGATTCAAACAAGATGCTCTTGAATGCTTTTCAAAATCTTTTATATACACATTCTGCCTAATATATGAGCCTGGATGATGACATTGGTCCTTAACCCTGTGAGCAGCTTAGGAGCCAGAAGCCATGCCTGACAAGGATGGATGCTGGGAAGATGTCAGTCACATGGAAACCAACCTCGGTGATAGATTCTTCAATCTGTCTCTACCCATAAAGACTGGGTTCCACCGCATTAATTCGACCCAGCAATTCAAAGTTCAAGACAGAGTTTCTCCAGTATATCTGCTCTGCTGGCATTTCCAAATAATTTCTGAACTGCATCATGACTGAAATCCTAAATGTCACTGTGCTAATGTGACTTTAATCCACAGAACAATTAATAGTCCTTGGCAGGAAACGTCATTAATCCAATCAAAAAAAGAAAGAAAGTTCTTTGCACAACCTCAAGTATTCATTTCTAAACAAATGAACTGTTATGCCATCGTATCCAAAATGAAGATGATTAATACAGTTTTTTTTCTCTTCCACAAACCAAAGGGCTAAATTAAAATAAAGGATTCTATAACCTTTCATTCACTTTGGGAGAGATTAATTTTCTTCCTAGTCAAAGGCATAGATTTACTCTGCTGGAATCTCATTTTCTCCATCTTTCATGAGCTCTTACTATTCAGTTCAGAAGTCTTTCCCAATCCCTGGCAGGCCCTTGGTAACACCTACGAATGGCTCAGAACCCAGTTTAGACAGCCTGCCCTGCTGAGCTTCTTCAGCCACGACACTGCCACACACACACAGGACCAGGGAAAAGACCGGTGAAGTCATGGGCATTTACTCTGCCGTCACTGCACACATAGACAGCATGTGGGTCTTCATTTTTATTTCACTTCCATCCTATAATCCTTGGCTAGTATTTCTATAGAAATCAACTCGCTGTGAAAAAGGGGAATGCTTATTTTCACAACAATAGTCAAATAGCTACGAAAAAAGTATTAGGACAAGATTTTTCTGATGGCCATCTTATGATTTCTATATGTTCTAAAACCATGCATATTCTTTCTCTAAGTTCTGGAATTCCACCTGGAACTAAGGTGAGCATGAGGAATCAAGACGTAAATAGTAATCTCTGAAAACGTACATCTGATGAAATACGTCCTGCCAGGAGCAATTCACCATAAACTGGTAACCACAAGTGTGCTAAATAAATGATAAATCTCCTATGTTTCAATAGCTGTGGTGAAACCATATTCTCAGATGTGGGCAACAGAGGCTGGTGGGGAAGTGGCGATCCTGCCCAGTGGCTAATATTTACAAATTCCAGGACAAAAGTTTTGACCTTTAACAAAAGAATTGGAAGGAACCAGGAAAAAAGGTAAAATCGTATTAAAAATGTGAAGACCATAAGAAATGCTCTATTTTTCTCTTGGATGCTCTGTGTCACCATGTATATCCCCAACATGTTCAGACACATCTGCCAAAATTCATCCCTATTTCAGAAGCCGATCAAGGCTTTTTTTAAAAAAGATGCAGACCCTCTACCAGTGATTCCCAACTCTGGCTGTGCACTGAAATCCCCTGGGGAGTTTTCAGAAATATATTTCACTGGTGTCTTCCACCCCTCCACTCTCTCTCTCCCTCCACACCCCATCTCTTTGCCCTGATCCTGATTCAGCAGGTCTGGGGTAAGACCCAGGGATTTGTTGGGGCTGATGTTCTGTTGGTGTGTCTTCACCAGCTCCACTTAGACTTTTGTTAAATGCTTGTTGTGAAAGTTCCATAAATACTGACATGTAAAATCTGTGAAAGATATTTTGTGCCGTTAGAATTTGCCAAGCTAACTTCAAATAAAAAACATTCAGCGGAGACTTGACTTATGGAGGCATCAGAGGGTGGAGAGGAGGACATGGACCCAGAGCCCTGTGGCCAGGTCTGAAGTCTGGCTCTGCTATGCAGCAGGGAACTCCAGGCTCACAACTCAATCTCTCTGGGCCTTAGTTTCTTCATCTGTAAAATGGGTTTTTTCGAGGATTAAGTAGTCACATGATGCACTTAGAACAATGTCCAGCTCATAGCAAGCACTGCAGACGTGGTAGTTATTATGTTTACCCAAGGTTTTATTTAAGGTTCTATCCAAGGAATAGAGAAATCAATCAAAATTACGTGATTTAAAAAAATTTTTGTTTTGTTTTCTGGAGGAGGTAATTAGGTTTATTTATTTGTTTGTTTGCTTACTTAAATTTAACAGACGTATTGGGGATCAAACCCATGATCTCATGCATGCTAAGCATGCACTCTACCACTGAGCTATACCCACCCCCTCAAAATTATGTTTTTAATCAAATGTTTAACTGAATGTTCTTTGCCTTCCAAATCTCCCAAAACTCTTTAAAAGCACAAATCATGCTTGCAAAAAACAAGTCTCTAGACCTCAATTCTTGAGCTTCTGTCAAGATCACTGATAACGAGAAGGCACCATCTTTGTAAACAAATACTGAGAGCTACTTTGTAAAACTGATTTCAGTAAATACAAATACTTCATTGTGGATGTCTCCCTTTTAAAATGGAACTACTATATATATATATATATATATATATATATATATATATATATATATATATATACACACACACACACATACATATATATACACATACATAAATGAATAGCTTTGCTGTACACCTGAAACTAACATGGTAAATCAACTACACTTCAATAAAAAATAAAATTAAAAAAATTAACGGAACTTCTAAAATATCACAGAAAGCATAAACTTCATTATACTTGTGTTGTCATAATTATTTCACCAAGAGAAGTGAATTTGATTTCACTGGGCTCTAGACTGTGACGTCTGATTGTCATTGCATTTGCCTGATTACCAAACATGCTAACCAGCTGAAGAATGAACGTTATCCTTACTTAGCACCTCGCCAACTTTAGAAGTGGTTAATTATAAATCACTGTACTTAGTCTGTATTATACACTGAATGCCTCTTTCTGGCAAAAAGGATGTTCAACCCAGAAGGTCAGTTATGATTTCTATAGACTGTTGCTTCTACAAAGCCATTTTCATATTAACACTAGAAGATCATATTAGTCCTACTACAAGGATACTTTTTAAGTTTGCCACGAAGATATTTTAAAAAGCGATCCAATGTTACAGCACTGTGTCATTTGTATTTCCCTCTGGTGTAGGGTTAAATACTCCCTCTCACACTGAGGCAGACCACAGTCTGTTCGCACCATAACCATCACAGCTGCATCACAGGCCGCTGACCGGGGAGCACTCCAGGGCCTGGCGGGGCAGGGAGCCAGCTCAGGCCAGCAGCGGCACGCCAGGTGGGGCCTCTGAGTTGAAGCTGCTGGTGACGGGTTCGGGATGGGGGGCTTCAAGAGAAACGAGAACTCCCGGATGTCCCAGACCCCGGGGGGGTATAACCTTCAGAAAACCGCGGGTCGATCAGCATGGCACTCATCTCAGTCAAATCACAAGGGCAGAGCAAGCAGAACCCATACAGCAAAAGCCCTGGCAAGTTCTGAGAAGCCCGGAAGAGGAAAACGGGCCAGGAGCCGTTCCACGGTAGGACCAAATCAGAGGCTCCAGCCACCTGCCAGCTCTAAACCAGGAGCCACCCAGACCCAGGTGTAAACCCCATGGAGCGTGATGAGGAAAACCAGAAGCACAGTCCAAATGGTAAAGATACGTGTTCACAGGTAATCACTAGAGATGCCCAAAACACCAGTATGTTTTGCTGTGTCATTGGCAAAATTTGATGGATTAATGGTTGGGGGGGGTGTCACACTTAATTTCAAAGACGTGCTTCAGTTACCCTTGGCCATTTAGTAGGACACCTTAGAAGCAGGTTTCATTCCTTCTACTCAGCTTCTCAAATTGAGATTGCAGGAAAAACAGATCAAACTCGTGATGAAGAGTTGAAAATGTGTGAGCTTACTACTAAAAGGAGTTTAATGATGTAAAACGAAAGAACAAATGTATCTTTCAGAACAGAGTAGATTTGGCATTAAAACTTCACTCTGGAACTATATATATAAAACCTCTCATGACACTTCTCTGAAAATTTTATAGTAGGTGGGTGAGAAGTCAATTATCATGAACAGAGGCAGCATAGCAGGATTCACTGGACCTTCCATTCAGTTTATTTCGAGGAGTATTTCTTGAGCATGACCTTACGGCAGGACCGAGAACAGAGATGCAGGGAACACAAACGTGGATCAGACTGTCCCTGTCTCCCTTCAGTTTCCACACCACAAGGCAAAAAGGGAGATTCCGAATAAGGAGAGATCCCTTCTTATCTGGGAGACAGGGTGTGATCAGGGATGGTTACACTGCAGAATTAACATTTCAACTACATCTAGGAGGGCATAGGAGACTTTGAGTCAGAGAAACAGACAGAGGCCATCTAAGAGCAGGGTGTGGCAAAAGCAAACAGGCGGCTGAGAAGCACAGAAAGTACTGAGCACAACCTCCAAGGCAGGCAGAAATGGGAAGTAAAACTGGGGGATAAACAGACAGCTCTGTCTTCTTCACTGTCAGTGGAAATCCGCTGAAGATGTTTAAACGAGGAAGCAAAGGGACAACGGAAGCTGTACTTGGCAAAACCCAGTGTGGAGGTATGAGCAGACTGGGAGCACGACCATTCCCCAGACGTTTGTGTCTGTCACCAGGACTGTGGGAACATGGCTGCAGTTCTAGGGGGAGGTCACAGATGGCAGGCATCCTGCTATTTGCAAGAATCCTGGAGAAAAAAGAACTATCCCAGTCCAAAGATCAAAAGTGCCCTGCTGGGAGACACAGGTACAAGGAGGATAGACGGGAGCTAGAAGGCAATGATCAAGCAGCAGTGAACTATCGTGAGAGCCAGGGAAGTGAACGTGGGCTGGGAAAGAAAGAATCAAATCCGAGGCTGTAAAAGAGAGGAGGTAAATGACTAACAGACCCAGGAAAAGATGCTCAACATCGCTAATTAATAGAGAAATGCAGATCAAAACTACTATGAGGTATCACCTCACACCAGTCAGAAAGGTCATCATTCAAGTCCACAAAGGATAAATGCTGGAGAGGCTGTGGAGAAAAGGGAACCCTCCCACACTGTTGGTGGGAATGTAGTTTTGTGCAGCCACTGTAGAGAACAGGAGGGAGATTCCTCAGAAGACGAAAAACACACTTGTCAAAAGCTTTGGATCTCGGGGGCAGGCTAACAAGCTCCCAAAGGCCGGGCCTCGCTCCTTCTTCTGCCGCAGCTCGCTGGTGCCCCACAGGGTCCGGGGCGGCCTCCGCTCCCAAGGCGGGCCCACCTGCGCGGGAAGGCCGTGGCCTGAGGGCCAGTCTGAGGTGCTCCGGGGCCGTCCAGCGCCCTCCCACCTCCCGGGGCTGCTCCCACTCTCCCAAACCCGCATATGAGAGGCTGCCAAGAAAGACGCGGGGTTCAGTGAATACTAATGTTGAGGGGGGGGGGACCCCAACCAGGGCGGCGGGCCTGGGACCCGCCTCAGGGTCCTAACGGGCCGCGAGGCCTGGGCCTCACCTCCGCAGCCCTCCCTGTGCGCCTCCCCAGCTGCACAGCCCAGGCCTCACCCGCCGACTCCCGACCTGCGCGCCCGCACCAGCGCCCCCTTACCTGCCCGGCGACGGCAGCACAGGCGACAGCAGGCGGCGGGCGGCCCAGAACCCGGGCCGCCTTCCTCCTCAGGAAGCTGGTCCGGGGGCACCCGGCTCCCGCCCAGCTTCCACACGCTCTGGGCGCGCTCCCGCGTCCGCGCGCGCCGGCGTGCGTGTCGGTGCGCGCCCCTCCCCCTCCTACCCTCAGCACGGACGCTAGGCTGCGGCTCCTGCGGCAGGGTCCCTGCGAGTGGGGCGGCGGGGCGGCGGGGCGGCGGGGCGGCGGGGCGGCGGGGCGGCGGGGCGGCGGGGCGGCGGGGCGGGCCCACTCCGCGGCCAGGGCTGGCCAGGTACCCAGCCCCAACGCCCCCACCCCGCACCCCACAGGGTCCCAGCACCCAACTAGAACCACCACCGCCCCGGGCCAGGCCACATTCCCCAGCCCCACTCCCCCTGCTCGCCCACCCTAACCCAGTCACTGCCTCCCCACCCCCTGCCAGGCCCGGTCCCGGACTGATCGGACCCTCAAGACAAGGCTCCTTCTCCTCACCCCTAAGTCCTCGCCCCCGTCTGCGCCCCGCTACGTCCTAAGCTACAGTCCCCACAAACCAAGCGGACCTCTCCTGCGTCACCCCAGGTCCCCCCACCATCCAGAAGTAGTCCCCTCACCCTTCACCCAGGAATTAGCCCCCAACCCTCAGCCCAGTCACTTCCATTCCCAGCGACCCCTCACCGCGGCATCCCCCACACCCGGAGTGCACCCATACCCCAGCGGACCCCCTCACCCCTCACCTCGCGGGGGCGGGGCGGTCCGGGTTCCGATCACCTCGGCGACAGCCGCCAGACAGGGATACCGGGCAGAGTGGGGGCACACAGCCCTGTGTCCCAGGTTCCCGGCCCGGGCGGGCGGGGGCTGCAGGCCGTTCCAATTCCTGCCCGGGTGTCCGGCCCCACCCCCACGCCCCCACCCCTCTCCCCGTGCCCAGTGCCTCTTCTGAGCCCATGGGTCAGGGTGGTCCCGGGCTGCAAACCTCTCGCCAGTGGGCCTTGGGTGCTTGATGGTGCTGCCGGGAGGGAGGGGGCAGCCCCGCCCCGGGATGGACAGCAGGCGGCGGGCTGCCCTGGGAGAGCCAGTTGACTTGCTCCCATCTCCCCCGCTGCCTGGCTTGGGGGCAGCCTCTGCTGCCCCAGCTTCCTGGAAAGAATTTCTCTCTGTCAGCCTGCTCCTGGGAGGCAGTCGGGGTGTGCTCAGGCGACGGCAGGATTGGGGCTGCCCCATGCTAGAGCGGGGATTTGCTCCCATTTCCCACTGTCGGTGTCGCTGCCCCCGCCCATGCATAATAGTCAAAACAGTTTTCTTAATATAAATATCCAACTATATTAAATCCCATCCCTAGGACTGCTTGGAACAAATGTGAGCTATTTGAAAACAAAGAAGACTATTATGGAAATAGAAGAGGAGTCTGAAGGGATTCAGTTTCTTAAGGGCAGTGGAACTTCTATCTTAAGGATTGACAGCTTAGAACCCACTGGTAAGAAATGTGAGGGCCATGAGTTGACAGGTTACTATGCTTATAATTAGAATTTTTAGAGAAATTAATTTATAACTATTGTGGAGCCTCCTTTACTGAGGTATGTAGACAGAATTAATATCTTCCTAGAAGGTTTAAAATTACACCTCTGGAGAAGCCTTATATCTTTACATGTTGTGAATGTAAAACTATACTTGGTGGGTAAGAGTAAAATATGTTTTAAAATTTTTCAAGTTTTTTTATATAATGTCAATAGATGTATCATTAAATTAATTTTATCAAAATTCTGTATGTTAATAAAATATATTTGTGCTTTTCGTTTAGATATAGTAGTTTCTGAGCTCAATCACGGTGTTCTTGGATTAGGATTGGATGCAGTAGAAGAACAAGAGGAAAAGGAGCAATTTTTTGAGAAAGGCTTAATATCTTCCACGGATTATTCAAGATTAAATAAGGAATACGTGCGTAATATAAGTATAATATACACTAATCATTAAATGATTTTTGTGTCTTTCTGTATTTTTCAAAGGCTGGTCTATGCATGGACTTAAATGTGTTGATATTTTAACAGGCAAAAGTTAAACCTTATTTTTAACTCTCTCTGTTCATTATTTTGGTTGGAGTTTCGTGTGTGTGTGTGTGTGTATACATACACATATATACGTATACATATATATACATATGGAACATGTTGATTTGTATTTGTATTTGTATTTGAGAGCCTCCAAATATCTGAAATTTCATGCCTGAGATACTATTTAATCTAATAGCACTTTGCCCAAAAGACCTAACTAAGAAAGTAATTTATTAAGTGATTTTCCACATATAAGGTAGATAAGAGAACCCAGGTAGCTCTTGTAAACTCAGGGGAGATCGGACCAGAAAGGGAAGGAGGAACCAGGCAGTGAAGACTGACTGGGCTTGTGTCCTGCCTTTGTGTGTGGTCGGCCCTGACGCTGATCAAGAGACCTCATCTGTCTTGGGAATCCTGCTGGTTGACTGAGCTGGTGCTCTGAAAGTGCCGTAGACCTTTGGCATTCTCAAGACTTTGGTGAAACCTGATCTCTTTAATTTCCTCAGTTTCAGTTTTTCATTTAATTTTTTAAAATATAAATGGAAGTCAGATTACAGTTTAAGATTTTAAGAACACCTTTAAGAACACCAAACTATAATTAGACAAAGTGGCAGGAGACTCACAGCCTCCGGTTATGAGAGTGCCTGTTCTCACGACGCGTAGATTTTTTACACGGTGGACAAAGCAATGACTGTCATGAACTGTGTGGGGTCTGAGGTTTTTACTCTTCTTCCAAGCCAACAAGTCAGCCTGCCAGTTTTGTGGCTGCTGACAGTAGATGCAAGATTTCTGGGGCAGAAGCAAAAGGATTTTATTTCTTACCACAAAAGAAGTACCAGAATGTCACGGTTTTTTGCCTGGGTTTCCCATGCCCCCGCAAGGTTCACGAGGTCCGTGGTGGCTGTCCATCTGTGCGGTGGGCTGCTTGACAGGAGAGCGTCACTGAGTCTGGGCATCTACTGCTTTATTTTCAAAACAGTTTCCTCATAGCTTCCAAATATTTAGCTTTTGACAGGAGTGCTTGGGAGGACATTTGTATTGTTAGAGACGTTTTTTAAATTTCCACAAAGGATTGCACGGAAATGTACTGTTAACATGCAATGCTCAGTTAAGTAAATTTGTTTTAGTAATCAAGCTAACATGGAACTAACTGAAGATAAACAAGAGAATGAATTAAAACACTAAGAACTGGCAGGTAATTTCACTGGGTTTAAAATTTAAAGTATTTGAAAAGATAATATAGCTTTCAGTAAGGACATTGATAAGAGAAAAATACTAAAAAGGAAAATTGTATTACTTTGGAAAGAGCTTGAACAGGTAGGGTGAGTTGCCTATGTTACAGGCTGAACTACTAAGAAATTGTAAGTGCACTGCTGCCTCATCTGTTGGGAGTGGGTAATAGACCCACGGAGAAGACAGAAAAGGGATTTTTATGCTTGGACCAGGGGAATCTGTAAAGCCAGGACAAGTATCTCCAAAGCATGGTTGGGGAGGGGTATCTTTTTCCATCTTCCAACTTTTAATGTGTCTGTTTTTATATTTAAATTGGTTTTCTTGTAGATAGCATATAGCTGAGTTTGCTTTTATATCCAATCTGACAATCTCTGACTTTCCATTGAGATGTTTGTACCCTTTGCAAAAATATACTCACTGGTATGGTTATTTCCTGTTTTGCCATTAATTTTTATCTTTCCATCTTTTTTTGTTATTCCTTTTGTCCTGCATTTTTTTGGATTTGTATTTATAGCATTCCGTCTTAGCCCTCGTCTTGGCCTGTCAGTTGCACTTCTCTGCTGTGTTTTCTCTTAGTTGTCCTTTGATTCACAATATGCATCTTTATCTTGTTAGAGTCTAATTTCAAATAACACTATACCACTTTATATGAGTCTTAACAACCATCAACTACCTCCAATCTTTTTGCTATTTTTGGCATACATTTTTCTATATATCTTAGAAACCCCATGATGTATTATTATTGTTGTTATTATTATTGTTGTTGTTGTTTTTAACAGTCTGTTACCATTTTTTTTTTACTTTTAAGGAAGATTAAAAGTTTATGCTTATATAAAAATTTATATTTATCCACATATTTACCATTCCCAGTGACTTGCATTCCTTCATGTAGATTTGAATTTCTTTCTTGTTTTACTTTTTAAAATAAGATATAGTTGGTTTATATAGCATTGTATTAGTTTCAGGTATACAATATAGTGATTTAATATCTCTATACATTGTGAAATGATCACCCCAATAAGTCTAGTTAACATCTGTCACCTTACATAATTACAAGAAAATTATTTTTTCTTGTTATGAGAACTTTTAAGATCTATTCTCTTAGCATCTTTAAAATAGTTGCTATCTAGTATTATTTTAAGTTTCTATCTAGTATTTTTCTTCAGCATGAAGAACCTCCTTTAACAAGATTTCTTATAGTGCGGGTCTACTAGGAATAAATTTTCTCAGTGTTCATTGTCTGAAAACATATTTTGCCTCTGTTTTTGAAGAACATTTTTGCTTGATTTAAAATATTAGGTAGTTTTTTTTTCTTTGAGCAACTTAATTATCTCATTCTCTTGTCCCCTAACATTATTTCTCATGAGAAGTCAGTGGTAATTCCTATTATTGTGGTTTTGTACATATTGCGTCTTTTTACCCCACTGTTTTGAAAATTTTCTCCTTATGCCAATTTTGTGACAGTTTGATTATGATGTATCTTGGTGTGCTTTTCTTGCATTTATCCTGTTTGGAGGTGGTTGAGCATCAATTGATCTCTGAATTTATAGTTTCCATCAAAATGAAAAATGTTTTTGCCATTAATTCTTCAAGTATCATTTGCTTTCTGATCCTAACTACAAGTATATTAGAAAGTTACATTTTGTCCCTCAGGTCACTAAGACTTTCATTTTTTTAAAGCATTTTTTCCTCTTTGCTTCAGTTTTTATTGCTATGTCTTCAAGTTCACTGATTTTTTTTCTTTAATTTTTTGTTAATTCATTGAATGATTTTTTTTTCTTTCTCTATGGAAGTTCTTTTGGATGTTTTTTCCCATCTCTTTAGTATGTTTGCTCATGTTCTTTTTTGTTTGTTTTTTTTTCAGGTCTTCAACGTTGTGCACATTCTGCTGATCCCAGTATTCGTTCATTTCTGGGTCTCTTTCTATTGACTGCTTCTTCTCCTAATTGTGGTCACTTTTTCCTCCTTGTAATTCTGGTGATTTTTTAAATTGTGTGTTGTATGTATTGTAGATTTTTACATTGTTGAGTGTCTAGATTTTATTTCCTTCTTTTAAAGAGTGTTGAGCTTTGTGCTGGCAGGTGGCTTGATCCTTTCAAGGCTTTTCTTATGCTTTGTTATGGGAAGTCTAGAGTAGTTTTTATTCTAGTAGAACTTGACACTGCTTCCAACGCATAGCTTCTCAGAGGTTTCTACTGAATGCCTCTGCTGAACAACAAGAATTTTTTTTCCACTGAAGTTGGTTAGAGCTTCAGAGTCTCCTTACCCGTGTGAACTCTGGGAATTGTCCAGCCAGCAGCTTTTCAGACGTTCTTTGCTCAACCTGCGTATAAATGACTTAGTTTTCAGGAAAGACTCAAGGGGACCCCATGCGGATTTCTAGTGCTCTGTTTCTACATAGGTGCCTCCTCTCTTTATTGCTGCCCTGTGGATTCTCATCACCTTATCTTTTCTGTACTCTTACCTCTGTCTCCTTAACACGTGAGGCTGTCCTAATCTCCCCCTCCCTGCTCAGCGCTCCAGAGTATGCATACCTTCAGGTACTCAGCTCACTGGTTTATCTTTGCTTAGGAATCACATTTTTGTGCTGCTGGTTGTCCAGTGTCTGAGAACAGTTGTTTCATATATTTTGTCCCGTCGACTCATCATTTACAAAGTCCTTGAAATTCAAGATGGCAGAGGAGAAAGTCCTCTGGATTACATCATAGTTAAATTAAAACTTTCAGCCAGATTTTCCAACAGAGAATGAAAATGTTTCCAAGTGTATCTTTTAGATCTTTTACATTGAGTATTATTTAGTTATTTACTATTTATGCAAGTAACATTTTCAAAGTTGCAAGGGTATAGAATATAATAGTAGACATAGTACCTTGAATGGGTGACAGCTTCCTGTCAAAAAGATCAGAACAATAAAAATTAACACTCTTACTATTTTCCAGTGTTAAGAGCTGGGTATTATTATCTCTGTTTCTCATACGAGAACCAGTTTCTTAACTGGATTTTTTTGTTTCACTTTTCATGTGAACACAGCTTGCCTTCATATCCCTTTCTGACTCTCTGACCCGCTGCTTTCCTTCCTTCTGTTTCTTGTCTATCTCATTTCTCTGTGTGGCGACCAATGACATTTTCTTGCTTCAAACCTAGCTTATTTATGACAGATTCCTGCAGAGGGGGTTCATACAGTGGACATACAGTGTTTGCCTGTAGACTGTTCAGTTACTAAGTGCAACTAGCAAAATATAGTTTTAAAAAGTGTATATTAGATTAACACTTCACTTTTCTTAATCAGAAGTAGTATTTGGCTTTATTAACTTTTGGTTCAGAATAAGTGTAACACATGCAATAATAATACTAACAAAGATAATTATTATTACTAAACATAATCAGCAACCCTCTGAAACATATACTACGATCATCCCCACTTTACAGATGGGAAAAACGAGGCAAAGAGGGTTTGTGACCTGCTGACGGTTCTATAACTGACAGTGATAGAACCAGGAATTGAATCCAAGCCTTCTGGCCCCTGGTTAGGCTCCTAAGCATTTTGCTGTCCCACCAGAGCTGTTCTTACACTGCTTCTTTGTAGTGACACAAACACTACCTCCCCTTCCATTGACTTCAGTTAGTTCCCAAACCCTAAGTAGTTGTCTGAGTTTATGGTCATACCCTCCCATGTCTCCTCTCTCCTTGTTTATCATCTTTACTTAAGCAAAACTAATCGCTGAGGTTCTTAAAATTCAATGAGTCTCACCTGGACTATTAGAATCTTAATCATTTGACATTGGTCCTAGAGCCTAGGATTTGTCTAATACAAAGTAATTTCTCGGTAACTGTTTTGAATTTAATTATGTCTTCTGATACTCAGAAAACCCCAGGCAGGGTTCTTCCACATATGGAAGAGAAAGGAGGTGAGCTTCTCAGCCTCAGAATATAGACATTGACATACTTAACCAGCTACCCTAGCTTACCCGCCTAAGTCGCAGTGCCCGTGCTGTTCCGCCCTTGTATTCCCTGTGAACTAAAGTGGGGATGTTCTGTTAAGTAGGTCTCACAGAAAGCATCTGTATTTAACTTACTCATTTGCAGACTTTCTTTGCTAATTACACTCAAGTTGTCCCCTCCATTCTAAGAGAAGACTGAAGGACAGTCATTCCAGATGCAGACTCTCTAGTACCTCCTGCAGTCTTTCTCCCATCAGGCCATCCTGTCTCTGAATGTGATCTACTTTTTGAGATACAAGTAAGATTATGTTTATTTCTAGCATGATCAGTTTCACTCTGAAAAGGCCGTTCCTCATCTACAGCCCACTGCCCACTTCAGTCTCAGTCAATCCTTTGATTGAAGGGCTATAAACAGCAAATTAAAAATGGATGAAGAGGTCCTGGCCGGATAGTCCCTGCCCACTCTCACCACAAGTAGTCTGATGGCATCATGTTGACACAGACACAGCTTTTCCTTCTGCTGCAAAGCCATCGAGATGCAAGCTGGGACTTGAGCTGAGAAGTGCCTGGGAATGGGGAACAGTAGAGGTCATTTAAGGCTCGTATTCACCTGAGAGAGGGGTCAGAGACCAACTTTTCATGAGCACTGCTCACGGGTTACAGTAGAGACACCTATAAAGACCCCAAAAAATCAACTTAAAAAAATAAGCAAAATCCAACCTTTTGTTTGAGTGTCTGGATTTCACAAAGTGCTGCCTTTTGTAAGTAAGCAGTATGAGATTTTTGTCTTTAAAAATCAAGTAATTAAAGTGTCTTTTAAAGATATGAAATCTTTTAAATAACACTAGGAATTTGTAGTTGGTTAATGCAAAATATTAAAAGATATAAAGCTCATAACTATTTGAAAGTACCAGACACAAAATAAACCTAAATCTTATGAATTGTATTCTCATTAAATCTTTGCCCCCAAAAGTATGTTCTTAGAAGTATCTTTATGTTTAACTAAATCACTTTTCTGCAGACTTATTTTGGATGTCAACAATCTTTTCCTGGAATTTGACTTGACACTATTTGACAGTCCTTGTATTTTTTAAAACTATTTTCTTCAGAAAATTACATTTTCTGATTTTGAAGATGAGGAAGAAATTAATGCACCTTTGACTCCTAAAGAAGAGACTAATTGCAAAGAAAATTCCAAATCAGAAAAGATAAATTGTACCCAAACAGGTGTGTATCAGTCATACGTCTGACAGTCTGGAAACTTCTTTCATCGCCTTAGCTGGCCGTTGCTGCATGAAGAACCCTACTGCAGAGTTCTTCATAGTCTGCTCATTGCTGTGACGTTACAGGTCTCGTCACACTCGATTAGACTTGTTCTTAACTCAGGACGTCAGTGTAAATCTTAATGAAATACATGGCAGTTGGTGATTTTGCAAAGGTTTTCTTTCGACAAGTTTCCTGAAGCTTTCGAACTTGAAAACTTTATGAAGATCTCGAATCTGATTTCTGAGCAGGTGTATTAAGTTACACTTTCTTCGGTAGGTCTTAGTCCTGTGAAGTGCAGCACGTACCCTTCCTCAGTATTTGTGCTAGTAGTGACATTACTGTCTAAAACTCACTTGGCTAGGATCATGAATTCGATTATTGTGTTCACATTCGATGTCACTGTACCCTAGTTCTCTCATTTCTCAGGTCCTGCCAAGAACCGGCTACTAGGCCTGGCCAAGGGCGCTGCTCCACGCCCCCTGCCAGGCAGAACTGACCCTTGAAGCTGTCTGATAGTAGCCAGTGGGGCAGTTACTATTCATTACGCTGGTCTTGATCTGACGACAGTCTCTCTGGGGACTGTGTGTTAGGACTAGATGTTTTGAACATACATGAAACCATGTATTCTCTAAATAAAAGCAAGGATCCCTTACTGGGTGTTAAGAAATACACTTTTTTTTTTTGAGTTTGCCTAATACTTTGTCCTTGGGTGTCTCTATGTCACTCAGTTTGGGGGAGAAGAGAATATGACCTTAGAAGTACATGAAGATTAATGTGATCTGATGATTGGAAATTTAATAGGATTCACACTTAGAATACAGTGATTACAGTATTTTGTATTATGATCATTTCTGTTGGAAAAATAAGTGGGTCAGCAGAAGGCACAGTAGTTTGGTGTGTTAAGAAAATCTAGCCTGTGTGAAAACGTGTCGCCTGAATGTGGAAGCCTAGCAGAGAGCCCTCTGGGTACGCGTCAAAGCAGGAAGGCACGGGAGCCCTGCGGTCGTGGGCCACTCCCACACTCTGCCTGTCCAGGTGGGGGACGCAGGGGACCCTAGTGACGAAACTTGCTCTAAGGGAAAGTGTAGTTTTGATAAGTTTCAATTATTGCCCTTTGATGACCTGCCTTTTGAAGATTTTTGTCTCAAAATGTAGATGAAACGATGAGTACAAGTACTATTTGATTGTTAATTTTGAACATTAAGGGGAAATGACTGGTGATGTTAAAATGACAGGAATCTCACATGAATCAGACATCTTACCTTGGAGTTCAAGAAATGGGAGAATTTCTGAGCAAGGAAGATGCACAGATGGCGTCTAGATACTTCAAATAAGGCTCATGAAGGCCTGAGTTATTCCCTGGTAGTTGCCGAGGTGCTGGGGAGACTTTCGGAAGCTCTCTCACAGCTACATTCTCTAGTCTTACAGGGTTATTGGTGAATGAGAGCAATGAAAGTAATCTAGAAAGCACATTTCTTGATCTTTTCATGTTAGAGTAAAGCACTGGCTTTCAAATTTTGTTACTGTTTGCATTGTGGTTATTTTATGTAACTTTGATTTCAAATCATATAATCATTTTCTTTTTAAATTAAAGAAGAAGAGAGAACTGGCATGGTGGCTAATGACAGGTTTAACCAGTAACTTTCAAACCGCCTTTAAACGAATTATTTTATAAGATGAGAATTACAGAGGCTTCCATGGGTTGCTTAGAGGAAAAAAGAGAAAGGATTCAGGTTGAACTAGGTTATCAAGGACCTGGGAGTGTATGGTTATATATTTAATAGATAATAGTGTCTGTTAATTCCAAATTCCTAATCTAGCAAAAGACTGAGCTGATTACTTTTTTTAAAATCTTTTTTCTTTTTAAAGTAGGGTTGTTTGAGATCTCTTCTTCTTTGTTCTTTTTCTTTTAAAAAAATTTCTTTGCTTTTTTTTTTTTAGATTCCACATATGAGCGATCTCATATGGTATTTTTCTTTCTCTTTCTGGCTTACTTCACTTAGAATGACATTCTCCAGAAACCAGGAACTTCCATGTTGCTGCAAATGGCATTATGTTGTCAGTTTTTATGGCTGAGTAGTATTCCATTGTAGAAATACACCACATCTTCTTTATCTAGTCATCTGTTGATGGATATTTAGGCTGTTCCATGTCTTGGCTATTGTACATAGTGCTGTTGTGAACACTGGGGTGCATGTGTCTTTCTGAATTATATTTTTCTCTGGATAAATGCCCAGGAGTGAGATTGCTGGATCATATGGTAAGTCTATTTTTAGGTTTTTAAGGAACCTCCATACTGTCCTCCATAGTGGCTGCACCAATTTACATTCCCACCAACAGCGTAGGAGGATTCCTTTTTCTCTACACCCTCTCCAGCATTTATCGTTCGTGGACTTATGGCCATTCTGATTGGTGTGAGGTGATATGTCATTGTAGTTTTGATTTGCATTTCTCTAACAATTAGTGATGTTCAGCATCTTTTCATGTGCTTGTTGGCCATCTCTGTGTTTTCTTTGGAGTAATGTCTATTTAGGTCATCTGACCATTTTTTAATTGGGTTACTTGGGTTTTTTTTATATTAAGGTGTATGAGCTGTTTGTATATTTTGGAAATTAGCCCTTGTCGGTCACATCATTTGCACAATATTTGTGAATATGTTCTCCCATACTGTAGGTTGTCTTTTCGTTTTGCTGATGGTATCCTTAGCTGTGTAAAAGCTTTTAATTTCAATTAGATCCCATTTGTTTATTTTGGCTTTTATTTCCATTACTCTAGGAGCTAGTTCAGAAAATACATTGCTGTGATTTATGTCCAAGAGTGTTCTTCCTATGACTCCTCCCATTTTTTATGCCAAAGGCAGCATACTGTGTACAGCTGTATCTTACATTCGTTCACTTAACTATATATCCTGGAGCTCTTTCTAAATCAGTAAACAGAGATCTTCCTCATTCAGTTTTTCAGCTGCGGGGTACTCTGCTGCATGGATACACACAATTAACCAGCCTTTTCAAGTGGGATACTTTATTTCTACTCTTTTGCTATTGCAAACAATGCTGCAATGTACATGTGACATTCCATGTATGAGCAGGTGTATCTGTAGGATTCACCTGGGCCACATATCAAAGGCATCTATAATTTAAGTAGAAATGGCCTCCATCTCTTTCAATTAAAGAGAAAGGGTTTAAAAAATAAATTTAAAGGCACTGTGTACACATATTTTTATTGTGATTAAACATACAGAACATAAAACTTACCATTTGAACCATTTTTAAGTGTACAGTTCATTGGCACCTAGTACATTTACATTATTGCACAACCATCATCACTGTCCATCTCCAGAACGTTCTCATCCGTCCATCCTGAAACTCTGCAACCTCTAAACGCTAACTCCCTTTTCTTCCTCCACGCTAGTCCCTGGTAACCAGCATTCCACTTTCTTTCTGTATGAATTTGACTATTTATTCTAAGTACTTCATATGAATAGAATCATACATTATTTGTCCTTTTGTGTCTGGCTTATGTCTTCAAAACTTCATTCACGTTGTAGCAGGTGTCATCATTTCCTGTTCAAAGCTGAACAATATTCCATTGTATGGATAGACCACATTTCGTTTATCCATTCAACCATTCATGGACATTTGGGTGGTTTCTAGCTTTTGATTACTGTGAATAAGCACATTTTTAAAAACAGAGGTACGTTTCTCATTCACCCCGTCCCCAAGGCCCTTACCCAAAGAAATCTGATGCCAGTATTTTTGTTTGTGGTTCCAGAGTCAGTCTCTGAAAATGTAAGCATTCCAGATACAAAAAACAGCTTCCTGTGTACATTGTCCTGAACCTTGTTTTTATCTCCAATGGACAATACATCTTGGAGGTTGTCCATATCAGTACCTATTGATCTGCCTTGAAATTTTTTCAAGTATATATTTTTAATTTGAGCTGGAGCTGTCTTCTGAGTGCAAAAGCTTTTAAGTTTGATTAGGTGCCATTTGTTTATTTTGGCTTTGATTTCTTTTGCCTTGGGAGGCTGATCTGTGAAACTATCACTACAATTTGTGTCTAAGAATGCTTTGCCTATGTTCTCTTCTAGGAGCTTTTTTAGTGCCATGTCTTATATTTAAGTCTATAAGCCATTTTGAGTTTATTTTTCTGTATAGTGTGAGGGAGTGTTCTAACTTCATTGGTTTACATGGGGCTGTTCAGCTTTCCCAGCACCACTTGCTGAAGAGACTGTCTTTTCTCCATTGTGTATTCTCACGCCCTTTGTTGAAGATTAAGTGACCATAGGTGTGTGGGTTTATTTCTGGGCTCTCTATTCTGTTCCATTCATCTATATGTCTTTGTGTGTGTGTGTGTGTGTGTGTGTGTGTGTGTGTGTGTGTGCACGCCAAAACATACTGTTTTGATTACTGTAGCTTTGTAGTATTGTCTAAAGTCAGGAAAGTTTATGTCTCCAGCTCTGTTCTTTTAGCAATGTTTGTACAGCTTTAGCAATTCTGGGTCTTTTGTGGTTCCATATAAGTTTTAGGATTATTTGTTCTAGCTCTGTGAAAAATGTCATGGGTAACTTGATAAAGATTGCATTAAATCGGTAGATAGCTTTGTGTAATATGATCATTTTAATAATATTAATTCTTCCAATCCAAAAGCAGGGGATATCTTTCCAATTCTTTGTATCATCTTCAGTTTCCTTTATCAGTGTTTTATAGTTCTCAGCATATGGGTCTTTCACATCCTTGGTTAGATTTATTCCTAGGGTTTTTTTGTGTATTTTTTTTTAGATGCAATTTTAAATGGGATTTTTTTTTATTTCTGATATGTCATTGTTAGTGTAAAGAAAGGCAACAGACTTCTGTGTATTGCTCCTGTATGCTGCTACCTTGCTGAATTCGTTTATTAGTTCCAACAGTTTTTGTGTGGAGTCTTTAGGGTTTTCTACACAGGGTATCCTGTTATCTGCATACAGTGACAGTGTTACCTCTGCCCTTCCAGTTTGGATCCCTTCTATTTCTTTTTCTTTTCCGATTGCTGTGGCTGGGGCTTCCAGTACTATGTTGAATAGAAATGTTGAGAATCGGCATCCTTGAGTGCTTTAACAACCTTTAACAGATGTGCTGAGTTTTCATATGAAGATGCCAGGCCTCAAGTAGAATTTGGTAGTGATACAGGGAAGACCCAAATCCTTTTCAGCACCATGAAAATGGATCCACTGAGTCTAAAGGACTAGACATGCAAATAGAAGACAAATGGTTTAGGCTGAATGGTCTTCGAAGAAAACTATTATCGTCTTTGTCTTATGTGTTTTTCCATAGGTGCCAGCCTGAGGCCCTTTATGATGGGGAACTGCAACAAGACCCCAAGGACCCAAAACCTCCAGTTTGCATGACGAGAGCCCATCCTCCCAACCTGTGATACTGAGCAGAAGAGAACGTCTGTGCTCATCTGAGTGGACCTGCTAGGCATTCTAGAACATGGGCAGGAACCAAGAGGTGCAAACCTCCCCGTAAAGAAAGGAAACTGTTTCTCAGAGAAAGAAGATGGTTTTCAGGCTGAGAGGCTTGCAGAGGGGATTGGATAAAGGCAGAAAGCAAATCAAAGGTGACAAAGCCAGGAGTGGGGAAGGACAGATTCAGGGAGGGAAGCATCTATATTAGCTATACCAGGACTGACCAAGAAATGAAATGTAAATTTTTAAATTGTCTTTGAGAAATATGCTATTAAATTGTTCAGAAATTTTTTGAAGATAATTATTAACATTAAATTTCATATAAGCCAGGCACAATATCATCTTAAATCTTCTGGCAGCCATAATTTTAAAAAGTAAAAAGAAACAAGTAAAATTAATTTTAACAAGATATTCAAAATATTGTTATTTCAAAATATAATAAATACAAATATATTAATTAACTATTTTACATTTTTGTACTAAGTCATTTGAAATCCTATGTGTATTTGGCACATTATTTCTATTCATATGGTAAATTTTCATTGGTAATATTCAGTCTCATTTAGATTTCATAAAATTCACAATTGAAAAACTAGATTCATGTGTGCAACTTATTTCAAACATATTTAGAAGTTTTCCAATAACTGGATTGTATATGTCTTTTACTTAAATTTAATTAAATTTAAATTAAACAAAATTTAAAATTCATGTCCTCTGTCACACGAGCCACGTTTCAAGAACTCCTGAAGAAAAAAAAACATAGGTGAAGGGGTGGCTGTGCTTATTCTAAAGTTGCAGTAATTAAGGCAATGTGGTATTGATGTTGG
Source organism: Camelus dromedarius (assembly GCF_036321535.1). Classification (NCBI taxonomy): domain Eukaryota; kingdom Metazoa; phylum Chordata; class Mammalia; order Artiodactyla; family Camelidae; genus Camelus; species Camelus dromedarius. The sequence goes on from NC_087450.1 coordinate 10,417,473, forward strand.
GACAGAGAAACAGACATTAGAACAGGAACAAATCTAAACCTAAAACAAACATGCATACACGTGAAATTTTTAACCATTTTTAAAATTTGTTTATGTATTTATTTTGCAATATCATATTTTTAATTGAAGTATAGTTGATGTACAGTATGATATGTTACAGGTATACAATATAGAGATTCACAATGTTTTAAAGGTTATAGTCCACTTACAGTGATTATAAAATATGGGCTCTATTCCCTACACTGTACAACACGGCCTTGCGGCTCATTGTGTACGTGATACTTTGTACCTCCTAATCCTCCACCTCCATCCTGGCCCTCCCCCTCCCCTCTCCCCGCTGGTAACCACGAACTAGTTCCTTCTCTACATCTGTGAGTCTGTTTTCTTTTCTGTTACATTTCCTAGTTTGTTGTATATTTTTTAGATTCCACATATAAGTGATATTTTACAGTATTTGTCTTTCTCTGTCTGACTTATTTCACTTAGCATAATGCCCTCCAAGTCCATCCGTGCTGCACACCAGAAACTAATACAAAATATTTAATCAACTGCACTTCAATTAAAAAATAAATAATGAACCAACCGAATCATTTAAAATATGAGCAGAAGAACTGAACAGACATTTCTCCAAAAGAAGAAATGCAGATGGCCCACAGGAACATGAAAAATTGTTCAGCATCACTAATATCAGGGAAATGCAAATCAAAATCACAGTGAGACATCATCTCACACCTGTCAGAATGGCCATCACCAAAAAGAGCACCAATAACAAATGTCGGCAAGGACGTGGAGACAAGGGAACCTTTGTACACTGTTGGGGGGAATGTAAATTGGTGCAGCCACCATGGAGAACAATATGGAGGTTTCTCAAAAACGTAACAATAGAACCACCATATGGCCCAGCAATTTCATTCCTGGGCATGTGTCCGAGAAAAACAAAAACATTAATTCAAAAGATACATACACCCTACTATTAACAGCAACATTATTTATAATCGCCAAGATATGGAAGCATCCTAAGTGCACATAAATACATGAGTGGATAAATAAGATGTAGCGTATATATGTAATGGAATACAGCTCACCCATTAAAAAAGGGTGTTTTGTCATTTGCAGCCCTTCATTCATTTTTTTTTTTAACTTCAAAAACCAGAATTTTAGGGGGGAGGATATAGCTCAAGTGGAAGAGTGCATGCTTAGCATACATGAGGTCCTGGGTTCAATCCCCAGTACCTCCTCCAAAAATAAATAAATAAACCTAATTACCCCTACAGAAAAATAAATAAAAATTTTTTAAAACCCAGAATTTTATAACTTGCATAAATAAACATTTCCATTGCATCAAAAACAACAAAATATCTAGAAATAAACATAACCTATACTCTGAAAACTGTAAAACTTTGGTGAAGGAAATTGAAGATGATACAAAGAAATGGAAAGATATCCTGTGCTCTTGGATTGGAAGAATCAACATTATCAAAATGGCCATACTACCCAAAGCAATCTACAGATCCAATGCAACCCTTGTCAAAATACTCACATGTTCCACAGAACTAGAAAAAAAATTCCAAAATTTATATGGAACCATAGAAAACCATGAACTGCCAAAGCAATTTTTTATAGGTCTATTTTTTTCTCTTTCTTCTTTTTGTTCTCTTTTCTTAGGGTTTGATGACTAGAGAAGTTCCTTTAACATTTGTTGTCAAGCTGCTTTGGTGGTGCTGAATTCTTTTAGCTTTTGTTTGTCTGTGATGCTGTGATTTCTCCATCAAATTCGAATGAGAGCCTTGCTGGATAGAATATTCTTGGTTGTAAGTTTTTGCCTTTGATCAGTTTAAATATATCGTGCCACTCCCTTCTGGCCAGTACAGTGTCTGCTAAAAACTCAGCTGTTAACCTTATGAGAGTTCCCTTGTATGTTCTTTGTTGATTTTCTCTTGATAATTTTAATATTTTCTCCTTATCTTTAATTTCTGTCAGTTTGATGACTATGTGCCTTGGTGCGTTCTTCTTTGGGTTGATCCTGTGTGAACTCTCTGCACATCCTGGACTTGGGTGACTGTTTACTTTCCCAGGTTGGGGAAGTTTTTGGTTATTATCTCTCCAAAATTTTTCTCTGGTCCTTTCTCTCTCTCTTCTCTTTCTGGGACCCCTATAATGCAAATATTAGAGTGCTTCATGCTGTCCCAGAGTTCTCTTAAACTAGCCTCATTTCTTTTCATTCTTTTTTCTGTTCTGCAGTAGTGATTTCCACTAATCTGTCTTCTAGCCCGCTGATCCATTCTTCTGCCTTATTTAGTCTATTCTTGGTTCCTTCTAGAGTGTTATTCATTCAGTGATTTTATTCTTCAACTCTGTTTGGGTGTTCTTTATATTTTCCAACTCTGCTAAGAACTTCCCTCTGTGCATCTGTACTCTTGAGTTCTCTGAGCATCTTGGCCATCATTACTTTAAACTCTTTCTCGCATAAATTGCCTGTCTCCTCATCAGTTATTTCTTCTGGGAATTTATCTTGTGCCTTTGCCTGGGAGATATTCCTCTGCTGCCTCATATTGTCTGTCTTTCTATTTGTATTTTTAGGTAGGTTAGTTACATTTCTTGACCTTGGAGAAGTGGCCCTCTGGGAGACGTCCTATGTGTCCCAGCAGCACACTCCTCTCTTGTCACCCAAGGGTCAGGGTCCAGCTGGTTCCAGGGTAGAGTCTGGCCTGTTTGTGGATTCCTTCCACAGGCTTTGGGGTTGTTATTTTCTTACTTTTGATATCTGCCCCCTGGTGGATGAGGCTGGACTAGAGGCTTATGCAGGGTTCCTGGCGGGAGGAGCCAGTGCCTGCCCACTGCTGGGTGAAGCTTGGTCCTGGACCTCTGGTGGGTAGGGCGCTGTCTAGAGGTGTTTGTGGCTCGGGAGGTCTGCTGATGGGTGAGGCTGTGTTCCCACCCAGTAAGTTGTTTGGCCTGAGGCTTCCCAGCCCTTAAACCTACAGGCTGTTGGGTGGGGCTAAGTCTTGGTGCCAATGACGCAATCAAGATGTCAGCTTCCAGGAGAGCTCATGTGGATGAACACTCCGGGAATGTCCATCACCAGCTTTTATATCCTCAGCATAAGCCACAGCCACCCCCTACATCCTCAGGAGAACTTCTAAAACAAGCAAACAGTTCTGACCCAGGTTCCTATGAAATTGTTGGGCGAGAATAGGTTCTTGCCTCGTGCAGGACAGAATTCAAGAGCAAAGCATGGCAAAGTGAAGGCAGGTTTATTTAGAGACACACACACTCCATAGGCAGGGTGTGGACACTCTGACTCAGAAGGGAAAACAGCTTAGGAGATACACACTCCATAGGCAGAGTGTGGGCCACATCAGAAGGCAAGAGAGAGAGAGAGAGAGAGCACATCCACGAGGTGCGGAGTTGTTAGGTTTTGTGGGCTTGGTTATTTCGTATACTAATGAGCAGGACGATTATTCCAACTACTCTGGGGGACGGTCGAGGATTTCCAGGAAATGCCCCCACCCACTTTTTGACCTTATATGGTCAGCCTGGGAACTGTCACAGCACATGTGGGTTCACCATGAGGCTCAAGGTCAACTGGAAGTCAAATCTTCTGCCATCTTGGTTCTAGCCAGTTTGTCCTGTCCTCACTTGCTATGTAATTCCTCCAATGGTTGTGCCCTGTCCCCTTTCCTCCCACTTCAAAATCACTGACTCTGCCCTTGGACCTAGTGGATGCAAGATTCTGTGTATGCTTCCCAAGAGAACGAAGTCTCTGTTTCCCTGAGTCCTGTGGGCTCCTGGGGTTAAGCCCCACTGGCCTTCAAAGCCAGATGTCCCGGGGTCTCATACTCCTCCCAGTGCCAGATCCCCAGGCTGGGGAGCCCGACATGGGGCTTAGAGCTCTCACTCCTGTGGGAGGGCCTCTGCGACTCAACAAATCTTCAGCTTGTGGGTCGCCCACCCAGGGGTATGGGGCCCAATTATACCACGAGCACACCCCTCCTGCCATCCTGCTGTGGTTCCCTCTTTATGTTTCCAGTTGAATACACAGGAAATTTTGATGTGACAAAATTTACATTATTAATCAGTGTGGAAAGGACACACTATTCAACAAATAGTGCCAGGACAATTGATTATCCAAATGCAAAAGAAAGAAAGAGAGAAGGAAGGAGAAAGGAAGGCAAACATTGGATGCTCCCATTCCTGGCACCACAGAGGACTAATTATCACAGAGACCGCCCCTGATGCAGCGCAACCATAAACGCTGGATGCAACGTTTCTCACACACACACACGCACACACCTGTTTATTTGTGTTGTCTGAATGAACTGGTGGGAAAGGAAGGGAAATCCTCAGAAGCGAGAGAAAATATGAAATTATGATTCCCAAGGCACAGGTGACAGCTAGAGCCAGCATTTGTGAAGCCAGCCCCTGGGGGCCTGAAACCAGGGTTTACAAGGCCATAAACAGGGGCAGGAGACAAAATCTGGGGTTGAGTAGAGAAGGTTGGCATGAAAAACTATTCCCCATACACATAAAGTAAAGCCTGGATACTCAAAGAGTAACTCCCCCCAGAGAGTGAACTTCAGACAGAAAAAGGGCCCTGCAGAGGGAAACGGTGAGGATAAAAGCCCACCTCATCCTTATTTCTGGGTGTAGTGGGGGAAAAATCCTCACTTACAATTCAAAATAATAAGTTTGTACCCACACAAATTTGGGGGCAGAGTGTGTACCATGTGAGTGGGTGAAAAGTTCCAAGACAAAAATGTCAGTTAAGGTGGTCCAAGTCAGTACAGCACTCCTGGAAACCTGGCCAAAGTAAACGTAAACTCTCTCTGGGGAAAGTAGCTTAATCCTAGGAATCTAATCATTCCTAGAGCTACACCTCCAAGCACCATGAGGGCACAAAGTCACTAAACACACAAAGAAACAAGCCGCTGTAAACTATTCAAACCTGCAAAGATGACTGATATTGGGAATTTTGTTACAGTATATAAAATGAGTATGTTTCATTTATTTTTAAAAACAGAAAAGGGGATTTAAAGTATAGAGAAGGAACAAGACAGCAGATTCCCCACAAAGTAACTGTTAGATTAGTATCTGATTTCTCAACAGCAACGATGAGAGCCAGAGACAAAAAATACTATCTTCAACAGAAAAAGAGACAATAACTTTCAACCTTTGCCAGCAAAATGATTCTTAAGCAATGAGGGTGAAATAAAGACATTTTCAAACAAATAAAACTGAAGGAGTTTGCTATTATTAAATGCTGTATTTGTGACCTATTTCTGGATAAGAAATGACTGCAAACTCAGTGGCTTTAAAGAAAACATGTGTTGTCTCGGTTTCTATGGGTCAGGAGTCTGGGTGCCGGTTGGCCGGGTCCTCTGCTCAGGACCACACTCAGTAACGTACGTGTTAAGCAGCGTCTGCTTTGAAGGAAGCAGTTACTCCCAAACACGCTGTGCTTCATGGCTGCTTTGGCGCAGTTCGTCAGTTTGCTGTGCCATATTGTATTTTGAGCATTTTGTTTGTTTTCCAGTGTAAATAGCACACAGCCCACATCAATGAGCCAGACTCTCACCATCTGAGAATCTTTGATCGATCTTCTCGACTTGCTCTTCTTCGCCCACTCTGAGCCAAGATCTGTGTGTGCGTTACACTCGGCATGATTCTCGGGATTTCCACCGAGGTCTTAAATGCTCGATTGGCATTTTGAAATATGCTCCCAGGCCTTCATTCTCAAAAGTGTGGGGCATGATTGGGCGCAGTTTTGCGTTTTGGGGTTTCAAGTTTGCATTGCAAGGTAAGGAGTGAGACATACAGAGATGTGGGCACAGAATCGTCAATCTTTATAGATCACCCCATTAAACAAACAGAAAGATTGAGCTTCTTTGGATGGCAAAGGAGCCTAGAAAGATCTCAGCCGGAAGCCCACTCTAGCCAGACTCCAGAGTTCACATCGGTCACCATGTGAGCACGTGACCCCTGGGAGGAGGCACCTGCAGGCACAACCTCTCTTTACACCGAAGGGCCGGGGGCGGCATCTGCCCTTCATCAGCGCCGCCCTGGCAGCCAGCCTCCGGGGGCTCGCGCGCAACCCCTCCGTTCTACGTCCCTTTGGCTGGGGGGACTGGACACCTAGGCTGCACCAATGAGCAAGCTATGTGCACAGGGGGGCCAAGAGTGTAAAAGGACAAGGAGCAGGAGGCGAGATGCTCGTGTGGGCTCTTGAAGGCAGCAGTGCCTGGATAGCGGGGAGTGGGAGCAAGGGACTTCTCTCCATAGATTTCCAGACACCATGACAGGGCCAGGTCCCCACTCCCACTGTAAATGTGCACCCCAGGCCCACTGTAAAGGTAACCAAAGAGAATGGCCCCCTGGGTTACAACACGTGGCTGCGTTGGAGCTGGAATTCTAAGGTAAGTCCTTCCAGGGACCCCATTGCGTTTCCCACTTGCTGGATTCCCTGCTAAATTCTCCAACAGTAACTGTGCGCAGACTCTGGAGAGCCATTCTGAATGAATCCATGTATCTGAGTCAGATATAGCGCAGCCTTAGCTTAGGAGGCTGGAATAAACTAGGCTGGCCCTGCCACCTGGGACGCCAAGGTTTATAAGTGCTTTGGGGTGGAGGTAGTTAAAACAGCCAGTGAGCAATGGGGGAGGCGTTAGTGAGTGGCACAGGGCTACGCGCTCTTCTGTGTAGGTTGTAATCAGAACACGCGTGGACCACGGACAGTATAAATTACATGGGTCAACGTAATAAGCCAAGAATGCCTCTCAGACACCCCCCTGGGGTTGAATTAGCTCTTGAACCTTGACTCTTGCAGTGAAATGTCTGCTGGGTGATGCGTTGCAGGAACGGACACAGAGAGGATGAGGCCGTAGGAAACCCTCCTTTATACAGTCAGTGAGTTTCGTCCTAGGTGGTCTTCCTCTTAGAATAGAATCCTCTGGAGGCCTGGCTTTTTACAATCAGCACCGAAATATTTTGCAAAACCAAATAACTCCCCAGGGGCTTCACTCTTATGTGGACGCAAACTCCGCTGTCCCCAGTGGTTAGGTTTTGTCTGATTTCTGAAAGTCTGCAGTCAGCTCTTCGGTGTTGACATTCACAGCTTCTGGACTGGTGAGCGTCAGCTAGTGCCAGTCTTCCCGAATTGTGTTACGTTACTGCCTCCAGAGAAGCGGGGAGAACTTTGGCCGTGGGAGAAACTGGAGCACTGTGCCGTCCTAAGTGGTTTGGGGTTTTTGGCATCATTATCTACCCTGAAGACCGGTTGCCACTAAAAGCGTAAGATGGGGGAAACTTTGAGGACCCTCAATACAATTGTTTCAAATCATTATGCAGGACGGGGGAGGGTACAGCTCAGTGGTAGAGTGTGTGCTTAGCATGCAGGAGGTCCTGGGTTCAATCCCCAGTACCTCCATTAAATAAATGAATAAGTAAACCTAATTATTTCCCCTCCCCAACAACATAAAAAGCAAACTAACTAAAAAAAAAAAAATCATTACGTAGGAAACTGCAAAGGCAAACATCATTGTGCCAGCCTTCTGGACTGATGTCCCATCTCCCAAGAGAACCACGCCATCCTTCTCCACTCTTCCATGATGCCAGGCCAAAAGGGACACCCCCTGGGGAGGGGGTGCCGCTGTCCTCTGGTGGGTATGATGATGCTAAACATTATCTTACGGTGCACGGGGTGGCCCTCAAAACAACTGTCAGTCCCAAATGTGGGCAGTGCCCAGGTGGAAAAGCCTGCCATCACCTTCAGAGGATGCAGGCTGAGCTCTGCTCTGCTGGCAGGTGGGGGTTCTGCTCCCCTGAAGTGGATTTAAAGGTCTCCCAGCCCCCAGGCCCTCGGGCTCTCAGACCAAGCCTGATAAAGCAGGGACCCTGAGGCAGTCCCCTTTTTCAGGGAAGTCCTGTCTCTCAGCACAGCGCATTCTGCTCCTGCTGGCACCTGCCTGCATGCCCGCTGGGGTCTCCCGTGTCTGGGATCCCTTGAACACACTACAGAAGTCACACACATCATCAGCGGTCCCAAGACACCAGGAGGGAGGGCACCTGGCTTGGGAGGCCCTAGCCCGGGGGGGGAATGTGGCCCAAGCTGGACCCAGCACCTCACCCAGCCCACCTGCCTCCAACCACTCCCTCCCCAGTCTCCAGAAATGTCTCTGCGGAACCATCCACCTGCTGCTAAGTTTCCTGGCCACTCTTAAAGTGCATCCATTGCTGGGGCCACTGACCAGCATCCGGAAGATGGGAGGGAGGGAGACAGGATTCCAGGGCTCCAGGGATCAGGCAGTGCAGATGAGCTGACCTGTACCCCAGGACCCCCACCAGAAGTCTGCCGACTTGGGGAAGTGAGGGCTCAGCCATCTTTTCTTAAAAGGAAAACACGTTCAAGGATGCGGATGTGCCAGTGACTGGAAGCAGCGGGTGGAGGGTGCCCTTCACATCTGAACGAGCATCACCTGCCTCTAATTCACTCAGGAGAGCGGGCGGCGCTCCGCCCCTGCCCTCGCCCCATGTCCGCTGCGTGAGCCATTTACCAGTTGCCTCGTCCAGCACAGGACCTGTGGGGAAGGACGTGCTTCTGTTCCATCCTAGCTGTGAGCCCGGCCTTAGTCTCTGCTCCTTATACGCCCGGAGAGCATCCGTTTGTTCCTGAGGCTGTGAGCCAGTGGACAGCTGCAGTGGCCACGGGCTCCCCAGGGGAAGCCTCCCCTCAGACAGTGAGGGGCTGAATGCCCCGAGACACACTGACAAATGGGAGACATAACTGTCTTTAATAAGCAGGAAAAAACAATACCACTTCAGTCACTTAACTGACTTAAACAAATCAACAGCCTGGATGCCATTAAAATAAACTCAATTTGCTAGCCAGTGAGAGGGGGAATTTGGGCTTCTGGTGTCCATTTGCTAGTGTGTAGAGCACTTGCCTTTGAACTGAAGCCAAGAAAATCAAGACAGGGTCCCAGTATGGCTGAATACATTTGGCAGAGCTGAGCCAGACGGCTGTCCAAGGATGCAAGCCCCGCAGAAACCTTCTGGTGCTGGATGGTGGCTGGAGAGGCTCCCCACTCTGTGAGCATTGGAGGGACATGGCATGTTACACAGGATGTCATCAGCAAGTGTCCCCACCAACTGTAGGAAGGATGGAGAGGCAGAGAGATATGTTTTCAGGGAAACCAGCCTGACTTTGCTCTGCTCTGTATCTGCCCTAAAAAAAAAAAAAAAAAAAAAAAAAGAGGGGCCAGGAGCAGACAGGAGTGAATCCAGAAGGAAGGTTCAGGGTTTTCCTCCCCTGCGGAAGCCAAGGGTCTGGAGGGGAAGGGACAGAAGCGGAGGATGGGGGTATCACCTTTCAGTTCTGAGGCAGCTGAGCTTCTGCTGGAGGCCCAGCTGGGCTTTGAAAGGAGAAAGGACTTCCTTTTAAAGTGACGGCCCCTAGAATAGTGTTTGCATTTGGTTTCAGGTTGCCAGGTAAGGGTGAGGCAGATGCCACGGTTACAGGCAGTAATAAGACTTAGGGGGAAAGGGGGGGACTCTAAATACTTAACTCTCTGAGCAGAGAGCAGCTGCAAAGGAGGAGATTTGCCTCATTTTTTTTCCTTTCTTTGCATCTGTGATTCCTTACTTCTGTTTCACGTCTCCCCAAAGCCCTGTGCCACTTGTCTGGTTCCTGCAGCAGCCCCAGTGTCCAGTAGGACACACTGCATTGGTACAGGGAAGGGGCGGCAGTGGCTGGCGAGAGAGGCTGCTGGTGATTTTGCCTTGCGACCTTCCCAGCATTTCTCCCTGGAACTCACCTTTGCAAGAGGGTCTGGACTGGAAAGGGCTCCTCTCCCCTCTGATCAGTCCACACCCAGCAATTTACACTGGCTCCTCTTCTCCACATCTCTCTCTGAGTTTCCTAAATATTCAGCTTTGAATTTGGCAGAAATGGGACAGCAAAATTTCCAGCCTTCAAGGTTGTGGTTCTCCAGGCTTGCAGAGTTTCTGGGAGCGAGGTGAAATGCGCCAAAGCAGGAGGCGGAGGTGAGAAGGTGCAGGAGAAGCCGTGATGCGGGGCAAGCCGCCAGTCGCCCTGCGCTGGTGCTCCCAGCTCTGCTCAGACCCCGTCCCAGGGGGTCCCGGAGCTCTCCGTGGTGCTGAAGACGCTGCGCGCACTTGTTCTCTCTGGCTTGACAAGTTGTCTTGAGAAGAATCAGCGTGTAGACGTCCTGCTGATAGTTTTAGACAATCACCCAGAGTGTGGTCACTGAGGACACTTCTACACAAACAAGAACTTCTTGGAAACTACATGATAATGACACTTTCTTCTTCTTTTTTTCTTTTTTTGGATAGTGACACTGAATGTTCTGTAGACGGGCTAGGCCTTCCTAGGACCCCAGACCACCTCCGACATGGCTCCTTAATACCAGCAGGCTTCACGGGGCTGTCACCCCGAAAGCAGCTGAGTCAGGAGAGCACCAAGGGGTATCTTCCCCTAGTCAGCAAGGGACCCCCCCCCCCATTATGCTAGATCACTTTGGGTCACAGAGAAAAAATAATACTGAAGTATTATCACAGGCATCTGGCTAAGCTTTGTTCCTCCTGTGAGAAAAAAAAAAAAATCACATCACAGTCACTCCAAGAATGCGGCAGACACCTGATTCTGTAGACCGGAACCTTGCTGGGCTTTGAGACTGTACTGTGGTGAGTAATGGCTGGATGTGAGCACTTCTCAGCCCTAGTCCTTATATATGATAACATCATGCAGAAAAGTAATGAGAACCATTGAAAGATTCTGCTCACTTTGGGATTGAATTACCACTTAAATCAAGCTGGCAGTGGGCAGGGGGCTTGTGGGGTGAAATTAGGAAGGAAGCTGTGACTCAGGAAGGTGCTTCCCAGGAGAGTGGGACTCCTGTAAGTGAAACACAGCCCTCAGCTCCCATTCTGTCCTCTGTGATTTATCCGAGCCTAAGGAGCTTGTTTGAATGGTTCCGAATGTTATTTTCAACGACCAAATGAACATCTCATTCTGGAATCAGTGACACACAGGAAACAGACCTGGAAGGAGGTGGCTAGGGGAGAAGACAGGGACAATGCAGAGCTCTGCTGAACTCCACATTTCAACCTCAGTTCAAGGCAGGCTGCAGGGCGGGTGGATTGGGGGTCTTGGCCAGGCGGCAAGTGAGAGGCCCGGGGCTTTTCCTCTGAAGGTCAACAGACAATAGTCTTGTCTCCCATGGTCAGTGTGGGGGTGCACGTGGCCAGGGACAAAGGTGCACCGCCAGGGAAATATGAGAGAGAACAGCCAATGTCAGACCAGGTCATGTTCCGTGGGTCCCAGACCATCTCAGTGCTGGATGCATCCCACCCTCCTCTTCCTGCCTGCCCACCCCAGGTGGTAGAGTCTTCCCTTGCAAATCAGAACTTGTTCTGCTAAGGTGGCCAGAGACGCTGCTGTTTCTGTCCTATTGTCTGGGGCTCTTTTGGATGATCCAGCCAAGCTTCTGCCAACCCCCTAAAAGGTGTGCTTACCCAAGCAAGCAGCCACTTTTCATGGCTAACTTCATCTTTTGCACAGCACGAACACATACGAGCACATGGGCCGATGGGCCCAACCATGGGTCCCAGCCTAGTGCAGTCTCTAAGCCTGTCTTGGTGGCTTTAGCACAGAACTCTGGAGAGGGTCACTCTAACCCAGTTCCCATGATTACTTTTAACTTTCCTGGACATGAGCGTTGACTAGCAACATAACCGGTGTGAACTTGCACTTGAGGGAGACTAAGCTGCAGAAATGGCAGAGTGGAGGTGCTGGGGCACATTCACTGCCGCTCAGCACGTGAACACGAGGAAAGCCAGGGAGTTCTTCCCACCTGTGGGCCATTTGCATCCAGTACCCAGAAAGCTGGAATTCCTCCGAGCTCCACTTCCCGCCCAAGCTTTCTATGCTCTCTCTCCTCCCCCCTCGCCACCCCACAACCAGAGCATCACCTTCTGTCCTTTGCAAGGGGCTACTTTCGTGAATTTAAGGAGGCACTGTAATCCTGCCTTGAGTTCAGCCCTCCTCCTTCCCTGCTGAGCTTTACTGAGAAACTACAATGTGCTTGGTGGGGCAACTTGCTGAAAGTAAGGAGGGCAAAGGCCTTGGAGACAGAGGGTGGGCCGCCCGCCTGGGAGCCCCGGGCCTGCTTCTCCTTCACGGCACCATCGCAGGAGGCTGTGGGCTCCCTCCCACCACACCAGCCGCAGATCTGTGCCATGCACACTGCTTGCATCACATTATTTACTCCTCACGGCCATCCCAGCTTTACAGATGAGGAAACTGAGGCAGAGAAAGGCGGACTTGTTTTCCCAAGGTGTCGCAGCCTGACTTGGACCAGGTGGTCCTACTCCAGTGCCTGCACGCTGGCCACTCAGCCAAGCCACCTGCCTGCCTAGAAGGCCGCCTGTTGGTTGGTGGCCAAGCACTCTGGTGGGAGGGTCTTCTTCAGCCAACACTCCTGGAGGACTTGTAAGCTCTGGGAAGGAGATTCACCATCAGGCGATGAAGGGAAACTGAGTCAGATACACAAAGTGGAAGGTCCAAGGCAGTGTGTACCTCACACACAAGAAAGCACAGATAACAGGGCCTGGGGGGCCCAAGAGGGGCTCTCAGGAGTGAGGATGCCACACCCCGTCTACTTGCCCTTCTAGGCCACGGGACCCGGGTTTGCTGGCAGTGCAGTTGATACCCCTCCTGGAAGACCGGTAGGCACCAGACACACCCTTGCTCAGGGAAGAGTCCAGGCTCTGAGGTGGAGAAACTCCCCATGAGCACTGTCACCGCTGCCACAGGTGGGCCACACACTCAGCGAGCTGCCTGCTTGAGCAGCCGAACCAGGGCGGAGCTGTGCCTACCCCCCTTCCCAGACGGGGCTTCATCCCACCCCCTCCCCCTCCCCCTTTCAGGGGCGGCACAACCTGCTCGGCACTCACGCACGTGGCCGCTGCAGGCGGAGGGACGCAAGCGTGCAGGCCGTGGCTCAGGCTGCACGGAGAGCGCACACCTGTGTCTGCTCACCTGCTCGAACAACACAGCACGTCCGGGTGCCCCTGTGGCCACACAGGACACTGCTTCCTCAGAGGCTGCCAAGCCAGGCCAGGACCTTGAACCTGGACGTGCACAGGAGTTAACAACTCCTGGGGCAAGCTTTGAGAGAAGGAAGAAAGAAAGAGCCGGGGGATGAGCTCTTCTCCTTCCCCCTGTGGTGGACTCTCCAAACAGAGTGTGGCCGCAGAGCCTCCTGGAGGGGTCCCGACTGACCGAGCAAACCTGCCTTGTGTTCTGGGAGGCCTCAGCCAGCACAGACACCCCCGTACACACACCTTGCATTTGTCTTTCCCATTCTGAGCTCGCCTCTTCCCCCAACTGTTGTGTTCCTAGAGTTTCACTCCCTCCACTGAAGAATTGGCACAGAAGTGTCCCCTCAAGCTCAGGTTTCTAGGGAAGCAAAGGGAAACAGAGCTGGGTCCCAGAAGGAAAGCACGACTCCCGTTTACGGGGCGGGTGGGAAGGTAGCCAGGGATGTCGCTGACTGGCGGCAACACCTGGGAACCTGAAGGAAACCAGTCTGCTCCAGAGGGTCCATGCAGGGTACAATCTGAACGAGGCTGAAGAGACAGGTCAAAGCCTTGAAGGATGGGTCCAGACATTCAGACTTCATTCTGTGGACCCGTGGGGAGCACAGTCTGTTGTCACACTCTGGGTCACCTGGGCAAGAGGCTCACGTTCAGACTCAGTGGGTCTGGTTTTGAAAGCATGCCAGGCGAACCAGATGTGCCCCACTGGAGCAGAAGCAGTTTCTCAGGTGGTGAGGAGTCACTGTTGCTTTTGAGCAGAGGGGTGAGATGAATGGGGCAGTTTGGGGGAAAAAAGCACGGGCAGTGGGTTGGATGGAAATGAGGCCAGAGCCAATGCTCAGAAAGGAGACGTGAGAGCAGTCAGCCAGAGGACAAGGCCACCAGGGCTGACCCAGGACCCAGGGGGAGGGTCCGGGGGGAACAGAACACACAGCTGTCTCCATGAACATCTGTGGTGCCTGCCAGAAAGCCAGTTGTCCATGCTGGAATATTTCCACACTCAGGGCTGTTCCAGGCACAAGTCCCAAAGGTGGTAGGGTGGGCAGAAGTGGACAGTCTTACGGGGCGGTCTGGGAGATAGCAGGCAGCAGGACCCCGGAGAGGGCCATTCTCCCACTCTCCCATAGGGCGGCCCTGTGGAGGAGGCACCCAGTGCGATGCCTGTCTCTGCCTGGTGGGAGGGTGGCAGAGAAACACGTGCCAGTGAGTGAAAAAGGGACTTGGGGTGAGTTCTGGTAAAAGAAGATGAGGGGCCGGAGCAGAGCTTGGGGGCTGCCCGGTGCTGAGGAAGGCAAGGGGGCCACCCAGGAATCACGCGCCATCACTAGGGAAGCCAGCTCTCCCCACAGGCCTTCCGTTCTTCCTTGGCAACGGCTCAGAGCCCTCCTCACCATCCTTCCTGTGTGGTTCTGGTCAAGCCTTGCTGCCCTTCCCTCCATCCATTTGTATCACCTTCTTGTTGGTCTGTCTGCCTTCTCACCTCTTTTTCTCACTCCCTGTCACAAAGCTGACCTCAGGTATTTTCTGCACAGAATTTCTATCGGCCCAAATACCTTCACAGAGCTTCCAGACCCATCTGCCCTCGGTCTGTGTGTGTGGTAGTCCTGGGGAAGGGCTCTTCTCACTCCATCTACTCACCGAGGGGATGGACATCCTCGAATTCACTTTTTGCTTAGAAAAGAGCAGACTGGCAACTAGGGAAAGGCTTATTTTATTCAATGGAAGATAAAACTTAATTCTCTTAAAGGTATGTTCTACCTTCCTCCTGATGGTGGGTTCTCACTTCTCAGTTGCATCCAGATTTCCTAGGTCAGCTTAAATTATGGTTAGACCAGTGATTTTTCTCCCAAAGCGAACCTATGGGTGTTTTCTGTCTTCTGTGCCCAGTGTGAGGGCTGACCAAGGTGAAACCCACCACCAAAAGGGGGTTTCTTTCTTCTCCTTTCATTAAGGTTGGCTGGTGATTAATGTAAGAAGATCAAACATCAACAAAAACCATGCAAATCAAATGGCTAGACACCCGAGGGCCCTTTGCTGGGTGCTTGGGAGAGACAACCTGCCTCTGTGTTACTCTTTCCTGGCTGTGCTCCAGAAGCACAAGCACACATCCCACAGAACCCTGCCTGCAGCTGGGGATGCTGGGCTGCGCATGGAAGGAGCTGGAAGCAGCGTCTACCTGAGTAAGACCTTACAATGCCAACTGCGGGAAATACGGTGGGACCATGGCCACAACAGGTTTTTATCTTTTACTGCTTAGCCCTTCTGTTAGCATCTCATAAATCCCCTCTTCATTCTTGACATAAGGCACTAGGGCTATTCCTCTTTTTTTCCAACACTTGGGTAAGATAAACCACAGAGAAATCAAATAAAGGTGTGTCCAAACCCTGGGTATTTCCTGCCAAGGGGAAGCTGTCCTTGTCCTGCAACAGGCATCAGACTGGATGGTCTACTTCCCCCCTTCCCGGGCTTTTGGCCCCCATCCCTTTGACCTATGTTACAACCTCAATGCCTAAAGCATTTGTCCCCCAGTATGACTTATTCTTTGGGGTCCATGCTGAAGTGTTTTTGCTCGATCTGAATTGTTCTTCTCCCAGGAATAATATTTCAGACCCTCTAAGACAGCGCTCGCTCCCGTTTCTCCTCCTTCAGAACACTCTCATCTCCAGCCCTCCACACGCCCTGGCTTGGGGTTGGTCCTCTCCTGCCCTGTGCTCCTGCCATCTTGGGTCTGAAGTGCAGCGCCCATCAGTGTCAGAGCAGTGCTGGCGGCAGTGGTGCAGCAACAGGTGACGGCTACTGAGCACAGACCTGCGCCGACGTAGACCAGCGTCTCCCCGACTCTGGCCTGAGCGGCCGATGAGGGGTGTGAAGGAGGATTAATCAAATGGCAGCACTTAGGCTAACAGATTGCTTATTCTCATGCTCGCCCTTAAAACGGTCAATTGACCTGACTGACCGGTTGCTACTCACGGTTCCAGGCCCATTGTTAAAACTAAAGCTGTTGATCTCACTGTTTCTACTTTATTCCAGCAATCAAAAGCTATAGCCATGCTTGGACTCCGAGTGGATCTCCAGGGAGAAGGTCACAGAACTGTAACCTTACAAAGTAGGCTAAATACCAAGAAGACCACGCCTTGAGTGCTTACGAGATAAAGAGATCAAAAAAGTGACAACCGCTGGCCTCTATGGAATTGGTCGCCTGGAGTCATCATGACGCCATTCTGAGGCTTCTGATGAGAAAACAATTCTGTTGATGGTCACCGATGCTTTATTGTTCGAGCTATGGCTATATAACCGCCCTACTCCATCCCCAAGGTGGGCTCACAGTTTTGAAGGCACCACCCTGCTGTGAGTCCCCTTTGCCCAGCAAAGCAATAAAGCTGCCTCTTCTTTTCTAAGCCCTAAGCCCCGGTCTCTGAGTTATTTGGCTCCTCAGGGACAGGGGCCGATCTTTCAGCAACAGATGAGGTCTGATTGTCACTGTACAAGTCATCCCAAAGTTAGCAGCTTAAAACAAGAACTATCAATTTTTTTTATCTCTAGCTCTTCTAAGCGTTGGCTGGGCTTAGCTGGGCAGTTCTCCCTCAATGTCTGTCGCCTGGTCACCATCGGATGGTAGCTGGAGCTGGAATCCTCTGAAGGCTCCATTACTCATGAGTCTGGAGCCTGAGCTGGGGAGAGTCAAACAGCTGGGATGCCTACATCTCGCTGCATGTGATCTCCCCGTGAGCTCCTGCTTTCTCCCTTCTGAAGTGGTGCTGACAACACGACCTATCTCAGGGGATTGCTGTCAAGTTCAAACGAGCAGGTAAACACTTGACAAACACCAGCTGATGCAGTGACAATCGTTATCATTATCAGGAAGGCTTGGGAGCTGCAGGAAATCTTTGGAGACTTAACAGCTGTTGTTAGAATGTAGGACAACACTTGTCCGCACAATTCTGAGGGAAGACAGAGGCCAACGGATGGAATTTATGCAGAAAAAGATTCTGGTGCAACTTCTAACAGTAAAATAGTTCAGAAATGGAACAGGTTGCCCTGACAAAGAGTAAGTTCCCCACTACTGAATGGGTTCAACACAGCCTAGTTGACCATTTACTGAGGAGTGGAAAGGGGGTATGTTCACCAAACGCAAGATTACACTAAGGTATTTCTAGGACTCTTCTAACTCTGACTTCCTAGAGGTGTCTGATTCTGTTGTTTCTACCAACATACAATGCAAACATCACCCTTATTTCTTCACTCAGGCATTCATTTATGCAACAGATATTCACTGAGCATTCCGCAGGGCCAGGTCCTCTGCTAAGCACTGATGATAGTGTGGTGACTGTAACAGTACCCAGAGTACATGGAGTACGTGAACCTCATCCTAGAGTCTAACGGAGGATACACACAGTTAGAAAACCATGTAACGGGAGAAACGCTCTATTGGGAAAGAAACCCAGGCCACCAAACCTCATCAGTGGAAAAGTAGGGAAGGGGAGCTTTACTGAAAGAAGGAATGTTTAATTTGAGAACTAAAGGGTGAGTAGAAGTTTAGAGGCAAAGCATGTTTGGAAGGAAGAGGTGGAAAAGGGAATAATGCATGGGAAGACTCAGAGATGAGAGAGAGCGTGGCGGAGGGGGTGAATAAAGCTCTTTAAGTCCCTGGGGCACAGGATGTGGAGTAGACAGGATGTGACTGAAGAGTCCTGTTGATTACTGAGAGGTATCATTGTTCTTCTGGTATATATGCTGTCACCCAGCCTCCTCCACAGTCTGTCATTTAGAAAAGCTATTATTTAGCTGATGACAACCTGTCCCAGTAAGGTTGCAGCAGAAGTAGACAGAAGGGGATGGATTTAAAAGACCTTTGAGGAAAAGCTGGCATACCTTGAACCTGGAATTGATTTTTTAAAAAAGAGATGGGTAATTAAGTTAATGTTTAAAGATGACCAACAGACTGAGCTTAGCAGACACAGGGGGACCGGAGGGAAGAGCTGATGGGAAGGTAAAGATAGGGAATTCACTCTGACTCAGAGACAACGGCAGGGCAGGATGTATTCTAGGTAATTAGAGATGGGAAGCCAAACGCTGAGTAAAAGGCTGGGCTGGGTTTATTGACTCAAAAGTCACAGGAAGATACATCTTTGCTTCCATCAATCGAGAGGCAGTGGTAGCAGAGTTGTACTCCCATCATAAGCAACTAGAAGCAACCAGAAAACAACCAGATTGCTCATCATAAGCAATGCTTCCTATATCTCATGTATGAAGCATTGTGATCTGTGAGGGAAGGAACAAATGAGGTGACTTCTTTCTCCCTGGAGGTACTTTTCATACTGTAGCAGAGGGAAAGGGAATCCAGGCAGACAGACAAGCACAGTCTCATTGAGGGGAAGAGAAAAGATTGGATTTTGGGGAGACTGAGGCTGGAATTGATCGGAGTCCAACACTGGGAGGAAAGAATCATGTTGAAAAAAAAAATAGCTCCAGAAATCTACAAAGAGGTTGTCAGGAGTCTGTTGTTAAATACTGAGTAGCATAGGGTGACACTTCATGGGTCCTGGTGGAGAACTGCCAAGGAGCTGTCAAGTAGGCAAGTCCTGAAGTCCACACGGGAGGCTTTGCTTAACATTTGTGGCACTCAGGAGAGATCCCAGGGAGTTCTGCCTTACTAGGAGGGCTCAACTGCCATGGATTAAAGTCTACTCCAGGTTTGTCCCCCCAGAAAAGTCTCAAAAGGGTCAAACTGGTCCACAAGTAACTTAACTGCACGCAGAACAAAATTCACAGTATTCTAAAGGATAACAAAGTGCAGGCACTCAACAATGTAATATGCAAAATATCCAGCATCAAATGAAAATTACTAGACAGGTGAAAAAGCAGACCAAGTGACTAACTACAAGTAGAAAATTTATTTAATAGAAATAGCCCCAGAAATCACAGAGATGGTGATATTAACATATAAGGTCTTTGAAACAGTTATTATAAATAAGCTTAAGGGCAAAAAGGGGGATATAAAAATTAAGAAAAAAATTAAAGATATTAAAAAGCTTCTAAAGCTGAAAAATAAAATATCTGAAGTGAAAAATTTCCTGGATCAATTTAACAGTAGTTTAAATGCTTAAGAAGAAAGGGTCAGTGAACTTGAAATATAAAGATAGAAGTTATCCCACTGAAACACAGAAAGAAAAGACTTAAAAAAGATAAAGCTTTAGTGATTTGAAGGGTAAAAGCAGTGTAACACATACATAATTGGAGTCTCAGAAGGAGAGGATGAAAAGGGGTCAGAAAAATATTTGAAGAAACACTGACTGAAATTTCCCCAGTAGGACAGAACCACAGCCCACAGATCCAAGAAGCCTCATAGACTCTAGCAGGATAATCATAAAGAAGACCACAAAAAAGCCCATTATCACCCAATTCTTGAAAACTAGTGATAGAGAAAATCTTTAAAATATTCAGAGTAAGAAAAAATACCTTCCATATGGAGCCACAAAGGTAAGACTCACCATAGATGTCTCATCAAAAATAACACAAGACAGAAGACAGTGAAAAGACATCTTTAAAAAGGGAAATAAAGACTTTTAAAGACAACAAAAGCCAAGGCAACTTTGTGGCAAGCAGCCTTATACTAAGAAATGTTCAGGTTTTTCAGGCTGAAAGAAAATGATGTCACAGGAAACTCAGACCCACCCAGCGCGGGGAAGGGCACCAGCAGCACTGAACGTGTGGGTCAGTGCAAAGCAGGCTCTTTCCACCTTGACTTTCAAAAAGATAAATCGCTGTGTAAAGCAAGAAAAAAATTATAGTGTTCTTTGGAGTTCAAATAGGTAAAATATCTGGCAATACTAATCCAAAGGGTAAGGAGGGGACACGGAAGTTTATTTTTGTAACGTTGCTACAGGAGACACAAAAGGGCGTAATATTAGCTGAACGTAGACTGTCATCAGTTAACATGTGTATGATGAGTCCTACATAAATCACAAAAATTAAGCAAAGAGGTATAAGAGGGGATGGAGGTACAATGAAATACTAGACGGTAATCTGACATAAGGCAGGAAAAGGGGAGAAAGAAGAGCAGAGAACTGACTTGAATAGAAAGATGAGAGACCTGAGCCTAATCATATTGATAATTACAATAAGTGTAAATAGTCAAAATATTCAAAGTAAGGGCAGATATCATAAGACTGGGGAAAAGCAAAGTCAGTGTTCTGCTGGTGAATGTTTAACTGCCAGCTCTCTGGAGAAATATGAGTGCTAGTCTGTGTCAACTGCTGATTTGTGTGGTGTAAATACTCCCATTGTGGCTAATTTCAAGCTACAACATGACACCCACCAGCTTGCAAAATTCTTATAAAGTTAACAATCAACTTTTTTTTTTTTGCATGCTTTTTAATTAAGTATAGTCAGTTTACAATATTGTGTCAATTTCTGGTGTATAGCATAATGTTTCAGTCATGCACGTACATACATATGTTCCTTTTCATTTTCTTTTTCACTATAGGCTACTACAAGATATTGAATATAGTTCCCTGTGCTGCACAGTAGGACTTTGTTGTTTATTTATTTTATATATAGTAGTTAGTATCTGCAATTCTCTAACTCCCAATTTATCCCTTCCCACCCCACTTCCCCCTGGTAGCCATAAGTTTGTTTTCTACATCTGTGAGTCTGTTTCTGTTTTATAAATAAGCTCATTCGTGTCTTTTTTTTTAGATTCCACATATGAGTGATATCATATGGTATTTTTATTTCCCTTTCTGGCTTACTTCACTTAGAATGACTATCTCCAGTTCCCTCCATGTTGCTGCAAATGGCATTATTTCATTCTTTTTTATGGCTGAGCAATATGTCATTGTATAAATATACTACAGCTTCCTTATCCAGTCGTCTGTTGATGGACACTCAAGTTGCTTCCATGTCTTTGCTATTGTAAATAGTGCTGCTGAGAACACTGGGGTGCCGGTGTCTTTCAGAGTTAGAGTTTTCGCCAGGTATACGCCCAGGAGTGGGATGGCTGGATCACGTGGTAAGTCTACTTTTAGTTTTTTAAAGAACCTCCATACTGTTTCCATGGTGGCTGCACCAACTTACACTCCCACCAGCAGTGCGGGAGCATAACAACCCTCGCGAGGCAGTGTGGGCTGGCTCCAGTATGTCACTGGTGAAAAAGCGCCTAGGTGTGTACTGTCTACCAGAAACACACTATAAGTACAAAGACACTGATAAAAAAAAAAGTAACTGATAGGTTAAACTGAAAAAATAAAGGGGGTGGGGAGATACAGCATACTACAAATAATAAAAAGAAAGCCCAAATGGCTACCTTAATTTCTGACACAGCAGATTTCAGGGCAAGAACTATTACCAGGGACAAAAAGAAATAGTTTATAGTGATAAAAGGGTCTATTCATCCAGAAGACATAACACTTCTGTGTATGCAACTAATAACAGAACTTCAGAACTCCAAATCACACTAAGCAAAAACATACAGAACTGAAAGGAGACATACATATTCACAATTATAGCTTCAGTGTCCTCTTTCAGTATGGATAGGACAGTTGGACTGAAAACCAGGACAGTAGGAGACTTGAACGACGCTGTCAATGACTTTGACCATTTATAGGAAGTTACCCCAGTCAACGGAAGAATACATTTTGTTTACAAGCGCGTATGTGATCTTCACCAATTTAAGCCACATGTTGGGCCATAAAACAAGCTTCAATAAAATTAAAATACCAAAGACATACACAGCATGTGTCTGATCATAGTAACATTTTATTAGAAATTTTTTAAAAAACCAAAAAGGCATCTGGATTATATCCAAATCTTTAGAAATGGAACAACATTCTTCTTAAAAAAAAAAAAATCTCTCAGAGACATTAGAAAATATTTTAAGCTGAATATAATGAAAACATAAGGAAGAAATCACAAAGGAAGTGAGAACACATTTGTAAATGAGTGATAATGAAAACACAATATATGAAACTCTGTGCAATGCAGCTAACATAGGGCTTACAGAGAAATTAGTAATTTTGAATGTTTATATGACAGAAGAATAAAGTTGTAAGATCAGGGATTTAGTTTTCCCATGTTAAGAATCTAAAAAGAAAACGGTAAATTAAACAAAAGTAAGTAAAAATACTGAAAACAAGAGTGGAAATCAATGAAATAAAATATTAAGAACAAGAGAAAAATTAATTAAGTTAAAAAAGCTGGTTCTTTAAAATATCCATAAAAATCAAGTTCAGCTAGACCATTGCAAACAAAACAAAATCAGCTAAGCCAGCACATCAGAACGAGAGTGGGACCCAGATTGCCCAGAGGGTAAAAGGGAAATGTAGAGATGTAGGAATAAGTTTGTGAGAGTAAACGCAACAATTCAGGTGAAAGGATCAAACTTCTTGAAAGCTACAAGTTACTGCAACTGATAAAAGAGTAAGAAATTGTGGACAGCTGCGTGTGCATTAAAGCAATTGAATTCACAACTGAAGACAGTCCACAGTGGAAACTCAGATCATTATGGCTTCATACTGGTGAGTAATGACACCAGTCCTGAAGAAATTATACCAGCCCTACACGACCTCTCTCACAAAATAGGAGAATAAACACTTCCCAGCCTATTTATGAGTTGACAATGAAAGACATAACAAAAAAATCTACAGGCCAATATCCCTTATTAAACTAGAGGCAAAAACCCCTAATACAATTTCACCAAATCAAATTCAGATATAAAAGGATAATATCAGTTGGTGCTTATCCCAGAGGGGGAAAAAAAGGGAAAAAACACGATTATTTCAATGGATCAAGAAAAAGCATTTGACAAAATTTAACAGCCATAATGTTAAAAACTCTTAGCAAAGTAGAAATAGAAGGAAACATTGTCAATTGATGAAAGACATCCAAAACAACACAGAAGCAAAAACAAGTTTTATTGCTAAAAGCCCTTGCAATGGTGAGAGCCCGTGCACTTCCGGGAATGTGACGAGGATGTCTGTTTCCACTTTATTTACTCACCATTTTACCGGAGGCCCCGGCCAGTGCAATAACAGAAGGAAAATGAATAAAAGGCCTGCAAACTGGACAGGAATCAATACAACTGTCTTTATTTGCAGATGATTCGATCATGTGTGTGAAAAATCCTAATGAATCACCGAAAACATTACCAGAACAAACAACAAAATCTAGCAAGTTCTCTGGAAACAAAGTCAGTGTACAAAAATCAGTTTCATCTCTAAATTATAGCAACAAACAAATAGAAAATGAAATCTAAAAATAGCACCACTTATAATAGCATCAAAAAAGTATAACATTTAGGGATATATATGTAGTCAATATAGTTACACACGCATATTATTAATACCATGTAAAATGTGTGATTACGTGGGGATATATGTATACATGCACATACAAAACCTGTGCATTGAAGGACTGAAGCCTGAAAATAAATGAAGATGAATACCTTGGTCAAAGACTGAAGATGACATTAAGATGTTAATTCTTCTCAAATTGATATATGGATGCAATATAATCCCAATCAAACCCAAGCAGATTTTTTTAACCTTTTATTATTGAAGTATAGTCAGTTTACAGTATGTGTCAGTTTCTGGTGCACAGCATAATGTTTCAGTCATACATATACATACGTGTATTCATTTTTATATTCTTTTTCTGTATAGGTCACAACAAGATATTGAATATAGCTCCCTGTGCCATACAGGATAAATCTGTTTATCTATTTTGTATGTAGTAGTTAGTGCCGGCAACTCTCGAACTCCCAGTTTATCCCTTCCCACCCCCTGCTCCCTCTGGTAGCCGTAAGTTTGTTCTCTGTGTCTGAGTCTGTTTCTGTTGTAGCAACTGGAACAGACTAAGGTATTTCTTTTTTTTCAAGTCATTTTGCCTGTTCTAAGGTTTTTGTTGTTTGTTTGTTTGTTTGTTTGTATTTCTAGATAAAATTTAGAATCAGTTTGTCAGTTTAAAAAACCAATTTTGAAGAAAATCAAGTGTCTTAGTCCGTCCTGGTTGCTATAACAAAATACCATCAACTAGATGACTGAAAAAACAGAAGTGCATTTTTGCAGTTCTGGGACCTGGGAGGTCCGAAGCCATGTAGTGAAACAGGAGGCGGGGGAGTGAGCTCTCCAGGAAGGACACTACCCTGACTATCCTGGGGGTCCACCCTCGCAGCCTGATCTAAACCAGTCACCACCCAAAGGCCACACTCCAAGTGCCAGCTTCACATTGGGAGTCAGGGTTCTGACATATGAATTCGGTGAGGACACAAACATAAATCTATAGCACATAGCAAAGATTTACCACTTTTTGATTGCAGTACTTACTATAAAACCACTGAAATCGAGGCAGTGGGGGACAGCCTTAGAGACAGACACATAAGTCAATGGAACAGAATAGGTTTGAGAAATACGTTCACGCATATATGGCCAATTCACCTGCAATAAAGGTGTCAAGATAACTTAGTGGGGAAATCACAGTTTTCTCAAAAATGATGCTGAGCTCCCCTATGCAAAGAAAATTAGCTTTGACTCTTACTTCATATCATACTCAAAAAATAACTTGAAATGGACCATAGACTTAAATGTAAAAGCCAAAAATATAAACTTTTGGGATAAAATATAGGAGAGATTTTCATGAGCTGGAGGTAAGCACAGATTTCACAGGACAAAGAGAGGACAAAGCAGAAAAAAATTATAAATAAGACTTCATTTGGGTGGGGGGTTTAGCTCAGTATTAGAGTATGGGCTTAGCATGCACGAGGTCCTGGGTTCAATCCACAGTCCCTCCATCAAAAAGTAAACAAATAAACCTAATAACTTCTCCCCCCCCAAAAAAAATAGGGTTTCATTCAACACGAAAAACTGCTTTTCTGAAGAAAACACCATTAAGAAAATAAAGTTAAGTCACACTGGGAGAAACACTGTAAACTATATTCCTGATAAAGAACTTGTATCCAGAACATGTAAAGAATCCAATAAAAGAAGACAATTTGATTTTAAAAATGGATAAAATACTTGAACAGATAATTCACAAAAGAAGACACAGACATGGCCCACAAGCATATGAAAAGGCTCCCAGCATTCTTAATCATCAGAAAACATAAATTAATATGAGAAAAAAGAGACTACTTTATAGCTCTGGAATGGCTAAAATCAAAGTGAAAAAACAAGTGTGGTGAGGATGTGGAGCCACTCGAATGCTGAGACATCGCTGGTGTATCCAGGCTCTTGGGAAAAAGTTTGAGTGACAGTTTCTTGGGAAGTTAAACACGCTTCCGGTAAAATCCAGTGATTTACTCCTGGGTGTTTACTCAATAGAAATAAAACCATGTCCCACAGAGACTTATTCACAGATGTTGGTAACAGTTTTATTCATCAAAGCCCAGCCTGGAGAACACCCAGCTGTCCATCGGCAGGTGACTGGGTGTAGAAGCCGTGTTAACGTCACACAAAGACGTATCTCCAGCATGACACAGGATCCAAATTCTGATACAATAAAGCCAGTGAGCAAAACAAGGCAAAGGAATAAACAAATGCTATATAGTGCCCTGTAGATGAAATTCAGGAACAGACACAGAGCAGGTCAGAGTTTGCCTGGGGCCGGGGCTGGGGGCAGAGAGGTCGCTGCCACGTGCTGTGATGCAACTTTTTGCAGAACAGAGACATTCTGTGTTTTGTGGGGGTGGCTACACATGTCTATACATTTCTCAAAACTCATCAAAGTCTGCATGTAAAAATGGCAGCTTTTTCATTTTGTAAATTATACCTTAATGACGCTGATTTTTTTAATTGAAGCATAGTCGGTTTACAACGTTGTGTTAATTTCTGGTGTGCAGCACAGTGATTCAGTTCTATATATTCTTTTTCATTATAGGCTGTTACAAAGTATTGACTACAGTTCCCTGTGCTGTACAGTAGGACCTTATTGTTTATCTCTTTTATATGTAGTGGTGACTATCTGCAAATCCCAAGCTGATTTTTAAGCGTGGAGGAGCTGCCGGCCAGGGGGGTGAGGCAGGACCTGTAAGCCCACGAGCGTCGCTAGAAGTCAGGGCGTGTCCCGTGCGGGCGGGTTGACGAGGGCTCCAGGTGGGGAGGAGCGCGGGGGGCGGGGGCTGGGTGTTCACGCTCACCGCTGGCCCTCCTGTGGATGCGGGGTTGGGGGAGCCCATACCAGAGACCGAGGGCTGCAGTCAGAAACGAAGAAAGCGCGGGAAGCAAGAGCAGCTAAGAAAAATCACTGCAAGGTATTACTGAGAGGCTTTGGAGACGGACTTGCTGAGGCCACGAGGGAGTGGCAAGACTCTAAAAAGGCTACAAGTAAAATGTTTTTAACGGACAGATGGTCCCACAGAAAAGGGCAAACCTCTTGAGCAGACACTTCACGAAGGAGCATCTCCAAGTGGCCGATACACACAAGAAAGTGTTCTTATCATTAATCATCAGAGAAAAGCAAAAGAAAACCACTAGAATACACCCCTTTGCACTGTTGCCTGAAATAAATGCGCAGCCTGAAAGGTGAGAGTTATGCTTTCTTTGGCAGGAAAACTGGAGCCAGGTGACAGCCTCTCAGATGGCTCTGAGGGGCAGCTCCTAAGAGGTGGGGGAGGAGCTAGGATTTACAGGAGCTTTACAACAAAGACCAGGTGGTTGGAACAATAAAAGATTGCTTGTTACCTAAAGAAAATCAGACATTTCAAGTTAAAGAATTTAGCGCTTTTCTATGGGAGGAAGCAAACATTTGGGCTCATTGAAATCATTCCTTTGACAAGCACCTAGCTATCTAGGGCCAGTGTCCTGTCTTTTCTTGTTCTGAGTCCCCTCAGAGTGCACCA
This sequence comes from Camelus dromedarius, assembly GCF_036321535.1. Taxonomy (NCBI): domain Eukaryota; kingdom Metazoa; phylum Chordata; class Mammalia; order Artiodactyla; family Camelidae; genus Camelus; species Camelus dromedarius. Next base: position 10,444,417 of record NC_087450.1, read on the forward strand.
CTGTGAGTGGCTGCAGAGGCTGAGCTGCAGGCCTGTCCTCACTGGGGGGAGGTGGCAGCCACTGATGACTCGATGGCTTCAGCGTTCTTTGTTCACTGATATGGCTGCAGTATTTTTCATTCACAGCACCTAGGGCTTTGGCAAAATTTGAGGTTATGTACTTTCTTGAGGAGACAGAACAACAGAAACACATAGCAATTGTCACAAGCACTTGGTGGCACGGTGACACTGGTGACATTACCTACCAAAATTTAACACACATGTTTCCTGCGACCTATTGATGTCATTTCTGGGTGTATACCTGGTGCAGAAGCACACCTGGCCGGGCGCACGAGGTTACAAGAGCCCCAAAATGGAAACAAGCCAGAGTTCTATCAACGGTGGAATAGACAACATGAATTTACAACGAAACACTTAGGCAGCAGTAAACATGAACTAGCCACCTCGACACACCTGGATGCATCTCACAAACGTAACGTAGACAGAAAGCAGCCAGATGCAGAATGCACACAGCTTGATTCCGTTACGTTCCGCAACAGGCGAGGCTGACGTGTGCTGTGCAGGGATGCGCGCTTGGGTGGCGTCGCTATAGCAACAGCAAGGTGAGCAGAAGCAGTCCCCGTGAAAGTCAGGACATTCCACGTCTTGATTCAGGTGGCGGTTACATGGCTGTGTGCTTCAGAACTATTCAGCAATCTGCACAGGCCTGTTTGTTGCACACTTCTGTATGTATGTTACATTTCACAACCTAATGCATCCAAAAAGGTCAGCAGAATATGGAGCAGTCATTGAAAGCTTCAGGGTCACGGAGCAGAGCTGCCCAGGCTGTGCACTGCACAATGCCTGCGGGAGCCATACATCAAGATGCAAATGACCTCAGAAGGCAGTCAGGAGAGCAGAAGTGAGCACCTAGTCCAGGGCCTCGAGAGGTAGGCGCTTTATGGAGACGCATGAGGAGTTGGGGGGAGACCCGGAAGGAAGGGACAGAGGGCAGGCAGCCCAACCAGGACAGGGCAGAGATGGGAGAACCCCACCCACACCCAGGGAGCACCTCTCCTCCCAGGGGTGCCCTCGCTGGGCCTCACAACTCTCCAGATCTCTGCCACCTGTTTCCCCACAAGACCCAGCCCCCAGGAGCAGTGGAATCAGAGCTGCTGGTGGTCAGAGCCCCAGGGGCCCCAGGCGCCTCCCAGGGAGAAAACAAAGGACTGGCTTTGAGTGTGAAGAAGGCTGTAAAAATGACAGAGACAAGTGCAGCCCCTCCCCTGAGTGGGGGCCTGGGCTCCCCTTGCTGGTCAGGGTCCTTCTGTTTCGTGAAGAGAGCCCAGACCAGAGACGGGACACCGCCTCCCCGAGGTCATCGGGACTCGATGTCAGGGCTAGAGGAAGCCTCCAAACCAGGCCACCCCCCTAGGACGGCAGCCCATTTCTCATTGTCATTTGGTGGATTAACTCATGTTAATGATTCCTGAGGGTAGAAATGTTATTCTGTTAATGTATTTGCATGATAACAGAAATTCAGAGCCTTAATGTGAGGGACTCCAGCCCAGGGAAGGGCTGTGAAGCAAGATTTTGCCACTGGAGGTTCTGGACTTGCTGTGAACCTGAGAAGAGCCATGAACACCCTCCCCAGAGAAGATGACGCAAGCCCAGAATTGTGCACTTTGAGGGGGTTCGCAGACACCCTCCGCCCCCACCAGCCCACTGGAGGCTCAGGCTGACACCTGGGAGGGAAGCCACCTGAGGACTGTGTGGCCGTGGACTGGGCTGAGAAGGCCCCATCATTCAGAGAGAGAGGGGGTCAGGGAGACAGACAGAGAGACCGGGAGAGGCGGAGAAATCCTCTTCTGTAATCTGTTAATAATAAGACCAAGTAACAGCCCATGTCCTTCCAGTGACCCCCGGGCCAGGGGCTGTTCTCAGCACATTGCAGGGAGCAGCTCCCTTACAATTAGGGGTTCAGGTTAGAAACCTCCAGGGGTCCCTGTGGCCATCCACGGCCTCCAGGCCCCAGAGCAGAGGCAGTGCCAAGACATGCTGAGTCTGTTACCCAGCAAAAGTTCGTGTGCCTGATGCACCATAAGGCCAGACAAACTGAAACATCAGAGTCTGGAGCAGAGAGAGCTTTATTGTAGGGCCAAAAAGGAGGCCGGGCAGCTCATGCCCTGAAACTCTCCCCCTTCCGTGCACACTGCAGTGACGTTCCCAGCCGCGCCAGCGGAGCCCAGAGGCGAGAGCCGCCCGCGGGTGATGGACAGTGACCCCCGGAGAGCAGGAGCGAGGCCTCACCTCAGGCGCAGGGAGCCTGCAGAGTCCGCACCAGCGGACGCAAACCCAGGTTTCATGGGGCAAGAAACATATATGGTTTTAGGGCCCTCTTGTACTTAAAATACAGATAAATGTGTAAATTAGATTCTGAAGTGAATGGCTATTTAAAATGAGAGAATAATCGTAAAGCGTTTGAAATCTTAAACGTCTTAAAGGAAAGTACGTTTTCTTCTGGTTTATGTTTCTGGCTTCCAGTAAGAGCCTTCCTCCCCCTGTATTTGGATTTGGGGTGTGATCCATAATTTCTGTAAGACTGGAAAACTCACTCAGAAATCCCTGCGCATTACCACTGCTGCTGCGCTGTGCTGGGCTGCGTCCCTGCGTGATCAGATTATCCCATGCTCTGTAGGTCAGCTCATCAACGCACGGGTAGAATTTTGTCACGGGAACGTTTATTTCGTCAGCTGTCCCATTGGGTGGGTGGCAGTGCATGTTGTTTCAGCTAGAAGTCCCAGGCTTGGCTGAGACAAGAGACATCAGACACATCAGACTCGATCCAGCACTTGGCACACGTAAAAGCTGCGATGTTGTGCACAGACACGGCCGGCGGTCATTCTGCTAGAGGTTTGTGCCTTGTAGACATAGTTCTGGAAAAGTCTATTTTGCAGTTTCCACCATGAAAGAAAAAAATGTGTAGTGTGTTTGTAAATGTATACACAGTACTTCTGAGTATGTTCCTGAGAGCTTCCGTTTTCACGAGCGCACGCAGGGAACCAAGCATTCTCGTGCCCCCTGTTTGGAAGAATCCACTGCATGCTAGTTTTGACTCTTTGTTTCTCCTCCACCCAATACATAATCCAGCACTGGGCATGAGAAGACATTCTCATCTCAAGCTATAACCCCCACTCCTGCATCTTCAGGCGAGTGGATCCGTGGGCAGCAGGAGTCTGAGGATCTATGCTCGCACCAGACATGGAAACACACCCTGCCATCCCCAGTGCACCCCCAACTCAGCTTCCCCATGGCCACACCCACTGGCCACTCCAGCGCCCCCGGGCAAGGAAGGAGGTGTGATGGGGGGACGCTGGAGGGGACAGGATCAGGGGTTTGACCATCACAGTTACAGTGTCTCCTGAGAATTGTATAAAAACATACCCCAGTGCAATCCTCGAGAAACCCTTGAATTATTTAAGTAGGGAAAAACTGAAGAGTTAGAAAACATTGGAGGAACTGTTGAGGTGGTCTGGGGCTTGATCTCACTGTGAGCTCTCAGGGGCAATGGGGGAGATGGAGAACGAATGTGATTTTGCATCAGGAGGTAGAGGCTGGACCCCGCCTCATCACTGATTTCCCATGAGACCCGGGCAGCTCAGTTCCCTCTCTGTGTCTCTATTTCCTGGTGAGTAAAACCGGGCGGTGAGGATTTCAGCTCCATGCCCCACCCCCAGTTGTCATGAGGATGAGACACTGAGCACAGCAGGAAGTGCTTTGTTAACCACTCTGTGTTCTAGGGAACAGAGTTATCACAGATGCTCGCACATCAAGGAGAAGGCTGGAAGTCAGCCTCCATAGAGCGAATGCATCACTACGCACCAACCAGCAGGACAGCCTTAAGCCACTTGTCTGAGCGCCTCCCTTTGCAGAATCCCTCTTCACTTCCCCATTGTTCGTTAATGCAGAAAAATGTCTGAGCACCTACTCCAAGTCGGATGCTGGTGTCACAGAGGTGGAGAGACTGGTCTCATTTTTGTCCGGGACCCAAATCTGGAGGTGGATGAGAGCAGACTGGACCAGCCCTTCCTCACTGCCCGACAGTCATGGGCTGGAGTCTGTTTTGCCAGAAGCCAGATTCAAAGACAGAACAAAGCACAACCAGAGCTGTGTCTGGGCAGATCCATCCTGATCTCCAAGCCAGGCTCCTCGTGGTGGTGGTGGTGGTTGTCAGCGTGGTGATAGTGGAGGTGGTTGTAGGGGTTGTTGGTGCTGTTTTGTGGTGGCTGTTGCTCATGGTGGTGGCACATGCTGTTATGGTGGTGGTGCTTGTTGTGGTCATTGATGTGGCTGCTGTGGTGGAGGTGGTTGAAGTGGTTGATGTTGCTGTAGTGGCTGTTGTTTATGGTGGTGCTTGTGGTGGCAGTGGTGGTGGTTTATGTAGTGACTGCCGACACAGAATGTTGTTATGGTAGTTGTGATGGTCGCGGCTGTTGATTTTGTGGTTGTTGCGATGATGATGGTGATGGCTGTTCTTGTGGTGGTTGTGGTTACTATTCATGTTACTGTTGCAGGGTCGAGGTGGTGGTGGTGGTAGGTATTGCGGTTGTTGTAATGGCAGTGATGGTTGTGGTTGTTCTGGCAGTGGTGGTGACCACTGTCAGTTCTGTTGTGTAAGTGTCAGTGTCAGTCTGTTGTTCTGGCAGTGGTGGTGGTGGTGGTTGATAGTCTTGCAGGGTTGCAGTGGTGGTGGTGTCTGTAGTGGTTGTTGACGTGGTGGTGGTTGCAGCTGTTGATTTTTTGTGGTTGTTGTTGCAGCTGTCATTATGGCCTTGGTAGTGGTTGTGATGGTCACAGCTGTTGATTTTGTAGTAGCGGACGTTGTTGTAGTTGTGATAGTTGTGATGGTTGTGATGGTTGAGGTTGCTCTGGTGGTGGTGGTGATTATTGTCGGTGCTGTTGTATAGGTGTGGGTGATGCAGTGGTGGTGCTGGTGTTGGCAGTTGGTGGTGTTGTGTTGCAGGGTTGCAGCGGTGGCAGTGGTGGTGGTGATGTCTCAGTTGTTGGGGTGGTGGTTAATGTCTGATCTACCTCTGTTTCCAAGTGTATCCACTGCGACCTCCTTTCCCGAACACTGACCTACTTTAACTATCGACGGAGAAGTTAACTAAGACGTGGAGCTTCTGCAAACCTCAAAGTGCCGGCCTGCAGCAGCTCTCTCTTTGCCATTTATTATGACCCTCAATTCCCAGGCAGTGATCCAGCCTTCAATCTTTGTGATGAGCTCCAGTCACAGCCAATTTAAATAATTCTGCCAGTAAAAACTCCGCAAGATGCTAGCAAACACTTTACGAGTCTAAATATACAGCACCAACTGTGTCTAATCATCGCTTGTTTTTTTGAAATCCCGTTGGGAGGGAACAAGCGACAAAGAATGTCTGGTGCAGTTTGTTCCTTCGAGTCCCATTTATTACTCAGGATTCCTGAATCTCCCGTTTCCTCTCCTAGTTTTCCTGTTACTTTATTTGCTCGAGAACAGCCTGCTACGGGACACCTGAGAGCCGCCTGGCTCAGCCTGTGTGAACAAGGGGCTCCCGCACACGATGCTCTGTTCACCAGCTCGTTCCGGTCTCAGGACTGTTGGCATCTCGGGGGCGGCGCAGCTGGGGGCTCGCGCTCTGGTCCGGCCGCCCGCTGCCTGACCTCGGGCTGGGGGTCACTGCCAAGCCTCAGTTTCTTCATCTGCAAGTTGGGACCATCACGCCAGCCTGCAGGGCTGTCTGGAGGATGAGCTGCGATCAGGACACTGAGCTCTTAATGCTGAGCCTGACGTGGAGGTGCTGTCCATGCGACAATGAGGCACAGTGTCCCCTAAACAGCACAACTGAGGGGTCACTCCTCCGCGCGCCAGCACCTCCCTCCTGAGGGGCCACCGGCCCGGCCCTCTCTCCTCCATCCCCGGCCTTCCTCGCATGGGCCTGACACGCAGCCTGGAAAACGACAAGAATGGACAGTCGGTACTGGCCCCAGGAAGCCCATTTTCTGTCGGAGAAGCAGGCTGGCTTCCTAACTTGCAGGGCTCAGGGTAAAAGGAAAATGTGGGGTCCTTGCTATAAATTGTCAAGAATTTCACAACAGCAGGGGATTACACCAACCGCAGGGCCCTTCTCAGTACTGGCTTGCGTGTCTGTGCGGCCACTCGCCCAGCAAGCTGTTCCCGGGGAGGGGGAGTGCCTGTCAAGGCAGGCAACGTCGGGTCCTCGGTGTGCTGTATTTTATTTCACTCGCTTAAGAGCCCCAGAGGGTAGGGATTTTAATCTCTTATCCATAGATAAGGGAAACTGAGGACTTGGAACATTGAGAGATTTCCCAAGCACACGTCTCCAAACTCCACGCTCTCTACTCACGAAGCTGGAAGTTGGGTCCATCCCGGCACCTGCGGGCTTTCCCAGGATGCGGAGGCCGAGAGGAGCCCCAGGCTCCCTGGGGGGGACAGTACACCCTCTTCCAATGGCCTTGCTCCAGGCCCGAGTCTGCCCCGACGGTTCAGAGCAGAGTCTCTGAGTCCAGGGTTCAAACCCGTCTTTACCTCCTGCTAGTTGCAGGACTCGGGACCAGTATTTAAACCCTCTGGCCCCAGTACCCCATCTGCAACACAGACCAAATGGTACCTCCTGGTGTTGAGAGGATTGGATGAGTGAAGAGAAAAAAAGTGTTTAGAATTGTGCCTGACTTATTAGCAATTCTGATAGGAGTGTCTGCTGTGTTCTATAATAATAATCCGTGTGGATTTGGGATAAAAAGTAGGCTTCATTTCAGCAAACAGGAGGTGGCTACTTGAACCATTCTAGTGGGAAGAGTCCTGAGGGTGGGATTTGTGCCGCAATCATTTATTAATGTCTGCTGGGGGCACGCGTGGAAGGTGGTGCGGGTGCGTGTTGCTGGCCTTCTTTAGACAAAGTGAGCATAGAACTCCACGGTGGGAAGCAGTGACTGATGGATTCTTGTCCCTAGAAGCCACCAGCCCGACACAGGCCAGGCTTGCGCTGCAACCCCTCCAGCAGGAGCTCACGTCACCCTCGCGGGACTCTGTGTTGAGTCTCTGCTTTAGCCCAAGGCCATTTCTACAAGATGCTCCATCATCTGACAGAAGATATAGAAAGAATAGCGACCACAAGACTGGTTTTCAAAGACAACACCTCCAGACTGAGCCCTGAAGCAGAGGCCAGCCTGCACGGACATGTGCCAGATTTCGAAGGCTTAGGATGCAAAAGCCATGTGGGCCAGCTCAAAGCCTTTATCTGACTATATGCTCAGGTGATCATACTCGGTGTCTGTTGGACTAAATGTTCTCATTTCACATTTACTTTTTGCCAGTTTTCAACGCTGCTGCTGGAAAGTGTGAAATTTCACACCCAGCTCCTGTTGTGATTCTACCAGGCAGCCCTGGGCAGAGTGGACGTTTGCTGGACACGCCTGGTGACTGTGGGAGGTGCCCAGGGGCTTCGGAGGCCTGTCCACAGCACGGGGCACCCAGGGAGATGCCAGGAGGGCTCTGCCCTGTGCCACGGGAGCTCACACCAAGTCCGCAGCTCTAGCCACAGTTGCCCAGACCAGGGGCACTCTTCCAGAACAAAGGCTGACCACATATGGGCTGGACACAAGGGGATACAACAGGACGCCCCTTGGAGGAGCTGGGCATGCATCTCTGCCCCAGGGGCTCCGTGGGGAAGCACTAGCCCCTCAGACACGCTCTCTGGGTGGGCTCCACCCCCGCACATGGCCTCCTTCCAGCCTTTCCTTAGAGGCCGTGTCCTCAGGGCAGCCCCTCCGGAGCTCCCTGTAGAAGAGCCCTGGCACCTCGCAGCCCCCCCCCCCCCCCGCCGTTAGTCTCCCTAAGGCAATGTCACGGCGGAGTGTGCCCCACAGTGATGCGATGGGTGACTTCACATGTCTCCTTGATGGGCCTGAGGTCTACCCAGGTAGCTGGGGAAACCTTATTCCAGGGGGTGTCCGTGGGGGGCAGTTTCTGGAAGAGGTTGGCATTTGATTCAGTCAGAGAAGGGAGACACCCCATCACCTCTGCGGGTGGACTTCAAACTTTTGGGGACTCGAATGGAGCAAAAAGGCAAAGGAAGGGCACGTTGTCTCCCTTCTTGAGCCAGGATGTCCATCTTTTCCTGCCCTTGGACACTGGAGCTCCCATTTCTCCAGCCTTCAGACTCGGGACTTACACCCGCGGCCCCACTGTTCTCAGGTCTCAGGACTTGGACTGAATGGTGCCACCCGGTTTTCCCGGGTGTCTGGCTTGTGGATGGCAGACCGTGGGATGTGGCCTTCATAACCACGCCAGCCAGTTCCTACAATCACCCTCTCTCTCTGCATCTATATATATACACATACACATAGGGGTGTGTGTGTGTGTGTGTGTGCTGTGTTCACTGCTATTTCCCAGCACAGAGACCAGTGCCTGGTGGACTCAGCAGACATCTGTGGACTGAGTAGGTGGGCAGGTGGCGGAGACGGAGGCTGCTCTGTGTGCTGCCTGGGGTCCGGCTAGGGGGGTCTTCAGTGGTCCGGCAGACCGGCTCTAGGCACCCCCTGTGGAGTGCGGCCCAGGGCAGACCATGCAGCTAGGGGGACTGAACCGATGTACACAGGTCCTGGAAGAGCCCCCCCCCCCCACCATGCACTGCACGCCCTCTGGGTATCTTTCTTCCTGAGGATCTTAGAGAACAAGGGAAACTCTGATGACCTGTCCCTGGTGCCAGTGCTGTGGAGGCCCCGGCCGCTGGTCCACACTTGGTTAAGAGATGGGTAACAGCTCTGACCCGAAGGACACACCCTAAGCACCAGATCTGCCATCCACCCCTGGGGGTCAGAGGTCAAAGCTCAGGGCTAGGTCACAGACTGCAGACGAACCATCAGGCACATTCTTATCATCTGCACGTGTTTTCATAGACTCTTCTCTGTTGGAGCAGAACTGACTGTGTTTTCAATCTGAAGATCGAGAGAGATACAGCTCCAGGGGGAGCCCACTCTGACTGGGGGTCTGCAGAGCAGGGGGGTGCTGTGGGGTGAATTGTGCCCCCTAAATGGTGTTGAGGTCCTAACCCCCAGTGCCTGGGACTGTGGCCTTCTTTAGAAACAGGGCCTTTGAAGATGGCTGGGTTAAGGTGAGGTCATTAGAGTAGAGCCCTGATCCAACATGACTGGTGTCCTTACAAAAAGGGGAAATGTGGACACAGACATATGCACAGAGAGAAGAGGCTGTGTGATGATGGAGGCAGAGGGCAAGGGAGCAAACGCATCCTGCACTCAGCTTTCCAGCCTCCAGAGCGGCGAGTCCACACGTGGTTGTTGAAGCCCCGACTTGTGGAGCTTTGTTGTGACAGATCTGGCAGACTGACACAGGAGGGGAGGCACTTCCTCCTGCTGGTCATCAAAGACTTCCAGTTTTCCTCCAGGGCAGGCGGTAGGGCCACTGGTTCCTGGTCCCTCTCAGTTCAGGGTGATTGGCCAATGCACGTAGGCTAGGAAGTGCGTATGAACTCTGGGGAGACGCTCCCAAGCCCACGTGTGATTCTCCACGCGCCCTCTGCTTCCGTGACCATGGGAGCTGCGCTGGGGCACAGACTCACCAGTGTCCCTCCCCGAGAAGTGAGTTACATGGGCCCTCTACCAGCCTGCAAGGGCCCTTTAATGAATGAGGAAGGACTTCGGTTAAGCTGAGCCACTACAATCTGAGGGCTACTTGTTATAGCAGCAGAACCTAGTCTATCCTGGCTGATACAAGTAGAACGGAAAGAACGAAGTGGGGGAGGGAAGGAAGAAGGGAGGAGGCATGTTTGCTGGATGATGATGGGTTTCCCTCCCGGGAAACCTGGACTCTGGGGCTTCCATGTGGCTGCCAGATGTGCCCATTAATTTCAGTCATGATCCTGGTGGTTGAGGCAAAGAGTGTGTGTGTGTGTGCGCCACACGTGCACACGTGTTTGCGTTGCTGTGTGTGTGCACACACATGCACATTATGAGCCACGCAGTTCCCTTCGGAGTCCCCCTTTGGCAGCTGACAGTCTGCTTGTGCTCAGGGGACAGAGTGCACATTAGTCCAAAGGGGTCTGAAACCGCTGAGTCACAGGCACTCTGTAAGCACCGAAACAAGGTCCCTTCCTCTGCTGTGGATGCCGAGCCACTCAGCTGGGCCCAAGGGGAGCTCCTGGTGAGGAGCTAATGGTATGAAAGAGCTGGGGTCAAAGTCACTGGTTGTAATCAGCCCTCTCCCCCTGCAATCTCCCGCAGAAGAGGTCTGAAATACGGCAGAAACTCATTTAAGGCAGAAGAATGGTAACAGACCCAGGGCTCGAGAAAACCAGCTCCCTTTGAACAAAATCAGTCTTCATCAGAACCAATCCATTAAAAAAAAAAAACACCAAAAAACAGTGTGCCTAGTTCTACGCAGGGCATTTGCATATTTTTCAATTTCTTAACAGAGAAAAATCACAAGGTGTCAGAATAGGAACCTCAAGACAGCTCCCATTTCCTTCAAAATGAATGAGAAGCGTTGTTTTTAATAAAGGGAGAAGGACGCCTTTAACCTGTTCCCACTCTCCCTGCTCCCCCTGCAGACTGGGAGCCCTCTCTCTGCAGGCCGCTGTGGGGAAAGGAATGGGGAAATGGACTGGGCTGGTCTGTGTGGGGCTCATTTATCTTTTCAAACTCAACAGCCGACTGCCTAGCGTGGCCATCAGCAAGCTGGACGTGGACTCCACAGGACAACGCCCCCTGATCTCAGCAGGGCTTCCGCGGGGGCTGAGGCCCCCCTGAGCCCACCCAGCACCAGACTCTGCCCTGGGAAATCCACAGCAAGGCCAAGGGCAAGTTGCGGCTCCCCCAAGTGCAAAATGGGAGGATGGCAGGGAGGCTCTGTGGGCTGCCAAGCAGAGGCTTTCTGTGAACCTTGCAGAAGGTGCAAGGTTTGAGGATGGGGACCCACAGAGAATGGAGTTCGAACACCTGTCCCAGCAGGACTGTGCTGAGCTGTCCTCGCCCAGCATCTGCATGGAGCCACCATCATGCTCCCCCTGCCCCTGCAATCATCCTGGTAAGCAGGACACCCCAGCCTCGAATGTCTGCATCTTCATCACTACCCACCAGTGTGGCTCCCAGAGGGTTGCCTCTTTAAAAAGAAAGTTGATTTTAAGTCTCCATTCACTCTAGAAGCTTTCCTAAGCTAGAGGAACATTATGGGACAGACTTTGTGTGGGGAGGAGTTTGAAGATGGCCTTCAGGATTCCTGGCCCCTGATTGGTACACCCCTTTATAATTCCCTGTGCTTAAGTGTGGATGGGCCTGGCCTAATCAGGCAAGCCCTTTGAAAAGCAGGTCTAGGGATCAGGAAAAAAGAGGATCCAGGGAGTTGCAGAGCCACAGAGATGCTCTCCCATTGGCTTTAACAGAGGAACCTGCCATATTGTGAGCCATGTGGCAAGGAATTCATAGATGGCCTCAAGGCACTGAGAAGCCCCGGCCATGAGCAACTAAGAAAACAAGGACCCCTTAGTCCTACAACAGCAAGAAACTGAGTTCTGTAACAGAGTGTGTGCTTCTAAGAGGACCTCGAGCTCCACAAAGGGACACAGCCCAATTGACACCTGGGATGCAGCCTTGTGAAACTCAGAGGGGAGAATCTGGATAAGCTGTGGCCCAGACTCCTGACCTATGAAAACTGTGAGGCAATCAACAGATGGTGATGTAAGCTGCCATGTGTGGGGTCATTTGTTACGCAGCTTAGCTAACTGATACAGACTTTCCACAGGAAGCGGGGACTAAGTGCTGTTGTATAAATGCATGGATGGTGGAGTGAGGAGGGTCTGGACCACCTCTCCTCCTCTCCTCCCTTTCTCTATGGTCCTGCAAACTCATTCCCCATATTAACTGAGTGTGTCCTGGTGTCAGGAGGGGCTTCATGTAGTGTGTCTCCGTGTGAGCTCACACTTTCCTGGTAGAATTTTGCAGCTGGGACTCATCTCCCCAGGAAGTTGGGACCCCTGCAGGGCAAGGTCTATGTCTTTCATTTCTACCTTAGCACCCGGCCCAGTGCTGAGCAGCTTGGTAACCACTGTAAGAGCTGCTGAGTCCCATAATTCAGCAACATCTTGGTGGCATGTTTGGGCATGACAGACATCTTCCAAACAACCACGACACCCTCCCCATTTTGTAGCAAAGCTTGTTTGGGTGGGGTTGATTCATTCCACCCACCAGCTCAGGGCTCAGGGCTCAGGAGTGAGCCCTCAGCTGTCTGTGTCAGGCTGTATGATTCCCACCCACCATGCCACAGAGATGAGCTCAGAAATGAGCAGAAGCTCAGGCAGTGGTCAATCAGTGCATGGAGTTGTCCTGGCGCCAGGGACTGATTAACTCAGAGACATTTTTTCGCTAGCTGGTTGGATAAAGAGAAGCCCCTGCTTGCACTGTGGCTGGTCAGATGTGCACACAGACTTCCTGCAATGGTTTGCCCATCGTGAGGGAAGTCTGCCTTCACATGGAGAAGGGGAGAGTCAAGATTATCACAGAGAAGTGTAACTGGATCCTTGATCAAGCTATTCCTGTAAACCACCTTCTTCTGGATTTCCTTTATTATTACATAACCTGAGTTAGGTTTTGTCATAACCTATAACCAAAAGCACCCCAAATAGAAGATATTTATTCCCTTTTCACAGGTGTGCACGGAAACCTCGTGTCTTTTTTTTTTTAAACTGGTATTAGAAACTCTCAAAACTAGAAATTATCAAAGGAGAAAAAAACGAACTCAAGTTTTTCCTAATAGGTGGGAGGCAGAACACTAAGAAGGTTCCCACAATTCCAATGCCCTGTAGACACAATCTACATATCCCTCCCCTTGAATGTGGACATAACATGATGAGACATCACTCCCCTGGGTGATCAGTGTTATGTTATATGACAAAAGTGAACAGATTTTGAAGGTACAATTAAAGTCCAAACCAGCTGACTTCGATTAATCCAAAAGGATATTGTCCTTGGTGAGCCTGGCCTAATCAGGCGATCCCTTAAAAGAGAAGAGAAGCAAGAGATACTCTCTGCTGGCCTGGAAGGAAGCCAGCTGCCTTGTAGTGGGGGGCACGTGGCAGGGGGTGTCATGTGGACTTTAGGGACCAAGGGCCTCAGTCCTACAATCACAAGAAACAGAATCCAGCCAACCAGTGAGCTTGGAAGAGATCCCTGAGCCTCAGGTGATACTGTGGCTGCACCAACACCTTGATGTCAGCCTGGTGAGACCCCGAGCAGGGGACCCAGTGAACTCATACCCAGACCCCTGGCCCCCAGAAAATGCAAGATCTGTGTTGTTTTAAGATGCTGAGTTTGTGGTAACTTGTCACACAGCAATGTAAAAGTAATATACAATATAGCTTGCCACTCAGGGGACTAGTTAAGAGTTAAATATTTAACTATGTGTGCCGACAGAATCAATCTCTATCTGTCCATCATCCATCTGTCTGTGTGTCTATAACCCAGGTCTACTCAGGATTATCTCCTTTTTCATCAACTCAAAGCCAACTAGTTACAAACTTCAACTGCACCTTCGTCTTTATGATCGTGGGAGCAATCTTCAGTCATATCCATACATTTGTTCACATATGTTGACTACTGTCCCCATGTCAGACCCTGTTAAATACATGAGCGCTCCAGTGTTCACAATAGCCCCATGAACCAGACACGAGGTGTCTTTGCTTTGTAGATGAGATGGTTGACCCTTAGGGTCAAGTGACTGCCCCTTGGTGTCAGAGCCACGTTCTGCATCCATGGCTGGCCTTTAACACCAACCCAACAGCATGATATGAGAAAGCCAATGCAGGTTTGAATCCTGGCTTTGTCCCTTGCTGCTTGTGGGATTTGGACTGAGTGACAATATTCTTCCATAATAAGGAGCAATGATTTGCTGTAAGGATTAAATGTGACATTACGTGAAAAGTGCCCAGAATTCTACCCGATTTACAGAGCAAGCAAGTGGAACAGGCTGTGGGGACTGTTACTTCCCATTAGTATCGCATGCATTGTTACCACTGCTAACAGTACCTCCCAGTAAGAATGCAACAACGTTACTGGCAGGAGCAGAGGAGAAAAGAGACACCATCGCCAACTGATGAAATTGGAAAGGAAGCAGGGTCTGCCAAGCCCCAAATTCCCTACACTTTCCCACTTCTTGTTCCTCAAAACTCTTTCAAAATTATAAAGATCATTGTGGGACTCAAGTGCCTCGAGTTCAAAAAGTCCAAACCACTAAAGTTATGTCTAATTAGCCAGCCTTAATTGACGTTAAGATAAATAACTTTTCCAATTATTTTTCCCTGTGAAATTGGGATTTGTTGGAGGGCAGCCATCTCTCATTTAAATCAATGACTTAAAACAAATTTGATTTAGCGGATGTCAAAAGGAGAGGAAAAACTTTAATGCTCTAATCAACTCATCCGTGTTGATAGTTGGGGGGAAATTCTAAAACACATTAATTGGCGGTGGATGAAACAGTTTGGAGACAGTAATGTGTGTGTTGGGAGCACAAATGAGGAATGACGATTTAATAACAAGCAGCATTGAACATTTTGGTCCCCTGCAGGTAGGGCTCCTTCGCGGCAGTGGCCCGCTATCTCATTTTCTCTCACCGGTTGAAAAGGCTGGTCTTCAGGCACCATGCTCACTGTCTGTAAAGAACAGAGCTTGGCATTTGTTTCTGCTGACTATTTCTCGCTCATATTACCTGTTTTCTTGTTCCAGACTCCTGCTGACATCCAAGTCTGAAGTTTTAAAATGTGTCCAAGTTTTCTCTGAAATCTGACCAGGAGGTGCTAAGGGAACTAGCAGGTATCAGTGAGGGGAAAGGGCACGTGAAGCTGCAGCCCCCCTCCTGCTTATCCGAGGGGTGGGGCTGCCAAAGCTAACACCAGAGGCAAACGCGCAGCACGCGTCTAAGGCTGCAGGCGGGGGCAGCACGATCTGACTGTCGTTAGGGAGGTTGTCCCAAGATGCTGAACAGCTTGTTCAGTTTCTCTTTGTTTTCAGCTTCTATCTTGATTAAAAAAGCCAACTTTATCTTCAGATTTCACATTCTATTTAAGTCATAAAAATGAGAAAATATTGACTCCATTAACATTCTTTCTATTGAAAGTGACAAAACTTGATAGGAACTGTCTTAAGCAAAAATGGGAATTTATTGGTGCGTGCAACTGAAAATCTTGGCATGGATTCAGCATAAGGCAGAATTATAACCAAGACACAAACAAGGCACTCAGAACCTTTGTCTCAGCCCTGCTCTCCCTCTGCCAGCTCCAGCCAGGGAGCTGCAGCTGTCCTGTGGTGATGGCAGGATGGATGAGCCGGCTCCAGCCTCACAGCCTCTCACATTGAGATGAACAAGAAGAATGACAGTCTTTTCTGCAGGTGGACCCTGGAGTCATGCCATCCACTAATTCGATGGCCCTAGAGTAGGGTGGCTAAGAACTCAAGCTCTAATTGACTTCTCAGGGTCACATCTCTGCTCTGTGTCTTTGGGCAAATTACTCAACCTCCCTGGGCTTCATCTATAAAAAAGGGAAGGTACCTACTGCACAGGGTAGATGTGAGGCTCAGACACACGTGGGCAGACTGGGAGCTCAGGGCAGTGCTTGGTGCACCTGGGAAGAGCCCAGCAAATGTGAGCCACTGTCGACAGACTCCCACCCAAATCTGTCACAGGGCAAGGGGAGGGATGACCTGGACTGATTGCCTAGGCTGGGGTCCTGTGTCCCCGAAGACCACCTAGACAGAGCAAGGAGAAACGTCAGACCCCACAGTGTTACGTTATCCCAGGGGGAGGCAAACCATGTGACAACACTGTGACATGGGGGTGGGATGATCTGGATCGGTGCACGTCACCGGGGTCACCAGCTCAACCCACGGTAATTGTACTGACTGTGTGTCCTTTCCTCTTGCTGTTGCCCCAGGAGAAGAAGCAAAAAAGCCCTGATCCTGTGCAAGAACTGCCCGACAGGTGCAGGGAGGTCAAACGCATCATGTGGTACCCAGTGACAAACATAGCCTAATGCCTAAAACCCTCCAAGCTCAAGACCATCTCCTGAGCTTGGCTTCCCAGGAGACTGCTTCCATGGATGAGGAATCTATTTGGAAGAAGGGCTTTTGAATCATGAAGCTAAGGGTGGAAAAAATTTGCCCCAAAAGGAAGCTGACAGCTCATAAGGGCAGAAGTCAGGATGGAGGGATGGAAGCGAGGCCAGGGCGGGGATACAGGCTCTGAGCCCGGTCACTAGCAACTCCTCGAAGGAACATTATATAATGTCCTAAGCCTCAGTTTCCTCATCTGTCGAAGGGAAAAATAACCCTGACCTCAGTGAGTTGTAAAGCTGACAAGGTGACATGTCATAGCAGCTTGGTGAGCAGCTAATTCTGGGGCAGTTTTTTAAAATCCCCTTAATGGAGGTACTGGAGGTTGAACCCAGGACTTCATGCCAAGCACGTGCTCTACCACTGAGTGATGCCCCCTCCCCTTTTAAGTGTGTAGGAGCGCAGCCCATCTCTAAGTCTGCACTGGGAATCACCTCGGCCCGTCCATCCATTCGCTCATTAAAAATGGTACCACGTGTGGGTCTTCCTAGCACGGAGCCTCCAGGACACACCTCCCCCATCACAGCCCTCCAACCGCAGCAAACTAGGGGTCTGATCGCTGTTTGAACTCTGTTTTCAAGTTAACTTTAGAATCTGTCTTCACTGAGGGCTTTACGTATGAGGAAAGGCGTGTTACTGAAACCTAAATTGGACCAGACTGGAGAAGAAGCCACACACAGAATCCTCCAGTGACATCATGGTGCCACTCAGCAGCCACCACTCAACAAACCAGTCAGGGCACCAGGCCCTGTAGACAAACTTGCCCGTCATTCTTCCACAGAAGCTCCCCTGTGGTTCTCAATCCTGTGAATCCATCATCTCCCCTCTGCAGGATAATCTCGCAAACCCACCCTGTGGTCACCGTGGAGGGTCTCCCTCTTGGCTGCTTTTAAGGCTGGTCTTAATTGTCTGGGGTGATGGGGGGAGGTCTTGGGCAGGCTGGTTAGACTCTTTGAGCCTCAGTTTCCTCAACTACAGGACAGAGGAAGCCCAGGTCACCTCTCAGGGAGGCAGCCGAGCATCACACTGCCAAGTCTGCAGAGATGGGGCCACAAAGTTCCTCCTCATACTCTGCCTCCTCTTCTTCGCCCGGGGGATGCATTTTCTTTACCAAGGGTCACCGCACATCCACGGGATGTCAACCACATCCACAAGATGCAGCAGCACTTACATTAACGTTGGGGAACGGACAAGTTGAGAGCTGGGTTATGCAGATAGACCTGGTGGAGTGAAGACGAGGTCGTCCGGGAGTCAGTGGCCCTGATCCAATGTGACCAGGGTCTTAAGGGGAATTTGGACACAGATGCTCACGCAGGGAGACGCCGGGTTAACACAAAAGCAGGCACCTGGTGAGGCGTCCAAAAGCCAGGAAACACTGAAGACGCCAGCAGAGCCCCAGGAGCTGGGTGAGGGTCCTGGGGTGCACCCTCCCATGCAGCCTCCTGGAGCCACCCTGGATCTCGGGCTTCCAGCCTCCGGAGCCATGAGAGGGGAGACTTCTCCATTCAAGGGGCTGATCTGGGGTGCTTTGTTTGGGCAGCTGCAGGCGCTGCCACAGGATGGCCCTGGAACGGACCCTGAGACCCATCCCTCAGGGTTGGTGGTGACCGTTAGTGTTTGGGCAGGAGCTGGGCACACTGGGCGTGGGAGATGGACCACACTGGGCAGTGACCAGAATGTCCACAGGGTTGGGGTGGCAGCGAGGTCGCTCCAGGCTGTCCCTCTCTGGGCTTCCACCAGAGGTGGTGAGAACATGGTGCGCCTGCTGGGGCAGCAGGCTCCCTCCCGGCTCGTCCCCTTTGATTATCAATGTGGTAAAGAAATGTATGAAGACCATGAGGGCCATGCTCCCACAGCCAGACAGCAGAAAACCAGCTTCTAGGGGTCCGACTGCCACCCTCAGCGCATCACTCCTGCGGCTTCCCTGGCCCCAGGTCTCCCTTGGAAGGTGAGAGCCTTCAAGTCAGTAACATTTCTCCAGGGGAATTTAGACTTGATGAATTGCTCTGTAGGTAAAATTCACTTCCTTCATAATTGGAAATGCAAACAGAAGTGATTATTGACTGATTTGTAGCAATTTGGCAAATTTAAGGACATGCCTCTCTGCTGGAACAGAGGCCAGCACTGGCTGCTGGTGAAGGACATGGTGAGGGAGGGAGAGGGGAAGGGGGTGCCAGGGCTGCCTGGGTAAGAGGGGTGGGTGCTCCTGGTGCAGCACTGTCCCAGCTGTGGGATTGCAACCACAGGAGATGCTTTTATAATGGAGAAGAATATGAAAAAGAATATATATACATGTATAACTGAATCACTTTGCTCTACACCTGAAATTAATACAACATTGTAAATCAACTATACGTCAATTCAAAAAAAGCAAAGCAAAGAAAAAAGACTCAGACCCAAGACTGGCTGCCAGGGATAGCCGGAGGGGTCGTCTTCAGCCACACTGAAGAGCCAGGGTTTGCTACTTGTACCTCCCTCCTCATCAACACACGCACAACCGTGTACACGTATGCACATGCCACGCACATGCCACACACATGCACACAGACATGCGCACACATACACACAAACCCTATGACACACACATGCCACATGCACCTCTTCTGTCCCCCTGCCCTTACTCTGGGCTGCCCCCCCCCACAGTGTTCACGCAGCTCTGCGGGGTCAGGACCCCCTGTGCAACCACAAGGATGCGGCCGTGCTGGTGGTGTGGCCTCCATCTCCTGGGTGGCCCTCACCTGACCAGGGGTTTGTCACGGCACATTTCAGCCCTTCCCCAGGAGGGCAGAGGAATCAGTGCTTTGGAGACACGTAGCGGCCTGTCCATGGCTGTGCAGGGTCATGCAAGCGCACACGAGGCCATGTGTCTCCCCGGCCCAGAGCTGGGATCTGTCAGCTCAGCCCCCTTGGATGCCCATCGCCCCACCTGCTCTTTCAGTTTGCAGAGAGCCTCCGACGTGGAAGCCAGTTCCTGCTCGGGAGTTTGGGTCCCGCGAAGCCCCACCCAAGCCCCTCGCAGGTATGTGGGAGCTGGTCTCTGATGTTTTATGTACCAGCCCTGTGGACGCCAGCGGACTGTGGTGGTGCCATTACTTCTGCAGTGTTTACAAATGTGAAGCAGGGGCCAGTGCTTAAACCCAGAGAATTAATCTGTAAGTGGAGAATTCCAAGTTCTCGGAAGCTTTGCCAGAAAGTCTGGAGGATAATGTTTGATGTGAAGACTGCCTCCTTCTGGTCTAGATCCACAAGTCAGAACACTCACTGACCAAGCCACTGGCTTCCCCTATGGGACTTAAAACTGGCGCCTAACCGCGCCCCCTCCAGCTCACTGACCCTTCCTCAGTCCCCTGGAGCACCCCAGGGTGTGTCTTGACAGCCAGTGACCCAGCCCAGGGTGTACGTTCAGGGCCAGTGACTGAGACTAAGGATGTGTCTTCAGGGCGAGTGACCCAGCCCAGGGTGTGTATTCAGTGCCAGGGACCTAGACCAAGACTGTAACTTCAGGGCCAGTGATCCAGTTCCAAATATTTTTACTCATGTATTAATATATTTTTATGTAAGTTTCTACAACAAAAATTTGTGCTTAAATTTATTTTTAAATTTTAAGTAACGCAATCCTATATTAATTTCTTAGATTGAGTTTCATTTTGGTACACATTGATCAAAATATGAAATATATTATGAATTTGTTAATTTAAAACATGAAAGTAAAATTTTGTTTGAAATGCATCCCAATATATGGGCAAGGCTTTTAAGAATTAGTTCACTCATAGAATGACTATTTCTCGTTTCTGGAATGATGTAGTTCAACATCAAATTGTATTTCAACGTTCCTTTTTAAAGACATAGGTGCTAAGAAAGCTGATTTTTATAAAAACTAGAGAGGGCAAGAAAGAGATGTTTTATAGCAATGTAACAGAATTCTATATTCCTTCCAAGACAGAGGTGAAAAAATAATATAGTGACCTATCATCAAAAAAAAACAACAATAATAAAGTATTATTTATAAAGTAATGAACTATTATTATTATAACTTTTTATTTTGGTGATAGCTATGTGATTTTAAAAGTAATTAATATATAATGATAAATAATTACTACTCTTATTATAAATTCAGGTAACTATGTCCTTAGATCCCCCTTCAGTTTTGCTAAAAGTGAAAAAAATGTAAATCACCTAATCTACAAAAGTATTTACTGCTCATCAGACTTACTAACTACACCGTATCAACATCCATATTTCAAATTAGATCATTATCCTTACATTGTGGGGCAGCGTAGTGCAGATGATGAAGATGATTTGGTGGTGCTTTTATTCGAGTGTGAAAGAAGCCCCCAGGAAAGGCTAGCAGACAGAGGACAGCCTCATGTCACGGGTCTGCTCTGAGGAGGAACACACGTGGGAAACGGAGATCTGGAAATCCCGTCTCCCGCGTTCCCTGTGCCCACGGGCCCTGCGCAGTCTCCGTGTGCCCCGAGGTGAGCGCCAACGTGAAGGCCACTGGCTAAGACGTCTACGCGTATAAAAATACACAATTAAGCACTGAGGGGGCAGGGACGGTGCGGGGAGGCAAGCAGGGGGGGAGGGGGGCTGAGGCGTGTGGCCTGGCTCGGGGCTGGTGCTGGATCTAGCTGGGTGCTGGGCCCGGACGGTGCTGGGGGGGTGCTGCTTTGGGGACGGGGGCCCAGCCGGCCTAGGCCAGCAGCGGGTGGGCGGGGTGGGGCTGCCCCACCCCCACCCCCATCCCCATCCCCCATCCCCATCCCCATCCCCCATCCGAGCGTCCGCGCCGCGGGCGGGCGGGAGGGGGAGGGGCGCGCACGCGCGGACGCACAGACGCGCGGACGCCGCTCCCCGCCCAGGGCGTGTGGAAGCTGGCGGGAGCCGGGCGCTCCCGGACCAGCTCCCTGAGGAGGAACGCGGCCCGGGGTTTGGGCCGTCGCTTGCCGTCGCCTCCGGTACGGCCGCCGGGCAGGTAAGGGGGCGTTGGTGGGGGCGCGCAGGTCAGGGACCCGCGGGTGAGGCCGGGGCTGCGCCCCTGGGGAGGCGCACGGGTGTGTAGCTGAGGCCCGGGCGGGCGGCCCGTTAGGACCCTGAGGCGGGGCGGGGCGCGCAGCCCTGGGTCATGGTGCTCCCTCCCCCCACGTTAGCAGTCCCTGAGCCCCGCGTCTTCACTGCCGCTCACACACGGATGGGGGAAAGCGGATGCAGCCATGGGAGGTGGGAGGGCGTCGGGCAGACCCCGCAGCACCTCCGGGCCGGCCCTCAGGCCATGGCCGTCCTGCGCAGGTGGACCTGCCTGGCGGGTGGAGGCCGCCCCGGGCCCTCCAGGTCGGAATAACGGGCGAGACCTGGGCCTTTGGGAGCTTGGTCGGCCTGCCCCCGAGATCAGAAGCTTTTGGCAAGTCTAGTTTTAGTCTCTTGAGAAATCTCCCTACTGTTTTCCACAGTGGCTGCACCAAACTACATTCCCACCGACAGTATAGGAGGGTCCCCTTTTCTCCACACAGTCTGCAGCATTTCTCCTTTGTGGACGTTTGAATGATGGCCATTCTGACTGGTGTGAGGTGATACCTCGTAGTTTTGATTTGCATTTCTCTGGTAATTAGTGATAGTGATTATTTTTTCATGTGCCTGTTGGCCATTTGTATGTCTTCATTGGAGAAATGCTTGTTTAGATCTAATACCCATTTTTGGATTGGGTTGCTTGTTTTTTTTGATTATTCCATTGTATGAGCTGTTTATGTATCTTGGAAATTAACCCTTTGTCAGTTGCATCATTTACAAATATTTTCTCCCGTTTCAGAGGTTGTTTTTTGTTTTGCTTCTCGTTTCCTTTGCTGTGCAAAAGCTTGTACATTTAGTTAGGTCCCATTTGTTTGTTTGTTTTTTGCTTTTATTTCTATTGCTTGGGTAGACTGCCCTAGGAGAACATTGCTGAGATGTATGTCAGATAATGTTTTGCCTATGTTTTCTTCTAAGAGGTTTATAGTGTCTTGTCTTAAGTCTTTAAGCCATTTTGAATTTATTTTTGTGTATGGGGTGAGGGAGTGTTCTAACTTCATTGATTTACATGCAGCTGTCCAGTTTTCCCTACAGCATTTGCTGAGGAGAGTGTCTTTACTCCATTGTATGTTCTTGCCTCCTTTGACAGAGATTAATTGACCAAAAGTATGTGGGTTTATTTCTGGGCTCTCTAGTCTGTTCCATTGATCCATACGTCTGTTTTTATACCAATACCGTGGATGACTGTAGCTCTGTAGTATGGTCTGAAGTCTGCGAGGGTTATTCCTCCAGTTTCGGTCTTTTTCTAAAATAATGCTTTGGTAATTCTGGGTGTTTTGTGATTCCATATAAATTTTAGGTTGATTTGTTGTACTTTTGTGAAAAATGTGATATGATAGGGTTTGCATTAAATCTGTAGATTGCTTTGGGCAGTATTGGACAATATTAATTCTTCCAATGCAGGAACATGGGATATCTTTCCATTTCTTTAAGTCCTCTTTAATTTCCTTAGTCAGTGTTTTGTAGGTCTCCGCGTATAAGTCTTTAACTTCCTGAGTCAGATTTATCCCTAAGTATTTTATTTTGGGGGGTGCAGTTTTAAAAGGAATTATTACTTTTGTGTAAAGAAATGCCGCTGATGTCTGTGTGTTGCTGTTGTGTCCTGCTGCCTTGCTGATTTCTTTTATTAGCTCTAGTAGTTTTTGTGTGGAGCATTTAGGGTTTTCTATATATAGCATCATGTCATTCACATATAATGACAGTTTTACCTCTCCTCTTCCAAGGTGGATCCCTTTTCTTTCTTTTCGTTGTTAATTGCTATGGCCAGGACTTCCAATACTATATTGAATAGAAGTGGTGAGAGTGGGCATCCTTGTCTTGTTCCAGATTTTAGCAGAAAGGCTTTCAGCTCCCTTGGTGGGGTATTATGGTGACTGTAAGTATAAATAGCTTTTATTATGTTGAGACATGTTTCCTGTATACCCACTTTAGTAAGACCACGGGTGCAGTGTGGCCAGGGGGCAGGGAAGATGGCAGAGGCCGTAGCCTTGGAGGTGGTGGTGAGGGGAGGGGGGCTGCCCCTTGGGAGCCAGTCACTTGCACCCATCTCCCCTGCTGCCTGGCCTGGGGGCGGCCTGTGCTGCCTCAGGTTTGTCTTTAGGTGAGATTGCTCCCTAGAGGCCTGTGTGGTCCAGTCAGGGAGCAGCCGGGATGATGGCAGGTGTGACAGCTGTGGAGCAGGGATAAGGGGAGCTGCCCTGTGAGAGTCAGTGGATTTGTTCCCACCTTCCCCGCGGCCTGGCCTGGGGGTGGCCTCTGCTGCACAGGTTCGCTGGAGGCACATCCCCAGGTGGGCCAGCTTCCAGAGATCCTTGCCCGCGGTGTGGTCAGGGGGCTGAGGCTGCCGCGTTGGGAGGGGGGCTTCCTGGTGTGAGCCCCTGGGTTTGTTTCCATCTCCCCTGAGGCTTGACTTGGAGGCAGCATCTGCTTCCCCACGTTCCCCAGAGGCATGTCTCCTGGTTAGCTTGCTCCCAGGAGGCCTGTGCAGTGAGGTCAGGGGTTGGGGGGCGTGGGGGAGTGGGGATGGAGGCAGGTATAGGGGGCCTGCCCCGGATGCACCACTCTGGTCATCTTGCTCCCATCTCCCCCGCAGCCTGGCCTAGGATGGCCTCTACTGCCCCAGGTTGGCGGGATACAGGTTACAGATCAGCCTGCTCCTGGGAGGCAGGCGCGGTGCAGTCAGTGTGGTGGGACAGCAGCAGTGACAGCGGGAAATGGGGACAAATCCCTGGGCTCACACGGGGCAGCCCCAATCCCACCTTTACCACTGCTGCCACCCTCAGAACACACCGCGCCCACCTCCCAGATGCAGGCTGACAGGGAGAAATGCGTTCTGTGAAGCTGGGGCAGCAGAGGCCGCTCCCAGGCCAGGATGCGGGGGCAATGGGAGCAAGTCCACTGACTTTCCCAGGGCAGCTCCTCTCCCGGCTACAGCTGCTACTGCCGCCCCCTGACCTCACAGCCCCAGCCTTCTGGGAGCAGACTGACAAGTAACCTGAGTCCTGTGAACCTGGGGTGGCAGAAGCTGCCCCCAGGCCGCACTGCAGGGGAGATGCGAGCAAATTGACAGGCTCGGAGGGGCAGCCGCCTTACACCTGCTGCTGCTGCCACTGCCCCCTGACCACCCCGAGCAGCCTCCTGGCATCAGGCTGACAGGGAGACATGCATTCCAGGAACCTGGGGCAGCAGAGGCCGCCCCCTAGACAGGACGTGGGGAAGATTGAAGCAAATCCACAGGTTCATACAGGGCAGCTCCCCTAACCCACCACCACCGCCCACTGACCACACCCCACCTGCCTCAGGGAGCAGGCTGACATGGGGAGGTGCCTCCAGCAAAGCTGGGGCAGCAGAGGCCACCCCCAGGCCATATTGCAGAGGAGATGGGTGCAAATATACCAGCTTGTCAGGGGCAGCTCCCCTCTCCCCACCACTGCCCCAGTTTCCTGGGACACTTGTTTCCAGGTGAGTTGGCTCCAGGGAGGTGGGCACGGTGCTGTCAGGGGGCAGTGGCAGCCAGGTAAGGGGGGTTGCCCTGCAGGAGCAGATGCATTTGCTCCCATCTCTCCTGTGGCCTGTCCTGGGGCCTCTGTCCTCTGCTGCCCCAGGATCACTGGAAATGTGTATTCATGTCAGCCTGTTCCTGGGTCGAGGACTCAGTGTTCTCGGGGCAGCAGACAAGGACTTGTGAAGGACTGGGTTCTGGCCCAGGATAACTAATTCTCCTCTTTTATCTCTTGCTGCTTCAAGTGGTGGCTGTAGCAGTTTTTCCATTAATAGGTTATTACAAGATATTGAGCATAGGTCTCTGTGCTATACAGAAGAAACTTTTTTAAAAAATCTATCTTTATATATAGTGACTTACATTTGTAAATCTCAAACTCCCAAATTTATCTTTCCCCACCCCCTTTCCCTGGTAACCATAAGATTGTTTACTGTGTCTGTGAGTCTGTTTCTGTTTTGTTGATGAGTTCATAGTGTCCTTTCTTGTTTTAAGATTCCACATATGAGTGATATATGGTATTTTTCTTTCTTTTCCTGGCTTACTTCACCTAGAATGATGATCTCTAGCAACCATCCGTGTTGCTGCAAATGACATTATTTTATTCTTTTTCACGGCAGAGTAGTATTCCATTGTATAAATATACCACCGTTTTTTAATCCAGTCAAATGTTGCTACATTTAGGTTGCTCCCAAGTCTTGACTATTGTATATAGTGGTGCTATAAACATTAGGGTGCAGGTATCTTTCCTCATTAGAGCTCCCTCCAGATATATAGCCAGAAGTGGGATTGCTGGATCATAGGGTAAGTCTATTTTTAGTTTTTTGAGGGATTTCCATACTGTTTTCAGTAATGGCTACGCCAAACTACATTCCCACTAGCAGTGTAGGAGGGTTCCCTTTTCTCCACACCCTCTCCAGCATTTATGGTTTGTGGACTTTTGAAAGATGGCCGTTCTGACTGGTGTGAGATGATATGTCATTGTAGTTTTGATTTTCATTTCTCTTAGAATTAGTGATATTTAGCATTTTTTCTTATGTCTATTGGCCATTTGTATGTCTTCATTGGAGAATTGCTTGTTTAGGTGCCCTGCCCATCTTTGGATTGTGTTGTCTTTTTGTTCTTGTTGTTATTAAATTGTATGTCCTGTTTATATATTCTGGAAATTAAGCTTTGTCAGTCGCATCATTTGCAAATATTTTCTCCCATTCTGTAGGTTGTCGTTATGTTTTGCTTCTGATTTCCTTTGCTGTGCAAATGCTTATGAGTTTAATTAGATCCCATTTGTTTATTTTTGCTCTTATTTCCATTGCTTGGGTAGACTGCCCTAAGAGAACGTTGCTAAGATTTGTCAGAGAATCTTTTGCCTGTATTTTCTTCTAGGAGATTTTATCATGTCTTGTCTTATATTTAAGTCTTTAAGCCATCTGGAGTTTATTTTTGTGTATGGGGTAAGGGAGAGTTCTATCTTCATTGATTTACATGCTGCTGTCCAGTTTACCCAACACCACTTGCTGAAGAGACTGTCTTTTCTCTATTGTGTGTTCCTGTCTCCTCTGTCAAAGATTAATTGACCACAGGTCTGTGGATTTATTTCTGTTCTCTCTATTCTGTTACACTGAGCCGCATATGTCTGTTTTTATGCCAATTTCATGCTATTATGTTGCCTGTAGCTCTGTAATATTGTCTGGTCTGGGAGGGTTATTCCTCCAGCTTCATTCTTTTTCAATATCACTTTGGCAATTCTGAGACTTTGTGATTCCATATAAATCTTTTTTTTTCACAAAGGGATCTGCAAGGGTCTTTATTTACAAGTGAGCCAAGGTGAACATCCCTCATATAAAAAATACACATATACATATATATACATACAGGCCCTGCACCTGTGCAGCCCCTCAGAGGTAAAGCTATCCGTGGGAGGGGAGGAGTGACAGGAGGGGTGCGACACAGGGAGGCTGCCCTGAGCTAAGGAACCAGGTGCCAGCAGTGGGGAGAGGAATTTATGAAAGAGACTGGGAGCCATCTTAGAGGTGAGAAGTCAGGAGCAGAAAGATCTGGAAACTGACGGACCGAGGGCTGTTACGTCATGTGGCTATGAGCAGTGATGTCTCATCTCACCTCACGGTTCCCTTCCGAGGTGCCTGGGGCTGGGACCCTCCTGTGCCAGCCCTGGCGGCCCACTCCAAGCCCCTCAAAGGGTGGCAATGGCTTTGGCAGCCACCTGGCGGCCCAGGGGCAGGCTGAGGCCTGCGATGGCCAGAACCACTTTGGGGCTGGACATGGCTGACACCTGCACCAGTTCTGTTACGGTGGTGAAGGGCATGAACTGCAGGATGCTGCCCTGGCTGCCCTGCTCCAGGCAGTCCACGCCCTCCTCCATGAACCACTGCAGAGACTGCGTGTGTGGACCGCGACCCCAGGATGGAGGAGATGAGCAGGAACAGGTTGGCCAGCACTCAGTTCAGCGGGTCTCATGTTAACCATGTGGAGCTGGGAGGCCGACAGGGAGCTGCTCATGGATCGGTCGGTGAAACTTGGGAGGATATTTGCATCTTCTCACTGGAGCTCAGCAGTCACATTGGCTTCAAGGGCTGCATGTCGTCCAAGGGGAAGAGGCTGATGTAATCCTCGATGTCTTTCGGCGGGAGGACACCTGCCCCTTGTGGGAGGAGTAGGAACTCAGGGCACACCAGATGGCCAGCTTGGTGAGAGCGGTGCCCGGGGGTCCATGAGGCTGTGCCACTTGGAGGAGTCAGTGAGCAGGCCAGGCAGGATGTGGCCTGCACATGTCCAGACAGAAGATGGAGTAGAGCAGCTCCACCGCCCGCAGCGGGTGCTCCTTCTGCATCTGCTTCAGCAGTTCCCTAATCAGGTTGTTGCAGAACCAGTAGACGCCTCCCATGTGCAGCAGGGTGTCAGAGACGTGGATGGAGCAGCTGTCCACCCATCCCCTCTCCAGCATCTCGGGAAATATGTTCATCAGCACCTCTTTAATGGGTCGCTTTGGGGGCAGCAGGTTCTGGTAGGGCATGGTGTCCATGCCCACGGATGGAAACTTGATCTGCGTGGCTGTCTGCTGCAGCACGCCGGCACACATGTGCTCCAGGATGGAGCTCATGGTCACCACCCTCTCGTTGTAGAACTGCAGTGTGTTCTCGCTGTACAGTGGCCCTGCCAGCTGGCGGATCACCTGCAGTGACTTCTCACGCTCATCCAGCCCCAGCATCCACACAGGGGCCACCAGCCAAGCCACGGCACACACTGCCAGACTGCAACCTTCCCCTTGATGTTATCGGTGATTTTCTGGATGGACTCGAAGGCCAGCACCCCATTCTCCCAGGTGTTGAGGATTTCCAAGATGGCCACTGAAATGCTGAGATAGGCTTCGTGCCACTTCATCTGCACCAGCTTCATCTCCGAGGAGTTGCTGAGCAGAGCCACCAGGGACTCCACTTTGGTGGAGTCGGGCCAGAAGCAGGGGGGTCAGAGTTCAGGATTTTGCCCTCCTCTGGCGTCCACGTCTCAAAGAACACCTCTTCCTGTGCTCGACTCGGACAGGATGACCTCTGAGCTATAGGTCTGGGCCACATGGCACCGCATGAGGAAGGAGTTGTCAAGGAGCAAGGCTCAAACCGAGGCCGCCTTGGTGCTTTCTTCACTGCCGTGTGTAGTGAATTCTTTCAAACTGATGAATTTCCAGGCAAAGGACTTAAGCTTCCTAGTGGCGGTGGCTGCTGCCAGCAACAAGTCCAGGCTCTTCCCTAACAGCATGTGGCCCAGGATCCCCAGCAGCCCCTCTGGGGACTCAGAGTGGCTGTGTCCATTGTTCTGAGGATGTTGGTGACTGTGGGCTCCGCGCAGAGTTTCCGCCCAGGGTTGGGCTGGATGCTGGTATTTTCATCTGATTTCAGCTGCGGTGCATGCTCCTGGTCTGCTTTGCGCTTGGCCATTATGATGTTCATACTAGCTTCAGACAGAAGCCTCTGCTTGCTGCATTCCTGGAGCAGGAAGCTTGTACAGTCACAGTGGCAGCGCTGGTCAGCCTTGTCCAGCAAGGGGGTGAGCTTCAGCAGGAACTAGAAAGCAGAATTGACATCCTCAGTAAAGTCCTTGTCCCCATGAGAGTATTTCTTCAGCTTCACCAAAACCTGTGGAAGCTTAAGGAAGGTGAAAACTGTCCACTTGAGCTCTCCGGTACCCTCAGGGGACTCGGTGAGACCCACGAAGCGAGCTTTCCAGGTCTCCAGGACACAAGGTGGGGTGGGCATATGCTGCATGCATTTCACCATCATCAGCTCTTCACCAGCGGCTGTGTCTCGCCTGTCAGGTCTTGGTGCCCTCGAGCAGGACCACGGCATGGACGGTGGGGAAGCCAGTCTTGTGCAGCTGCTCCGAGGGCACGGACAGCATGGTGGGGATGCCGCGGATAAGCGTGCCACGCTGCTCGGCCTGGTTCCGGAGCTGGGGGCTGCTGAGACCAGCCAGGATAGCCTCAAGCTTCAAGAGGCAGTGCTCAGTGGCAGTCCAGGAGGAGGCCTCCTCTAATTTGGCTGTGTGGAGCAGGGCCCGGTTCTTGGTGCTGCTGAGGGTCTTCTCCAGGCGCTGCAGGCACATGGCAAGCTGCTTCTCTGCAGCAGTGGCAGGAGTGCCAGCCTCCAGCCCGTCCCGGAGCCACTCAGCAGAGGCTGCGGTGCGGCGCAGCAGCCGGTAGAGGGCGCTGAGAAAGGCCCGGCACAGCCCGATGCACTCCTCTGCTTTGTTGTGACAGCTAAGTCAATCACAAAACATGCCCATGATGTCCAGCAAGGCCTGGACTCACAGGTCCCGGGAAAAGTCATCAAACTTCCTGATAGCTGTGCGGACAGAGGAGTAGGACACCATCTGGGAACTGATGGCGTACTTCAGGTAGGACAGGATGAGAGGATGGGGGAAGGCCCAGTCGTGGCCTGCTCCAGTAGTGCTTCTGCCAGGTTGAGAATGTCCCAGGTGGCTCCTTTGGGAAACAATTTCTTGTTGATTGCCCACTGGTAGTCACTCCATCGCTCCTTCCAAGCTTGCAAAATGGCTTGCTTGAGGTTCACCGCCTTCATGATTTCACTCAGGAGACCAGGCCGGTGGTGGTCAGCTGTGAGGCAGAAGAAATCGAGCTAGAGAAGAGGAGAGGAGATTCTGAGGAAAAGAACAGGGTGCTGTCTGGAGGGGTGGGGTGATAGAGTTATATGGAATGGAGAAGACACAGGAAGATGCAAAGGAGGCAGAACTAGAAAGGAAATAAAAAGGGAAAGGGGGCAAAGTAGGGATCCTGTCAGGTTCTTCCTTCCTAAACCATCCTTGGAACTGGAGCGCTAAGAAGAAGGTGTCAGAGGGGCTTCATACAAAGATGGATGGGCAGCAAGGAGTTAAGCTGGTTCCAGTTCCCTAACTACGCCCTTAGCTCTCGCTGCATCCCTTAGCCGCTACCACCCGAATCCAGATCACTCCCCCCATTTCCTCCACCTTCCCCAACCCTGAAATTCCCTATTTGATTCCATATAAATCTTAAGATTGTTGTTCCAGTTTGGCAGGAAAAAATGTCTTGGGTAATTTGATAGGGATTGCATTAAATCTGTAGATTGCCTTGGGCAGAATGACCATTTTAATATTGATTCTTCCAATCCAAGAGCATGGGTTATCTTTCCACTTTTTTTTAAGTCTTCTTT
Organism: Camelus dromedarius; assembly: GCF_036321535.1. Classification (NCBI taxonomy): domain Eukaryota; kingdom Metazoa; phylum Chordata; class Mammalia; order Artiodactyla; family Camelidae; genus Camelus; species Camelus dromedarius. Next base: position 10,474,834 of record NC_087450.1, read on the forward strand.
AATTTCCTTAATCAGAGTTTTGTAGTTCTCCGCCTGTAAGTCTTTCATCTCCTTGTCAGATTTATTCTTAAGTATTTTGTTGTTTTGGATGCAATTTTAAAAGGGAATGTTTCTTTACTTTCTTTTCCTCTTGATTCATTATTAGTGTAAAGAAATTCACCTGATTTGTGTATGTTAATCTTGTGTCCTGCTACCTTGCCAGATTCTTTTATTAGCTTTAGAGGGTTTTTTTGTTTTTTTGTTTTTTTATGGTGCTTTTCAGGTTTTCCATATATAGTAGGTCATCCACATATAATGACAATTTTACCACTTCTTTTCCAATTTGGATCCCTTTTATTTCTTTTTCTTGCCTGATTGCTGTGGCTAGGACTTCCAACACTATGTTGAATAGAGGCGGTGAGAGTGGACAATGTTGTCTTTTCCCAGATTTTAGTGGGAAGGTTTTCAGTTTTTCACTGTTGAGTACTATGCTGGCTGTAGGTTTGTCATATATAGCTTTTATTATGTTGAGATATGTTCCCTCTATACCCACTTTGGTAAGGGCTTTTTATCATAAATGGGTGTTGAATTTTATCAAATGCTTTTTTGGCTTTATTAACATGATCATGTGTTTTTTGCCCTGATCACGATCTCTACCATTCTTTCCTAGGATGGCAGGCAGTTCACACCATGTCTTCTCTCCTTCTGTGGATTCAGAGCTTCTCCCAAACCTGGATGCTCCTCAATCAATGCCCAATCTGCTCTTTGCCCAGTAAATCTAAATGAGTTATGCACTATTGTTGATGTTCTCCTAAAATTAGAATTAAATCCTAGAAAAGAATCAGGGTTAACTTGAAGCAAAAGAACTGGTTTATTTTTTGCCAGGTTTGCAGACCAGGAATATACAGCCTTTACCAGCAACCAAAAGTATGTTCCTAGGTGGTTGAGAGGTTGAAGGGTTTTTAAAAGCAAACACCAGAGAATATATAGTTGGGAGACTTCTAAGGGGAATGGAAGGCCCTTGCAGACTGCCTACACGTTCTTGCAGATGGACGCCAAGTTTTCCATGGTTGGCTGACATCAGAGCACCTCCATAGTGGCTTTACCAAGCGGGACCCTTAGCAGATTCAGAAGTCTACTTAGAGTTTTGGCTTGTGGTTTTCTAAGACCTTGAGAGCATGTAACTTAACCCTAGGTCTGTAATGAATCACTGCTGGGGGAGCCTGAGGGGTGGCAGGGCCTGCGATCACTTCCCAGGCCCCTGGCATGGGGCTCTGAGATTCCTGCAGATTCTCATCTAAGTCTCTGCTCATATGAGCTCAATTGATCACATCCAGGGCACTTGCTTTAACAGGTGGCCTGCCTTACTAATTTGTAAAATGTTTATTTAATGCAAAAAAACAGCGGTAATCAATCTCATATATTACCCAGGCAGACACAATAGGGCACATAATAAATAATCAGTGATAAGAATAATCAGGAACTGAATAGTCATAGACACATAAGGAACATTGGGAGTCCCAGCACTGCAGGTGGGGGGAGTTGGGAGAGACTGGCTAATACTGACAGCAGTGTCCCTTGCTCTGGCTCTGGAGCTGTCACAGGCAGGAGAGGTGTAGCTGGCTCTCAGTCACCAGGTGTTTTTCCACAGCAGGTTCCGGAGCTGGTGCTGTACCTCCAAGAAGGGAAACTATCATCAATACGACTGCATTTCCACATGTCTCCCAAAGACAGGAAAGTCCTCACTGACAGTCAGAGACGTCTCAGTCCCAAATCCTACCCCCAGGTCATTTTCCCAGACTGCAGTCCAGGGGAACAGTGATCTAAGCCTCCTCATTACTCCTGGCCCTGTCCCAGCCTCGGGAGGCTCTGCTCTGTCTGGCAGGGCCTTCCCCTTCCCACTCACCCCATCACCCACCCTGCATCCTCCTCACAGTCACCCTCTGCCTCTAGGCTCCAGGTGCTCCCGCTGTGCCAGGAGAAGCTGGGCCTGGTGCTCCATCTGAGCCAGGCATGCTGAGCTCTATGTAAGCCAGTAGCATCTTCAGGCAGGGAAATTCTGAGGGCTGGAGGAAATCTTCTGCACAGTGGTGCAGCCAGGTACCTCGGATGGAGGAGTTGGCCCTGCTGGTTGTCAGGGGGCAGCAGAGTCAGAGGCCTGGCCTTGCCTTCCACACTGCACTCCTGGGGCAGCCCTGTGGAGCCGTGGGATTCTTTGCCTTTGGCTCCTGTCATTCAGAGGACAGTTCTAATCCATGTCCCATCTAAACTGGCAGTCTTGGCAGAGGCAGGCTTGGACACAGAGGTAGGACTGTGACAAGCCTTCGGAAGTGACAGCCCTTGGTCAGTGGTGTGACAGCCTCTCCACATCTTCAAGGACACTGCTTTGTCCCTCTCACTGCACCTCTCCACTGAATGTCCTCGCTGTGAGTTCAGGTAGGCTACCTGCTCTGGGCATTACTCTCTCAGGAAGACAGGAGCTGCTCTGTGAGCATCTGACCCAGGAGGGAAAGAACAGGCTGAGTCTCCCACCCAGGCTTCCTGTGGGCCTCCTCACATCTCAGACTTTAGCTCCTGCACCTACCTGCTGCCTGATATTCCAGGGGTCCTGCCTGGGTCTCCTCCTGCCCCCACCACTGACCTGAGCTGTCCCCTGAAGCTCCCTGGGTCCCCTGAGCACCAGCTGAGTCCCCACCATTGAGGCTCCACCAGAGGCTGAGCAGGCTGCTCTCTGCCCCTTGTGTTCTGGGTCCCAGGAAGGGGGTGGAGGCAGGGCTGAGATTGGGAGGCAATGGCTATGGGTTTCCTGGGTGCTGACTCTTCTCTGACCTCCCAGATGCCCCTCAACAGCACCAAAGCCTTGTCCATAGCTCCCCGGTTCTCCTTTCCTCTTTGCCAGCAGAAGCCTTAAGACTTCTGCTCTTAATCCAGAATTGTAAGACGTGTGGAACCCAGGGTTCTGCCTGCGCCTGCCCATTCACGGAGCTCACAGCTCCGCAGTGTTTTGGGGGCAGGGAGTTCCTCCTTCTTCAATCAAAGAAACTCACTGTTTCAGCTGGTCCTGGGGTCTGCTTACTCATCACAGTAAGAGAGGACGCACCCGTATCTAGAGGAGACCAGGAAGCTGTCACATGATTGTACAGAGGACATGGACGTGATGTCTGTTGTGACAGTGTGACTCCCGGGAGAATGGAAGCCCTGGAGAGCAGGCTTGGTGTCTGCTCCATGCAGTAAATGACGGTTTTCCCTAGAAAAGCACCCGTCCTATTTGCCCTTCCTGCATCAGTGTGGGATGAGCTCAGCCGGCCCTGTCACACAGGTCTGAGTGGGCTCTAGGGCCACACTTCTCCCTCCCAGGAACCCCTGCTCTCACTCTCCTAGGACAGGGACACCAAATGGAATCACAAATACCTTTTCAACTGTAAATATGGGTTCCCTACTCAGGCAAGCAGTAGCCCAGATACTCTCAGGGAATCAGCCCTAAACCTCTCCAGATGGAGCCAAATCTCCTGAGATCTGCCCTTTTCTCACAGGAGTTAGTCCGCTTCCCTGCGGAAAGTAATTCTCAGTATTAAAAGTCAAATTATTTTCCTTGAAGGGAAGAAATCATTCCATCACCAGATTCTGTCCTTCGTCACTCCTGAGATTAACTCCTTTCCTCTGTAAGGGTGGATTCTCTTCTCAGGTGAGTGTGAATCCAGCCTCTCTCAGCCGAATAAAACCGTATCATCTCGCAAGGAGCTCAGCAATCTCACAAGATTTGTTCCTTTTCTCGCAAGACTAAGACTGGTGCTCTGGCAAGAGAAATCCCAATTACTGCAAAGTAAATTTCTTCTTAAGTCCATGAAGAATCCATCCCTCGCCAGATTCTTTTCTGCTTCACACCAGAGACTGACTCCTTTTCTCCGCATGTAGAGTTTCTTTATGTGCAACATGTGGTTGCCGCCGTCACAGTCGAGTGATTACTCGGATTCTCCTCCAAGAGGGTTTGTAAGTCTCATGGGATTTGAACTATTCCAGGAGACAAAGACTGGTGTTTTGGCAAGAGAATTCCCAATTATTGCAAGTCAAAACTATTCCTAACTCCATTGAAGTAATCCATCGTCTTTGCATTAGGTTCTACTTTACCCAGGAGTTTTGGTTGTTTTTTTTTTTTTTTTTTTTAACCTCAACATGTACAGATTCCCTTCTAAGAAGAGCAGAAAGCTGGGCACTCTGGGGATTAGTAATGTTTTTTGTCATATCACAATTAGGATCACAAATCTCATGCATTTTTTTAAATTTCTGGAGATACAAAATCATTGCTCTAGGGAGAGTAATCACCATTATTGGAAGTTGAATCTATTCTTAACAGAGCTGAAAAGTCATCAACACTAGATTTTTTTTTCTCAGTCCTAAGAATAAATACTGAGAATAAAACAGTAAGTATGGGTCCCTTCTCTGGCAAACAGTAGCCCAGACATTCTTAGGTAATCGCCCCTAGTCACCTCCAGGTGGAGCCGAGTCTCACGTGTTCTGCCCATTGCTCAAGGGCTTCGCCCCCTCCTCTGGGAACAGTCATTCTTACTGGAAGTCAAATCTATTCCTTGAAGGAAAAAAATGACTCCTTTGCCAGATTCTGTCCTTCATCACTCCTAAGACGAACTCCTTTTCTCTGTAAGGGTGAGTTTTCTTCCCAGGTGACCGTGAATTCAGCGTCTCTCAGCTGAACAAGCCTGTATCCGCTCACAAGGGGTGCAGCAGTACCGCAAGGCCTGCACCTTTCCTCACGAGACTCAGCCCCCTTCTCTGGGGAGTGTAGTTACAGTTATTCTGGGGCACATTTCCTTTTAAGTCTGTGAAGAAATTTTTCCATCGCCAGAATCTTTCTTGCTTCACACCAGAGACTAACTTCTTTTCTCCTCATACATGAGCTTCTTTATCTGGCAGAGTGTGGCTTAGCCGCTGCCCAGTGGTTATCCAGGGGTTCTCTTCCAAGCAGCTTTGAAAATCTCATGGGATCTGAAACATTCCCTGTGGGACCAAGCCTGGTGTTCCGGCAAGTTAATTCCCAAGAGAAGGGACAAACCTCACGAGATGGCTGAGCCCCTTGTGAGAGGACATGGGTTAATGCAGCCAAGAGTGGCTGGACTCAAGCTCCCCCGAGAAGAAAATCCATTCTTACAGAGGAAAGGAGTTAGCCTCAGGAGTGACAACAGGCACAATCTGTCGATGGAGTGATTTCTTCCTTTTGGGAATGATTAGTTTTGATTTTCAATAAGGTGAATTACTTTCCCCAGAAGAACGGGCTAAATCTCATGAGAAAATGGCAAACCTCACTAGATTTGTCTTCACCGGAAGAGGATTATTACTGACCACCTGAGAGTGCCTGGGCGACAGCTAGCCTGAGAAGGGAGCCCACGTTTACAGTAAAAGTGATCTGTCCTCAAGACTGCAGAAGGGTATAGTTAGCCGTGATGATTCCTTCATCTGTGTTACAAACACGGTCAGCTTCTAATAACGGATTACGCCCCTGAGAGACTGGCGAGATTGCTGAGTGCCTTGTGAGAGGATATGGGTATATTCAGCAGGCAGTGGCTGGATTCATGCTCACTTGAGAAAAAAAATCCATCCTTACAGAGACATGGATTTAGACTCTGGAGTGATGAAGGACCGAATCTGGCTGTGGGGTGATTTCTCCCCTTCAGGGGGGAATAGATTTGATTTGCAATAATGAGAATTCCTTTTCCCAGAGGGGTGGGCTAAATCTCATGATAAAAGGGAAAATCTCATAAGATTTGGCACACCTGGAGAAGGTTATGGGTGATCACCTGAGAGTGCCTGGCTACTTCTCAACTGATGAGGGAACCCCTATTTACAGTAAAAAGGAATTATAGTCAGGACTGCAAATGGAAATAATCTCATGATGATAATCGATTATTTTTTCACCCCTGTTAAGACCTGATTTGGCTTCCAATAATGGGGGTTACTCTCCCAAGAGCAACGAGTTTTGTAACTCCATAAGAGGGATTATCTCATGATATTTGCCATACTAATTATGATAAGATAAAGAAATTGCTCTAGAGTGCCTGGGTTTCTATGCTTCTTAGGAGGGAATCCGCATATGTTGAGAAAAGGAGTAACTCTCAAGGGTAACATGAAACACAGTGTAAAGATGAATGGGTTACTTCACCAGAGTTAGAAGTAATTTTGACTTGCAGTAAGTAGGAATTACCTTGCCAGAACGCCAGGCTCAGTCTCACAGGGAATGGTGAAAACCCCAGGAATTTTTCAAACCTGCTTGGAAGAGAATCCCTGTATAATCACTGGACAGTCGCTGAGCCACACTTTGCCAGAGAAAGAAACCTATTTATGGAGAGAAAAGCAGTTAGCCTCTGGTGTGAAGCAGGAATCTGGCAATGGACAGATTTCTTCATGGACTTAAAAGGACATTTGCCTTGCAATAATTGGGACTACTTTCCCATCTACAAGGCAGATGTCTTCATCTTGAGAGAAAAGGGACAAGTCCCGCAGGATTGCTGTGCTCCTTGTGATGGGATATGGGTTTATTCAGCAGAGAGTGGCTGGATTCATGCTCACCTGAGAAGAAAATCCATATTTACAGTTGAAAAAGGATTTGTGATTCGATTAGGTGTCCCTGTCCTAGGAGAGTGAGAGCAGGGGTCCTTGGGGGGGACCAGTGTGGCCCCAGACCCACTCAGACCTGTGTGATGGGGCTGGTTGAGCTCATTTTTCAAATATGTAGGAAGGGCCACTAGGGACAGGTGATTTTCTAGGAAAAACCATCATTTAATGCGTCAAAAAGACACCAGGTCTGTGTTCAGGGCTTCCATTCTGCCAGGAGTCACGCTGTCACACTAGACGTCACATCCAGGTGGTGTTCTTAGCACAGGCCGTGCGATGGCTTCCTGCTCTCCTCTAGGTAGGGATGCGCCTTACTGTGATGAGTGCAGTGGACTGCTGGACCAGCTGGAACAGTGAGTTTCTTTGATGAAGGAGGGAGGGACTTCCTGCTCCAAAAACAGCGTGGAGCTGGGGCTGAGTCGATGGGCAGGAGCAGGCAAAACCATGGATCCCACACAACTTATGATTCTGGCTTGAGAGCAGAAGTCTTAGGGCTTAGCCTGGCAAAGAAGAAAGGAGGACCAGAGAGCTGTGGACAAGGCTTTAGTGCTGGGAGGAGCATTCAGGATGTCAGAGGACAGAGTCAGCCCCTCAGAGAACACACAGCCATTCCCTGCCTCAGCCCTGCCTCCATCCCCTTCCTGGGACCCAGAACACAAGAGGTGGAAAGCAGCCTGCTCTCCATCTGGTGGAACCTCAGTGGTGGGGACTCAGCTGGTGCTCAGGGGACCCAGTGAGTCTGAGGGGACGGCTCAGCCTGCCCTGTGGGAAGTGAGTGACAGGGGCAGAAGGAGACCCAGGCAGGGGCCCTGAAGGGTTAGACAGCAGGTAGGTGCACAAGCTGAAATCTGAGTTGTGAGGAGGCCCATGGGAAGTCTCGGTGGGAGACACAGCCTGCTTTTTCCCTCCGGGGTCAGATGCTCATAGAGCACTCCTGTCTTCCCAGGAGAGCAGTGCCCAGAGCAGACAGCCTGCCTGTCCTCACAGAACAGATGTCCAGTGGGGAGGGCCACAGAGAGGGACAGAGCAGTGTGTCAGGCATCCCTGAAGATGTGGAGAGGTTGTCACACCACTGATCAAGGGCTGTCACTTCCAAAGTCTTGTAGAAACCCCTCTTCTATGCTCAGGCCTGCCTCTGGCAAGACTGACATGTTAGAACATTGAGTAGAACCAGCCTCTGGATAGCAGGAGCCAAAGGCAAAAATGCCCATGTCCCTGGGAGTGCAGTGTGGAAGGCAAGGCCAGGCCTCCGACTTTGCTGCCCCCGTGGCTACCCACAGGGCCAAACCCTCCATCCTGGGCACCTGGCTGCACCAGTGCCCAGAGGATTTCCACCAGCCCCCAGGACTCCCTTCCTGAAGATGCTACTGGCTTACATAGAGCTCAGCATGCTTAGCCCAGACCTGGAGCACCAGGCCCAGCTTCTCCTGCCACAGCGGGAGCACCTGGAGCCTAGGGGCAGAGGGTGGCTGTGAGGAGGATGCAGGGTGGGTGATGGGGTGAGTGGGAAGGGGAAGGCCCTGCCAGACAGAGCAGAGCCTCCCGAGGCTGGGACAGGGCCAGGAGCAATGAGGAGGCTTAGATCACTGTTCCCCTGGACTGCAGCCTGGGAAAACGACCTGGGGGTGGGATGTGGGACCGAGACGTCTCTGACTGTCAGTGAGGACTTTCCTGTCTTTGGGAGACATGTGGAAAAGCAGTCAGACTGATGACAGTTTCCCTTCTTGGAGGTACAGCATCAGCTCCGGAACCCGCTGTGGAAACACGTGGTGACTGAGAGCCAGCTACGCCTGTCCTGCCTGTGACAGCTGCAGAGCCCGAGCAAAGGACACCGCCGTCAGTATTAGCCAGTCTCTCCCGACTCCCCTCACCTGCAGTGCTGGGGCTCCCAGTGTTCCTTAATGTGTCTATGAATATACACGTCCTGATTATTCTTATCAGAGATAGTTTATTACTTGTGGCCTGCTGGGTCTGTCTGTATAGTATATAAGGAGAGTGATTATCATTGTTTTTTGCGTTAAGTAAAAATTTTGCAAATTAAAAATAAGGGAGGTCACCAACTTAAAAGCAGTGTCCTGGATGTGATCCACCCGAGGGAATTTCAAGACATTGGCGGCACCCAGTTGAGGCTCATATGAGCAGAGGGAGCCTTAAGAAAATATATCAGGTGCATGAGAATTGGCAGGAAGTTTAGAGCCTCATGCCAGGGCCCATGGGAGCTACTCACAGGCCCTGCCACCCCTCAGGCTGCCTCCTCAGCGACCCTCTGCACCACCCCTGCTCCAGCTTCCAGGACTGGCATCTTTGCCATTCACCTTCTGCAGGGGAAGGAGCTCTAACTTTGGCCCAAAGCCACAAATGGGGGAAAAGGAGTGGCCATCATGTCTAATCAAAGTAAGGACAGAGTAATCCCAATGTCTGAGGTAACTGAGTGTGTTCATGATCAGCGGCCTCTGTCTTCTCTGCCCAGAGATGGAGCACCTGATGCAGAGAACATGGGTCCTCAGAGGGAGGAAGTTCCAAGTTCTCCCTGGAAGAGGAAAGACAGAGGCCCCTGATTTAACTGGGAGCAGATGAAGCAGAGACCAGAAGACCAAAAGGGAGAGCTGCCTGGGCTGAAGCTCCAACTTCACGGTTAGGAGCACAGGCTCCGTGTCAGTCTGTAGGACTTGGCCAAAAATCATCCCATCAAAGTCTGAATGCAAAGCCAAATTCACCTCCAGAAAATGCCCTCCGTGCAGAACCCCAAACATCCCTTGGCCAGTTGGAGGTGTGGGAAACATGAGATACTATGTAGCTCATGACAGACCTGGGGTTTAATAACATACTCCAGAGTTCTTAGAAAACCACAAAACAAAACTCTAAGGGTCCCACTTGGTAAAGCCTTTAAGGAGATGTCAGCCAATCATGGAAAACTTGGGGTCCATCTACAAGAATGCACAGTCAGTCTGCAAAGGCCTTCCAATCCCCTTGCGAGTCTCCCACCTATATATTCTGCAGGGCTTGCTTTTAAAACTCCTTCAACTCCTCGACCACCCAAGAACATACTTTGAGTTACAGGCGAAGGTGGTGTGTACCTGGTTTACAAACCTTCCAAACAATGAACCAGTCCTTTTGCTTCAAGATAACACTGATTATTTTCCAGGATTTAAATCTAGGTTTAGGGTGACATCAGCAACAGTGCAAACTCATTTAGATTTACTCTTTCCAGGTCTTGACTGAGTATTTAGTACAGGTCAAGCACTGTGCAGAGAGCAGGTTGGGAACTGACGGCGGAAAATTCTGATCTGAGCAAACCTCTGAATCCACAGAAAGACAGAAGACGTGGTGTGAAGTGCTTGCCAGCCTAGGAGAAAAGGATGGAGACCAAGGTCAGGAAGTTCAGGGGGTGTCCTGGATTTACAACCTGCCTGTGCAGGGTAGAATTTGGCTCCGATTTCAGAGAACAAGACAGTGGTGGAGAAAGCTGGGAGCAGGAACAATAGAAACAGGTCCTTTAATTAAAAGGATTATGGGAATATTATGCAACCATTAAATTCCTGTTTTCTAAAGTTTTAAATGGATGTGATAATTACTCATCTGAATAAGTGACTGATAATATAGGGTAGTCTCATTTTTTCTCCATCAATTTAAGTGAAATTAGATAAATATGTTGTGTGATAGGTTTCTCATTTTTATTTAGGTTTTAGTGTTAATGTAAACATCAAAATGCCATAAATGTCCTTTGTTGGATAGACTGATTTCTATGTATCAGACACACAGAGCTGGGATGTGGACAAGTGACCCCAGCATGTTCCCAGCCTCTCCCTTCAGGTCCTGTGAGGCAGTGACCTCCTCTTCATTCTCTGCTGTGGACCCAGGGCCTGACTCATATACTCCACTAACACTCCCTGAGACATTGCACTTAGAAAGTGCCCTGTTGTGTCATGGTCCAGACAAGGACTTCCACTACAAGGGACCACCAAAACTTTGACTCTTACAGAATTTGGTTTCTTCTAACAGCAAGACTGATGTGTAAGTGTGAATGTTGCCACTTGTCTGACAACCATGGAGACAAGCAGCACTCGTGCCATTTCTCACAAGGCCACCAGAGGGCGCTGTGTAACTGCTTATGAGAAACACTCCACTCCATGCAAAAGTGGTCCTTTCTAATGTAACCTTCATCAGAGCATGTTTTATAAACTAAGAATTTCTTTAAGGTATATATATCTATATACACACACACCCCACATATATATGATGTATATATACCTATATATATTTATAAAAGCATATGTGTGTATGTATGTGTATGTATAGATACATGCTTTTCTTCTTCAATCTCATGTGGAAGCTAAAGTAAGTCTACTAAAAGTCACAAATATAAGGTGAGCCACTGAGTGGAAGTTGTCCCTTGTGACACCGAGACATGTGAAATTTTGTGTCCAACCCCTATCTGTGTCCACTTCTCTTTCTTCCTCTCTCCCCTCCAACATCTAAATTTAAGAAAAACACTTTGACAACCAGTGTAAAGTAGCAGAGATATTTTACAACATGTTGCCTTCTGCTTGTGCAATGTAGATCTTTGGGTAGCAAGTGATCTGCTCACAAGACAGCGGGGTTATCCCTGAATACCTAGGAGACAATTGAAGGTGGGCAATAGGTCTCAGTGGGAGTCACTCAAAGGGAAATTCTCCTACTCAGCCCAGCCAGGGTGGGGGTCCACAGTGTCTCCCTTGCCAGCACTGAGTCTGCTTTGCCCTGGGGAACTTTGCTAAGATCCTGTGTATCCTGAAGGAGCATCAGGGTCAGAAAAATGAATAATGGTTTTAAGAATTGTGAGAAGGGGATAGGTCATGACTTTAATTATCTGGTACTCTGCCTACAACAGCCTTCTCTGTGTTTTACTAAAACTGAGGTTCAGCCACCTGGGAACAGAGTCTATACCTTGGTTTCCAGTGTATTACAGGTCTCCAGCCCAGCACTTGGCCAAGAAGACATGCTGGTATTACTGAATGAATACCTTTGGGAGGCAAGATGTGACAGGTTTGAGAATGTATTTGAACTTTGTCTTTACCAGTGAGCTTTTTTGTTTGTTTCTAGTTGTGGCCTTTCCTTCTTTTATCTTTTCTTGTCTGCAAAGCTTTTGATTTCTCCAACAAATCTGAACAAGAGCCTTGCTGGATATAATATTCTTAGTTGTAGGTTTTTCTTTTATCACTTTAAATATATCATGCCACTCCCTTCTGGCCTGCAGGGTTTCTGCTGAAAAAGCAGCTGATAACCTATGGAGTTCCCTTGTATGTTATTGGTTGCTTTTCCCTTGACGCTTTTAATATTCTCTTTATCTTTAATTTTTGAAATTTTAAGGATATGTCTTGGTGGGCTTGTCTTTGGGGTAATCCTGTGTGGGACTCTGCACTTCCGGGATGGGTGACTGTTTTCCTTCCCCGCGTTAGGGGAGTTTTCAGCTATTATCTCTTCAGATATTTTCTTGGGCCTTTTCTCTGTCTCTTCCCCTTCTGGGACCCATATACTGTGAAAGTTGTGTGCTTTATATTGTCCCAGAGGTGTCTCACTTTTTCTTCTAGCTCACTGATTTCTTGTCGTATTTCTTAAATTTTAAAAAATTTAATTACAGTCAGTTACAATGGGTGGGTCAATTTCTTGTGTACACTGTAATGTCCCAGCCATGCATATACATACATATATTCATTTTCATTAAATGTTATTATAAGATATTGAATAAAGTTCCCTGTGCTATATAGAAAAAACTTTTTTTGTTAATCTATTTTTATATTTAGTGGCTAATATTTGTAAATCTCAAACTCCCAAATTTTTCCCTTCCTACCCTCTTTCCCTGGTAACCATAAGATTGTTTACTATGTCTGTGAGTCTGTTTCTGTTTTGTAGATGAGTACACCAGTGTCCTTTTTTTTTTTTTTTTTTGATTCCACATATGAGTGACATCATATGGTATTTTCTTTCTTTTTCTGTCTTACTCCACTTAGAATGATGATCTTGAGGTCCATCCATGTTGCTGCAAATGGCATTATTTTATTCTGTTTTAACATTGAGTAGTATTCCATTGTATAAATATACCACAACTTCTTTATCCAGTAATCTTTCAGTGGTCATTTAGGTTGCTGCCATGTCTTGCCTATTGTATATAGTGCTGCTGTGAACACTGGGGTGTGTGTATCTTTTCAAATTAAAGTTCCCTCTGGACATATGCCCAAAACTGGGATTGCTGGGTCATATGGTAAGTCTATTTTTAGTCTTTTGGGGAATCTCCATACTGTTTTCCATAATGGCTGCAGCAAGCTACATTCCTACCAACAATGTAGGAGGGTTTTTTTTTTTTCTCCACACCCTCTCCAGCATTGATCTGTTACAAACTTTTGAATCATGGTCATTTTGACTAGTGTGAGGTCATATATCATTGTAGTTTTGATTTGCATTTCTCTGATAATTTGTGATAGTGAGCATTTTTTCATGTGCCTATTGGCCATTTGTATGCCTTCATTGGAGAATTTCCTTGTTTAGGTCTTCTGCCCATTTTTGGATTGGATTGTTTATTTTTTTGTTATTAAGTTGTATGAGCCATTTATATATTCTGGAAATTAAGCCCTTGTCAGTCTCATCTTTTACAAAGATTTTGTCCCATTCTGTAGGTTGTCATTTTGTTTTGCTTGTGGTTTCCTTTGCTGTGAAAAAGCTTGTAAGTTTAATTAGGTCCCATTTGTTAATTTTTTATTTTATTTCTATTGCCTGGGTAGACTGCCATAGGAAAAACATTGCTAAGATTTACGTCAGAGAATGTTTTGCCTATGTTTTCTTCTAGGAGGTTTATCATGTCTTATCTTATATTTAAGTCTTTAAGCCAATGTGAGCTTATTTTTGTGTATGGGGTGAGGGAGTGCTCTAACTTCACTGATTTACATGCTGCTGTCCAGTTTTCCCAACATCACTTGCTGAAGAGACTAGACTGTCTTTTCTCCATTGTATGTTCTTGCCTCCTTTGTCAAAGACTGTAGGTCTGTGGGTTTATTTCTGCGTTCTCTATTCTATTCCATTGATCCATATGTTTTGTGTTTATGCCAATGCCACACTGTTTTGACTACTGTAGCTCTGTAGTAGGGTCTGAAGTTTGGGAGAGTTATTCCTCCAGCTTCATTCTTTTTCTTCAGTATTGCTTTAGCAGGTCTGGATCTTTTGTGATTCCACATAAATTTTAGTATTATTTGTTGTTCTGTGAAAAATGTCCTGGGTAATTTGATATGGATCATATTAAATTGGTAGATTGCCTTGGGCAGTGTGGCCATTTTAACAATATTGATTCTTCCAATCCAAGAGCATGGGATGTCTTCCATTTTGTTAAGTCCCTTAGTCAATATTTTGTATAAGTCTCCATGTATAAATCTTTCACCTTCCTGTTCAGACTTATTCCTAAGTATTTTATTGTTTTGGATTCAATTTTAAAATGGATTGCTTCTATACTTTTTTTCCCTGCTAATTCGTCATTAGTGTAAAGAAATGCACTGATTTCTGTATGTTAATCTAATCTTTTATCCTGCTATCTTGCCATACTTTTACCATCTCTAGTAGTTTTGGTGTAGAGCTTTTAGGATTTTGTATATATAGTATCATGTCATCTGCATAAAGTGACAATTTTCAGCTTCTCTCCAACTTGGATTCCTTTTCATTTCTTTTTCTTGCCTGATTGCTGTGGCTAGGACTACCAAGACTGTGCTGAATAAAAGTGGTGAGAGGGGCATCCTTGTCTTGTTCCTGGTTTTAGTGGGAAGGCTTTCAGTTTTTCACCTTTGAGTACTATGCTGGCTGTGGGTTTGTCATCAATAACTTCTATTATGTTGAAATATGTCCCATCTATACCCACATTGGTAAGAGTTCTGTAATAAATGGGTGTTGAATTTTATCAGATGATTTTTCTGCATCTATTGAGATGATCATGTGGTTTCTGCCCTTTGTCTTGCTGATGTGGTGTAGCACATTGATTGATTTGCTTATGATGAACTGCCCTTGTATCCCTGAGATGAACCAACTTGGTCATGGTGTGTGATCTTTTTAATGTGCTGTTGGATTCTGTTTGTTAATGTTTTGTTGAGGACTTTTGCATCTATATTCATCAATCATATTGCCCTATAATTTTCTATCTTGGTTATGTCTTTGTCTGGTTTTGATATCAGGGTGATGGTGAATGAGTTTATAGAATGAGTTTGAGAGTACTCCCTCCTTTTCAGTCATTTGGAAGAGTTTGAGAAGGACTGATATGAGCTCTTCTTTGTATGTTTGGTATAATTCCCTGGTGAAGCCAGTCGGTCTTGGGCTTTTGTTTATAGGGAGGTTTTTTTTTAATTGCTGATTCTACTTCGTTTGTAATGATTGGTTTGTTCAAGTGGTCGATTTCTTCTTAATTTAGTCTTCATAGACTGCATGTTTCCAGAAACTTGTCCATTTCTTCTAGGTTGTCCAATTTGTTTCCATATGATTGTCCATTCTCTGACCTTTTTTTTTTTTTTTTTTTTTGTATTTCTGTGGTATTGATTGAAATTTCTCCATTTTCCTTTCTTACTTTATTTGTGTTCTTTCTCTTTGTTTCTTGGTGAGCCTGGCCAGAGGTGTGTCAATTTTTTTTTACTCTTTCAAAAAAACAGCTCTTGGTTTAATTGATTTTTTCTATTTTTTTAATCTCTATTTTATTTCCTCCCTGATCTTTATTATTTCCTTCCTTCTGATGAATTTAGGCTTTGTTTGCTTTTCTTTTTCTAATCCTTTTAGGTGGCAGGTTAGGCTGTTTACTTGAGATTATTCTCGTTTTTTGAGGAAGGCCTGTGTCACTATGAACTTCCCTTTGATTTCTTCTTTGATTTCATCATTGACCCATTTTTAGTAGCATGTTGTTTCATCTCCATAATGTTGTTTTAGTCCTCCTTTGCTTTTCTGTGGTTGATTTCTAGTTTCATGGCATTATGGTCAGAAAAGATGCTTGAAATAATTTCCATCCTCTTGTCTCAGTCCTGGAGTCTAAAATACTGAGATTAAGGTGTCAGCAGGGCCATTTTCTACCTGAAGGCACTAGAGAAGAATGTGTTCAAGTCTCTCTCCTTGGTTGTGACAGTATAACTCCAATCTTAACATGGTTTTCTTTCTGTATTCTTAACAAATTATTTCTGCAATGACCCTATTTCCAAGAATGGTCACATTCTGAGGTACTGGGAGTAAGAACTTCAACACATAAATTTGGGGGGGCACATTTCAACCCATAACAGCAGTGTATGAATTAAAATAACTTTCTTCATGACATCTGTTCAGATGCCTCCTGTGCACTGATGAAATACTATCATGTTTTATTTGTATTTGTTAGTTTTGAATGAGCTTAGTGAACTCTGCACTTGTGATAGGCACATTTCATTATATGTAAATTCAACAAAATGTATTGGGAGTACATATAAGAAAAAAAGAAAGATATGGTACGAACATTGAATAAATATATATAGAACAAAATTTCTCATCTGCCTAGATCCTCAAGCCTCTAGACTTAAGTACACTTTAAAGAATGTATGATAGTATTTGTGAGCCATTTACCATCACTGGGGGTCAATTTCTTTTAATTCATTTCAACAAATATTTACTGAGTTCCTACTCCGAGAAAGGCTGAAGGGTAAAAACAGATCTTTTTTTGTGAAACAGATAAAAGAAGATTTCCCATCGTCAAGTAATTGTCTACTAGGGTTTGAAAGACTTCAGAAAGAACTATTTCAAGGACAATTAAAAAATATAAAAATGTTCACTATGACAGGTGACAAAATCATAATCATTATAGTAGAACCTAGTATTGTGCCTGAGATATAGGGCAGAATGAACTTGTAAAAGTAAGTGTTATTACAGAGTAATTACTTGAAGGCAAAATTAGGAAAAATTGGGTACAAGCTGAGCCCTTACTCCTATTTGAGTCCTTCAGTACAGCAATGTATCCCAAAACTGGTGGCTCTGACATTTTTAAATATCTGTGAGGTTGGAGGCAACACACTAAATGCTCTTGAGGCTTTTTCTGTCATATCTAGTAAAGGAGATGCTGTGAAAGAGGGATTAAACTTCCTAAGTAAACTTCTAGGTAAGCTTTGTGGGCAAATGGGGATTTAAGTGCTTCCCTTTGGAGGACTTTGACCTTTTCTTTGCTTTCTAGATAGGAAAGCAAAATATACAAGGACGAAAACAGCAATACCTACAAAAACCTGCAGTGACTAAGAGGCTTAGAATCCTGTCTCTGCCACTTAACTGTCTGTGATCAAGTCACTTAGTTCTTCTTTGCCCTAACTTCTCATCTAAATATGGGAATAACTGCAGTGCCTACATCATAGAGTGATCCTGAGAGTGACCTGTGTTCTTTACATAAACACAGTTGAAATTCCTCAGGGCATAAACATTCAATGAAAGTTTATTATTATTACTTAAGGAGTCATAAAGCCCTTTTGCATGCTGTCTAGCATTTGGTGACAACTTAAAATACATTGTTACAATAATATTCATTATTTTAAATTTCACTTTAATTATTATGATTTTAACTTCAGCACTGCCTATGAGTTCTGGTATAACAAATATGTACTCAATAAATAAGCAAAAATACACATTAGAAAAAGAAACTGAAATTGTCAAATGGCCTGACTTTTTTTTAAAGCAAACTAACACTTTTCAAAATAAATTTTGGAGATATAATTCAGTATTCTGCAAATGACATATAGACTAATGTAAACTAAAAACATTTATTCTGGCAGACAGAAAAGATGTAGATTGACAGTTGGCAGGCAGTCGAGATCAATAACTGAAGCTGAATAATCTGACATCAAACAAACCTCACTTACCACGTTTTGCTTTCACATCTCTGACATTCCTACTACTTATGCTGTTTTCAGCATTCTGCTGACTTCCTTACGGCATTTTGCTCTAAATTAAAATGTATGGGGGAAAAATGAGCCATTTTGTTACACGTTGAATTGCTGATACTTCCTTCCTTTGACAAGTCCTGACTTGCCTTCCAGCGCTCACATATGTTCTAGTGTTTTGTTTCACTTTAAATTAGCTATAATCTTTTGCATCATAGTATTGACTTTGCTTTTAAAAAAGATTCTCTATTCCATTATACTTCCTGATCAATTTATTTGTATCATCTTGCATGAGTTTTCTTTTTCTTACCACACAAACCATGCACGAGGACACACACACACCCTTGAATAGAACATGAAACTCAACTCACTTGAAGGGAGAATCCACAGTAGAGACCTGGAAACCATTCTATGGACAGCAGAGCTGTGAGAAAAGCAGCAAGTTATCTCCCTGTGAAAAAGCACCTGTTCTGGAGGCCATCAGGGGACTTTGTCCTGGCTGTTAGACTTTTTTTTAATTTATTTAAAAGACATGTTTGTTGTTTTTTTTAAATTTCTGGTGTACAGCACAATGTGCTATACAAAAGAAACTTTAAAATCTATTTTTATATATAGTGGCCAACATTTTGCAAATCTCAAACTCTCAAAACTTCTTTTTCTGGATTACTTCACTTAGAATGATGATCTCTAGGTCCATACATGTTGCTGCAAATGGCATTGTTTTATTCTTTTTTATGGCTGAGTATTATTCCATTGTATAAATACGCCACAACTTCTTTACCCAGTTATCTGTTGATGGAAATTTAGGTTGCTTCCATGTCTTGGCTATCATATATAGTGCTGCTGTGAACACTGGGGTGCAGGTATCTTTTTGAATTAGAGTTCCTTCTGGATATATACCCAGAAGTGGGATTGCTGGATCATAGGGTATGTCTATTTTTAGTTTTTTGAGGAATCTCCATACTGTTTTCACCTAACTGCATTCCCACCAGCAGTGTAGGTTTGATAGCTGTAGGTCTTGAGAAATTTTCAAAATGTTTTCAGAGGCATGAAGTGTTATACAAATTTATGAAACTGCGAGTGTTAGTGAATGGAAACACAGAATTCCCTCATGAGTATGAGATTTGAGGACACAATGGTCTGCAGTGGAATGAGATGTCACTTAATAGCTGAATGGTTGGAATAAAATTGCCCAACATGTTTAATTTCAGAGGTGTTGTTTACTTTTCTGTAAAATTAGGCTATTTATTTTACCTGAAAAAATTCTTGGAAGTTTTAAATACTATAAAATTCTGGCTCAATACTTCACCCATACATACAACACATGTGGAACATCTGTTATAGAAAGATTCTTTGCATTATTTTTCCAAAGAAGCCTATTACAGTTTTTGTTAGAATGTCTACCTTTTTTAATTACCTTTTTTTTCCCACTATTTTTCACAGTGCCTGCAAGGAGAGAAAGCCGAAGAAAGTGAAGTCCAGAGGGAAGAAAGGGAAAGACAATGAGCAAGAGAAGAATGATTTCTGGCACCCAAGGTACACAGAGCTGCCTGGCCTTTGGGTACAGCATGAAGACTTCCGCAGCTCTGACTTCTGAACATTCTGGAGTGGTTACTTTGCATTTAAAAGTGCAAATATGACTCAATAACACTGAATTGTTTTGTGGAGTTGAATATTACGTATGCTAGTTATTTCTCCCATTCTCTCTCCCTCAAACATTTCCATTCCTCTTCAGATGTGCTATTCTGTGTTCCTTACCTTGGAAAGGGATTGTAACACTCTGAACCATTAAAGAAGGCTGGTAGGCTCTAACTTTTAACTTCCAAATATTTAACATTTAGAGACCAGAGACCGCAAATGTTTGGAGAAAGCAAAAGGGAGAAAAGAAGACCTTTCCACAAAACTTTACTAAATGTCCCCCAGTACTGTTCAGATTTTTCAAAAATAAAAGGATTTTTTTCAGTATTGGAAAAGGGACAAACAGTGAAGAGATAATGAGAGTTTAATGGGCTTAAGAGAGGGAGCAAGAGCCTAGAGAGGTTTAAGGGACTTAAAAGCTAAGAGGGTTTAGGACCTGCTGTGGGCCCTGAGTCCTCCCTAGGTGGGCAGCAAGACCCCAGCTGCACCAGGCTCTCTGAGATTCTTCTAAGCCAGTTTTAATTGTGAAAAAAGGGGACTTCTTAATCGGAATATGCACGGTCCTGGATTAGGAGGTATCTCAGTAGACACTGACCTGATAGAGCTGTTGAAGACAAGGTAGGTCCTCACATCCTGAAAAGCTTGATTCTATGTGAGCCTCCTCTCCTGGGAGACTTGAACAAAAGGAGGGAAAGGAGCTGGTAAGGCTCAGTAATTGAGACAAATTTTTTGCCACCTTAGATCAATTAGGGCTTGAAATAGAATTGAATTTCTTGTACTTCAGAGTCTGTGAACTGAGATTCATATCTGCTGATTTCTTTAAGTGTTATAAAATATATATAACATAAAATTTAACATTTTAACCATTTAAAGTGTATTAAGAACCTTCACATTGTTATGCAACCATCGCTATCATCCAACTTCAAAACTTTTGCAACATCTCCAATTAAAATTTTGTATCCACTAAACACTAACTTTTCATTTCCGCCTCCCCTTCGTCCTTAGGCACCACTATTCCCCTTCCTGTCTCTGTGAGTCTAAATACTCCAGGTGCCTCATGTAAGTGGACTCATACAGCATCTGCCCTTTTGTGACTGGTTCATTTCACTTAGCATAATGTTATCAAGCTTCATCCATGTTGTAGCATTTGTCAGAAGTTCCTTTTAAAAGAAAGGAAAAGAAAAAAGGAAAGAAAATTTATAAACATATTTGTATGTATATTATTTATATATGTATGTTTATACATATATATACCACATTTTATTTATCTGTTGTTAGACACTTGTGTTGCTTCCAATTTTTTACTATTGTGTCTTGATTTTCTTAATCTATAAAGAGAAACAATGACTTTTGTCTTCCAGAAATGTATACACACATATATATTACATTTTGTAGCCCCAACAAGCACACACATTTATTAAAATGACAGTGAAAAACAAATATCAATTTGGTAAGTGATGACTCAGGAGCCTTGAGCTTCTAAAAAGCCAGGACAAAGTACCCCAAAGAGCAGGGAGCAGTTTCTTTTTTAAAGGCTTTTCAAGACCCCAGCCAGACAGCCCACAGCAGGCCCGTGGGAGGCCTGTATCTCCAGCACTCTGCTGTAGTTTTTTCCTGTTCTCTCTTTGTGGTGTTTTCTAATTTATTATTGTCCTTCAGAGTCTTGGTGAGCAGGTTAAATCAGTAATCAGCTATGTTTAATTATGTTAATGGTATTGGTTTTTAGTTACAAAGGTCTAATTAAGTTTCTTCAACTTTTCCCTTACAATTGTCTTTTTTACGATAATGATTTTTTTTAATCAAAGGATACTTAAGTTGGAACGATATTAAATATTAGCTCCGGGTTTGTTAAATAGAAGCTTTATTACTCTTTCATCTCTCCACCCCTCTCTTCCCCACATTTTTAGACCTAAAGAACCAAAGAAAAGTTGAAGGGAAAGTGGAAATGTGTATGTTGACTTACTCTTTGCAGATTTGATAAATAGCAAAAGGCAACATGATAGGTTAAAAAAACAAAAGCTATGGCTTAAAGCAGACGTGTGTGAAACAGAGGACTCTGATGTGGACACTGTCCTAGAGCTTGTTTCAGGCTGCTGTGACCTGATGGTGTTTGTTATCCACTGGATTCAGAGCGTTTACAACAGGGATGTGAAAGTTACAGATGTGAATTACCAGTGTTAGGCCCTCTGTCAGGGAGTCAGTCTTACACTTCTTGCCGTCCCTGGGGCCACCTTTTCCTTTTACTGTGACTTTGACACAAAGTTCTTATTTAACCCAGCAATAACATTTTAATTACATTTGTGCTATGGTCTCAATGTCTGTGTCCCCCCCAAGACTTGTATGTTGAAATCATAACTCCTGAGGTGATGGTTCTAAGACATGAGGCTCTTAGGGAGGTGACTTGGCCATCAGGGTGGAGTCCTCATGGATGCAGTTTGTGCCTTTATAAAAGAGGCCTGAGAAGCTCCTTGCTGCTGCCACCATGTGAGGACACTGTGAAAAGACAACCGTCTAGAAGGTGGCTCCTCACCAGACCCAGACCTGCCAGCCTTTGGTCTCAGCCTTTAACACTGTGAGAAATCATTATCTGCTGTTTATAAGTCAGTCTATGGTATTTTTAAGCAGAATGAATGAATTAAAATAATTTCTAATGATTATCTTGGATAATTTTATTGAGGAAGTCTCATTTATTTTTATAACAAAATTTAAAATAAATTCTTAATACCTAAAAAGAAATAATGTTGATAGATTTTTAAATGAATTTGGGGATAAGTCACAACTCTGCACTATTAACCCTTTCCTTGCAAGGATATAATCCCTCTCTTCATGTCTTAAAATCTTCCTTTTTGTCCTTCAGGAGAGTTTTAAAATGTAAGGTGGACTCTGTATTTCTTAAATTTATCACTAAGTAATTTTGGCATTGATACTGGGATTTTGTCGTTACAGTTCTGCCTAACATTCACTGCATGCTGCTGATGTGGCCAACACTATATTGAGTAACTTAACATTATTAACTTACTTAATTCTCACAAAAATCCTGTAAGTTAAGGACTATGTGGAAACGACTTTAAAGACAATGGAATTGACATTTAGATCAATTAAGGAATTTGCCCAAAGTCATGCAATAAGCATATGGCAGAGCTAGAATATAAAACTAAGTCTGTTTCCACATCACACTATTTTTTTTATTATTACACTATTTTATTCTGCTCCCTTGATTTAAGGAAATACACACATACACACACACATTGTTTTTTAATTAACAGAAACAGGTTTTAGATATTGTTTAGGACATTATTAGCATGGCAGTGTTAGCCTTATAAACCTCAGGTAACTGAGTGTGAGCCTTCCTTTCTCCATCTGACGATGTGGGTGCTTTGTGGCTGGGGAAGAAGAAGGTGACTCCTCTGACCGTTCTTACCTAAATCATAGCCCTCACCCTGGAAACTCCTGCGGGTGTATGTTAGAAAATGATACTACCCAAAATGATTTAAATATTGTACATAATAATTCATCAATCACAAATGGGGTCCCAACATCATAACATTTTGGAGGGAGGTCTTTATACATTTACGTTGCTATGTTTGTCATCTGAACAGAAGGAAGGTAAGAACTGAACTCACTTTGTGTTTGTAACAGTCACTTCAGCAATAAGCCATGCAGCTCACAGAAGCCCAGCCAGCTTCAGTTCTTAAATCTCCACGATTCACAGGCTGAGCTAGTAACACTGCAGCCCTCTGCCGCTGCAAGGCATAGGTAACGTTTATATTTTATTATTTGTTAGGTATCTCTGAGTCGAATTCTTATTGGCTAAAGAGACAACAGCAACCTATTGATAGGATGATGTATCTCCTAGTGCGTTGTGGAGAACCTTGAAGTGACCACATGTGAATCTGTACAAAAACAGTGATTTTTCCCTTTTGTAAATGTCCTACTAGTGTAAATAAAAAAGTAACTCTAAAGAACGTAAGTGAATTATTTGAATCTCTGTCCCATATTACATAAAAGCTATTGGAATTATTATTGAGATAATTTGGTTCACTGTGCACAAGCCATCAGGAATAAAAAGTTACCAAGGGCTGCCAATATGTAGTCAGGTTTTTTTCTCCAAATATAGAACGAATGTACTTGGGCAACAGTATCATGCAGCCATCAGTGATGCAGCCATCAATTCTATACCATATATTTTGTTATTACACTTTATTATTTCATTCAGCAATAAATCCCCAACAACTGAAAGATACTGAACATCGACTGTGGCAAAGCTTTGTATGAGACACTGAGAAAAAAATAAATTTGAACAGGACAGAACATTTATGCAGCAAGGTAGCAAATCCCTTAAAGAGTACATGCAAGGTGTTAGGGATTCACGGTGGGTTAAAAGAGAGAGTCAAACACCCATGAGCTGTAATGAGCTCGCAGCTCCCCCTCCCTCCCTCTCTGTCGTTTCGTGTTTTCAGCAGAAGTGCTACTAGGAATAGAATGTTTGAGCTGTTTTACCTTGAACAGTATAGACAATAGACGGGAGCTTCCTCAAGTTGATAATATGTACACAAAACCTCCAGCTAACATCTTACTAAATGATGAGAAACCTGAAACTCATCTATGACCAGGAGCAAAGAACAATATCCCCTCTTACCACTCCTTTGCAACACCAAAATGGAAGTCATTGTTGCAATAAGACAAAATAAAAGCTATTCAGTTTGGGAAGGAAGAACTAGAACTGTCTTTGCTCAGAGTTGACTTTGATTATCTATCAATAAAATCCAAAAGAATCAACAGAAACTTCCTGGAACTATTAAGCTGTTTTGGCAAGGTTTCAGGAAACAAGGTTAATATACGTAAGCCAACTGCTTTCCTATATATCAACAAAGAATAAGTGGGATTTGAAATTAAAACACAGTATCATTTACATCAGCATTCTTGAAAATGAAATATTCAGGCATAACTCTTAACAAAATATGTACAAGATCTATATGAGGAAAACAGCACTGAACTCTGATGGATATAACAGAAGAACTGAAGGAAGAGGTGACATCACAAAGATATGGCTGAATAAGATATAGCTGTGCATGCCCCCTTCCAAACAACAAAAATCTACCATCTATTTACAGACTACAGTGCCTTGAGGGAGTCATGGGATCCAGCACCATATGCCATGGGACCCAGGAGGAGCCTTGCCCACCTGCACATTGAGTAATAGGCTTGTAGACCTTGATCTTGGCTGTTGGCCCTGAAGTGGTCCATGAACTAGTTCCAGTTCCCCCCAGCCATGATCCAGGAGCCCCTGGAGAACCCTGTCTCAGATAATCACTCACACATGAAAAAGCCTATCTGAAGTCCAGGCTTTGAATGGAGAAGTCCCAGCACACTGTCGGAACAAAGCAGTATGAGTGTGGATGCATTGGAGATAGAAGAAAATTTTGACTTGACCCACATCACCCCTTCCCCAAGGTGACACAGTTCAGGGCCAAGAGAGATCATTTCAGCTCATAATTTCTCCTACTTCTCTTTCAGTAATGAATAAATCATCATGACAGAAAAGCAGTAAGGAAATACCGGACTTGAACTATACTTTAGATCGAATTGACCTAACAGATATAAAGAGAACATTCCTTTCAACACAGGCAGAATGAGCATTCTTGTTGAACACACACAAAACTTTCTCCAGATAGATGTTACAGTCTTTTTTTTTTTTTTACAACTCAGCCTCATTTTTTCAGTTGAAGTACAGTTGATGCCCAATATTACATAAGCTACAGGTGTACAACATAGTGACTTACAATTTGCAAAGGTTATACTCTATGGTTACTATAAAATATTACCTGTATTTCCTGCATTATACAATATATCCTTGTAGCTTATTTTATACATAATAGTTTGTACCATGAATCCTCTATCCCTGTATTGTCCTTCCCCCATCCCTGTTCCCACTGGTAACTGCTAGTTTGTTCTCTATACCTCAGAGTCTAATTCTTTCTCATGTCTTCATCAATTTATTATATTTTCATATTTCACATATAAGTAATATCATACAGCATTTGTATTTCTCTGTCTGACTTTCACTTAGCATAAGACCCTCCAAGTCCATCCATGTTGTTGCAAATGGCAACGTTTCATTCTTTATTATGGCTAAGTAATATTCCCTGGCATTTTCAGAGAATTAGAATAATTTTAAAATTTGTATGGAAATGCAAAGATCCTGAATAGCCAAAACAATCTTGAGAAAGAACAGAACTGGAGGAATCATACTGCCTGACTTCAAATTTTACTATAAAGCTACAGTAATCAAGACAGTATAAAACTGCACAAAAAAGACACACAGATCAATAGACCAGAATAGAGAGCCCAGAAATAAACCCACACACTACAGTCAACTAATCTTTGACAAAGGAAGCAAGAATATACAATGGAAAAAGACAGTCTGCTGTAAGTGGTGCTGGGAAACTGGACAGCTGCCTGTAAAAGAATCATACTATAATATCCTCCTAATACCATATACAAAAAAATTTTACAAATTGAAGTGGATTAAAAGCCTAAATGTAAGAACAGAAATCATAAAACTTCTAGAGGAAAACATAGGCAGACTATTCTTTGACATAAATCATAGCAATATTTTTATCTGTTTCCTAAAGCAAAGGAAATAAAGGCAAAAATAACCAAATGGGACCTAATTAAACTTAAAAGCTTTTTTGCACAGAAAAGATGACCACCAACAAAACCAAAGAACAATACTGAATAGGAGAAAATACTTGCAAGTGATATGACCTTTAAGGGGTTAATATGCAAAATATACAAGCAGCTCATACAACTCAAAATTTTTTTAAAAATTAAAAAATGAGCAGAAGATATAAATTTTTTTTTTTCTCAAAGAAGACAGGCAAATGGCCAACAGGCACTTGAAAAGATGCTCAACATCGCTAACCATCAGGGAAATGCAAATCCAAGCCACAAAGAGGTATCATCTCACATCTGTTAGAATGGCTGTTATTAAAAAGAACACAAGTAATGAATGTTGAGGATGTGGAGAAAAGGGACCCCTCATACTGTGGCCAGTGAGCCTGGCTGCCCGGACATTGAGATGCTCAGTCCCTGGGCTCCCAGGGGGAACTGCGCCGTGGAGTACTACGCCCCCTCCCCCGCCAGCCCCACCGCCACGCCCCCTCCCTGGCACCGCTGATCTGACACTGCACCCCCCCCACCCCCGACCCCTCCAGCCGGCCAGTGAACCAGCCCCTCCCAAGAGGGAGGGGGCGATCTCAGACAACACCAAGCCAGCCCTCATGGCCGCCCTGCTCGTCTTTGCCGAGCCGGCTCCGAGGTGGCCCGCGCGCCCCTCTGGAGGCCCCTGAGCCTCGGACGCCGGTGGCGGCCCAGGAGCGCCCGCGGGAGCGGGAGGGGCGGCGGCGGCGGCGGCGGCAGGAGCGGGCCGAGGGGCGGGACAAGCGGCGGCGGGAGCGCAAGGGGCGAGGGGCCGGGGCCTCCGGGGGCCCCTCCGCCGGCCCTCTGGCGGGGCTGGTGCTCAGCGACAATGACCGCGGTCTGCTGGAGCGCTGGGCTCGCCTGCCCCCACCCCTGCCCCCGCGCGCACGCCCCCCAACCCCAGCCCGGCCCCCCAGCACAGCCTGCCTGACCGCCCCTCTGCCCCCCTCCAGATCGCCACCACCTGCGGCCTCCCGGCCCCACCCCGGGCTGCCGGCCCCGCGCCCTGACTGCCTTGCTTCCCCTCTGGCCCACCGCCTCCAGAGCCCGGGGCCCCCTCGGCCCTCCGCCTCAGTCACCCGACGTCAACCTGGTGACCCAGGAGCGATCCAAGTGGAGGACCCCCCCGCCCCTGTGTTCTCGGGCGCACCAGCGGGCAGCGGGGCTGGCGAGGGTGTGGGCTTTGACCTGGAGGAATTCCTAAGCCAGTCCTCCGGCGCGGGCGTGGCTGCCGGGCCCCAGGACGGCCAGGCGGTCGGGCCGCTCTCGGCCTCCCTGCTCGCTGACTGGCTTGGGGGCCGCGGTATGATCCCTGCAGACGTCGAGTCCCTGCAGCGTGAGATCCAGGTGGGCTCCCCGGTGCCCTGGCTGACCTGCCTGACCCCCGGGAGCCCTGAGGCCCACAGTCTGTGCCTTGCTGCCAGGGGCGGGCCCAGCTCCAAGACCGCAGGAACGTTCCCCAGGGCTGGTGCCCGGGGCCCGGCCCGGCAGGGGAAGCTCAGCTTGCGTTACTCTGCAGGGTCATCTCAGACCCACCCTGCAGCCTTAAGCAGCCACCTGAACCACGAGCGAGCCCGGCAGGATCAGAAGAGCCCTACCCTCGACCGGGTGTAAATTGGTATAGCCACTGTGGAAAGCTGCATGGAGGTTTAAAAACAAAAACAAAAACCAACCATATGACCCAGCAACTCCACTCCTGGGTACGTATCTGAAAAAAACAAAAATATTAAATTGAAAAGATACATGCATCCCAGTGTTCACAGTAGCGTTATTTACAATAGCCAAGATACGGAAGCAGCCTAAGGGTCCATCAACAGATGAGTGAATAAAGAAGATGTGGCATATACACACAAAATAACTCTTAGAAAATTTAGTAAGATTGAAATCATACCAAGTACATTTTCTGAGCACAACTGTGTAAGACTAGAAACCAGTAATAGAAAGTAAACTGGGGAAGTCCAAACATGTGAAAATTAAATAACACACTCCTGAACAAAAGCAACACATTCTGGGTAGAAGAAAAAACAAAAAGAGAAATTAAAGCATGTCTTGAAAGAAATGACAATGGAAACTCAACATAATAAAACCTGTAGGATGCAGTAAAAGAAATTGTAAGAGAGAAGTTTGTCACAATAAATGTCTACATCAAGAAACAAGACCTCAAATTAACAAGTTAACTTCCATCATAAGGGAAGAAAGAAAGGAAAGAAAGAAAGAAATAAAAAAAAGAAAGAAAGAAAAGAAAGAAAGGAAAGAAAGAAAGAAAGAAAGAAAAGAAACTAAGCACAAATTTAGCAGAAGAAAAGAACTAAAAAAAGATCACAGAAGAGACCAGAAAACAATAGAAAAGATCAATAAAACTAAGATCTGGTTTTATTGAAAATATTTTTTAAATTGACAAAACTTTAAGTATAATAACTAGAGAGAGAGAGAGAGAAGACTCAGATAAATAAAATCAACAATGAAAGAAGAGGCATTACAATAATGCCACAGAGCTGCAGTGATCACAGGAGACTATGAGAGTTATACACCAAAAAGCTGGTTAAGTTAGAAGAAATGGATAAATTCCTGGACTCATACAATTAACCAAGACTAAACCATGAAGAAACAAAAAAACTGAACAGATTAATAATGACTAAGGAGATTTAATTATCATTAAAGATCTCCCAACAAAGAGAAGTCCAGGACCAGATGTCTTCACTGGTGAATTCTATCAAAAATTTAAAGAAGAATTAACACCAATTCTCAAACTTTAAAAAAAATAAAGTGGAGTGAACATTCCCAAACTCGTTTTATAAGGCCAGCATAATCTCGATACTAACATCAGATAGGGCGACTACAAGGGAGCCAATTCCTAGCCAGAACAATTAGGAGAGGAAAAGAAAGAAAAGGCACCTGAATTGGAAAGAAAGAAGTAAAACTGTCTTTGTTTGCGGATGATATTGTCTCATATATAAAAATCCTAAAGATTCCACCAAAAAACAATTAGTACTAATAAACAAATGTGAAAATTGCAGGGTTGAAAATCAGCTTACAGAATCAGCTGCATTTACATACACTAACAGTGACTTACCTGAAAAAGACACGAATAAATGGAAAGATATCTTGTGTTCATGGAGAGGAAGAAATAATATTGCTAAAATGTTCATACTACCCAGTCATCTATAGATTCAATGAACCCTTTATCAAAAATTCCAATGGCATGTTTCACAGAAACAGAAAAGAAAAAATCCTAAAATTGATGTGGATCCACAAAAGACCCTGAATAGCCAAAGCAATCATGAAACAAGGGCAAAGCTGAAGGCATCAAACTTTCTTTCAAACAGTATATAAAAACTATACTATTTGAAATACTCTGTTACTGGCCACATAGACCAATGGAACAGAATGGAGAGCTCAGAAAGAAACCCTGTCATATGTGGTTGAGTAATATTTGACAGTGGAGCCAAGTTTACTCAGTGGGGAAAGATAGTCTATTCAATCAACGTTGTAGAGAAAACTGGATAATCATATGTTAAAGAATAAAATCAAAGACCTATATTATACCATGCAAAAATAAACTTGCAATGGATTAAATACTTAAATATGACATGAAACTATAAAATTTCTAAAACAAAAGGAGAAAGCTTTTTAACTTCAGTATTGCCAATGATTCTTTTGGATATGGCACCAAAAGAAAAGGCAACAAAAACAGGAATAAATAGGGAGGCTATATATTTAAAAAAAAAAAAAAAAAAAAAGCTTGCACAAAGATACAACCAAAAAAGTAAAAGGCAAACTATGAATGGGAGAAAATTTTTGAAAAGCATGTATCTGATAAGTGTTTACTATCCAGAATATATATGGAATTCATATAATTCAAATGCAAATAAAATAATCTGTTTTTAAGATGCCAGAGGAACTGAATAGCTATTTTTTTCAAAGACTACATGCAAATTGCCCAGATTTGAAGAACTGCTCAACATCATTAATCATCAGGGAAATGCAGATCAAAACCACAATGAGAAATCTTATCTATCACCTCTTACCTGTTAGAATAGCTACTATAAAATAGGAAAGAGATGAGTGTTGACTAGGATGTGGTGAAAAAGAACACTTGTGCATCATTAATGGAAAAGTAAACTTTTGCAGTCATTGTCTGGAAAAGAGTATAGATATTCCTCAAAAAGTTTACATATAGAGCTATCATTATAATGCAGCTAAAAGTGTTCTTTTCCCCAATTTCCAATGTGTGTGTGTGTGTGTGTGTGTGTGTGTGTGTGTTTACAACAAGCAACTCTATCCCAGCTGGATGTTCTACAATTCAACTCAGTTCTGACTACCTATCAAGAGATAGCCTCTGATTCCTCTGGTTAGGAGTGCAGACCCACAAGACTGTCCTCCACTGTAGATGCCAGTAGCTAGCTGCTGTTTTCACTTGTGCTCCTGAATGGAGCTTCCCATGACCCCTCCTTGTGTTTAATTAATTTGCTAGAGTGGCTCACAAAACTCAGGAAACTCATTAGATGACTGGTTTATTACAAAAAACATATTAAAGAATTCAAATCAATAGCCAGATGAAGAGAACAAAGGAGCTTCTGTCCTCACGGAGTTTGGGGCCCACATAGCGTGGTGGCATATGGACACCTCCTGGTTTCCCCATCCGGAAGCTCTCCAAACCCCCAACTTTGAAGTGTTCATGGAGGTTTTGTTACATAGGCATTATTGATTAAATAATTGGCTATTGATGATTGATTCAATTTCCAGCCCCTCTCCCCTCCCAGAAATCAGGGAGTGGGACTGAAAGTTCCAACCCTCTATTTGTGGTTTGTTCCCCCAGCAACCAACGCCTCATCTTTAAGATTAGTTTTCAAAAAGTCACCTCATTAACATAAGTTTATTTGTGATTGAAGGGTGCTTTATGAATAACAATACACAAATTTCACCTTTATGGCTCTGAAGACTTTTCAGGAACTGAGGACAAGAGATCAAAATTATCACAAAAGATGTTCCCATCTTTTGGGAGCTGGGAGCTAGGAACAAGGACAAAAATCTATGTAAGGAAGACATTTTAGTCATCTGAATGATCTTGCATATATAATTATATCAGCTTTATTCATAATTGCCAGACTCTGAAGTAACCAAAATAGCCTTCACTATGAGAATGGGAAAACTGGTAAGTCCGAACAATGGAATATCATTCAGCACTTTAAAAATGCTATCAAGCCATGTAATGTTATGGAGGGAACTTCAGTGCATAGTACTAAGTGAAATAAGTCAATCTGAAAAAGCTACAAACTGTATGATTTTAATTACATGACATTCTGAAAAAGGGAAAAATATGGAGACAACAAAAAAGATGAGTGGTTACCATGAGTTATGGGGAGGAGAGGGAAGAGTAGGTGGACCATAGAGAATTTTTAGAGCCATCAAACTACCTTTTTTAATCATTCTGCCACCCATATGTGGCACCTAATTCCTAACCTATGAAATTTGGTTGTATGTTTGACTCACTTGCAACCAATATAATGCAGCCCAGGTGACACAGGGTGACAGTAAAATTCTATGACAGTGGGTGGGTATAGCTCAGTGGTTCAGTGCATGCTTGGCATGTGAGGTCCTGTATTCAATTCCCAATTTCTCCATTAAAAAAAAAAATTCTGAGCAAAACACAGAAGCTTTTCATTTGGTACTCTTTGGATTCTCACTCTGGTGAAATTTCAGTCGTCAGCGAGGATGTTTATTAGTTAAGTACCAGTCAATTCCATGAAGAGAAAAAGAAGCCCCTAGCTGAGCCCTGTTCATACCCCTAACCCATAGAATTTATTAGTTAAAATAAAGTGATTGTTTTTAAGCCATTAAGTTTGGGGGTAGTTTTTAACGCCGCAATAGATACACTGAACAAAACTTGCTACTGGGAATGGGACACTGACACAACACAGACATGAAATATGTGACGTTAGCGTTGGGTCTGAGCAGTGAGAAGCAGCTTGCAGGGGTTTTCAGGAGAATCTTAGAAGCTTGATTGTTCTCTAGGTATCTTTTTGTGAAAACTCAAGAGAAAGTAAAAAACAAACAAAGCAAAAATACCCCCAAAATAAACAAATGAAAAACCCAATTATTTGGAAGCTGATGGAAAAGAAACAGTGTTATGTAGCGGCAGGAAATTTAACAGTTCCACCTGTGGTAACGTGAAAAACAGAAAATGTACCTAATGAACAGAAGGGTCTGACTGAAGATATTTCTGGGCAATATGGAGCAAGTTTCAATTCGTTTCTTTTGATGAACTTTATAAGCTACCGATAGAGGATGCTAAAAGAAATTATCTAGTTATCCAGCAGAATGCAGAGTATTTAGTTCTATAAATCACCAGATTTCACAAATTTGATAAGCTTTATTTTTTTCATTGAATCAAAATACTTTCTAACATCTTTGTGATTTTTTTTACCTGTCATAAATATATTCATGTTTTTAAAATTACCATCTTTTAAAATTTTGCCAAATATCTTTCAATGATTGATTCCAAACTTAATTCCGTTTTGTCAGGGAGTGTGCTCTGTATGATTTTAATTATTTTACATTTATTGGGAAACATTTTAAGTTACAGAAGATGTTCTATCTTGTAGAATATTCCTCATATACTTAAATGTGTATTTTAGTGTTTTGGCTGGAGCTATTAACAATTATCAATTGAGTCAGGTTGCTTGACAGCTTTGTTCCTGAGTTATGTATCTTGACTAAATTTCTCAATAAGTAATTTTAATCCTTTTGTTAGGTAGTGAGATGAGTGAGGGCCCCGGGCAGGTCGGTGAGGGAGGGGGGTGGTCCAGAAGTTGGCAGTGTGCCCGCCTCCAGCATAAAGGGGGTTCACTTTCTCTAAATGAGCGCCGGCCATAAGCCAGTTAGAGCCCGACAGGAGCAACTGAGCCGCAGCACAAGGACCTAAGCAGACAGGGCTCAGTGCTCACTGTGATATAATTAGCATTGCAGTTTAAGACTCCCCGCCCCTGGGTTTTTCCATGTGCCTCAGGGGTAAGGGCACGCACAAGGGGACCCAACATGACCAAGCATTCCTGGGGCAAGAGCCATCAGTCCATCAAAAGACCACCTCCAAGCCAAAGGGGGGTCAAAAACTGCCAGTTTTCTTCCCTTGGCTCAGGCCGCCTCCTGTTCTTGGAGCTGTGCTTTCTCTTTCCCAATAAATCCTTTAAAATCTTTTGCTACATGACGTACCATCTCTCGTCTGAAATCTTACCTTTTGGGTAAGACAAGAACTAGGGTTTTTTCCGTTTCCCCTTTTGAGGGTAACACTTTGAGAGAGAAGTGTTAAAATCTCTGATTATAATTGGAATCGGTTTATTTCTCCTTTAAGTCTCTCAGTTTTACTTTAGAGGATCTGAGGCTCTATTATTATTAGGTGCATACACATTAGGTTTGTTTTATGGCCTCTTCATAGTTCCAACAAAGTTAAATATTGTCATCTCAATTTTTTATGTGTAATCATTGCATTGTATTTTTTTCCATCCTTTTGCATTTGACACATAAATGTCTTTATATTTTAATTGGCTTCTTGTAGATAGCACATAGTTGACATCTGCTCTTTAACTGGATGACTTGAAAATTTTACATTTATGCACTATATTCACAATAGGGGCAAGTTTAATGTTGCATTTTTGCTACTTGCTTTCTCTTTGTCCTATCTGTTCTCAGCAGTTTTTTTCTCTTACTCTTCCTTCTTTTTTGTCTTTAATGTTTATTTTAATTTCTACTCTTGGCTTATTAGCTAGACAGCATTGTTTTACATTTTTAGGATTTTATATTGTTGGTTTGTTTGTTTTTGAGCTGGACATTTTAAAATTTCTTACAGGTGGGAGGCCATAAAAAGTGATTCTCAAACTTCAGAGTGCCCAAGAGTTACTTGACTCCTTTTTAGGAATGCAGATTCCTAGCGATAAACTCCCAGGCGTGTTTAGCCTACCCCTCATTTTACGCAGAAATGGGGCAGGGGAAGCACAGGGTTAAGCCAAGTGCCCAAGGACACCAGCTGGTCGGCAGAGCTAGGGTTAGGGTCTAGATGTGGACGTGTCAAAAGCTCCTCAGAGGTGACCTTAGAGTTCCTAAGGCTCAAAACTGGAATAACTTGAGCAAAAAATAAGTATAGTATTCACTTTTAACCCTTCACATAAAATAAACATTGTGAGTCTATACAGAAATAAATAAAACATAAAAAGAATAAGTCTTCCTTATTGGAAGAATTCTAATTAATAAATATGAATGGAGTGAGTGAAATAGAAAATCACCATTACTGTACCAAAGTCAAGAATGCTGCAGGCAGAATCCTCCAATGGATGCTAAACTGAGTAGGTGAAATTCTAAACTGAAAGAGAGTATCTGCACAGCCTCAAAATAACTCCCTCAAAATATGTAGTAATTATAATGGCAAGAATAGTAAGACCACATGCACGGTTCTGACAGACACCAGTAATAGCCGAATGATCAAGCGTAACGTCATCAGTACCATAAGCAGGTATCGTGCGTCCCCAACACAGTGTGCTGAGAACATATGACTCCTGTACTATCCTGTCCAGCAGTGCACTAGCTCAGTCTAATTCTGAGAAAGACACTTGCCTAACCAAAATCAAAGAGAATTATACAAAATAACTGACGAGTGCCCTTCAAAAGTGTAAAGACTAAGGAAGAGTTGCTGATTAGAGGAAACTAAGGACACATGACAACTAAGAAAAATGTGGAACCCTGGATTCGATCATAGAACAGAAAAATATACATTATTGGGGAAATCACTGAAATTTGATTGTGCATTAGTAAATAGCATTGTGCCAGTGTTAACTTCTTACATTTTATAAATGGTTTATTGTTATATAAGACGTTAACCTAAGCAGAACGAAGGAGACAAGCTTATAGATGCTCTCTGCACTATTTCACACCTTCTCTATAAATTCAAAATTATCTCAAACATAGCAAGAAATAGTTACAAGGCAGCAGTAACTAAGGGAAAGTAACAGACTAGAATAGGATATCAGTGATACTTAGTCCAAAATGCCTTAACAACTGGAAAACTTTCTTCAAAACCACCCTTTATTTTGTCCAAATTTTTCTAACAAAAGTTGAAAGTTTTTTTTAAAGAATTAATCTAATTCTTTTGGGGATATAAATTTAAATGAAAAGATTGATGAACATTGCTTATTGGCTGCTATAATAGCCTGTTACAACATAATTAACTAGAGCGCTGCATGATATTAACAAGGAAGGTGGCAGAGACTCAAGGACTTTCAGGTATAAGCCTGATGGATACACAAAAGAATCATTGTGTCAATTGAAATTACTTTAGCATGGATATGCAGAACAGATTATAGCAATTCTTTCATAAGGATATTTGGCATTATTATACTGCATGTGTGTTAGTGCAGAAGAGATTCTGTTAATAGACCAGTAGTGCCAACAGCCGACACATTCTGGAGACATAATAGTCCATCATATCAATGATCAATAACCTTAAAGGCTATAAATACACTGTAACTGTCTTTTGTGTCAAGGATCTGCAAGCTAAAGGGTGCTCAAGAACCGTAACTTGCAATGGTACAGTCTCTAAATATGAGTCTATGTGATGGACTGTGAGTGCTAAACTGTCATCCTCTACTGGATTGGTAACCAGCATTGTTAATATTCATGGAAGTCGCACAGCAAAATTCTCCATACATGCCAGTAAAGGGAAAATGTGTTTTCTGTCCTTCATTTGTCCAGGTTAATTTCAAGAAAGTCAACCACCATGTCTTGAAACACTGTTACGAAAGTTTATCAGTAATGTCTGCCTTAAAGGAGGAAAAAAAAAAGAAACTCTTTACAGAATAAAGAAAGAATTTATGTTGAGGAAATCTTTCTTGCTTACTTGGATCATTCTCATAATATTTTATCATCCCAAGCCTGGCAATTTCCAGAATAGCTCTTTTCCATTTCCTGTCTAAATTTTGCACATCATCCTTGCATTTGCATATTTAGTTATGAAAATGGAAGAATAATGGTAATCTTATTGAACAACAGACATCCTCTTTTGTCTCAATTATTTGCTTATCTTTTTTTTAATACCTAGAAAATCTCCTCAGTCTCGTCTATATTTTTTACATTTTCTCATGAGTACATTAACATTATTTCAGAATTCCATTCCATCTATTATATTCACTATTTAATTTTTCATAGAGTTAACAGGAAAGACCTAACAGGATGTGAGTTTGGTACTATAAAATTAGTATAGGCCACTTTTTTGAGCTCCAAATACTTTATACACATACACACACACCCACGCATACACACACTGGTGGTGCGTTGTCTTGGAAACAGAGAACTGATACTTTCAGGAACACTAAGATTATTTTTCAAAACAATCATAAGAATGAGGCATTGTAAAGTACCTGGATCTCGACTGAATATATTTAAAAGAAATTTTCCTTTTTCTTCTCTAATTGGCTTTTCAACTTGAATTGTCCAAAAATCACTGTAACTTATTGCTACCATAAAAATGTGAATTAATGGCACCTGTCAAAACAGATGTGAAAATAACAGGCAATAACTTAAAAACTAGATAGGGAACAAGGTAGCTAGGATGTATGAAGATAATTGCAAGGTAACAATGAGAGAAACAATTTATTTTTTAATGCAGTATTGCAGTAAATAATTAATTTTTATGGAAGAAAAAATTGCTTTCATCAGCTTACCCTGCTGAATGATTTAATGTAACATCATCATGCCGCAAGTGTGCTTTTAGTAATATGGTAAAAGCCATTTTGACCACTACACACTGATAAATAATTTAATGACACTTACCTAAAAATGTGTGCTATGCATGCTAAATTATATGTTAAAAGTTCATGACATTTGTGAAGTCAGAAGTATACAAACTGCTTCTTCTACTCTGAATAACATGTAGGAAAACATCAAACATTTGTCAAGATGACAAATATAAATGTCCTTTAAGTTACTGAAAAATATAAAAGAGAATTTAAAAATAAGAATTATACCACACAATACAGTTTCTCTAATGATATAAATTAGCTAAACATGGTGTAATAAAAAGAACACTGGATTCAGAATCAAAAGAGCTGGAATGAAATGCCAATTTTAATAATTAGTAACTAGGTGTAGAGAATATCAATTTGTTTTTTAAATATCTGTGCCCTCTTCTAGAGTAGAATTAGTGTTTGGGAACACGCATCCACTGTACAGGACTTTATTAATATAAAGCATTATTCTTCTCACTGATTTATGTTTACTTTATTTACATCACTTTATTTACATCAAGTATAATTTGGACTCTGGTGTATACAGTTCTGTTGATTTGGGCAAATTCATGGAGTTTGTGTAGGTGCCACTAAGGGATGTTGGCCTGCAGTTCTCCTTTCCTTGCGTGTTCTGTGTTTGGTGTACGGCTCATGGCTGGCCCCACGTCATCAGTTAGGGAGCATTCTCTCCACTGACAGTTTTTAGAAGAGATTATGTAGAATTGGCATTTTTGTCTTTCTTTAATATTTGGGAGAATTCACCAGCGAAACCTCCTGGGGCTGGAGTTTTCTTTGTTGGATGGTCTTAAACTGTGAATTATATTACTCAAATCCATTTTGTACTAGTAAGATTACCTAATTTTTTTCTTGTGTTGGTATTGACAGTTTAAGAAAATATTTCATTTTATTTAAATTTTTGAAACTATTAAAATTGAGTTGTTTGTATCATTCTCTTATTATCCATTTAATATTTATGGTATCTATATTGATGTCCAGTTTTTCATTATGACATAGCTAATACATGCATTTTCCCTTTTTACTAGTCAGTCTGTCTAGAGGTTTTTCCATTTTATTTATCTTTTCCAAGAACCAGCGTTTAGTTTGTTAGTTTACCCTATTATTTTCAGTTGCATTGATTTCTACTCTTAGCTTCATCCTTTCCTCCATCTTGCTTATTTTCTTAACTCATTTGCTTTCACTTTTCTAGTTTTCCAAATGGAATCTTTGATGACTAATTTGAGACCTCTCTGTTTTGCTAAAATTTATTTCATGCTGCACATTTCTAAGCATTGCTTGAGTTGCAGCTTTCTCATTTTGATATGCTGTGTTTTTGTTTTCATTTATTTCAAATAATAATTAATTTTCCATGAGGCTTCCTGAATGATTGAGATTATGTATTTTATTTTCAAAATATTTGTGACTTTTACAGTGTCTTTCTGATATTGATGTCTAGTTTTAATTTTGTAGTGGTTCAGTCAAGAACATACTTCGTATGAGTTTTTAAAACTTTGTTTGATTTAAATTTGTTTTATGGCTCAGAATATGATATATCTTGGTGACTGTATCATGTTCACATTTAGAAAAAAATATTTTTTTTCTTGGCTGCAGTGTTCTATTATGTCAGGTTGATGGTGATCTTCAGATCAATCATCTACTTCCTTCCTGATTTTCTGTCTACTTGTTTTATAAATTACTCAGAGTGTTGAAGACTCCAGTTTCATGTGAATTTGCTTATTTATCTTTAAGTTTTATTAATTTTTGCTCCTATATTTTGATGCTCTGTTTTTAGTGCATAGTCTTTAGAACTGTTACATCTTTCTTGAGAACTGACTACTTTAACATTATATAATGTCTTTCCTCATTCCTGATAATGTATCTTGTTCTGAAGTCTACTTTAGCTAATATTAATATAACTAATTCAGATTATTTTTACTAGTCCTTACATACTATGTATATATATTTTTCTATTATTTTATTGTTATCTATATCCTTAACATGCTGTCCCTTAATTTTTTAAAAAATTGAAGTGTAGCTGATTTGCGATATTATGTTAGTTTCAGGTGTAGAGCATTGTGCTTCAGTATTTTTACAGATTAAACTCTATTTAAAGTTATTACAAAATCATTGCTATAACTTCCTGTGCTGTACAATGTATCCTACTGCTTATCTTTTTTTACATAGTAGCTTCTGTCTTTTAATCCCATACCCCTATCTTGCCCCTCACACACCTTAATTTCTTGATAAGTTAAAAAAAAAAGAAAAGAAAACACACACATACACCCAAAAAGACAAATACACACACACAAACCCATATTATTACTGACCTCATAATTTTTGTGAAAATCAAATAATTTATATAAGGTTATCAGTTGAGTGCCTGGCATATAGATAGTATTTATTTAATATTACTAATATAACAATGTTATCACCCTTCATATTTGAAAGTGTAACTCATATATCAGTTGATGTTAATTACCTTAAAATTATGTATTCTGAAAGAAACACGGAGAGGTTGTGTCCATAAAGGCATTTCTGTCTCCAGTGCCTTACATTTTCTAAATATTTTTCTTTCTCTCCTTTATTTCTCTATAGTACTATTCCAAATTTCAGCTCCAATCTCTCTTAATTACTACTTAATTGCCTAAGCCACTCCTCATAGGAGAAATGATTCACATGTAATAGAGTTTTATTAAACATCTGTGGGCAGTCAAAGAAAAGTTTTATATCTGTGCTGCTTAGAATGACTTTAGCTGCTCATTAAATATTTGCCTTCTTGAAAATCTTTTTGACCATCGTACCTTCAGGAATTTCTCGCAGACCAAGGTACTTCAAAGTTTCATATTCATATCCTACCATTTGCTGTTTCTCTTTGACTTCTCACCTATAATGATCTTTTTCATTACTTTCTTTATAGATTCCTTATGCCCTCCAAGTCCTCCCTCCACTTTGCAGAGTCATTCTCTGACAGCTACCCTCACATTAGGTAAGCACTACTTACTCCGTATGTATAATCATTCTTGTTACTCACATTAAAAAAAAAAAAAATAGCCTCTTAGCAGCACAGTTAAGAGCCATGTTAAGTTTACAGGAGGAAGCTGTGGCTTGACTATTCTCTTTTAATATCATTTCAACATGTTGGTTTTTCATTGACAATTATATATATACATCGATTTTAAGATTTGGTTTTAGAGGTCAAATGGAGGCAGACCGTTAAGTAAAAGTTATCCTCATTGCTTACTTAGGTTAAACATGTTTAGAAAACTCTTTAGTTGGAAAGTTTTCTCTCCTGATTGCCTTTAAACTAATAATAACGAGCTCTTGTGGAGATTAAGAAAAAATAGAGTTTCTTTATTTTTGTGAGTTGAGTTGAAAAATAACTTGTTTTTAGTCTTCTCCATAAACTTAATACATAATATTTTAAAAATTTAACCAGCTGTCTCTTTGCTATGTTGTGATTGGGTGTTGGTGGGGTTTTGCTAGTTGAAGTCTCACATCCATAATATTCACAATGGACTTTCCATGTTGGTTGCATTCAATTTAATTACCTGTCAATTAGAAAATTATCTGGAAAATTAAAGAATGCTTTTCATGGTAAAATTTGAAATGTAAATTAATTATAAATCAATATTAATTTCTAACATCATACATATGCTTTTCCACATAATAGGTTAGTAGTTGAGACATCCCTCACTTATCATTTTATCTTTGATTTTTCTTCTTATCTCTGAGATCATTAAAGACAAATAAGAATCAGTATGTCAGCCTGTGTGGCCTTGGGTTTCTCAGAGTTTGCATCTTCACCGAACTGCAGGTGTAGAAAGGAACAGTTGAGTTTTCAGGGAAAGCATGAGAAGGTTATGCCGAAAGACGCAACTTCCAAGTAATTGCCGTGTTACTCACAGTGTGAAAACAGTTACAGTAACTAGGGGCTGATTCCTTTCCAAAGTAACATATTCTCACTCTTATTAGCTTTTCTTATTTATTTCTCTTGGATCAAATGTGTTTCATTGTGTTATTGTGTGAATGGAACGTAACACAGCAATTCGTTTTCATTAAACTCGACTTACAGAATGGCTCATGGAGCCCAGCAACAAGAATAAAGAGGGAATTGACTGGAAGCTTTTCTGTCGCTGAATTTTGTGAGCCAAGTGTTGTCACAGTTCACTCTGGAGAAAGCCAGTAGTGTATTTGATTCCTTTCCATCAGAATCACTTGGTGCTTAAAATAAACTTGGAAGGCATAATATAGGTAAAGGCAACATATCTAAGACAATCTATGTTGCTGAAGTAGTATCATTTTAAATAATAATCAGTAATTCAATGTGCAGCTGTTAACTCCTAAAATTGTCTAAGACAAACGTACATTTTCAGCACACAAGAAATATGAAAGGCTGCCATTTGTACTGTTAGTGAACTCTTGGTAACCATGCAGCCATTTCCTTCCCTGTAATATTCGGGTCAAAAATGTTGGTAAAATAAAAGCAAATCATGATTTTGATTCTAGAACTCAAAACATTTCACTATTTTCAAAATATGTTTTGATTTCCTAACCAGTCTCTCTGTTTCTTGTCTTGACTTACTGTAGTTTATTATCAAAAGAGATCCAGAGTGATCTTTGAAAACAAAATCAGATCATATGACTCTCCTGCTTAAAGAGACCTCAAAAGCTTCCCTTCGCTTGCAGAATAACACTCCAAACTTGTCCCCAATCCTACACCAAGCCAAAACTCCCAGATGTGACCCTGGCTTTCCTCTCTGACCTCCAGTCTAATGATTTTCCACTTGGCTCACTTCACTTAACTACCATTCCTATTACTATTCATACATGAGTGCCACAAAACTATGACTTTCTGCTTGCTTGCCCTCTTCTTGGAAATTTCTTCTGTCCTATCTTGGCCTATTTAATTTCTACCCAATATGTTCTAGCACATAAATCAACTCAGAAGGACTGTCTTTCTACTCAGTTACTATGTATCACATCACTGTTCCAGTTTATGGTAGTATTTACATAATACAGAAATATATTGTTTTTTACTTTTTTATTTCTTTCTTCCCTTCACTGGAATATAAGCTCTAGAGAGTAAATGAATCAGGATGAGAAATAGTTTGTGAAGATGAGGTGGAGCCTTGTTGGAGTAGGACTTACGGAAGCTGATTGGCCCAAAACACAAGTGAATTTGGCCTTAGAAAAATGACATACTTAATTACATGTATTCACTAACATGTAAGAAAAGGCGTCACATAACTATGGGTGATGGAGAGAAAAAAGAGTAATTGAGCTGATTAAAACGGTATCCAGGGGCCTTGAAATAATGTGTGGCCACAATTAATACCTCTGCAGAGTGAAGAGCTACTCTTTGTTAGGTATTCAAAGCCTAGTAATTATTGGAATAGACTCTTATTCTTTTGTGTAAGATATTGCAAGGCAAATTACGAAAATATACTTGAGAAATATATGATGAAGACATATTGACTGAGGTCTGAGTATAGTCACTTTAATTCTTAGAGGCAAGGTTCAGTGCTGTTACAGCTTTATCAAATTGGAAAGTTTCATATGATTTTTTTTATGGTCTGACTAGCTAAAATCTGGCAGAAGAAACCCAATCAGCTTAATCTGCTTTATTTTGTACTGCTATCAAATATAAGGAGAGGAAGTGTTTTTAAAAGTATTAGTAAAGACTGCTAAGACAGTAATAATCAAACCTGCAGGTACCTTCAGTTTGATACAGATACACATGGTCATTATCTTATTCAGGCATATAACCTGCTCATAGAGGAAAAAGAAGAGGATTCAAGTGTGACAGAAAGCTTGAATTCTGGGTAAAATTAAAAATAATTAGGACATTTGGAGTAATGTATGTTTTAATTTTAATGTTTTTTTCTTTTCCATCCCTTAATATTTTTTAATTGTTATTTTTATTGAAGTATAGTCAGTTACAATATATATTTTTAAAGAGCTAAATTCAGAATTCTGGAATACTAATATTGTTCTTTACAAATATTTTTAAAAAGCTACTAATAGAAAGAAAACCTGTACAACTTCAGATAATAGGATTCTTTTTTTGAAATAAGAAG
The DNA here is from genome assembly GCF_036321535.1 of Camelus dromedarius. Classification (NCBI taxonomy): domain Eukaryota; kingdom Metazoa; phylum Chordata; class Mammalia; order Artiodactyla; family Camelidae; genus Camelus; species Camelus dromedarius. Next base: position 10,517,509 of record NC_087450.1, read on the forward strand.
AACTTTTTCATCTCAGTAAGTGTAAATTTAAATTTTGATTAGCATATAGTGTTCCTCAGTCAACATACACTGTTCTGTTACAGGTGAAAAATAACTAAAATACTTACCAGGAAACTAAATAAAAGCAAATAGCAGAAAACTTTCTTAAAAAAAGATTTTTTAAAAAATTTTAATGCTTTTTTTTCTTGTAGGACTCATCAGAAATAAGAATAATAACATAGAAAATGATTTATGTTCATAGGGAAAGTCTCAGCCAGAAGAACCCTTTGAAATTTTTTTATTTTTGCTTAAAATTCTACAGCTGAACTCTTAATTCTTCATTTCCTCTGCATAGATATATACTTCGGACTGTTCCACTTTCCTTGAGGATTATTATCATTGTATGTACTGCCTTGTACTTAATTCTATAAAAACTCTCCATTCTGGGGCTTATAAGATGGTGTTTATCTATGTGGAACCAACAGCAACATGAATATAGCCTGGAGAAAGTATAAAGTGGAGTCAAGCCTTCATGAAAGTCGCAGTAATAGCCCATGAAGTAAATGGTTGCCGGCCTCGCTCCTCACTGGCCTAAGGTTTCCAAAACAAATTCTCAGCTTACAAAAATGAATATATGTAGATGTATATACATCTGTATATGTTTAATATTTCAGAGCAAGATATCACTAAGAAGGATGCAAGTGAAACAAATCTGGTTTTAATATTTGTTTATTTGGTTGTTTAGAGTTGTTTTAATTGTATGCATCGAAATAGCAAAACTAGAAGGAAAATATGCAACGCAAATTTGTACGTAGTGAAATGATTTTACTCTTAAACCAGCAATTCATTTAAAAATAAATTAGTGCTGTTGGAGAGGGTGAAAAAGAAACATGTTCCAGACTGTTATATTTACAGTTTCTTCTCTACATGAGGAATACTGAGTACACAGGGCAAACCTTATATTTTAAGTTTTTTTTAAAATGCAGCATTACTCGGAAACTTAAACCACTTCACAATATAATTTTGTCATTTAGAATTGTCCCCAAGATCTCCTAGAATTTATTACAGAATGTAAAAATCCTTATTACCCATACACCTTTATCTCTTACATTTTGAACCATTTGAAAAAAATACCAAGAATTTGGAAAGAATTCAGCTGGAAATATATCTGATGTATTTCACTAAAAATATCCCTAGAACTAAATATACTATCTGGATGGGGAAAGTATTTATTGAGATAGCAGCCAACTTTCGGGATAAATTCTCAGAGCAGTCCGCCAGTTATATCTAATCAATCTTTGAATTTTTATTCAGTACTTCTTCAAATGTAAAAAATAAAATAAAATAACATAAAAGTATCATAAATGTGATCAATTTTCCCAGGTAGTGACTGAAAAACATGTTTTAATTTTTAGGTGACTACACATTCAGCAAATATGCATAAATTAATGCATATTTCAAAAAATGTCTATTTCTTACATTCAGTGAGATGAAATTAGTGAACACAAAATATTGATTGAAATTTCATTTACACTTAGGAAAGTGCCAGATCTCATACCACAACCTAGGAAATAGTGAACAGATTTACTCTAATCTGCATAAATTCAAGAGACTATGCCACGATGAATACACAGATATCTGGCTTTTAAACTTGGAGTTGGGGAGAAGAAATGCTACCATGTGACCTCACCTTGAGGAATGTCGCTTAGATCTGTTTAGCCATTGCTGCTGAAGAAGGTAGCTTCCAAAATAATCAGCAGCAGCAAAGAAAGGGGGGGCCAAGAAATGGAGCCCAAACACAACGCCTATTCATTTTCCTTTCTCTTAACTTCCTGTGTGGGCAAGGTGAGATTTTAATAAACCTTCTTGTGAGCTAACATCTCATTCTCCATTACCCAGTCAAAGTCCGTCTCCATTTGAAAAGGACAAGCTTCCCACATGGTGAGTTTCAGGCTCAGAAGCCTCAAATGTTTTAGAGAAGACACTAGAGGTGTAAAACTACTAGATAACGTTTTCCCAATTTTCATTTACTTTCTAGTTCTCTTTGTATCTCTTGCAGACAGCAGGATATGAAAATCATTGTCCAGCTCTAAAAATGAATGCAAATTGAGTGCATACCAGGCAAACAGGAAGGATAGAAGATTATGAAGCTGTCATATCTGTGTTCTTTTGGGGAGAACGATTAGCTCTAGAAAAAGTTTACCCCTTTTGGAAAAAAAATATCATTGGATATTTATTTAAAAAATCTATAACAAAAAGCAAGGCAAGTAATAGAATACAGAAGAACCAGAGAAAGAAAACGTTATGAAATACTTACTATTAGAAAAAAAAGGAGATATTAGAATAACTTTTCACATTTTCTAGGAACATAGAAAAAAATCAGGACTATTTTATTAAAAAAAAAAGAAGAAATCAAAATTAAATGAACTTTTTTTTTAACATTTTTTATTGATTTATAATCATTTTACAATGTTGTGTCAGATTCCAGTGTAGAGCACAATTTTTCAGTTATACATGAACATATATGTATTCCTTTTCACATTTTTTTCACTGTGAGCTACCATAAGATCTTGTATATATTTCCCTGTGCTATACAGTATAATCTTGTTTATCTATTCTACAATTTTGAAATCGCATTCTATCCCTTACAAAACTAAGAAAATAAATTTGGAACAATAAAGACAAAGGGGGAAGATATGCCAGCACAATCAACGATGCTGAAACTTAAGCAAAAACTTGGAATGAAGGAAAGATTTAAAAGCTTCCAGAGAGAAGGAAAAAAAAAGGCCCTTACCAAGAAATTAGAAGCAGAATATTATATCAGAGGTCTAATAACTGTGTTGCCTGCTGATTGACAATGGGCAAGTCTTTCAAATTAGGAAGGAAATTATCAGATATTGTTTATCATCACTACATTAAAATCCTCTCTAAGACGATAGATTTGGCAGAGATCTTGACGTTCATGGTCAGTTTTATTCATCAATAATCTTATTTTCAGATTCTAATAAGTCCAATATAATTGACACCAAAAGTTCAATCTCTCATTCAGTTTAAAGTGTGCTCCACTTCCTCAAATTCCCCTTCAGCCCTTAGTGTCTTCCTGAGCTCAGGCTTGTGCTAGGCTCAGAACTTCGTAGGAGGAATTGTTGGCGCAGGGAGTTCCTATCCTCTTTCCATTCCACATCCTGCCTTCCTCACGAGGTGCCATTTCAGTTCTCCTGCGGAATCAGGCTGAGAGGGAACAGGTGGTGAGCGGAAAAGGGCACAGTTGTACCTGGCTGGTGCTGTTGTGATGGTACATCCAGGGTTAGCGTTAGTGTTGCCAGCTAACATCTTAAACCGTCCCCACTCTTCTCTTGGACACCAAGAACAGCCTTTCTCATGGGAGAAGAAATCAGCCTTTCGGATTTCTGCTGGCAGGCAGGTCTCTTCTAGAGTGTTTCTCAAAATACCTCTTGCATAATAGCCTTCTGTCCTGCCCATTGCACCCTTGGGGGAAAAAGTTTACATCTTTGCAAAACCAGAAACTGAAAATGCAGGTTGCATCCTCCTTGGCCCTCTTCACTTTTTATCTTTTTTTTTTTTTTTTTTAGTGTAGGTACTGGGGATTGAACCCAGGACTTTGTGCATGCTAAGCATGTGCTCTACCACTGAGCTATACCCTCAGCCCTCTTCTTGCTTTTTTATTCTGTCTTAACAGAGAGCCCTACCTGGTGTGGTGGGAAGTCTTCAGAGCACTAACTTCAGAGAAATTTTCATTTCACTGTTCATCTTGATTTAATCCTTTTGCAAATTCTTATATTTAATATAAAATTGGATGATGGGCTGCCAAACCTGTTTTGAGCTACTGTTTTTCATGTCTAGCAAAGATGATAAAGTACATTTTTTAGGACTTTTTGTTTTCATTTTGGGGCATCAGTTGAAACATCTGGGTAGGAAAAACAAATTACACAATTTTATTAATAATCAAGTGTTGGTTAATTTAGAAATGGACACTTTATTTTCCTCGGGTTTAATTATAAATTGGTTCAACCTATTTAAATTCCACTTTGGCAATATGTACGAAAACATAAAATGAAAATTTTCACAAAAAAATGTGTATGTATTCAGAAATGCTCATTATGGCATAACTGATTCAGAAGGAAAAAGTGAAACATGCTAAACTTTTGATAATAGAAGAGTAGATGACCACAGTATGAAATATTAGAAAATGCAACGCTATGCAACTATTTAAAATAATGATATTTATTGAAATGAATAGATGTCCTGCATACAGTATTGTAAAAACTATCAATTATTCAACATATGGTATTTATAAATACATTTGTATTTATTTATTTGAATATCTACTCATATATAAATGTCTGAAAGGATGTTCACCAAAAAATAACAGTGACAAAATTGTCAAGTTTTCTGATTATTTATTTCCTTTGTATTTTTCTGTGTTGTTTCTATTTCTTTTAGTAAGGGCATGCTTTTTTTTTTAATAAATGACACATTAATATTTTATTGCAAACTAAATTATTGTACACAAAAATCATTTGAAGGGCTTATAGACACCCTTATAATTACCAGTAATAAAGATAATAATGTGAATTATATTATTAATAATGATCTGATGATATTGGATCACTTTTCATATTCTCTTTAAAAGTTAATTAATGTGAGTGCTGCAACTAAATGTATCTTTTGCTTAAATACTTCATCAAGTGGAGGCATCAGATTGCCCCTGTGTGCTCTGCCCTTTTTTTGTCATTTGAATTAGAACTTATAGCAACCATGATATCCTTACTGTAAAGGAGCTGCCAAGCAAGGACTCTGCATCTGGCTATGAAGGTTTTGCACTGCACAGCGGCAGGTGATGTTATTCACAGAGGTTATGATCTGAAGGGGGCTCCTACGCGATGTGTGCAACATGGCAGATCTGCTATGGAGTGACATTTCTGAGAATTGTCTGATTATAACATGCGCTAGAAATCTCTAAGGGAATTATACCAAAGAAGTAGAATCCCCTGCTGGATTTAAGTGTGTACCTGGCCTGCAGCTCCGAAAGAGAATGTGGCTCAAATCTTATTCAAGAATTCACAAATTTGGGGTTTAAGGTCCCAAGTTCAAAAATTAAGATTGCCCCATTCAGGAAAAAAAAAAAATGGGGGTGGTCCCTTCATGACTGCTATCAGGTTACATTTAATTCTGTCCGTGGCTTCTGACTGAGGCAAAATCATCATCATCACCATCATCATCATCATCATCATCATCACCATCATGAGTACAGTATCTCTGTCATAGTTGTTCCATGATGGCCATGGTGACCAGAGATTAAGGATTTCAGCCCTCTTCTCCAAGTTATTTTTCTTTCCTTGATGGAATTTGCAGGTGATTTTTGTTCTATATGGGTTTCTAAAAGTGAGAAAAATGATTCAAACTCCTTTACTATAGAAACAGGTTAAAAAAGTTCATAACACAAAATGCACATGGTGGTGACGTGTGTAGATGGTTAACCCTGGTGCCCGAAGGCTGCTGCTAACTTTCCCTGAAAGGCACTGTGCACTCTGATGCCTCCTGATTAGAGGACATGGGGCCCTGCCCTGCTGTGCCACCCACCAGGCATCGCAGTGCTCGTTTTAAGGATGCAGAGGGTAAGCGTGCAGGTGGTGCTGAGATTTCCTTTTGATTATCGTGTACCCAGGGCAGAGTTATTGATCCTACAGTGTCAAACTAGCAGCATCTAAGTTGAAGTGTTATGACCAGTTTTTAGTGGTTTTTAGCAGTAGATGTGTGATAGAGTTTATTAAAACACAGAGCTGATTGGAAAACCCCTATTTTATGAAAGAAAGTCATATTTTTGGACAAATTAAAATTTAACTTATTTTTGAAAACTTTTAAAAGATCTTCCATTTGATATACTCTGAACCTAGCAATTAGATATTCAAAAAAAGGAGGGGGGAACAGAGCTATAAAATCAAATAAACACAAACAAAAAAGAAAAACAATACACGTACACATGGGTTTTGACATTTTAACACGGAATAGAGGTTGGAGAAAGAAAGAAATTGATAAAGATTTAGATGGCCAGGCTAAACAGGAAAGAAAGAAAAATTGTGATAGTAACATATCTAACTATTCTAAATGGTTAGGTTAGGAAAGAGGGCTGTTTTCACTACGACAAAAAACATGAAAGTTGACTAGGGTCCAAATAAGCCTGAATCAATAAAAGGGATGGGTGGGGATCTCTGAGGAAACTCAGAGTCAATAAATTACTGAGACACCCTCACATGAAATGCAAGGAAGCAGAAGGCAGTCTACCCTTTGATGACTGAGAAATCTGTACTGGGTGGTTTTACAATAGACCAGAGTGGTGAGAGATTGCTTGCAGATCACCTAAAATGCTTCCAGCAAGGTTAGATGAGCTCCTAGATGACACAGTTACGACAGGGGGAAGGAGGAAGGACCTGGCTTATTCCCTCAGGGGAACATGGCTGAGAAACTTACTGAGTTCGGCCTCTAAGGATAGTTATAGCTGAGGAGAGAAAAACCAAAGGCGAGAACAGGCAGGGCAGCAATAAATGTGATCCAGGCATGTGTTTGACTTCGGTCTGATAGATGGTACCAACCGTGTGTGATAATTCTACTCAGGTGGGGGAAGATGGAGAGGATCTCTTTCAATAATAGATTTTTTTCAGACCCAGAAATTATTGACTTCTTCTCTCACTGTCTGGAGCATCCTACAGGCAAGAGGAAAGTATTCAGAAAACAGAAAGTTTGAGTTTGAAATAAAGTCAAAATAAATGGTAGAAGCTTGTAATAAAGGAAGTGAGGCTGGTTGTACAAGTATCCCCGAAATAAATGGACACAGCGACACGGGCTGAAGATGTTAAAACACAGCAGATCCTGTTTCAGGAGAGTCAGAGAGCAATGAAAACGCACGGAAGAAGTTGGTTTACTGGCGGTATAGAATTTGATGGACGTTCTTTTTATTCCTTATTTGTATTCCACCTCTTTTTTTAAACATTGGTGAACACCTTCTACACAGCAATAATTAATATTGGCTATAGCGTACCTCATTGCTTTTTTCTTAATATTAGTATGCTATATGTCTACCTTTTCAACCTTAAATATCATTTTGTCTATTAGTATGAGATATGTATTCCTCACTCAGCTACGTAAGTTTATGCTTTATTATTTTAAGAGAATTTCTTTAAGTGTGGGTACTGGATTTGATTGAAAGTCTTTTTAGCATCTGTTGAAATCATTTGTTCTAGTGCTATCCTGTAATATGTTGATATTGCAACCAAAATGAATCATCCTTAGGTTCTTGAACTAAATAAATACTATTTAAACATGGCCAATGCTTTCTTTAAGGGATTTTTCTATTTTACACACATATTGTATTTAAGAATTTAGCACATACATTTCATATACAGGATTCAGAAACCAGTGTTCTAAAATTGAATGCCATAGAAATGTTCTTAAATGTACTTGTGAAAAACAAGGTTCTATAGTAAAATAGATATTATAGATGCTTCTTTAGCAAATAGCTCTTAGAATATACTGTATAATCACATATTAAATCCTTCAAAGATTCTCCCATTTAATCAAAGAATCCATTATATTAACTGTTTTTAAAAAAATTTCCTGGTATTTGTCTATCTTACTGTTTTAATACTTTTTTTCTCTAAGCTATATATGTGGTAGGCAGGATTTTGGCCCCCATGACTTTTGCCCCCTAGTTTCGTACCTGTGAATAAGTTACAGTGCTAGCAAAAGGGGTTCTGCAGATGTCATTGAATTTACTCATGAGTAGACCTTAACATAGTAGGGAGATTGTCCTAGATTATTCTGATAGGCCCGGTGTATTCACAGGAGCGCTTAGGAGCAGAACTGTCTCTAGGCTCTGAAGAGAGAGGGAGTTAAAGAGATGTGGAAAGATGGAAGTCAGAGAAATCCGATGCACCCTGGCTGGTTGTAAAGATGCCAGAGGCCATAGTCAAGGGGAGCAGTGGGCTTCAAGAAGCTAAGAACGACCCTTGACCAATTGTGGGTTCCCTGGTCAAATAAAGGAGCCTTCAGTCTTATAGTCACGTGGAATTGAATTCTACCAAAAACCTGAAAAACCCTACATGTGGCTTCTTCCCTAAAGCCTCCAGGTAAGTGTCCAGGTTGGCTGGCATTTTGGTTTGAACTGTAAAATGACTCTAGAAAATGTTTCCTCTTGAATGACTCTAGATTTTGCTTTAGAAATAAGGAACAATTTGGACCTGAATCCACACATAAAGTTTAGTTATAAATTTTAGTTTAACACATTTAAGTGGTGTTATGTTTAGCTGCATTTGCACTAAATGGTATTCTCACTGTAAGGAAGAATTGCTCAACCTTAAGAGAATTTCAGCCTTCCTACACTTCAGTGATTAGTTATGATACAATGGTGACACTGCTCTCTAGAGGATACTAATCATCATTGTGGAAAGCATTTTGCAATTCTATTATTTAATAGTCAGCCGAGTATATTTTCCCCAAAGAAAATAATGTCCATGAAATATTCATCAAAAGTTCCAGACATTTATATATTCCTTTACTGGAACCAAAATGCTTAGATATAATAAAAAATAAAATATTAAATAAAAGCATTTATATAAAGGACGTTGAAAATTATTATATTTACTAGTGTTAAATTTACCAAGTGAACTGACTTTGTGTGTGTGAAAAGTGGCCATAAAATTGTTATTGAAAGATTTACACAACATGAAATTTGTCCAGAATCAAAGGAGGAAATCTGGAAGCTGCCAGAGTTGATGTTCAAGGGCAAGAAGTGAGAGACAGAGACAAAGATGATAGGGATAGAGACAGAGACACACACAAAGAGACACAGAGGGAGAGAGAGGAGGTAAAACTCATTTTGACCTTTCTCCTGCCCTCCAGTTTCGAAGGCGCTGGCTGAGCTCAGCTGCAAGCCCGTTGACAGAACAGCCCAAGAGCAGCAGCCAGTGGGAACCAGTCGGCTCCTGGCACCACGCAGGCCAGCAAGGAGGGAAAACAGATTTCAGAGGAGACAGGCGAAGCTTGGACAAGCGCCCAGTCAGCTTTTGGCCAGTTGCTTTCAGGAAATCAGTAAGTTCCCATTTTAAACAAACTATCTCTAATAAAATAATGATACAGAAGTATATTTCCCGAGCCATAGCATATACATAATAGGACTGATACACACCACTTTGTAATTTTTGAAGCTCACTTTAATGAATAATCATTTAAGTTATTAAAATTACATGTTATCATCGAATTTTTGAGAGAATGTTTTAAAGATCAGCCAATTGCCTGTATAACACAAAGATTGGAAATTTGAAACCAGTATGATGTAACTGACTTATCAGACCCTCCTCATTTTACTTACAGTCATGCATTGTATGACTCTTACTCCCTTTTAAACGTTCTGAGAAAACATCTGCTTACTTTATAGTAAATGATACATGAGTCTTAACGTGTAGGAACAACACCAGTACAAAATGTACACGCAGTGACAACTTAAGAGAATCATAAATATGATCTAAAATCTACATGATAAATAATACATAACATGTATCAATGAAATATCTACAAAATAATAGTCATGTGTTTTAAAACGCTTGTCTTTGGTGGCTTTACTAACCCACTCTCCTGACAAAAATCTGTGTGCAGAGAACGTTAGCTATCATTTTTTCCTACTGATGATGGTTTCTACAGCATTTAGGAAAGGACAAAAATATACAGTTTGTAACACTCACATCACTTGCTTGCAAGCAACAGAAACCTTATCTGATTTAAACAGTAAAAGCAATTTAACAATAATAATAAAATACTATGTAGCTTAAAAAATTCTAAGGAAGCCTGAAGAACAAATTTTGGAAAATAAGAGTCACAAAAAGGAGCCAGAGTCTCAGCCAAATGAGGCTGCACGTTAGGGTGGTGAGAACACTGCTGACTGAAGCTGCAGCTGATCCCTGAAAACTACAGCTCACACTGGGACTCTTGGCTCTGCATTGCCAGTTTGCCAGTAGTGCTGAGCCAAAAAAAAAAAAGAAAAAAAAAAAGCATGCTGCTACCGCTGTATCCAAAAAGGAATCGGTCCTTGCTCTGCTTATTTGCATCACTTGATCAGGACTCCAAGCAGATGTATTTGGTTGGCTAAGCCTAGTTTAGCAACTCCTGGGGGTGGATCGCCCAGCATGCACCCCAAACTACCTTCTGGCAGGACTTGAAATTGAATTGAAATTCCTTCTGGCAAGAATTGAAGAGATTGCAAAAGGAACATCTCCATTTCTGATGTCTCCTGTTCAGAAAGGGTACTCGGTTTAATTCTGACAATGAATCCAGTTCTGTGAGACTTTGATTCAGCGCTGAGTTACTCGGGGGTGTGAAGCATCCTTACTGATGGTGTAGATCATGTAGCGGTGATGTGGCTCTGCGAGGTGGTAACTTGACTCAGCAGTTTCTAGACGGTGAGAGGCAGAAGCTGTCTTCTCTCTCCACCTTTATGGTGTGATTTTGTGAGTCATCTCTAGAAGCTTGCCTAGAGTCTCCTTTTTAAAAATTTATTTATTTTTTTTAATTGAAGTATAGTCAGTTACAATGTGTCCATTTCTGGTGTAACAAGGCACAATGCCCTGACCATATGTATACATACATATATTGAGTCTCCTTTTTTAATGTTCTTAATGATGCTTTGAGCCATATATACAGCAAAATATTTCCTCATGCTTAAACTGCCATATATAGTCATGTTGCCTGTAAACCAAAAATGCCTGTTAATGAAATAATTAGAATCTGGAAGTGGGTCACCATAAGAGATTCCAAGAAAAGTATTTTTTCCTGGGTTGTTTGAAGGGTGTGAGAATCCATGAATCCTAGAAAAAGGTACTTTGGAAGTTCAGGACACTCAGGGACAAAACTATTAAATTAACTCCTATAGTTTCCTGCATAAAGTATACTGAAGGCAAGCTTTGCTGAACAAAGGGGCTGGTGCAGTGGAGCCAAGGGATATAAGAACTGTGGAGTGGGCTGCTTGCTTCTAGCTACAGTAGAGGATTTAAAGCAAAGATGTTAGGCTCAAACTGTTAATTGTCAGCTTGATTCAGAATCAGAAAGCCATGGACATTTGAATGCAGTCCTAAAATATTCTGATAGTCTACTTCAGAGCTTGCAGATCTGTTTTTCAGATACAGCTCAAGTTCATGTGATGTGCTGAAGTGGAATTTGTGATGGTTTAATGCTATGAAGACTTGCTTACGATAGAACTAAAATTCCCAGAAGCCCCTTTATTACATCCTTCTAGGTTAGAATTTATTAGAACAGAAATTTGCAAGAGATTTGGAAAGCAGGAGTGAGTAATAGTAGATATTATTCTCTGAAAGCCATGATGGTCAGAGGTGATGAGAGACAGATATGAAGATGCTACCAGATTCCAGCTGGTCTTTGTTCTCTCCCTGAAGACAGACAGATGCAGAAGTTCCAGTGGACGGTCATTTGTCCTCTGTCTACAACAGTCTACGTCTAATTGTCCTCCTTTCACTGCTGTCCTTGCTGATCAGCAGTAACTCTACTGTACAGCTCAGGGCCATGGGCTTCCACTCACGAGTCCATCATTTCTCCTTCAGGGTCCTTCTCTGACATGCCTGGAAACAGGAGGGCTGGTGAGTAAATTACCCTCATCCTTCGCCTTCCCTCGCAGACCTTTACTTCCTTATCTTCTTCCGCATTTGTGCAAGATATTATTCCCATAAAGGATCCGTATTCTATAATGCTCATACTGATCTTGCTTCCTTGCCTAAACCTTCACTGACATGTCTTACAAGAAAATGTCAACTTCCCTCAGGCCTCATTGCAACAAAGTCATCACCAGCCCAGATCCTAGTGTCCCTCTATGAACCATATAAAGTCAATGTCAGGGGAAAGTTTGAATATCAAAGCAACTTCACATTTCCCATTTATATGGGCAAAAATCTAGGCAATATGTACAAGAGTTGAGTCTGTGAATATTGCACAAAGCGGAGAGAAACAGAATATAAGAACAGGTGGATTTATCAGTATGAGGGCACTTACAGATGAATTTCCACGTATCGTGCTAGCCTGATTAACAGGGGATGGTTCCAGTAGTTTACTTGGTTGGTTGATTAAAGCACAAACTCAGCCTTGGTCTATACTGAACCAAGGGAGAGTGAAGCCAATTTATTAACCTATTCATTAATTATGTCCATTACAGAGGTCAAAAGACTCTCCCTTAATAGTGGTTAATATGTATACAGATATTTTGAGTAGTTTCTTTTTGTTTGTTTGTTTTGAAAGTTATGTTTCACTTGGTGGGAGGACTCGAGCCGGGCTGACAGCCCCTCAGGTGGCTCTGAGGGGCTGCTCCGAAGGGTAGGGGAGGGGCTCGTTTTGAGCAGTCTCAATAACCTTGAAAAGCACTTTGGTAACTCTCAGCACCATGAGAGCCAAGAATACGTGAGGACTAAACATAATGTGGTTTCCTTGATGGGGCCCTGGGACAGAAAAGGAATCACATTCCATGAAACTAAAGAAATCTAAATAAAGTGTGCACTTTGGTTAATAATAATGTATCAATACTGGTTCAGTTATTATGAAAATATATAATATAATGTAAGATAATAATGACAGGAAACCTGTATGGAGGACGCAAGGACTCTGTTCTTCCCAATTCTTCTGGAAGTCTAAAATTATTCCAAACAGTTTATTTAACAAAAGAAGAATTATAGTCACTTTTCTATAAAGTCCTGAGATAAATATAGGAGATATTACTGTTAAAAGAGTCTCTCTGATTTCAGTGCTTGTGAGATCCCAGCTTGCAGAGGCAAAGTTTCAGCCCCTTAGTACCAGCAGTGACAGGCATTGTCACAGACAGCAAGGTCAATGCAATGATGACAGTGCTCTGACGTGGAGGGCAATCTGAAGGTAGCAAACTGCTCATGATGTCCCTGATTTTGTAGACAACTCTCAAATGTCCCCAAAACACAGACAATAGCGTGCACACACACACACACACACATACCCAAGCTATAGTTGTGGCTAACAGAAAATAATTAGCATGATAATTTTGGTGCCTCATGAACATCTCCATGCTTGAGTTGGTTAATACATGCAAAGCTCCTTGAATGAAGCCTTTTGATCTTCTTGGGGAAATCCCCTGAAATATCACAAAAATCTTCTTCCTGGCCTTCTCCAAAGGGTAGACAACCATTTACCCAAGTTTCATTCCATGTCAACCAATAGTTGTCAACAAGTCCAGTGATTGTTGGATGCTGACTTTAGAGAATGTTATTCCCTCGGCCATAGAGCAGGGACTTATAGGGTTTAGGTGGTAAATGGAGTTTGGGCTGCATCCAGCAAAGTGTCATGGTGACTCCATGAAACCAGTAGGTGTTGGTAACAGATATTTAGTAGTTGCATGAAATCAAACAGGTGGACCATCCTGGCCACAGCTGATCCGATTACCATCACTACTGCTTGTCCACTCTGCCAGCAGCAGAAACCAATGTGAATACCGAAAGGGCGTCATAACCAAGGTGGAGGGAAAAGACAGGAGACAGCCAGCCGCTTGACTGTGCTGAATTCATTTAGTGTCTTCTGTCTTGGAGGAAATAATAACATGTTCGCCTCAGAATAGATTCTTGTTTTGGGTATGATTTGCCTTCCCTTACTTGCCATGCTTCCCATGCAATGTTAACCACTGAATTACTAAAAAAAAACCCTCATTCTAAGATATGTCATTTCTTACAGCTTTGCTTCCAAGCAAGGAAGTCATTTCATAGCTGAATGTATACCCCATCATTGATAAACAGTTGATCACACAGAAAGATATAATTACTCATATAGGACTTGGCTATGGTAACAGATCAAAAATAAAACCTTATGAGCTTGTGTTTCTCTCTTGCAGCAGGAGATCCATATTCTGACTCAGTGGACAGACTATGATGCTGCTTCTTTTGAAGTCAGAGGAATCAATAGGTGGAAGCTGGAGAGATGCTTCTGATCATCGTGACAGTAAATCAATAATTAATTGACTTCTCAGCTTTGTGATTCCTGTTCTTGCAACAAGAGAGCATGAAAAGACTTACCTGGAGTTGGAATTTGAGACTGGCATTTCCCAATAGAGGGTCCACTGAAATCTGGACCAGTAGGCTGGAGAGTAAGACAGCAAAGTGTAAGAAAAGATGTGAGTAATCTGATACAGGTAGGAACAAGAGGTGTGCAGCACGCTCCAGGGAAGATGTGGGTTACTTTCTAGAGAAGGTGCAAGCTTAAAAAACATCATCAGCATAAAAAAAAACCAAAACTCTTTGGGGTTATAATATCTTCATTATGTGTTGACTACATATATATACATACATACATGTTTGTAACTTTTTACAGTATACAATAAATGATAACATGTAAGTTTTATGATATGTCACATATTAATAAAGCTATTTTAAAAGAAATAGATAACTTTTGTAGCCATATAACTATTCAGGAAACTGGATAATTTAAAGACATTCCTACAAATAAAGTTCCATGTCCAAATGGCTTTACTGATAAATTTTACCAAACTTTAAAAGAATAAATAATAGAACTCAGTACAATTCTACACAATTTTTTCATAAAATTAAAAAGGAGAAATACTTTCCCCATTAATGAGATGCCCTTATTATAAAACTAAAGAAAAGATGACAAAATAATACCACGTGAACATATATGCAAAATTACAAATGCAATTTTGAAAAATCATACCCAACTACATGTAGCTAATACATCATGATCAAGAGGGACTTATCCTAGTAATTCAGTCATTTTGACATTTAAAAATCAATGTATTCATCCCACTAACAGAATAAAAGTGAAAAATGTGTTTATGTATATAGATGCAGGAAAAAACATTTGTCAAGAATCTAACATCAATTCTTCATGAAATTTCCCAACAAGTAGAAGGACTATCTCTCAACCTGATAAAGAGCATTTACAAAATAATTCATAACTGTCACCATACTTAGTAGTGAAAGAGTTAGTATCTCTCCCTAAACTCAGGGACGAGGCAAGGATGTTCGCTCTCCCCACGTCTGTTCACCGTTGCAGTGGAGACCTAGTCAGTGCAATTAAGGTAAAATATTATTCAGATTCATAGGAAATAATTAAATCCTCTATGTTAGCACTGTTTCTGTTTTCAGGTGACCTGATAGTTGAAGAAAATACTATGGCATCGACACAGTATCTTGAAATAATAAGTGAGTTTAGCAAGTTTGCAGAATAAGTCTGATAGGTAAAAAACAATTACACGTACATGTGCTGTATGTACAAACTGTACAATGTACAATTGTATGTACATATTTGCATTTTAAAAATTTAATATCAAATAATTTTATTCATACGCACATACCAGTAGGAAACCATACATTTTGTGAACAGTGAGGATCCTTGAGCAAAGAAAAGCAGGAACCTCCAAACTGGTAACAAACCACACATGTTGGGTTGCTGGAGGCAGACAAAGAAAGGTGGTGTAAGACAGAATTTCTGGTATCTGAATATAGTATTTTGCTCATTATGCCCTCATTAAAAAAAAAAAAAGCAGTTCTTTCTTGTTTTCCAGAGTTTCTGGAACAAAGGGTGGCCTGTGTGCTGTGTTCTCTGCATGTTGGAGATGCTCCGCCCACACTCAGAAGCACCAGCACTGCTGAAGTCAGGGTCATTTGTCCAGAAGATCCGACCTTGGATCCCAAGATCTAGAGAAGGATTCAGATGGGGGGTCCAGAGAGGGTTTCACCTCCAGAGGCTGACAGCAGGTGCCATGGCTGGTGGCAGAGTCCTTGGACACTGCAAAGGTCAAATGTTTGAAGTCCGGATGGGAAGCAGGAAGAATAATGAGGTCAAGGAACCAATGCGTTGCTGAAGAGACAACTTTTCAAAGAAATGTTGGGTCTGCAGTTCATAATGTTTACAACAAAAAGAGAAGCCCTTGGAATTCTAGACCTGAGTGGAAAGAAGCAATGGCTGGGCTAACAGAGCCAAAACTTCATTCACAGTTGAACAGTCCTAGTCTAAAATGTATATACAATATGAAATAATTTGATATCAAACTTTAAAAAAAAGAAAGCATGTAATTTTCTTTGTTCTATCCTCCGATCCCCATACACTCAAATTCTAAAAAGAACAAGTTAATAAATTTTAGATGACAGAAGACAAGAGGTTTTACATTGTCAGAGAAATAACTAGAATATAAGAAAGAAGACTTGAATGACCCGTGTGATGCTGAATCAGAGTCAGCCATAGCTGTGCAAATTCACATTGACTTTAGAATTCATGCATATGGATAGACAGAGAAATCCACATTGAGTTGTATGTATCGGTGGTTTAGTATCTACACGTAGATTTCCTAGGTGCATGTGCTGAAAGGACCTAGAGACCACCTGGCCTCCTGATGGCAGCAAGCATGCCAGCACCTGGTTCTTTGCATTTAAATACAGGTAGTTCTCCAATAAAAGGACATGTGCGCCCTTAGAGAAATGGATGACTTAAGGGCTGAGGCAGGGAAATTACAAGATGAGCACAGAGCATCTTGTAATACCAGAAAGCAAGAGTTTACTTTAAAAAAAAATTGGGCATGGAACACCACAAGCAATCAAGGACACGGGAGCCAGATACAGTGAGCTCCCGGTGGCCAAATCTAAGCCCAAAGAAATGGCAATTGTATTGGATTATTATTCAGTGACTAAAATGAGTATCTGCAAATATCTATACTGATAAAAATAGGCAATTAAATAATACAATGGATGAATAAATGGTGGAGAAGGGTCAGAAAAGAAACAATTAATTGGACTTATGTAACATAGCACCAAGAATGTATGTAAATTAAACACACACACACATACATACACACTACAGTCATGAATGTTTATATTTGAGTGATATATATTTATATATACACACATATTTATATCCATTATATGCTTTATAGTCACATAAACATTATATACACATTATACATATAACGTGTGTATATATATATGTATATATATGAATTCACAGTAAATGGATACTTACTACTGTTATTACTATTGCTTATTACTGCTTAGAGATTGCTATTAGGGATTAAGAAGAAAGGAAAAGAATAAAATAAGACAGTGCCCATAAGAACACTATGTTAATAGTGTGTCATGAACTAAGAAGTATGTATCAAAAGCAATGATAAAAATAAAAATTAGGAAGTAAATGGATATAATTAAAAAGTAGTCCCTGATTACTTAAGTTGTTACCAATTATTTTTATCAGCTATCTTATTTGATGATTATTATAATTCTACAATTAATAAAAGGTAGTTGCTTCTCTAGAAGACAAAATCAAAATAAATCTATTCACCCATTTAGAATTTAAAATCCAGACAATTGAGAGGGAAAGAAGAAACAGAGACTCATTAAAATGCCCATTTTATGTTAAGACTCCTAATACAAACATATTACCTAGTTGAATTCTCACATCATAGTGGAAGTAGGCAACTTACTCTCATTTTATATTGCAGGACATGGAGGCTTAGGGAAGTTATATAATTTGGTCAAGGTCACATAACTAGTCTGTGGAAAGGCAGACACAGAAATCCATGTCTGTCAGGCTTTACCAGATCACCCTTTTCATTGCACTGTACTTGCTATCTTCTAACTGACCCTCGTGAAAACTTTTCTTTCTTGAGTGAAACTTGTTTATAAAATATAAAAAAAATGCTCAAAATAAAAAATACTGCTATACTATAGCAGTAGAAACTTCTGGTTTTCCAACTGAGGTGGGAACTTTATGTTCCACAATTATGACTCTTCCTTTTCTACATTTTTGGTCAAGAGTGAAGCCCAATATCTCCAACTGCACAGGCACTGCTAACATTTGGTGACATGAGTATTTGTTACACGCTGGCTTTTAGGTTAGAGATGTTCAGAATGGTGCATCCTTAAGACAGCATTTGTGTTACACCTGTTTTCATGTATCAGAAAGTAAAATACTCTTTTTTATTGCTATCAACTTTGCTATGTATTCTATATCATGTTTTATTAAATCCAATAACCACAAGCATTTATGAAATACTATTATAAGAACATTTATAACAATATTTTTATTTTTAATGAACTGGAAATATTTAAATCCAGAGAGTAAAGACATTTTTTATGTAATGTGATGTATTCACATATAATTGTGTTTCTTTTACATCAAAAAAGTGAGGCATTATTTTATTCAGAAAAAAAAAAGAAACAAGATTTCTTCTAAATATTTGACACAAAACTGCCCTTTGTGAGCATTTCTTTTCTTAAGTTTTGTCTACAATTTTATCTAAAATTTTTACTCTCAAGTCACCAAAAATCATAATAATAATATGTGTATACATAGTGAGTAATCAAGATGAGAGTAAATATTCATTCCTAAAAAGAAAATTTAAGGATTGAGTTGGAAGTAAGGAAACTGATTAATTGTGTGCTCTTGGAAATGGACATGCTTTTGTGAAATGAGAAGTCTCTATAATAACAGAATCTTTAAAAGTTCATATAAAGGCACTGGCACTAAGGAAACAAGGGTTTTATAACTCAGAATTTTTTTAAAGAAAGACTTCTGAGGTAGGTTTAAATTATTTACCTACTCACATTTAAAATTCAGTAGAGAAAAAGTTAAATCCTCATGTTAATTTCAGTGCTGTTTATAAGACTATTTAAAATCAGAATCTATGCATTTGTGAATTGTTTGAAGAAAGAGACTCATTTATTCTTCTAATTTATTTATTAATTTTATAAACCTGCTTTGTAAAATTTGCTAGGTTAGATCCTGAAGATTTGATGGCAAACTAGTCTATTTTCCTTGACAGACATTGGATTCCCAAATGCCAAAAAAGTAATTTTAATGTGTCTGAGAGGCAATCGTGTATGAAAAACTAATTTTCATCAGAGAGTTAGAGAGGGTTATTTAATTCAGTATTCAAATTAAAGGAATGCCTGTGGTAGACATTCTTATCTGTGGGCTGAAGGTACGAATGAAAGCTGTAAGGATAAAGGGCAAAGACAGGAGTGGGACGTGTCGGCGAGGAATGGAAATGAGCGCACCGTGTCAAGGAGGCGGCTTAGACAAAGTGACGGTGGGAATTAACGGAAGAACCACAGGTAGCATAGCGTAGCAAAAGCGTCAAATGCTTGATACAAGGGTGGCCATATTGAGAAAGAAGTAAGAAATGAATAGTAAATGGGTTTATCATCATTTGGGGGGAAGTAGACATCAGTGAAGAGACTGGTGATTTGTTCGCAGTGCTAGGATCAACTGGGCATGGTGATGAAATTGCCTATGGAGAATGAGAAAAAAGGATGTGGAATTGGTTTGGGCAAAGGTTAAAGTTGTGTGTGGAAAGGAGGAGATTTACTTTGGGGAGGGAGACATTGATTAGCTCACTTCTTAGCACATTGAATTTGATTTGCTTTTCGTACGTCAAGTGAAAATGTCCAAGAGGACTTGACCTGGAATTCACCAGAGAGCCCTACGAAGGAGATACAGATTTAACACTTCACAGTATTGAAGTAATTTATTTCCCACACTGTAGATTGCATCTCATTGAGTGTAAGTCAAGTGAGAATGGAAGATGCCTAGAATTGTCTTGATAATACATTACAAAGACAGAGAAGAGGCAGTTCAGAATGGATATTTTGAAGCATCAGATGGGCAAAAGGAAAATGAATATAGTGACATGGATTCTTAACATGAAAATTCTTGTAAAGAGTGAGTAGTTATCAACAGTGCCAAAGGCTTTTGGGAAGAGTATATGATGAAAAGTGTGCAATGGATATAGCCAGTAAGTTGGTTGATCATTAAGATGAAAAATCCACTATTAGTGACCTGAGGGCAGTGGTAAAAGAATTATGGTAGTAGCATTCTTATTATTAAACCCATAGTAATTAGCTCTCAGACAGCAATTACTGAATATTTGTTGAAAGAATGCAAAAATGTGTATTTGTTTATCAAGTCTTAGAACATAAGACCCATGGTTAAACCATCACAATTCAAAGAAAGTGTTCCTTAAAATAAATTTAAAGATATAGTAAAGAGGATTATATAGTAAGTAATAAACTCAAGTCCTATTTTTTGAAGCAAGTTAAACAGGCTAAAAATAGGAATAGATTTATAAAGTACTTAAATGTTTTTCTGAGTTAGAGATAAAAATTTACGTAGGCTAAGCAGAGAAGCTTAAGAAACTGAGTCTCTAACTGTCTCACATTACTGAAGACAGCTATCAAAAATTAGATTGTAAGAAACAGTTTTCTATTTCTGGACCAATATGAAGTAATTTATTATACTAACTACATCAGGGAAAGGTGAGAGTTATTATCATGCAGTTAGTAATCCTATTCAAAGAAATTTTTTTAATTGATTTGATGGTCTTTTAGACAGAGTGAAGTAGATGCAGTGATTACAATCATAGTTTTAGATTTGAGTTGTTCTATTACCAGAGTTGAGTTGTAATATCCAGAAATTATGAACTATACAGATTAACTATACAGATTTCTCTGAATCTCTGAATCTCAGTGTCCACATTAGTAAAATGCAGCCAATAACAGTACCTATCTCGTGGGGTTACGGTGTGGATGGCAAAATACTCTGTGTTAAAGCACTTACAAGTCAGTGCCCGGCATATGCCAGCTCCTTAATGAGCCTTTGCCGTATTATTGTTATTGTTTTTATTTTAATAAATTACCATCAAATCATACCAAATATCTCACCTTTGGTTCAGTAGCTAAGGGATGCTATCATGCTTGAGGAAAAAAATAATAATTACTTGCAGTTTATTATTATTATTATTATCATTATAAATTTAAAATTAGACATGATTATATATAGAATGATTGTATATGTAACCCTTGCTGCCTCTGGGTCTCCCCAGTCTGAAAGAGTAAACATAAAATGAAAAGTTTCACGATTTGTCTATTACAGTCCTGGGCTTCTGCCCAAGTATGAAACAACTGGAGATTAAGAGTTCCATTTCCCGCAGTGCATTTGCTTTAAGCAGAAAACGTCATTTTTCAGGGGCAGATTAAGAGTTCCATTTCCCGCAGTGCATTTGCTTTAAGCAGAAAACGTCATTTTTCAGGGGCAGCTTTCTTGAGCACGTTTATTAGAGCAGGAGGCTCCATTTATTCCTCAGATTATTTTTACAGTCACACATACTCATTCCATCTTGCTAACAGGGAAGAATTTCAAGTATTTTGAGACCCTCAGTGATTTAACAACTCTGGGGCAGAAGAAATGGCTCCCAGTCAATTCATCTATCTTCCCATTATTTTTAATATGTTTAATGGAAAACTGACACAGATTTCAATAATACAGAATTATAGGAAACTAAGGAAAATCTGTACTTATTTTGGTAAGGACATATAAACAGCAGACAGGAGGGGATGTTTTTACTGTTTTATGTAACTTTAAGTAGCTTACAAGCCTTCTGTCTAAGCTTTTTTTTTGGTCTTACTTCAGGCCAAATAAAACCATTTTATTTTTAGTTTATGTTTTATTATAAATTTGTTTTGGAGATTACACCATATAAATTATTCAAAACAAGTTCCTAATGCTAGTTTTTCCATTAAGCTAGCCATAATATATTATGAATGCTATGACTGTTCAAAAACATCTTAAAAGCAGAGATTTTTATAAATACAAAGTGAGGAATGGAAACAGTTAGATATATTTTGAAGAATGTATGCAGCGGCAACCACTAGCAGAAAAAAAGGAAGCAGCAACTGCAATGATGACATATATCCATACACATTAGCTGTTTATTATTTTTCTATTATTCAGCATTGACTATAGAAATTACATTAATCAATTACATTGATGACAGTTCTTAAAATAGTTGTAGGTATGTAACAAAACTTTATGCAGAACTCAGAAAATATATTTGAACATTTCAAAGAAGCTTTCAGTCCCATATGTCCTTTCCCTTTTTTTGAGTCTACCTAAAACAACAGAAGACTCTTAGAATCTTAATAAGAATCTTAAAAGATACTTGGTTATGAAGACCTGCAATTTGGGTCATAAAGAGCAAAGCAGTTTCTACATTCTAGTGAAAAATTTCTTTTTCGTACACTTAAGACTTTTCCTTCATATTCAATTTCTTCTTGAGAGAATTTTTTTCCTTAACTTGAAAATATATACGGTACATATTCTTAAGCCCATCTTCACCTTTCATTTACTAGAATACAATATATATTTCCTCAGGATAGTTCCTGATTGCCATTTCAAGATCCCTTGAAAATGGATGCTATTTTTTAAAAAATTGTTACATTATTCCTTTTCCCAATGTGTATACCAATAGTGTATTTCAATATTTAGGGTCTCTTAGGAAATACACCCTCTCCTTTCCAGTTGTCCACAGAGCCAGAGATTATCTACACTCATTTCTTAAAGACTTTGACATCCAGTTCCTTGTAGATCCCTCTACTATATGGTTTTCCAACAGCCTAGACGTCAAAGTCTTACCCCCTGAAGACCTTGCCCCCTAACCTGTTTTAGCTACCCATCTCAATCTTCTTAGCCCACGTCAATACATTTGGAACTGCGAACATCCCAGTATCAGAGTAACAGGGCCGTTCTGCACCTCTGTTCCAACACCCTCAACTTTCAGATCAGCGAGGTGCAGCCGGAATACTGCGCGCGTGTGGCGAAGCCGGACTCACCCGGGCGGGTGGCCGACGCGCCGCGGCGGCACTTGCAGCGGAAAGCGCAGGACGGGCACGTGGTGCGGGGCTCCGTCCAGAGCGAGGCGGAGAGAAAGGGCAGCTCGCTGCCAAGCCCCGGAGAGGCCTGTCGTGAGGAAACGGGCCTGGCTGCTGGGGATGGCGGTGGGGACAGCCAGGCCCTCAGCGACGTCGGCGAGACCGCAGAGAGCACCGATGTCGAGCACAGCTCAGGGGTGTCTGGCCCAGCCTCCCGGGGCCCGCCTGCGCCCTCCGCCCCGCCCTGCCCTGGCCTGGCCGCTCCGCCCTCCACCCGGAGGGCGTTCACAGTAAACTTCTCCCAGCGGCCCTGGTGGTGGCGGGGATCGCCCATCGTCTCTGTACCTTCCAGCCCCTCTGCTAACCTAACTGCTGCGATTTTTGAACACTCACTAGATCTGCTCGGGGCACCAGCTGCCCCGTGTTTCCAGCTGCTCCCCTCTTTACGCACACAGACCCAGCACACACGTTCATTTCCCCGTGTCTGCAGGGCACGGTCCATTGTCCATGACCATAATCAGTCCCTGGCAGAGCTCTCCAGTCTCCCTGTCAAAATACTGACCCTTGTTCAGTTCAACTCTTGGCCAACTCTGTCCCTGTGGATAAGCAGCTTAACACCAGAGAAATACCTCAGCTAACCTTAAATACTTCCTGGGAATTCTGTATAATTCCTATTCCATTCACTGTCCATCTATTCTCAGTAACCTTTCTACACCTCTCTCTTCTTCTCACTATATCATACACTCTTGTCCTGGTTACTTTGGATGAATTCCCCCTTCTCGTAGACAGCCAGGCTCATTCAGTGTCCTAGCTTCCACACATTTAACTTACCTAAGGACATGGTTCTAATCATTGTTCCAAGTCTCTTCAGTAATATATACCTCAGTCCCTATTGTTTCATTTCCATCAGTAGGAACATGCCATATAGTATCTCTCATATTAAATCCTACGATTACACATCCCATCCATAACTACCTACATGTTTCTCACACAACTTTGCAGAAAAACTCCTCCAAACGGTTTTCTACTCTTGCTACGTCCAGATTCCTTCTTCAGTCATGCTTGAAACCACTGTAGTTAGATATTCAGAAAATGCATTGTTATTTAAGTCAAAGGTCACGTCCAGTTTTCCAAGTCCATTAATCATTTCTCAGTTGTCATTTTATGTGACCTATCAAAGGCACATGACAATTGGGCATGGTCTCCTCCATGAAATACTTTAATTCCTTAGCTTCCAAAATGCCATTTTCAGCTGGTTCTATTGTAATTCAGTGACTGCTCTCTCTCAGTTTATTTACTGTTTCTCTGATGTATTTATGTTAGACTGCCACAGGACTCAATCAGCAGTGCTCTCCCCATCTTTACACATCCTATCATCCACAATGATGTCTTGATATACCAACAATGTGTTAACAACTCTCAAACATGTACCTCTAGCCAGATATTTATCCTCAAATTCAGATACATCTATACAGCTCCCTCCCTATCATATCGTATATGTCTAACTTTTAAACTTAGTATCTCCAAAATCAAATTTTCTCCACCAAAACCTGCTCCTCTCTCCATCTCTTCGATCTCAGTAAAATCTCGTTATTCAGCCTCAAAAAGTCTTAGAGTCATTCTTTAGGGTTTTTTTTGCCAAACAACATGAAAAAATTAGTAAATTGTGCCAAATTTATCTTCAAAATGTAATGAGGGTCTAATCTCTCTTCATAATGTGCATTTCTACCACTCTATTCTGAGACATCATCATCTAATAAGATAATTATCCTGGCAGCTTCTTGACTATTCTTTCTGCTCCCACTCTTATCCTTGTAGTCTATTCCCTTGTGCCAGCCAAGGTCCAAGGGGGTCGTCTTAATATTTAAATTAGATCATATACTGCCTGTGCTCTGGTTACTTAAATGGATTCCCATGTTAGTAGAGGAAAAGGCAAAACCAATATAAAGGATTAGACGGCCTACAGAATCTGATTTCGTCCACCACTCTGACCTCATTACCTGTCAGCTCACTCTGCCTTTCTCTTCTCCAGCTGCATGCCTCTGCTTATGTTTCTTTAACATTCCAAGCATATTCTGTGTCCTGGCCTTTGAACTTATTCCTTTTTTCTTTCTGGAATATGATTTTTATGGATATGTGCACCTCTTGTTCTCTCAACTATTTTAACTCTCCCTGTGTATGTAGTGTATGTGTGCGCGTATAAACGCTTTACTATCTACACACTCTCACCAGAATGTAGGATAGCTTTCATAATTCTTGGAATGTAACACTTAATAAAATAAATTTATGTTGAACAGATAAATTAGAATTTTAATTCTGACACCCCTCTTTTGGCCTCTGGTATTTGTATTTGGTGTTTCTGATACTTTAAGTCATTTTTTCCCTAATGGGCTCTGGCATGGCTACCTTTATAGAAGACCTGTCATATCTTTTTTTTTTTTTTAACATTTTTTATTGAGTTATAGTCATTTTACAATGTTGTGTCAAATTCCAGTATAGAGCACAATTTTTCAGTTATACATGAACACATATACATTCATTGTCACATTTTTTTCTCTGTGAGAAGACCTGTATTATCTTGAGCAAAGATCCATGCTCTAGCACAGCTGTGAAGAGCTCCATCCTGCATCAAGTCTCAGGTCCATTGGATCTAGCCAGGCCATCCTAGTCCCTTTAAAGATGGAATTAGTTTAAAACACAATCATATCTTCCCTTTCCTCAGGCTCAGATGGTGATATCACCATGTTAATGGGAGGTGACCTATTTTTGTTTCAGATACAATTCCTTTGACTATCACTCTACCAAGCACCTTTTCCATATCCATTTCTCTTTGTGGACTTGATTTTAATGTTTGTGAATGTCAAGATCCTCTAAATTGTCTGACACTTGGTCTAGATATTTAGGTGAACATCATGAAAAAAATTAGTTGTTTCTGAATGAACTCATTGCTGTAAAATAAGTTAATTGCAAATTTGTTAGCATTTTCTTACCTTTGACTTTTGTTCTAATAATGTTTATGAAAATTTAATAAAACATTTCAACAAAATGCCATTTTTATTTTGTAAAAAATAATTCCAAATTTAAAAAGTGATACACAGATTGGACACAATCCCTATAAAACTTATAATGACTTTTTTTTTTTACACAAATACAACGAACAATCCTAAAATTTTTATGGAATAACAAAAAAGCTCTAGTTGCCAACGTGATCCTGAGAAAGAAGAATGAATACGGAGACCTCATACTTATTGATTTTAAATTATATTACACAGCAATGGTACAACCAAACAAGCCCATCCAAAAATGGGCAAAAGACCTAAACAAGCAATTCTCCAAGGAAGACATACAAATGATCAATAGGCACATGAAAAAAAATGCTCAATATCACTAATTATCAGAGAAATGCAAGTCAAAACTACAATGAGGTATCACCTCACACCAGTCAGAGTGGCCATCATTCAAAAATCCACAAATGACAAATTCTGGAGAGGCTGTGGAGAAAGGAGAGCCCTCCTACACTGCTGGTGGGAATGCAGTTTGGTGCAGCCACTGTGGAAAACAGTATGGAGATTCCTCAAAAGACTAGGAATAGACTTATCATATGACCCAGGAATCCCGCTCCTGGGCATATATCCAGAAGGAACCCTACTTCAGGATGACACCTGCACCCCAATGTTCATAGCAGCACTATTTACAATAGCCAAGACATGGAGACAGCCTAAATGTCCATAAATGGATGACTGGATAAAGAAGAAGTGGTATATTTATAAAATGGAATACTACTCAGCCATAAAAGCTGACAATATAACGCCATTTTCAGCAACATGGATGCTCCTGGAGAATGTCATTCTAAGTGAAGTAAGCCAGAAAGAGAAAGAAAAATACCATATGAGATTGCTCATATGTGGAATCTAAAAAAAAAGCATAAATACAAAACAGAAATAGACTCATAAGCATAGAATACAAACCTGTGGTTGCCAAGGGGGGGGACTTCAAAATTCTAGAATAGATACACAAGATTATACTGTATAGCACAGGGAAATATACACAAGATCTTACGGTAGCTCCCAGAGAAAAAAATGTGACAATGAATATATATATGTTCATGTATAACTGAAAAATTGTGCTCTACACTGGATTTTGACACAACATTGTAAAATGATTATAAATCAATAAAAAATGTTAAAAAAAAAAACAAAAAACAACCAATGGTAGTCAAAACAGTATGGTACTGACATAGAAGCAGACGCAGAGACCAATGGAACAGAATAGAAAGCCCAGAAATGAATCAAAACCTACAGTCTCTTAATTTTCAATAAGAGTTGCAAGAATATCCAATAGGGAAAGGATAAAGGATAGTCTCACCAATGATTTTATAAAGACATTTCCCCTAGTTTCCCTGCTCTTATCTGTTCTTTCCCACAAGCTCTTTCCTCCCTTTCCATATTTCCTGCACATCACATGTAGTGTACGTTTTCTAGACTAATAATCACCAACTCAAAGTCTTTCAAAGGTTTTCTTTATTCTCATTATGCATAAGATGCTACTCTTTAAATTATTTAATTGACATCGAAGGGTATTGATGACCTGGCCTCTTACTATATCTCCCCTACTTCTCAAAACTCCAGTTTCTTGGCTTGATTACTCTTTTAGTCAAATTGAAATTCTTGAGTTGCCAGAAATTTTCTGCAAGTATATATTTTTTTGCTTGTTGCACAAAATCTGCTCTATCTTAAAATCTCCTTTCTCAATCCATCATCTTTTATCACAGTGAAGTCCCGTTTGCATTTCAAGACTCAGGCCATAATCTTTATATTTGGAATTCTTTTCTTTCTCTCTCATGCAAACTTAGGCTTCTCCTGCTTTGCATCCTATGAAGTATGACTAGTTGAGATGTTATTTCACGTTTGAATTCCCAACACCTAGACAAATTATATTTACAACAATATTTGTTAAATGCTGATGATGCAAATAAAAATATTTATTCTCATGTACTATGTTTTATCAGAATCTTGTAAGTTATTTCTTTTCCCACCTCTTAGAATTAAGACCTGTGTAAGATTTAAAATGACTTTATAATGAAGTTAATTTGGCCCAGGTCAGTATATCATCTAGTGGCCATCATTTACACTTTTTAGCATATTTTATTTACTGATAGTTATAGGAAGACAAAATTACATCTTTTACTTTCTTTTACTTTTAAATATGTATTTTAGAAACAGCAAAGTAAATTCAAATAAAACTTGTCGTGACTCAGTGAATATGTAAATGTAAAAATTACTAAGAAAAAATGTTTCATTAGGAAAATGCAACCAGTCTTCATGCACCAAAAGCAATTAGCACGGCAGGCTGCTATTCAATTGTTGACTAAAAGTATATATTAATATATTTATAATAATTATTTTTGCTACTATGTTACATTGTGCAATAAAACCAGAGGAGACATTTTTGAGTTTTAAAGACTCTTTTATGTGGTAAAGGCTAACACTTAGCATTCAAAGATGTATAGTTAGTGCAAACCAACGAGATAGTGGCAAAACAGAACAAATTTATTGGCTTATTGAATAACTTTTCAGTGCACTAAATGTCAAATATAAACATTTCTGGATAAATACGACATCTTAACAGTAGCTGCTCTCAAACTGGCACAAAAATACCTACAAAAATAGAGGAAACATAAAATTAATAAATAATAAATAGAATAGATAAAGGTTCGGGAATTCAAAAGGCGGCAGCAGACACAGATTTCTATTAAACATAAAATCATTTATATTATATTAAAATGGAAAAGCACACCTAGATGATTTTTACACTATCAAAGAAAATTTTATGAAAAAGAGTGGCCAAAATTGTCTTGTACACTTCTAATTCTCTGACCTCTACTTGAAGACAGTCATTCCTAGAAACTAAAAATATTGATATGCTTCAGATGTTGCCAGAGCATTTTTCCCAGTGTCTTTCTATATTAATACAGAAATACTATTAGAAAGCAGACAGACAGACAGGTGACTTGCTGCAGAGGTTTGAGAGAAGGAAGAATGGAAGTTTCTACTATATATATTGAAAAACATAATTGGAATAAATACAATTTTGGTTTCAGGATTTAAACCTGAAAAAAAGAATACAGTAGCCATGTGTGCTGGGTACCAGAAGAATGAGGGGAAAAAAAGAAACTGAAAAGGGTAAAGGCATCTGCAACTCAGAAATGAGCTGATTTCCATTCACAGTAACCTCTATCTATAGATTTGAGAAATTTATTTCACCTCACTTCAGCCCAAGCCCAATGCACACTGTTACACATATGTTTACACAGAAAAACATGTCAACTGGCTAAGAAAGAGTTAAATGAAGGGATAAGTAAATGAAAAGTAGTGCTGTATACAACTTGCATTCTATGGACTAGCCAGTAGGGCAAGGAAAGAACAGAAATTTAAGGATTCAAAACCTCTAAAAATTATATTTTGTTCCTTGAGGGGGAGGTAATGGGTTTATTTATTCATTTATTTATTTTAACAAAGGTGCTGGAGATTGAACCCAAGACCTCATGCATGCAAAGCGCCCACTCTACCACTCAGCTATACCCTTCCCCTAAAAATTAAATTGAAAAAAAAAATCCATACTTCAGGATGCAAAAGAAAATGCTATGAACTCATGCGCTACCTCAGGAGAACTCAGGAGACACACTCCTTATAAAAAGGAGCAGAATGCTATGAGACAATAACTTGCAATGAAAATACCCAGAATCATATAAGCAAGAATAGAGAAAAATACATAAGATTTTCAAAGACTAAAAGCCTCAAAATAGCTAAATTAAAATACACCGGAGGCAGTAAAGAAGAAAGCAGGCAAGAGTGGGTATCAAACAAGTGATTAACAGACAAACGGGTAAATAGCCTAAAAAGCAGTGAAAAATGTTAAGAAATAAAAGCATTGAGGGAGAAGTTTGTACATATATAGAGGCAGAGTAGAGCTAAACTGGTGTCTACTAGATTATCCTTTAAAAACAGGCTATAAATCACTAAACTAAGTAATTGTCAGAAAAGATGAACATTAAAAAAAAAAAAAAAGAGGAAGAGACCAGTGAGGAGGAACAAATCAGAAAATATCTGAAGTTAAAGGACAGGGAAAATCCTGAGGGCAAAGAAGGTCCCAAATCTAGAACCGTCACATGTCTGGGGTGACACTGAGCTCATGAGCATTCAGTTTAAAATGTTCTGGATTCAAACTACCTACAAATTCAAAACCTGTCAAATATTATAGAAAACACTTCACAAACAATGAAAGTCTTATTTGTGGCTCTGAAGGAAAGGAATGCTCTGAGTAGCTTTTTGTATCAAGGCCACATAACTCTAGAGAAATAATAAAGTCTGCAGATTATTTTCTAGAAGACACACACAAAAAATACATGTGACAAAGTGATGGGAGCAGACTCTGTGGAAAAAAAATTTGAAGTGCTAAGTGACGGTGAACAGAGGAGAGAAAAGATGATCAAGAGATTAAAGCTCCAGCCTGGACTTGCCTGTGACTCTGTCAGCCTTAACCACACGGGCACAGTGCCCGCCTGCAGCACATTTGCAGCAAGGAGCCCTGAGGACATGAGTGCACTTGCTGAACGTCCGCCCACCAGCGTAACTCTGTACCTGTCCCGGGCGTTCATCGTGTACCACAGTAACCAACTAGTGCAACACTCACTATTCCTAGCCACTTTACTACGCAAAAAAAAAAAAAAAAGAACATTGATTTATCAGGAAAAATCACAATCACATAATCAGATGAATTAATTTTTCTGATAATTTCAGTATCAAATGTTACCTATGTTTGTGATTTTTAGTAATCTCATTTTTCTTTAGCAAGTCTCAATATCTCACACTATTAAGAGGGGATATGAATAACTACTTTGTACTGTCCTGTGTGTGTCAGAACCAAATAAAAATATTCAAATAACATTATAAATGTATTTTAAATATAAAACTCCCAAAATCTTGACGGAATATACCCGGTCGTAGTCTGAATTACCTAATTTATTCAAATACATTCAGATGAAGGGAGCCAGCTACATGGACACCCAAGGTGCAGATGTAAGATGTGACACTTTTAGAGCTAAAAAGGTTTAAACCAGTACAAGAAACACGGCCATAATCACTTAGACTCTGGGCACCCTCAAAGAGCAGATGAATGAAAAAGCCAGTTTGTTTTGTGTGGACAAAGGTTTGAAAGAGAAAGAATACATCCATGCACTCAAGATATTTATTAAATATAAAAGCTAAGGTGGCAGCTTTACAGTTGAGCACCCCAGCAGACACCAAGGTATCCATATAATCAATAAAATATCTTCAGTAACAAGATACGTAGGCATTATGAACTCCAAGCTATGATATACTGAGAAGGGCACAATATTTTTTGGTGGTATTCTTGCTTAAAATGCATAGCCTTACTCCAATCATAGAAAAATACCAGACAAATCCAAGTTAAGGACATTTAAAAATAACTGATCAGTACTCTTCCCAAGTTTCAGGATCGTGACAAGCAAGCAAGTCTGAAGAAATAGTGTGATCTGCAAGAGACTAAGGAGAAATCACAATGAAATGCAATGTGAGATCCTCTGCAGGACCCTGAAGCAGAAAAATAACATTGGTAGGAAAAACAGTGAAATTAAAATGAAGTATACAGTTTAGTCAATAATGCTGCACCAATATTTATTTCTTGTTCTTGATAATTATAAATTCATTAAAAAACTAATTTCTATTAGGGGAAGATGATGAAAAATATATGGAAACTATATCTATTATTTATACAATTTTCTTTAAATCTAAAATTAGTTCTAATTTGACTGTTTTGGAAAAAATGGTATCTTATTTTCATACGTACATTAGTATTTCTAAAATAGGCTGTGTTATCTGGGACCTACAAGATATTTCTCTCCCTACATTTGCTACTGTTTGCTTCCATATTTCACATTGATTCTAATTCTAATGTTATCACAATTTATTACTTTCAAGACCTCTTTTCTGTATAGGGGAATTATTGCATTTATAAAATAATCTACTGTAGACTCATTTATATATATCAACATTTACACATTAAAATGCAGTTTCTCTTTTAATGAAATAAACTACTAAAGCATCAATTATGTATTAAAACAGGAAAAATTAAAATTTCAGAAATTATTTTTGTAAAAGATTTAATTCCCAAATAACCAATTAACTTAACAATCTCAATTGGGGCTTTATAACCTAACTTTAATTAGTTTTGATGTGGAGCTCTGGGCATTCTTGAGATCTGAAAACCATACATGGTATAATTTTGCAGAAAAGATCAAAGAAAATGCCTAAGTAAAAAGTTTAAATTATGATTTAAATTAGCTCTTTTGTCTCAATTAAAATATGCATGTTGAGTGTATCTTATGAGAATTATAAGTATTGCATTATTTTTTATGTTTAAGAACATTTAAGATTTAAATAAATTCATTTTCTACAAACATATTTACAATAGATTTTCCCTGATACAAATGCTAACCTATATTTACAAATACATGTGCTGAGGTAGTGAACAAATCAAAACATTACATTCTGTTTATGTTCATAGAAACATGTTTTATTCATGTTTGCAAACACCTTCATATGCACCATTGACATTAATAATGAGAAAGTGTCTAGAAAAGAGGGTGTCGCATAAAATGCAAAACTATACAACTTCTGGAAGATAACATAGAAGAAAGCTTAGATAACCTTGGGAATGACAATGACTTTAGATACAGCACCAAAGGTATGATCTATGAAAGAAATACTGGATGATCTGAGCTTCATTAACTTTAAAAAGTTCTGCCCCCTGAAATACATTGTCAAGAGAATGAGAAGACCAGCCACAGACTTGGAGAAAATGCTTGCAAAAGATACATCTGATAAAGGACTATTCTTCAAAATATACAAACAACTGTTAAAACTCAAGAATGAGAAAACAAACAAGCCTATTATTAAATGGGCCAAAACCTTAACAGGCACCTTAGGAGAAAAGCTATACAGATGAAAAGTAAGCAAATAAAAAGGTGCTCCACATCATTCATCATCAGGGAAATGTAAATTAAAACAATAACAAGATGCCGTTACACACCTATTAGAGCCAGGACCCAGAACACTGATAACACCGAATGCTGGTGAGGATGTGGAGCATGGGAACTCTCATTCATTACTGGTGGGAATGCAGTAATGGTACAGATACTTTGGAAGATGGTTTGGTGTTTTCTCACGAAAGTAAATATATTCTTACCGTGCGATCCAGCAATTGCTCTCCTTGGTATTTACTCAAAGCAGTTGAAAATTTAGGTCCACATAAAAACCTGCACAGAAGTGTTCATTCACGTAGCTTTAATTCTTATTTGCCAAAACTTGGAAGCAACCAAGACGTCCTTCAGTAGGTGAATAGATTAATAAGCAGAGGTACCTACAGACAATAGAATCTGATGCAGAAAAGAGATAAACTGATTAGCTATCAAGCTGTGGGAAAGCGTGGTGAAAACTTAAATGCATACCACTGAGAAAAGGAGCCAGACTGCAAACGCTACATACTGCGAGATGCCAGCTCTATGGCATTCTGGAAAAGGAGATAGTGAATGCATAGTGGTTGCTGGGGGTTGTGGAGGGGTGCGGATAAAAGGACAGAGGATTCTTAGGGAAGTCAGAATATGTGATACCGTAATGCTGGATGCATGTCATTAGACAGTTTTCCAAGTCCACAGAATGTACAACACCAAGAGTGAACTGCAATGTAAACTATGGACTTTGGGTGATCCAGATGTGGACTTTGGGTGATCCAGATGTGTCCATGTAGATTCATCAGTTGTAACTAATATACCACTCTGGTGGGATGTTGATAATGGGGGAGGCAGTGCACATGTAGGGGCAAGGAATATATAGGAAATCTCTAAGTTCCATCAATTTTGCTGGGAACTTAAAACCGCTCTAAAAAAAGTCTTAAACAGACAGTCTTGTGTCTTAATAAATGTAAACTCTTAGCTATACTATTTAAATATCTCCTAAGTACACATATAAAATGACAAATCCTTTTATAAAAGATTTACATTTAGTCTTTTGAAATTTAACATTACATTCATAGATTAGTGTTCACCAAGAAATACAAAAGCAGAAAATAATAAAACCCTTTTCAGAATATCTGTAATGAGTTCACATATCATTCTGTTCTGATAGGTCTTTTTTTTTTTTTCTGGGTTTTGTTTTTTGTTTTTTTGTTTTTTTGTTTTTTTGTTTTTTTTTTTGCAGGTGAGGTAATTGGGTTGATTTACTTGTTTCTTTTTTTAATGGAGGTACCGGGGACTGAACCCCGGACTTCATACATTGTAGGCATGCACTCTACCACTGAGCTATATACCCTCCTCAACATATCATTCTGTTTCAAGTTTTTGAATTTCAATCTACATTAGAAATTCAAGAACTGAGTGCATTAGGATCATTTAATGCATTTTAATCACTACAGGATTAATCAGAATCAATAGGTTGGTAGCGACTGAGGCTTACCACTTACTGCAAGCTGTAAACAGTCTGGTAGCAACAGATCTTTCCCTGAAATTTTAGATAATTAATCAGATGAATCAGGCTGACTGCTAGGAAGAATTCTATGTTCTATAATTTTCCTTAGTAAAATAATGCATTCAAATTTCAGCGTAAATCAGTGCCTTACACAATGAATGTTGTATGGTAGATTTTAATATTTAGATGTTTGTATTCATTTTTAAACTTGACCTCTCATGCCAACACTTACTGCTGACATTTTATATTCTCTACTAATATTTAAATGACTTAGATCTTAATAATTTACATTATGACTATTTCCATATTCTTCTGTGTTGTGATTTCTGCTACATTTCCTTTTCTTATTCAAAATAGTCCAGTTGGCATGGAATTACTAGAAGTTTGGATTATTTTCTCCCAAAAAGTCTCTGAACCTTTTATGTAAGTTATCGAATGTTGACTTTTTCTATTTCTTCAATTTTTCCCCTCTCTGTTACCTACTATGTTAGAATGGAGACAATTCTTAGATGAACTTATGAATTACTCAAGGTTAGCTGTGAATTAAAATAATAATTATCAATTAATGTGAATCTAGCATCTCACTACACAGAAATAACTTTTCCATTTATGACAAGAAATATTCCATTTTCTTGCACAGCTTCTTCTAGTAAAATATTTTTCTGACTAAATTTAGTTTCACTGTTTAAATGGTACCACTATAAAATATGTTTAGCAATGCATTATTCAAGATAGTTAAGGTCTTTAATGGCCATATATAGGAAAGAACAATGATATTCAGGTGTTAATTAATCTTCTTGAAAAAAGTTAAGTTTCATGCATTTTTGTTAAATCTAAAATTATTTTAAATTTCCCTAAGCATAACTATGTTACCAAAATTCTGAAATAAAATCAAGATCACTATGGATAGAAAGTTTGCATATCTAGGATGCAATAAAATATTATGAAGTCATTTTATGCCTACCTTTTTACCATTTTACTTTTATCCCATTTTTTACTTTGAAGAAAGTGTTAGAATTAAGTTAATATTGCTTTTTCTTACCTTATGTATGTTATGTTTATTCTTCTTTGTTTTACTAAAGAGTAATTGAAGGTCAATTAGTATAGTATAATAAAATAAAATGTGAGTTTTATAAAAAAAATCTAAATTTGGAAAAAGAACATTTTTAAAATTTTAACAAATATTTTTATTATAATGTTTCAGAAATTTGACTAAAATATTGAAATATCATTTTGATATATTAAACATACTGTATGTGTTAATTCTAGAAGTAGACATCATGGTTGCACAGCATATGGTAAATAAAGACTGAAAATCAGAAATAAATCTTCCAATTTCTTTCTGCCAATAATGTCTTGAGGTTTATATAATGCTACCACAACTGGTGCTACGATAAGGGCACTGAAAGGTTGTGGGTGTGTGTGTTGCACTGAAAACATACAAAAATGAGAAAATTAATTTCAGACAAACCTTAACAAAAATCATCCATTTATGACAAAATTTGAAAAAGAATTAAAACAAAAATTTCAGCTATGTAAAGTGAAAATTAAAAATAAATGCTTACCTTCATTAATCTTTGCATTTCTCATATTAAGTAAAACAATTTTTCAAAAAATGTTTCATATGTCAATGATTATCTGTTGAATGATTTCCATTAACATCACACAGATTTTAAAACAGCATACTAAAACTAAAATAATCCAAGAAATCCCAAGATTACTATCCCCCATTTCTTATCTAAAGTAAATCAAGAAAGACATAAAAATTAAAGGTTCTAAGTACAAGAAGCATGAGATAGATATTCTGAAATCACAGATGTTAAATACTAATCTGCATAATGAATGGTGAGACCCTCATCCCATACACCTTTCCAACTTCCAAATGACAACCGTGGTGCTTATATCACAAGGCAGGAGATTGAAGTTGCTTCTTTTTCTGTAGAAACTGAAGGAAGGATTCCTATTTTGGATTTCCTAGTGAAAAATCTGACTGGTTACTTAATTGCTTTTTAGTAGCAGATCTCAATGACCTATAGTCACCTTCATTTCCATCACACTAAACACTTCCGATCTTTTAGTCCATCATTTATTTATTTTATTTTATTTTTTGCTTTTTTAAAAATTTCAGCTTTATTTTGTTATAAATTGACAAATAAAATTTTAAGATATGTATAGACTATGTCATGGTCACTTATTATACCCATATATTCAAAAATAATTGCTCTCCTCTAGTTAACTAACACATTCATCAATCCACATATTTATGTATGTATTTATTTATTCATTCATTCATTTAATTTTCTTTTTGGTAATAACATTTACATTTTCCTCTCAGCAAAGTTCAGTTCACAGTAAAGTTGCAGGATATGAAACCAACACATAAAAATCAGTTGTATTTCTATATACTAATAATGAACTATTAGAGAAATTAAGAAGGCAAACCCATTTTCAATTGCATTAAATAAGAACAAAATATCAGGAATAAGTTTAATCAAGGAGGTGAAAGATCTATACACTGAAAACTACATGCCATTGATGAAAGAAATTGAAGGGTAAACAAATAGATGGAAAGTATTCTGTGTTCATGGATGAGACAAATTAATATTGTTAAAATGTCCATACTACCTAAAGCAATCTGTAGATTCAATGCAGTTCTTAGCAAAATCCCAATGGAATTTTTTACAGAAATAGGAAACAAATCCATAATCCTCATGGAACTACAAAAGACCACAAATAGCCAAAGTGATCTTAAGAACGAAGCACAAAGCTGAAGGCATCACACTGTCTGATTTCACACTATGTTAAAAAGCCGTAGTAATCAAAATAGTATAGTATTTGCATAAAAACAGACACATAGATCAATGGAACACACTAGACAGCTCAGAAATAAACTAGTGCTATTACTCTTTTTTTTTTTAATTTTTTTTAATGAATTATAGTCATTTTACAATGTTGTGTCAAATTCCAGAGTAGAGCACAATTTTTCAGTTCTACGTGAACATACATATATTAATTGTCACTTTTTTTTCGCTGTGAGCTACTACAAGATCTTGTATATATTTCCCTGTGCTCTAGTGCTATTACTCTTAAATAAGAACGGGCAGCCAAAGATTACCAGATATTCAAGGAAAACTTCCAAAATAGAGGCCAGAGATGGATGCAAATTAATAGTGATAAGGAGCCCAGAAGCAACAAAATCAACAAGGAGGTAAGAAGACAAGTTAAATAAGTTCTAATTAATTTTTGGAGAGATGAAGTGTGGTATTTCATGATACAAATACCAAATACTATTAAAAATTAAGAGTCAAAAATAGAAAACAGATATTGGAAATTAAAATATTTTGTCCTAATGTGGAAGTTCATAAAGAGTAAGATGAAGTTGAGGTATTCTCCTTAAAAAAAATAAAATAAAGGAAAAGAAATGGAAGCTAATAAAAAGAGAACATTAAGAAAACTAGAATATTAATTTACTAGGTGTAAAATCTGACATAGGCATTCTAGAAAGAAGGAAGAAAACAAATCATGAAATTATCAGAAATGTTCTCTAGGTCAGATATTTATGAATCTCCACATAGAAATGCCATCCATGTACTTTACACAAGGAATTTAAAAAGATAGTCCCAAGGCACATCATTATCTGATTTTACAATGTTTCACTAATGAATGTTGCATAGTCCACAATAGTGCATAGGTTTTAGAAACAAGCTACATTACTAGAACTGAAAAACGAAGACAGCAGAGTTCTCAATGTATCCATGGAATCCAGAAAACAGTGGAGAAATGTACGCATCATTCTGAGTAAAAATGATTTCAAGTAAGATGTATATTGCTGGCAAGATTATCAATGTAATGTTACCAAAATGATATCTTCAGGTGTAATGTTGCACTTACCCTCCACGAGACCTCAGGAAATACTCTGAGAGTGTGTTCCTCCAAATATGAATAACTAAATGAGAGAGAGAGAGAAAGGGAGAAAGAGAAACTTAAATAATAGGCAAAGGAAATTCCTAGAATCTTGACAGGTAGAAATGTTTAGAGAACAGCAGAACAGCGGGTTCAAAAAGTGAAAATTGTGAAATGGATCAAGACATAGAAAGGTTCAAGAAGGGGCTATAAAAAATAAAAATATCTTTATACTTTGCTAGAATATCAATTCATAAATATCTCATGGAGTTTGATAATGAATATCAAGAGGAGCATACAAAATAGAAGAAACAAAAGGAAAAGAAATAATGGCTAACAGTAAACAACCAACAGTAGAAGTAAAAGTTCAAGAAAGAAAATGTAACCAGATAAAACTATTTGGATCTGTATTAAATTATAGTCAAGTATTTACAATTATCAAAATACTAAGTGTGAATTTAACCAGAAATGAATGGGGAAACTGAATAAAGGAAAAGTGTGGATTTTAAAGTGAGCTAAAATCTTCATCTCCAATAAAGGAAGTCACTAAAAGTTTTAAAGCAAAGAACTAGGAGATATAAAAATACCATTGTTTTCGATATGTGTCACTAAATCTCAACACACACACACACACAGGCACACACCTCAGCACTGAGAGTGGCTTACTCTGGGGAAGCAGAAGGCTTGGAGAGAGGATGAAAGGGCAACTTTTATTGTTACAGTCGTGACTGGGTGACATAATGCTTTTAGCACGTTAGAGCAGTTTGAACAGCCTGCATGTCATAATTTAACAAAAATAAAAATTAATACTAATGAAACTTAAAGAATGATTTCATGTTTTCAAAAAATAGTAAATGCAATAATTTAAATAAGTTAATTAACTTAATATATAAGCTTCCCAGAAATCACAGCAGGGAGCTTGACTTCTTCTATTAATTTGCGAGACGCCCTCAACTCCTGGTCTTTTATTCATTATCTTCAGCGAATTACTGTTCCGTTTTGATTTTCCTTAGGCACGACTCTGCTTCAAGGACTCTCCTCCCCACTACTAGCTGGTAAATTCTCTTGGAATGTAAACTGATTTTAATATTAATCTTACCAGAATATAGTTAGGGAGTTGACCCTGGAGCACTGTCATCAACCTTTTGCATAAAAGCCTATAATTTTATGGGTGTTTTAT
Organism: Camelus dromedarius; assembly: GCF_036321535.1. Lineage (NCBI taxonomy): Eukaryota > Metazoa > Chordata > Mammalia > Artiodactyla > Camelidae > Camelus > Camelus dromedarius. The sequence goes on from NC_087450.1 coordinate 10,556,856, forward strand.
ATTCCATAATAAGGATTTTTAAAAACATGTAATTTTACTCATTTTATCTCAACCGGAGTTATCTTTAATGATTTATTGGATGTTTAATAGCATAATTAATATTACATGATACTCATCTCTGGCAAGACCCCAAATAATCTTTATTAAAATTCTTAAAAATATTGCAGTAAAAACAAATTAGTAGAAAAAATAAATACATTGTAAAATATAATTTCAAAAATGAATCATTTACCTTCAAATAATCTACAAGAAAATAATCTATATTGTGCCAAAAACTTTTTTCCAAAAGGCATGAATTAGCTGATAAATCTGAGTAGTGAGAGGGTTTTTATGGGCAAGTTCACAGAATTTAGAGGTGGTTACAATAATGTTCCATGGTCACAGTGCAAAAGCGTTCACTGTCTGTCCCATTTTAGGTGTTTGCCACCTGTAATGGTTCAGTATAGCACCACAGTAGTACTTTTCACTATCTTATATGTACATAAAGATGTCATATGGAATTATATTTAAAGACAATTGTCCAATGAAGACAAATACAGAGTTAAATAAATGGAGACTTTATTCCAAAAGAATGTATTACCACAGAATGTTCCAATCTCAGAAATCCGCAAGCATCACAAAATCAAACAGAAAAAAAGAGAAGTTTTTATCTTTTACTGTATAAGAAAGGGCTAAGAAATACTTGGCAGGAATTTTAAGGGCAGGTTGGGTAATCAAAAGGGAGCACCGTCGTGGTCTCACAGAAGTCTGCCCCCTGACCAGGGCATGTTGCCCATTTTAGTGCTTGCTTAGGCTTGGGGGCAAGCGAAAGCTTCAGGGGTCTGTAGGGGGAGGGTCAACTTAGAAAAAAAAACAATGAAAAAGAAAAATATTTGAGTAAATATTTTAAAATGTATTCTTTTTATTGTTTATATATGTAAAAGACAATTAAGTGTTTAAAGGAAAAATAATAACAGTGAATTTTTCTTTTTTCTTTCTTTGCTCCTGTTTTGAATTTCATGAGTTGAGTTTTACATGATGAATGGTTCTCTGTTACCTTGAGGACCAAATCCAAACCCCTTAGCTTGGCTTCCTAGACCCCTTTTAATCTCTCTTGCGATTAGTTCCCTACCCTCCCCATTTGGCAGCTTCCCCTCACACGTGTGTTCCAGGCACACTGAGAAACTTGCTGCGCCCTGGCAACGCAGCGCTTCCCCACGCCTGGTGCCCCGGCACGCGCTGCCTAGGGAGTGCGTCCCTTCATTTCCTGCCTGGCCACTCCTACTGGCCTCTCAGAGCTCCGTGCAAGTGTTAACTAGGGATGGCTCCCACTTGCCTGCAGCTTAGATAAGATACAGATATAGACATAGACACAGACACAGATAGAGATGTAGATATAATGATCGACATAGACATAGATATGGATTAACTACACTCAGTTCAAATTTCCTCAAGACTTTTGAACCTGCCTTAAAAGCCAACCTTATTAACTTGTTCAGTCCTTGTAAAAACAATCAAAAAGAAATGTGGTTATGTTAAGTTTAATACGGCTTCACATTAAAATCTAATGTTGTAAACGCTAAAGGCCAGCTAGAAGTTTAGAATCTCCACCCATCTTCTTATTTATCTCTGGGGGCTCCATAGTTGGTTAAGAGTGAGAATGGTTCTAATGTCCAGATCTGCTACAAGATAGCCCTCATGTTCCTTCCTTTATTCCGTCCCAAGGGTTTCACATATTTCTGCATACAGCAGAATTTACCAGGCCAGGTATAAAGTATTTTGTGAATGGTTTAAGAGATTTTTTTTCAGTGGTGATTTTTGACTTTACACTTTTTCAACCTAAGTATCAGCTCTAGAATGCACCCCTTAATTAAAACGTAATTCAATTATCTTATATACCCACATATCCATTAGCACCCTGTGCTTTTTAAACTTTTTCCAAATTGAATTAAATGGCGTAACAGTGTTCCACTACAGTATATGATATCTTCATCATTTCTATCACAGCTTGTTCTATTGCCCTAAGTGCACCAAAGAAGATACATAAGAAGGATCGTAAGAACAAAAATTTTGTTTGCATTTGAGGGAAAGTATATACATAAAGTTATCAAAGAGCTATTTTACTCAAGATTAAGATATATGGATCAGAATCTAAAATAGGCAATGAAAAACAATCACCAGTTTAAAAGTGTTTTGAAAAATGCAGTAAGTCTAAATAATATTTTAAACATCCCAGCTATGAGAAACATGTATATGCCAGTCCTTACAATGACACTGTTGTTGTGTATCTTCAAATAGCAAAAGACGCTTGGAGATTTAAATAATTATCCATTTGACAGAAGGTATTTACTACCACCTTGAATCAAGGGTGCGTATGTAGGATGCGACTTCAGTTCATCTTTTCACTGCAGGGAAAGCTGCTGTTTGTCTTTATCAACCTGATGACTCTAATACAGCCACCAGACACCAGCCAGTTCGATAAGGATTATTTTAAAGTTACAGACACCAACGAGACTTTGAAGTTTCTTGCCAAATGACATTGAAACAAGGATTTTACTTTTCTAAATAAAAACATTTTTTATGCCATTGAATTTTTGAAGTTATTTATGGTTTCTGTAATCATGAAATCAATGTTTGTGCTACAGTTAATATGTCTCCTTTGATGGTAGAAGCCTGAAAATCATGCTGTTTTTGAACTGTTAAGAGCAAGGTAATATGATGCTTGTCATATAAAATCCTGCCAAAGATCACAGCAATTTCATATGTTATATTGTTCAACAAAAAGTTTAATTTAACACATAGTTTATGGGTTTTCTCATCTGATATAAATATCAAAATATGTTAAAAATTAAATTCAATCTTTCCTTCTAAAGTTTCTGCTCTTCCTTACTGACTTTTCACCAGCAGAATTATACTTTCTTTCTTGAACCAGTCCTTAAATATCAGATGTTATTTCTTTTAGAGTACTTAGATTATAAAATAACAACACTATAAAATTTATATTTAAAGCTTTTATTTATATCAGATATCCAAATATAAAACATACCATATGAGAAATGTATGTGTCTCCTCACTTATTCATATAATTGAGATGATTTGGGGGTTGAAGTTTTAAGAAATAATCCTTTGAAAATATATGATAAAGGATATTTACAGGTTGGGGACAATTTGTTAGTAGTATCAAATCTACAATTATATATGCCATATGCGGATGCTCAGAAAAGAATGCCGTTTCTATACCTTCAGCCTCCTAACTTACGAATTGGTTGGGTTGCAATAGGTAATACTGAATGTCCATTTTATAATTCAATTGCCATGAGAGTCTAGAAAGTCAAAATAAACCTGATCCTGGGATCTCTCCCCCACTCTTCGTTCTTCACTCTTTACAGCGTCATTTATGCTAGAGTAGTTTCACCACACCAAGGTGCCGTCTCCTCTCATTGTTATTACAGCTCCTTTTTAAATTAGAAAATAATTCAAATGTCCCCCCTTCAGTGCAGAACTAAAATACACAAGGAAAATAGTATTTTTGTATATTTTTACTGAAGTAGAGTCAGATTACAATGTTGTGTTAATTTCTGGTGTACAACACAGTGCTTCAGTCATACATGAACATCCATATATTCATTTTCATATTCTTTTCATCATTAGTTATTATAAGATGCTGAATATAGTTTCCTGTGCTATAAAATATGAACTTGTTGTTTATCTATTATATATATATATATATTAGTCACTAGATCTGCAAATCTCAAACTCCCAATTTATCCTTTCCCACAGCCTTCCCTCACCAGTAACAATGTTTATTTTCTATGTCTGTGAGTCTGCTTCTGTTTTGTAAATAAGTTCATTTGCCTTTTTTTTTTTCAGATTCCACATATAAGTGATGTCATATGGCATTTTTCCTTCTCTCTCTGACTTACTTCACTTAGAATGACAATCTCCAGCTCCATCCACATTGCTGCAAATGGCATTATTTTAAATTATTTTATTTTATTATTTTTATGGCTGACTAGTATTCCACTGTATAAATATACCACAACATCTTTGTCCAGTCATCTGTCAATAGACATTTAGGCTGTTTCCATGTCTCGGCTACTGTAAATAGTGCTGCTATGAACATTGGGGTACAGGTGTCTTTTTGTTCTGGATATATGTCCAGGAATGGGATTGCTGGATTATATTGTAAGTCTAGTTTTAGTCTTTTGAGGAATCTCCATGCTGTTTCCCGTAATGAATGCATCAAACTACATTCCACCAACAGTGTAGGAAGAGTACATTTTCTCCACACCCTCTCCAACATTTGTGATTTGTGGACTTTTGAATGATGACGATTCTAACTGGTGTGTGGTGATATTTCATTATAGTCTTGATTTTCATTTCTCTGATAATTATCTACATTGAGCATTTTTTCATGTGCCTATTGGCCATTTGTATGTCTTCATTGGAGTATTGCTGTCTGAATCTGTGGTGCATCACAAAGTCAGCACAGATCCCAACCCTGCCTCTGCATGTGGTAAGGTAGCTGTTCTCTTTTAAATATCTCTACTCACCCCTGCTGTGTGCCTGAACTCCACTCACTGCCTGTTTGTCCCAGAGGCACAGGTTCACAATAGCACCAGTGGAGCAAATCCACCCTCTCTCCCTGGGGCTGTGAACAAATCTGAGTCTCGCCAGTGAAGCTGCAGGGCCCCTGGGTATGGATTCAGCTTTCAGCCCCCCACCACACACACACAGCAGTGATGGCTATGACCGAGCCCCACCTCTTTTGTTGGGAGGACACACTAACAATGGAGCCCATGGAGACAGTGGCTATGGTGAGGCTGCACTGCACCCCTCCCCCTCATGCACACTAGCAGTGGTGCTGTTTCATGGAGGTCCCAGGCTGTTCTGCTTGGCACACACCTCCAGCCAGAGCTCACACACCCTCCAGCCCCTGAGGCTGCCTCTGTGCATTGGGTTCCAGCCTTCTCCCTGTGCTCGTGACTGATTTCCTGCAGCCAGTCTCTGCTTGTCCCTGCAGGCTCGTGTCTAGGGCTGGGGATCGCAGGGGCTCTCTGTGCAGCTTCTCTTAGTTCTGTAAGCCAAGTGGTTGCCACTTTCTCCTCCGAGCCTAGGATAAATTTTGCACAAGTCAGATTTACTATGGGTTGATGCTTGCAATGGGGTGGTATAAAATAAAGGAATATGCAGAGTGAGTTAAACAGCTCTCATACCCACTCCCACAGCTTTAGTCTTTCCTCTGTCACACTGTATCCTTACTGTTTGTTTTATGTCCTACTCAGAATGAAATCATGATATTTCATTTCAATCCTCAGAAATCAGAACATTCATTAGCTCGTAGTGGATGCTTATAAAAAATTTCTGAATCACTTAATCAGTGGGTGCTTTATGGGTGTGATACCAGATCATACCTGCTGGAAAAGTGAAAATTCATGGACAGGACACACAGTGGGAATGAAATCAACAAAACAACAGTTTTTCCCTTTCTTTCTCAAATTAATTGTATGATGAGGTTCACAAAATATTTTAAAGTACTTATAAAGTATTAGGAAATGCTATCTTTAAGGTTTTGAAATTAAGCATACATCTGGTTTGCATTTATAAGACATTATTAAATAATTCAAAATCTTTGATAAGCAGATGCCAGGAATAAAAGGGAACAATCACATTCAAGAACCATTGGAAATGGTGATTTTGGTAAGAACAGACCTAGAATTAGGTCAATATGAGGCCTTTGTATTATTGTCACAGAAGAGAACTGAAGAATGAACTTCTACAACTACGTTACTTGGGACTTGCTTTATAATATATCTTCATATTCTTATAAGACTATGTTGCTTTCGTGGCTTAATTGTGAATACTATTACAGTTCCCGAGTGGCAGCATGAGAGAAATCAATGTGCATGAAAGAAGAGAATCATTAAAAATGCGGTGATCACAGGCACTAAAATGTAAGGCGATAGATTCCCTTGGTCCCGCCGAGTCTCACCCCAGCACTATAAACAGCCATGCCAGTGAATGCTCTTTTTCTCTGCATTTTTATCCAAGTAAAATGAAATGAGAAGTTGACACCCTATTTTAAATAGATTCTGGTTTATCTTTGGATGTTTGCAAGAACAAGATTAACTCCCTATCTTTCACACCATTACTCATTTCTATTTATACTCGCCATGTTGAACTTGCTGGTTCGTTTGCAATACCCTTGAATATGTTTGTATATGCAGTCTTAGGACCTGAGTGAGCAAATCAATAGGCCACTTGAGAAATCAAAGTAGGCAAGGAGTAGGTAAGAATTTAATGTGAATAGAAAAATTAGTTTGGCTATGGATTTTCCCTGACAGCGAGGCTCCATGAAAACAGAAAAAGTAATCAGTTCTATTCACCATTGTATTCCCAGTGCCCAGCATTGAATGTGGCACTTAAAAAACTCAATAGACATGTATTGAATTAATTTTGAGAGTTACCAGCATGGCGGAAGAAGCTGAATCAGTCCCAGGCTAAGGGAGCCTTCTGTGAGCTGCCTTCTGCTACACATTGAAGGGAATGCACAGAAGGCATGAGACTCGTTTATAGTATATCTGCTCCATGAAAATTCTGGAAATGTGGAAAATAAATACTTTCATTGTGTTATGGGAAACGGGGCACTTTATTTTTGAGTCAAAAGAAATTCAAAAGAATATTTTAATGCATTTCCTCTTAGAAAGTAGCTGGTGGATGCCTTCAGTGTTGCAGCAAACCTAATTACTGCGTGAGTTGCTGTGAAGCAGCACTCTGATCGGTCCTGGCTGGCCAGAGCCATAGTATTTCCTCACTGCGTGCTTAACGGGAGGTTCATGATGATGGGGGAGATGAAGCATTTTGTTACCATCCACCGATCCTTGCACCTTTGAAAGTGACTTATCCTCAGCCTGCCTTGAAGCCTTTCCTGGCTGTAGGCTTCAGTGTCAACAGATTTTCATATGTTATCACTTATATGTGGAATTTTTAAAAAATGATACAAATTCTATTTACAAACCAAAAACAGACTGATGGACATAGAAAACAAACTATGGTTACCAAAGGGAAAAGGGCAGGGAGGGGTAAGTTAGGGGTTGGGGATTAACAGATGCCTATTAATATATATGAAATAGGTGAACAATAAAGACCTGCCGTAGGGCGCAGGGAACTATGTTCAGTTTCTTGTAATAACATATAAGGTGCAAGAATCTGAAAAAAAAAAAAAGCTGTATATGTATGTATATGTATAGCTGAATCACTTTGGTGTACACCTGAAACTAACACTCTAAATCAACTACAGTTCAATAATTTTTTTTTTAAAATGAAGATCCAGCTTCTTACCAAGCCACTGTGTGGGTGTGTGAGCTGTGAAGTCACAGGGCGTCACACTTAGAAAGGCTCCACGTTTGGTTTAGAGATCTGCTGGCACGATCTTGAAATTTTTAATATTTTTAAACAAAGGACTCCATGTGCTCCCCACTTCCGTTTAGCCCGGGTCCCCACGTGCTATGCAGCCTCGCCTGACTATTTAGCCTGGCTTCCACTCCTTTTTAACAATTCTTTCCAATCTCATCATCCACTAAACCCACCCTTAAATTCCTTAATTAATTAAGTTTGCTGTCCCCACTGCTCTTCACAGGTTCACTTTGTATTCTCCACCTGGTAGGAATACTGGCACCGCGCTTCACCGCCTGGCTGATTCAGGGCCAGCTCGATACTGAACTTCATGAAGTTGATCTGGCAATTCAGATACGGTGACTTTCTCTGGTGGAATGCCTACAGCATCTTTCACTTGTCGTACCCATTAAACAGTTACGGAATTTTGTTGTATTTTGTTGTCTTAATTTTCCATAGTTGGTTGTTAGCGCACCCAATTCAGTACCTCCTTAGAAACAGGAATAGCCACTTGTTAGGTACTTTACAGGCCCCCCCTGTACTTATTAAGGTGCTTATCACAGAATTGCTATTCAATTACTATTTTGACCAAAGATGTAAGACGGGTAAATTATCCTAAAGTATCTGTTTACCATATTCAATGACAAGCTATATGGAAATTGCCTGAAGTAGCCTGCATTAAATTATTTCTTAGAACAAAGGAAAAGAGAAACACATTTCTCTGGGCCGTAACAATTTGAGGGGAAATTTTTTTTAAACATACACAGTTCAAAATTTACTTCAAAATTATCTTTGTTTTATCTATCTTATCTATACCTTATTACCTAGATTTTATCTTCAAATTGACTCTAGTCCTTCTAGCAAAATTTCTGGACTATTACCTTCTCTGTCACTGGATGCCAGAATTATTCAATTTATACTCAAAATTAACTTTCTCCTTTTAACACCCCACCTAAGTCCCCTGGTTATTCGTAGTGACCACCATACCTGTTCCAGGTCCCAGAACTGAGAGCTCTTGTTTTAATCATGGATCTGTCCTTGTAGCCCATATAAATAAATCCTCCTCACTGTCCCTGTTGCCCCATTGTCTCTCACTCATGTCATAGTGATGTTTGCTGTGTCTGGAATCATGATAAATGAGATTACGTCTTCTCACCTGCTCCCTTCACCTTTCCCAGATGCCCTCCCTTGTCAGCACACACGAGGACATCTATTGTATCTCCTCTCCCTTCTCTTCAGAGTCACTAGGGACAATGTTTCCAGATCATTAATAAATTTCTCCAGGAACTTTGCAAAATGGAATGCCCTGGATTCTCCCAAGATGGCTCTGTAGGTATGCTACTGTCTACACAAAACAAATCTAAAGAAAAAAGCAAAAGCCGTAACAAGTTAGCATTACTGGTCTGGTCCATTGACTTCATAGCATTAATGATATAAAACATAAGTTCGTCTAGTCCAGTCGATCCAGTGTCACTTCATCTCACTTTCTGTTAAGGAAATTGTGGCTTTATTTATATTCTATGAACATACAAGTGTTTAACATAAATAACTGAATAAATAAAAAATAATTTTTAAAAATTATTGACATTGAGATTAAGACTTTTAAAACTATGTGTATGCTTGATTGCGTTAGCATCAGCAAAAGTATAAAATTTCTTTGCTCTGTATTGACCATGTTCCTTGCAAATTTCAAAAGATAGATACAAATAAAAACTTGGAGGAATTCTCACAATGCATAGTGAAGCAGGGTATCTTTTTCTCGTAACAGCCTTCATAGCATTGCCCAGTGTCAGTAGATACATGTAAAAAGCATTTTAATTATGGTAGTTTATAACAAGCTAAGGAGATCAAATGCACGGTGTCCTACTTCATGCTGACACAATTATTAACCAGGCTTAAATGTTTTTGAAAAATAATGCATTGGTCACTTCACCGTCATCAAAGAACATGCAGCTAAAAGAATATAAAGTTTGATAAATAGAGTTATTGACAGAAGCTGCAGTTTTGTTCTACTGTTCACCATGAACTATTAGTCTTACACTTCACATTCCTCATATCCCAATCTCAGTAGTTCCGTTTTTAGAAAAGCCAATATTTAATTTTTGCTGCTTAAGTAAGTCAGTAAATAGGCAGAACCTAGTCTATGTTAATTAACAACTATTTAGTCTAAGCAACAGAGTCCAAGTATGTGGAAAGCATCTTTATTTTCAAATATATTTAAAATATTAATTAAGAACTCTAAACATAGCAAAAAGCAAAGGTTCCTGCTAAAAATACATGTTTTAGAATGACAGTTTAAACTGAAGTTTCTAGACAAGGTCTCTCCACCTTCAGCCTGCACCAGGAAGCCCGCCCCCCAGGACGCTGGGGGTGAAGGCCAGGGAGCTTACTTTTGGGAGAGACAGAGGGTTGTAGGGAATAGAGACCCCACTCTTAAAGGGCACACTCAAAATCTAACACCCTGAGGCCCAAGGCAGAAGCAGTAGTTTGAAAGGAGACTGGGTCAGACTCATCTGCTGATCTTGAAGAGTGAGCTTCCTGGAGAGGCCGGAGGTAGCTGGAGTTCTCCCTGGGGACACAGACTCCAGTGAGACCCATTTTGAGGAGCACGCTCTACCATGAGGGCACTGGCACTGGCTTAGAATCCTCCTTCTGGCTTATTAGCCCCAGGACCCAGACCTAGCCACCGGCCTTTCCGTACCAGTACTGGGATGGCTCGAGTCAAGCAGCTAGCCAGGCAGGGATACAGCTCTGCCCACCACCAGGCCAGCTGCCCGGGACTCCCTGGGCACCCTGGGACCCTGCCCCATCCCTGAGAGGGCCCGCCAGTGCACTGTAAGTTGCCCTGGGAGGCCTTGAGCCCTGCAGCCAGCCATCAGGACCTGGCCCATCCACCAACAGGCCAAGACCACCTCCAGGACCCCTGGGCCCTGCAGCCAGAGACCTCAGAACCCAGTCTACCCACCAGTGGGCCAGAACTATCCTCAGGACAACCACAGCCCCACAGCCTTCCATGTCAGGATCCAGTCTACACTGCCAGCAGGCCACCACCAGCGCTAGGATGCCTTGGGCCTCTCAGTCACCCCACCAAGCACCCAGCCCCATCCACCAGCAGATCAGCACCAACCTTGGGGTGTCTTAGACCCTGAATCCAGCTGTGTCTGTAGCTGGTGCCACCCACCAGTGGACCAACATCAGCACGGGGCCCCCAAGGCTCTGTAGCCAGATCTTCTGGAACCCAGCTCTGCCCACCAGCAGGCTGGCACCAGCTTCAGGACACCCCTGCCAGGCCATAGCCTGGCCCACCAGCAGGCCGATGCCAGCTCCAAGACACCTTGGACCCCTGATCCAGCTGCTCCAGAATCCACGCCCATTAAACAGTGACCTGATGCCAGCTTTGGACCTCCCAGGATCTCACAGCCAGCCCCATCGGGAACTGGTAGGCTGACACTGGACCTGGTAACCCCAGGCCCACAATCACCCACCCTGGAACCCGGATCCAGCCACCAGTGGGCCAACACTAGCCCTGGGACTCCTGGCGCTCTGCATTCAGCCGCTTCATGGCCCAGAACTGCCCACCAGCGGCTGGTGCCTCTGCCCAAGGGAGAGCATCAAGAAGCGACTGAGTCATTTTTACTTCAGGGTAATGTTCATTGTGTAAGTGTACTAAAAGATGGTTACTCCTTACGCTGATGGAAATGGGCTTGTTTCTAGTTTGAAGATGTTATGAATAAAGCTGCTCTTATCATCTTTCATGGATATATGTAGATGTTCTCCTGGAAATATACTTATGAGTGAAATTTGGGGTTACAGGGTAGGTGTATATTTAGTTTTATGAAAAATCTGCTGACTAATCTCTAAAGTCACACGTCTTTCATTCTCACCAGTGACGTGTCCAACTCCACCACCTCCTCACCGACACCTGGTGATGCGAAGCTTTTCATTATTTTTCCTACACAGTAGATAAATAGAGGTATATAATTATGATTGTAACTCCTATTTCCCTAACGTCTAATAATGTTCTGCACTCTTTAATGTACTTACTGACCACTCATATCTTTTTTGTTGAGTGACTTCTGCCCATTGTTATTTTGCTTTTGTGGAGATTTATTATTGAGTTGTAATATCTTATTATATAGTCTGGATATGTCATTTTCTAGGTCTATATATTATAAATACTTTCTTTAGCCTGTGGCTTGACTATTTATTTTATTAATGATACATTTTGAAGAACAAAGGTTTTTAAAGTGAAGTCAAATGTATTACTTTTTACTTTACAGCAAATGCTCTCAGGGTTCTGTGTGAGAATTATTTGTCTACACCAAGGTCACAAAGATACTGACCTTCTTCTTCCATATTTTCTTTGGAAAGCTATACATGTTAGATTTAGGTTTATGACCCACATCAAATCTGTATTTGTGAATGTTTTTAGGTAGATCCTGCTTTTCATGCTTTTCAATATCCAGCTCCAATTGTTAGAAAAGCTTTCATTCCCCATTGAAATTGCTTTGGAGCATTGTCTGAAAATCAACTGAACATACGTGTTTTAGGTCCATCAGGATTTCCTCATCTGGTCAATTGGTCTAGTCTTAGCAGTGTTGTTAATGTTGTTTTCCACTATTATCACAGAATCAGGTACTATAGCTATGTGACAGACGTCAAACTGTGGTTGTGTCGGTCTCCATTTTTTTTTCTAAATCATTTTGAAAACAATTTAGAATTCTAAATTTTTCATAAAACTTTTTCATTTTAGAAAATTTTCATAAATTTGATTCATTTCAGAAAAACTTTATAAATTTAAAATATCATACTTTTGTGATTTTAATGGGTTTGGACTGGATATAGAAAAAATCTGAGAAATGCCATCAAAATTGAGAATTTCAATCCAAATATTTCTAGAATATTATTCCTCCCAGTACTAAATATAGTTTGCCCTCATTTTGGAGACACTTGGATAGAAATTTTAAGCCCAAGATAATTAAGGAGTTTTAACCATACAGGTATAGCCACTGGATTGGCCACAGTGTTGAAAATCAGAAGACCTGTTTTAAGCCCCAACTCCAACCTTTTTTTTTGCTATATGATTTCAAACTCATTGAATCTCAACTTCTTTCAACTGTACATGGGGACACTGTGGGTAATTTGTACTCTATCTACTCGGAGAGCTACTTTGAGCATCAGATGCACGATATGTCCAAGAGCAATTTGCTAAACCAAATAGCACTTCCAATTGCTTCTCTCTATGAAAGCACTTATCACAACGTCTGGTAATTATCTGTTAACTTGTCTGTCACCCCCTTGTAAATCCTTTCCTCCTTGAAGGAAAGATAAATGAAATTTATGTAATGTAATGTAAATTACAAGTTCCAGAGCCAATAGGAATATTACACTACTAGAAATTCAAAAGATTTTCACACCGTGCTGTGCTTTTACAATCTGTTGCTTCTTGCTTAAATTTAGGAACAGTTTACATAGACTCTGCTCCCACTTTACTTTTTCTCTCATTGGTTTCTTAAGTATAAAATGAAAAAGAGTTAAAGGAAAGCATGTGGTTGTAAAAACTTCACTGTATAGATGATGGCACGTATATAAGAGAACATGTAAGTCATTAGCAATGGAAAGCAAAGTGTTTAAACCTTACTTGTATTTTAAATAAAACTATGATTTTCATATTTAATATATTTTATAAATAATTTGCACCTGTATAATTTTGGAGAACCTATATTTAAATACAATAATTCTTATTATTATTATTAAAGAACTTAGAACAAAAAAAGGGGAATTATGTGATTTACAGTGGTACAGATGGAGTCATTTCTGCATTCTTGGTTATAGAGTTGACCCTTGAACAACACAAGTTTAAACTGAGCAGGTCCACTCATACACAGATTTTTTTCAATAAATATATTGGAATAATTCTTGGAGATTTGAGATAATTTGGAAAAACTCACAGACAAACCACTTAACTCTCTCATAATTGAAGAAACAGCATATTCAGTCTATCATCACAGAGTTTTTTTAGTGAACCCAGTATTATATTATGAATATGACTGCTGAAATGAATTCCATAAAAATTTTATAATGATTTATTCATTAGTGTATATGCTAGGCTACCATGAAGCAATCATATCAATTATATTTGGCTACTATAAAGCAATCACAGTGCTGTTTCTTCATTATCAGTGTGTGAATTGATACATCTGTAAATAAATATGAATGACTTTTTTACATTACCTTTTCTTTTTGATGTCTGATATTAATAATATGTATAGCGTCTACAGTGTTTTCTATAATATCAGACGATATTGATGTAGATACTGAGAAAGGCTCTTCCTCTCGTGAACAGACCCCGGAAACTTACCATAGCGGTAAATACAGCATCACACTGTAAGTGCATTTCCTCTTCCTTGTGATTCTCGGCATAACATTTTCTCTAGCTTATTTTACTGCAAGAATACAGTGTGTGATGCATAAAACATACAAAATATATGCTAACCTACTGTTCGTGCTATCAGTAAGGCTTCCAGTCAACGTGGCAGTTAAGTTTTAGGGAGCCAGAAATTCTACACTGGTTTTCTACTGGGTGAGGGTCAGTGCCTCTATACCCCCCACGTTGTTTAAGGGTCAACTATAAATCTTATTTCTGTTTTTGTTTTAAAAGTGTGTTGAAGTTACTTATCACTTAGAATGAACTGAAAACATGTTATTTTTAATTGGAGATGTTATTGAGGAAGTCACTGCCTAATTGATTTTCAGATTAAATAGTGTTTATATGAGAACCTGGGAGGAAAATTCTTTCTCATGGTAATGAATAAAGTCAGTAAAAGTATAGTCACTCTAAATCTTCCCTTTTGTTTTGGGCCAAGATTTGAAGAAAGAGCCCTGGAAAGCATTTGTGTCATGAAAAATGCCTCTGTGTCTTTGAGTGGCATAAATGATCACATTTCATTAAAACTGTAACTTTAACAAAAGCAAGTGACTAATATGTGTCTACAGAGATCTTGGATGGCAGTTGTGAATAGCAAGCATATAGAACAACTATATGGAGATCTAGCAAGTAAGTCATCTTTCTGACTTTTCATTTATCAACTATTCATTGAGTATATTTTATACCAAATACCGTGCTAGGCAGTAAAGCTCAAAGGTGAGCACAATTATTCTGAGAGCATCTTAACAGATGCATAGAACTTAATGAAGCTGGGAGTCGGGGTGAAACAAACATAGCCAGAAGGCTGTGTGGAAAGAGTTTGTATTCTCAACACCAGAGGCCCTGGGTGAGAGCCCCACATCTTTTATTGACTAGTCCTCTGATGTTGGTCAAGCCATATTGCCTCTCTGAATTTTCCTTATCAGTGAATTCTAGATGAAAATATTATCTTCCTCACAAGGATATTAGAGATATAATCTGAAATAACATGGGTGGAAGCTTCATATCCCAAATGCTTAATTACTACTATAGAAAAGGAATTCAGTGTAGATTATCGATCACAGAACTAGAGTCACCATTTAAAATCCATTACCACCAAGATAAAGTCTTCTGTGTATTATTATTAGAATTACCCATCCTAATTATGGAATTAGAATTATTAGATATTATATATCCATTCTATAACGTATGGCATGTTTTCACATTTCATATATTTCAAAGTACAGTCCACAGCTTTTCATATATATTGAATTCTATTTTTTTATGGAGAGGAGATAGGTGATCGGAAACATTGCTTAAATTTAAACAGCACTGAGTCTTGTGCACATATCAGTCAGCAGTGCACTCAGAGGGAGTATAACATGCTAGGCTCTTGAAGATGCAGTAACAGAATAAGACGGTGTTTTGGCTCCCACATTTTGTGTGTGTCCTTAGAAAAACTTAGAATAACATCTAGTCTCAATTTTCTCATCTATAAAGCAAACTTAGTATCTTGCTTTATAAGATATTAAACTTATCTCACAGTGGTTTTTGTTGTTTTTTAAATTTGTGTTGTTCAACGAGATGTACGTCTCCCAGAAGAGTCTCTGAACAAAGTAAATATGCAAGGAACACAAATGACAAGTTTGCAGTAGTAAACTTGTCAATGCTTCTGTCACCATTATTCAGTGCATACAAGCAGCCTGGTGGCCTCATCATCCAGCCTTGACCCTCCTCCCCCACTGCCTTGCAGCCGGCAGGTAAAAAGCAAGCCAACAGCTAACCCACTGACCACAGAATCCAAGCACGGGTAATCGGGATGGTTACATTAATAAATGTTACCCTCCTGCATGTCGTTTATTAGAAATATCAACTGGTATTCTGCCCAAAACAGGGCAAGAACCACGTCTATGATGTGTACTTATATCATTCTAAACACCAAGCACTTTTGTAATTTGGTAACAGTAGCTGACATTACACAGTGATACGGAAATCATGCCTGAGGCCATTAAAGAGTTCAAAGCAAAACCCAGGTTGTTTCCAGTCAGGCACAGAACCTGGTAAAACGACACCAGAAAAGTAACGTAACTTGTGTTCCAGCACGCTGGAGAAGACCTTCAACTAGAAGTCAGCTTTTAAGTTTTTCTCTACCCTCAGACAGCCGATATCGTTTATATAACTTGTCTTACTTTCACAACTCAAAGCAGAGACAGAGACAATTTGCAAGTCCAAAGCGACAAGAAGTAGGTTCAGCAATCCCTTTCTAAAAGCCTGCTGGAGCAGAACTGACTTCCGCAAGCAGCAACAAGTCACATTCTTGTTAACAGCAACATGGAAATAGTATTATTTGACATAGAATTGAACGTAAGGGCTCTATACTAAGAACACTGACAAAAGTCAGGGTATTTTTCAAAGGAACAGTCAGTTCTTCTACATGACAGTGACCAGCAGGAGGCCAGCTAGCATGAGGCACAGACACAGGTGTCCAGGAGACAGCGATGTGTTGTCAAGGGGTAGGTGGTAAGGAGAGAACCAGGACAAAGATGTCCTTGAGATATTATTTATATGCAGTAGAAGGCACACTTCTTAGAGGTGCTGCTCAGTGAATGTTTACCTTTGTATATACCAGCTTGGACACTACCCGTCCAGCTTAAGGTATAAAATATTTTCTTTACATCAGAAGCTTTAATGATCTTCTGGTCCGTATCTTCCAGAGGTAGCCACCACTCTGGTTTCTTTGGTCAGAGCTTGATTTTGTTGGTCGTGGAACTTAATCAGAGTGAACTGATAGATTCTTAAACAGGGATTTTAATCTATGGCATGTTTTCACGTTAAATTTACTGTTTGCTGTTTTACAATGTATTTGCTACTATTAATGGTATGGATTCAGTTATTTTCCACGAACTATTTGTTTCTGCTAGACTTATAAATAATATGCACAATAATTATGTGTGCATCGTTAACAAATACCTGTGAATCCAGGTGAAAACTGCAGGCAAGGGGACGCCGTGTCCCTGTGGGCAAACCAGGTAAGCGGCGGTCATTCCATAAGGAGGGCCTCCTCCTTGAGCAGAGTCTGCGTGTGTGCCGTGTTACTTCTCAGTTCCCAGAGCTCTTTTACGTGAGTGTTTTGTTTGACACTTGGTACCACCCTACAAAGTGATGAATATTTAAATGCATTTTATTGGGGATTACGAGTGGTGAGTTTCAGAGAAGTGACAGATTTGTTATCCAAAAGCAGTCTTCTCTCTCTCTGTTATCCTGCACTGCTTCCTCCTTGCCTGTAATGATTCCAATCATGCTAGCAAAGAGTGGTTTCTTACAAGCACTGCGCAGAAAATGCCGGGGCTTTAGCTCCAGGCTGTACCATAGCATGGTGGTCAATTTTCTTTCTCTGTTTTCTTCCTTTTAAAGATGTTTTTATGGATAGGTGAGCAAAGCAAAAGAATATTCTGTTTTTGCTAAAATAAAGTTAAATAATCATAGTACTGGGGAGAAAAAAAAGACATGGAAGAAGGAAGGTGAGACAAAATTTGAGAGCTCCGATCTCATTTGACAACCACAGAGTAAGAGTGCGTCAGGCACATTAACCCAGAGTCAACTCGATTGCTGAAGATCTTCTCCCAACGAGGGGTCAGGGGGCCTTGTCACTGAATCTGTTCCCGCTCAGTCTGGAAGGATTCTTCCGGAGTTCAGAGCCTCTTAGGTTTAGAACACGTGTGGATTATACTCATCTCTTAGAGAAGTTTTATGTTCAGTCAATCTCAGTAGAAGTTGAGAATAGACTATATTACATTTTAACATTCCTTCTAGCTGAGGGTTTTATGGTCCTTTGGAGATTCGTAATTTCCAGTTTCTATGACATTCCTTGGTATTAAGCTGAGTTTTTCTAACTTACTGCATCACACTAAATGGTGCCCTAGCGGTCTGAAAAGTGAATGTGTGCATCCAACCCTAAACACTGTGTTTAGTACACTTGCCACGACTCCTCTCTTCTTTGCATATTTTCATCTACGATTATGTCTTGTGAGTGGGGAAGAAAATCTTTGTCAAAATGCAGTATCAATTGAATTGTGTTCACCAAATATTAGTCAAAAGTTTTCTCATTGCATAAAATTGGGAGATATATATATATATATATATATATATATATATATATATATATATGTATGTATATATATATATGCAAATTGGAATATATGTAAATAAAATACTTCCCAAGGTGCTAAATGGCTTGAGGTCAACAAAATTTCTAGCCAAATATCTCCAACATATGATAAGAATTTCTAAATACTAAATATATATATTTATGTATCTCCTCTCTACATCCACTGAAGTCCAATTCTGAATGAACTTTCAGACTGGCGTCTCTGCTGTATGTCTTGTTCTCCCCACCTCATATAACACGATAGCCGCCTAATTGGTTTTCTCCCGTAATTTATGAGTAAAGTGTAAAACGCAGTGTCAGAATGCAGCTGCCCGACTTCAGTACCTTTCAGCGCCACCCAAGAGGCGTCCGACGTGGAGCCCAGTTCGCTCCGCGCCGCCCGCAGAGCCGCTCACCCGCCCCCTCCAGCTACCTTTAACTGCCGCCAGCTGTCGGTCATTCCTTAAATAGGCCATTCACGTGAGCCTCTGACACCCTGACCTTCTGTCTGTGAGATGCTCACCCACTTTTTCACATCATAAACATCATTCTTGGTTTACTTTTCTGTCTTTTAATCTCCCTCCTATTTTCAGGTCTGTGAACTGAAAGACATTGAGTTTGTTTGTTTTTATTTATACATTCCTCAGTATGCTTAGAGCTTGACACACAAGAAACACACCATTCACGTTTGGTATTTTTCCTTTTTATCTACAGGCAAATACAAGTTAGCAAATCCTTCCTGTAAGATTGTGCACCACCAAGCGATCACTTTGGAACATCTACTTCAGTTGGTTTGGTGTGAAAAAGAAAGAGAAAGGAGGAAATCACTTCTCCTGAACACCGCCCTGTAGGACCCCAAACAAGCGGCCCAGGAATTGCTCAGTCGCTTTTTCACACACTCGCTCCCTTTTGTTTGTAACAGCCACCTGGCAACGGTGCGTGGACGTTGCTGAATACACTTGCAGATATGGCCCTTGCCTATTTGAAATTTGATAGGACTCTTCAGCTTGGTTGACATGATTACCATTTTGTGTCATTGTCATTCTCTGGTTACTGGCATCTTCTGTCAGGCATTTTGAGTGGTGCAGGAAATGAAGTCAGTAAATTGATACCTCTGTCTTTATTTTTACATTTAGACCTTTCCAACTCTTGAGTAGCGCCTAACTTATTATCAGCACCATTCCCTACATTATACGTGTTCCAAGCACTTACTTCACTTTTTCTGGCTAAGATGCTTATTAATATTGTCACTCAGAGACAGTGAACTACAGCGCTAAAGTACTCACTCGATTATTTCAATTTGTACCATGTAAAAAGCAAGTCATTTTTCAGATATTCAATATTCTAATTAAAAAGGGAAGGATGAACAATAAATCTTGGTTTATTCCAGCTCTAAAAATGTATGATTTTGTGATTATTTTGATACTTTAGTTAATTTATGAGAAGTTTTTCTCTTTAATGTTCTTTAAGTATAAATTAATTGCCTTTCCTAAAATCATGTATTTATTCTCCATCCTTAGTGATTAAATACTCTCAACCATGCCCACAAACACAGAAATAAAAATTAGAATTAATGACCAAGGAAGAGAAATTCATGTGGCAATTCATAGCCATTTTGTATATTTTTAAATGTATTTTGATTAAGAGATAATAACCTTTCATCATGGGCAGTCAGTAGTAGAGTTAAGATGTCTAATCAAGATCAGTGTTGTACTCGAATGCTTCACACAGGCTGCTCATGGCATTCATCATATATTTAAACCAATACTCATTTCCTCTGGCACTAGAGACTGAATGTTTGTATCTGCCCCAAATTCATACGTTAAAATCTAATCCCCAGTGTGATGGTGCCAGGAGGTGGCAGTTTGGGGAGGTGATTAGGTCATGAATGAAGTTAGTGACCTTATAAGAGACTCCATGCAGCTCCTTCACCTTCCACCATATGAGGACACAGCTAGAAGACAGTCTTGAACAAGTAGCTTGACCTAGATCTTGGACTTCCCAACCTCCAGAACTGTGAGGAATCAAATTCTCTTCTTTATAAACCACCCAGATTATGGTTTTCTGTTACAGCAGCTGGAAGAGACTAAGCCATCGGGTTACCCTTCTCCTGTAGGTATCACTGGCTTGAGGCAATCTGATTTTAAAAATTAACTCATCTTTTGAAAATACTGGAAGAAACTGTTATGTAATGGTCAAGGATCAGGACAAAATATCAAAAACACTTCTATTTGCTTCTAAGCCCTAAGACTTCAGTTAGCAAATGAATATAATGCTGACACAAGACAAAGGATGTATTTCATGGATTAAAAAGTCGAGACTAATTATAAACTCTGACAAATACCCTGGGCAAACCATCGATGTTAGAGCGGGTCATTCTCCTTAAAGGTAAAACAAGGATAGTTGTCCCTACCCCCTAGCAACCGCACAGTAAAGTTAAGAGGATTAATGATTCAGTCTAGTGCTTCGAGGTCCTCAGAGAGCGGCCCTCAGAAGTAAAATGTGCCATCATTAACCGGGGCCCGTGGCATGTATCTTAACCTCTCTTGTATCTTTGCTCCCTCATCTGCAAAATGGGGGAATGAATAACCTCCTGCCTTCTCTAATTAATCTCCATGTGGATTAATTAGTAAATGATGGCTTTATACAGCTTGATGGAAGAGAAATCACATTACTGACTAAAGGATCTACAATAAACTCCAGTTTTCTAAATAAATGCTCAGACTCATTTCTTAAAGTGGGTGTGCCCAACACTTTGTTCACCACTCTTTTCTTTCATTTTCCTCAACGTATCATTCAATAGGAAAACTGCAAATTATACACAGTGTCTTAAAATTTCTCATCACAAGAGAAAAAAATTTTGTAACTGTCAATGGTGACGGATGTTAACTAGACATTTATAGTGGTGATTGTTTTTCAGTATATACGAATATTGAATTATTATGTTAGATACTAGAGCTAATATGTTATAATGTTGTGTGTCAGTTGTACCCCAGTTTAAAAAAAAACATAATTTCTCTGCATTTGTATTACTAGTTTTTAAAAACTTTGCTTGTGACCCCAATTTAGAAATTGCAATACTAAATTACATTTTCTAAAATGTGCACTTATGTTTATTTTACTAATATAAACCAAAGAGTAATAATAATAATAATAATAATAATAATACAAAATATAACAATAAATGTGCAAAAGTTATACATATTTATCACAGTGTGTTATTATGTTATATTATAAAAATATTTTAATGTTATTATGAAACTTCAAGCAAACAAAAGCACAAGACTGATAGTCACTTATGTACTAACTAGCCAGATGGAGTAAATGTTTACATTCTGTCATGAGAAGTGAGTATTTTTTTCTATTTCCTCTTCAAATATTATCACTTAAGTAAATACTTCTTCCACATATGAAAATGACAAAAATAAAATCTCCCTCATTTTCAAATTTTATGTCAAGGTAACTAGACATTTCCACTCTTGAAAAGGTCATTTCTGCTAAGTAACACTGTTATTTAGTATATAAGATAACTATTCCTTTGCTTTCCTGAGATTATACACCTATAAAAATATGATTTTACATTAAAATCACTAGTGTTGTATCCAGAAAAAGGTTTTAAGATTGAATTTGTCTTGAGTAGCATTTAATCTTGCTTTTTTTTTTTTTTTGGTCTATAAATAAAGCAACTGACATTTATTTTCTTTCACATTCTCATAGAGTATATAAAAATTAGTTACCTATCAAGAGAGGATATTATGTCCTGAAACGTTTGCTTTGGCCAGGGCACGGAATTGCTGAGGGCTTTTAGGACCTTACAGGGATGGATTTACCTAGGATGGAATGTGGTTCTGCAGGGGCGCTGTCGTGTTTCCACATTCATAAGTAAATGACTCCACATCACCCTAATTACATTACATTGGCTGCACGGACAGAGTAAGGTTTTTCCTTCCATTTTCAGAGTCAAACTGGCACAGTAATTAGACAGATTCACTAGGCAGGGAGGCCTTACTGTTGAATACATTCAACTGTTCTTAAGATAGTTTTCAGCTGATGCTACAAGAACACTTACCTGAGGTAAAGAACAATAACTCCAGTTTTCTATTTGCTCTATATCCCACAGAGCTCACCGAGAGAGCTCTTCTTGAATCGGTTCAGCATATTCAGAGTTAGATTAGAAGCAGTCCCTAAAATGCCAAAAAAAGTATATGGGACATACAATTACTCTGATTTTACATTGTGCCCAGTAAGCAGCTTGAAGGACATCGCTATACCAAAAAAAGGAAGAACAAATCCATGATATCAATTCTGGTGTTTATATCAGAAATAAATTCCTATTTAATATTGAACAAATAGTTTTTGAATGAAATATTTCATTCAATTTGTAGATTGCTTTTTGCTTCCAAGAACGAGTCAGTCTGTCTAATCCATTGATAGTTTCATGTAGGTGAAAAGTATTTTATAAGGTCAGGATACTAATTTAGTTGGTTACAGAAAATAGAAATTGGCTTTGGTTAGCCTAGACAATGTGTGTGTGTTTGTGTGTGTGTGTCTGTCTGTCCAACAAAGCAGGGTGGGGAGTTATAGAATCTACGGAATTAATGAACAACAAAATATTGGCAAAAGTTCAGCAGTGACTCAAAAAAGTCATTTATATGTTTCAGAACAAGAGTGTTTGAATTTGGGGGAGGAGGCAATTACCAACATGCAATAAAGATTTCAGACGTGTCCTCAGTGTCTACTCGCCTAAATGAGGGGATTTGTTTTTTTCTGTTTTGTAAAAGAAAGTTTGCTCTTTTGCCAAAGTGTGTTTGTTCAGTTGAGATCCGCAGAGTTCAAGCTCAGTGTTAAATCGCTAAAATGAACTGGTCCTCAGAGCATCATATTCAGTTACTTTGACTTTGTCTCCCAACTACAAAATGAGATCAGCTTTGCCAACTGCCTCAGAGCTCAGTGACTGAAAATAAAGTTCACTTAGTTTGACCTTCGCCAGGGTGTCTTGTAAAAATCTTTGAAATTCTCATTTCTCCAGAATACACATCTGTAGCTGTTCTCAAATTGGCACATTTTAATAAAGTCAGGAGATAATGTCCTTGGTTGTTTTTCCTCCTTCCATGTTATTAAATGAAAGAACATGTATCTATATTAATTAGAAGATACATCATAGCAGAGATGTGCTATTGTAGAAGATACATAAAAGCATCAAAATTTTTACATATTACATGAAAATTAATGCTTACAAGTAGACCAAGTAACATCAAATGAAATATACAAAGTCTGGTCTCATTACACTTTAAAATTGGATTATATGACTATTTTCTATATAAGAATATATATTTACACATGTGTATAAATATGTGATAGGTGTCTATAATGTCATATATCAAGAAAAGTAACAGTAGTTGATAAAAGGTGATTTTTAAATTGTTCATTTGTGGAATTTCTAAGTTTCCTCATGCATATATAATGCTTTTACAGTTTCTCACACACATATATATGGTGATATATATTCTGAATGCATAAAATTGTATCTTAATTTGAAAAATCGACTCACTCCAGCCTGTCAGGTTTTTTTGACTAGATATTGTCATTGATGCTTATATAATGTTTAAAACATAATTTATTTTAAAGAGATTGAAAGAATTTTAAAAAATGAAAAGAAATGAATAGTCCAAAGTATTTTAAATTCAAGTATTATATTATAATAACTAATTGCACAGCTTTATTTCCCTAAACTTGAGACTCAACCGTGCATCTCTCTCATGGTAGGAGTGAGCTCTACGTGCTGCCTGCATGGTGTTGCTTCACGTTTGATGTCAAACATACGGTTTACCTTTTAGACTTGAGCCAGAACATTAAAACATTTTATTCCCATACGTTCAACTAGTGGAAGAAAATATGTTTTTTGTATTTCACGAGAAAACCAAACTTGGCCTTGGATATAATTTTTAAAATGAGAAAAACTATGTCCACACTTGTGAACTCAGCCAGCTATGAGCAGTGATGCCTCTAAATTAATCAATTTCTCTGTAACATATTACAGACTGACGTAGAGCCGATCAGATGTAGAAGGATGCACTGATAAATTTCCTACAACCAAACAATCAGTAATTGGCAATATCTGGCAAGACCACCCTTCTTTAAAATTTCTAGAGCTTAAAATGACTATATGTAGAGAAAAGCTAAATCCTACATTTCAGACTTGATGAAAATATAACACAAAGCACGTAGTTAAATTAATGGAATAAAAAAATCAACTATCTGTAAGTATGCACTGCACTAATTTCTTAGTTAGGAAATGGTATGAAAGTAGTCATTTGGAGGATGAGAGCGAATAGAGACTTCACTCCTGGTACCAGAACATGACTTTGACGTGCTCTGTAGGGCCAGACTACCACGCGATCCAGTCGCCCTGAACCAGATTCTAGCAATACTGCCCAGGGGGGATTTCACAATTGGACGGACATAGTCCATGTCTGAAATATTCAATACGGTGGCTGCTAGTCATAAACAGCTACTGAAAGCTTGAATTGTAGCTTGTTTGACTGAGGAGCAGAATTTTTAATTGTAAAAACTTAATTAAAATTTACCTTGTCACCTGTGACTAGTAGCGTCCAGATAGGATCATTCTGCAGTTACACTTCACTCTTTTGGGTTGAAATCTATACTTCTGACTCAATACGTTTCTTTGATATCATCATAAACTTGGTTAAAAAGTAAAGAAATCAGTCATAATGAGTTTTCTGATGTTCTTGTGCTGTTGATTAGTCATGCTTGTGAGGTAAGAATATATCAGTCACCTCTTTAAAATACCTTGGAAGTTAGTCATTCAGATCAGACCAGAACTGGGGCACCCAAGCAGCTGGATAAACACTCTCTGGCTCACCTGGATAAAAATATCAGAGCCAGAGGGTGATGCCTTGCTGTCTTCTCCTCACTGTCTGAGTGTGTTGGTGGAGTTTGAGAATCTCTTAGATACATTTATGATATTGTCCCTGTTTGAATATTATATTTTAAACTGTTCAAGTTGAAAAGACAAAGTATGCTAGTCTTGTTTACTCTTTAATTATCATTCAAAAGCACTTGGGCTCAGTCTAATCTGGCTTCAGAGCTCTGCCCCAAGTGAGACGTGTTTATTTATTTGATAGCACACAGAGCAGCTCTTGGCAGAAGTGATATAGCCAGAAACAAAGTGAGCTGACTTTATGATTGTGTTTGAATTTACAAAGTAAAATGTATCTCAAATGTTTTTCCAAACAAGCTGTCTCCGTATGCTCAGTGGCCTTAACTGCATCTTGCAGGAGAAGATAAAGAGGAAGGAAGTCGGGCCAGGTCGTTCCCGCTCACTCAGGCCCTGAGCATCGTGACCCTTCATGGCTGGTCCATGAGGAAAAAAATAGATCATGCAAAATATTTGATTAACTTCTTATTCCTTCTGGCATTTTATTTTTGTCCACTTGCTGTTTTACTCATTAATATCTGAAGACCGTTTCAAACAAAACTAAAGTCAAATCTGTGGTCAAGTTTCTTAGAAATCTCTTTGGGCTTGTGTCATAAAATAAGGTATATTTTTGTGAGTTTCCATTAAGCTGTAAAATATTTTGATTGTAAATGCATTTAGTTCTGTTGTGAGCCTTCCAAATCCATTCTTTAACTGGGATGTGGAAATAGAACCTCCACAGATTATGGCTTAAAAAAGAAAATGGCTTAAATATTGAACAATTACCATATAATTAATATTTTCCTCTCTTTCAAAATCATCACCAAACCTCAGAAATGCACATACTCTTTTGTTTCATTTCCCACCCTTCCCATAATCTCTTGGAGTTTTGTTGTTGTTCTTCTAAATTCAGGTTTCCTTCAGGATTATCATCAAACTATTTTTATATTACTCTCCAAAAGTTAGCTCATGGCCAAATCTCATGGGCGCTGACTTGACATCTTCAAACTGAAGAAAGTACTGAAGCAAAAAAATCAAGACAAATGTCATAATTTTAAAATAAATGAAAATATAAATATAAAAATATGATCCCTTGCTATAACTGTTACTGGTCTTTTAGCTTTTGTAATAGGTTTCTGAGGATATAAAAGAACTTTTAAGTTTGTTGAGGATGCTAAATTATGTTAGTGTTTTTTTCCCCCCTCAAGTAATTTTTTTAATTCAATTCATTTAAAGTTAAAAAACAAATTAATTTAAAAAAAAAAACAAGTCTTAAGTCTGCTTGGATATAAGTAATTCATTAATGGCTATTAGATGAATATTTTTTTAAACCTTTAGATACAAACATGATGTAAGTCAAAATCATTTTGCAGACAAAATCATTAAAAACATCCATGATATAAAATAACCTTTTTTTTTTATAACTGGTAACAGTCTTTGTAAAACATGGGGCTTTGTGCTCACTTTGGCAGCACATATACTAAACAGTAGTAAAACACAGGGCTTTGTAAAGGTGCTCTATATTCAGATACAAAAAGACATGTATGGAGGAGCTTGGTGGGTATTTATCACTATTAAAATTGAAAAAAAGTGGGCTCTTGATTTTTTGTAAAGAAAAAAGAAGGCACTAGTAAAGAATATTATCCAAAAGCTTCCCAATTACTTGTGTACATATTGATGAAAAATCAACATTTTCTTTATTAGGGTAATTTTTACAGAATATACAAATATATAGGGCCTTAAGAACTTACTCTGACTTTTTTCCTTTTTGATGTTCCTCCACATTATTCACCTTTAAAAAACTGGAGAATATTTATTTTGCAATTTTGAAAAATACATATTAATTATTGTTTATTATTGGCTTTCACCTGGCAACAAAGTTAGAATATCCCCTTTATTCTATAATTTAGAATGTTACAGGTGAATTAAAATTATAAAAAAATTTGAAAGTTTATAAAATACAGAAATATGATATGGCTTTTTTCTAATCATACAAATTAAATAACTATATTTATAAACTAGTATGGTTGGAGATTTTGCTAAGCAAACAGGAAACTCAAAGTGAACAAAATAACAGAGACACAAAAATAATGACAACAGCAAAAAGAATGGCAAAAACACAAGAATGTGGAAAATGTAATTGCAATGCATTTCATATGCAAAGTGAAGATATCTCCTGCTGGTATCTCTCCAAGGTACCCCAGACTTTCTGCATCCAACCATGACTTCACCGGGGACGTGCAGTCAGCGTCTCAAACTCATCCTGCCTCTGGTCCTCAAACAAACAAGTTTGAATGCAACATCAAAAATCTTAACACTTATCTGCTATACCTTCAAATTACACCCCAAATTCAACAATTTTCTTATCCTCCACTGCCATCTAGGTTCAAGTCACCATCATCTCTTTTCCGGATTATTGAAGTAGTCTCCAAAGTTATCTTTTGGGTTCTGCCTTTAACAAACCTCCCCACTATCTGGCCAAACTTAACACTATCAATTTGGCAGCTAGGGTGATTCTTTAAAATGAGTTAGATCTTGTCACTCCTCAGATCTTTCTAACAACATTCCATTTCACTCAGAATGAAAATTAAAATTCTTATGATGTCCCCCTGGGTCCTACATGATCTATAAGCTTCTACCACCATGGACTCACTGAACTCATGGACCACTTTTCTCACCCTCTGTTTTCCAGCCACACAGGCTTTCCGGCAGTTCAAGCACCAGTCAGAGATGCTCACCAAAGGGAATTTGTGCTTATTCTTCCCTCTGTTTGGAATGTTCCTCACAAGGTACAGACATCACTTATTTCCTAGCTTAGATCCTTGTATCTTTGCTTAGCTATCACCTTCTCTGAGAGCATTTTCTGACTGCTCCATTTAAAATAGCAATTCCAAAAAATATACTTCGTTTTGCCTCCTCCCTCCTGCTTTAGGTTCTACCATCTAATATACCATGTGTTCTACTAATACATTAATTACCTCTGTAGACTGAAAAAAAAATGCACAACCTAAAAATTGAGACTGATGTTTTATTTGGCAGATATTTCTGAGTACTTAGGCCCAGGATGACTGCCTCTCAGATCTCCCTGAGGACTGCTCCAAAGTGGCAAGGTAGAAGCCAGGATATATGAGTTTTTGCAGCAAAGACCAGGTAGTCAGAACATCAAAAGATTATTGCTAATTAAAGAAAACCAGAAACCTCAAGTTAAGGAATTCAGTGCTCTTCTATATATGGGAAGGTACAAAGTCTGGGTGCATTGAAATCATTCCTTTGAGATGCACCTCGCTATCTAGGGCCAGTGTCCTGCTCTTTCCCATCCTGAATTCCCTCAGGGGGTGGGGGACACCATTGGGGGTGGCTGCAGAGGCCAGACTGCCTGCTTGTCTGCATCCTGAGTTCCCTCGCCTCTCTGTCAGGGGGCTGGCGGCAGCAGCTGATGACTTGATGGCCGCAGCATCCTTGTTTACTGACATGGCTTGCAATATTTTTCATTCACATCTCTAATCTCTAGAATGTGGTTTTTTTCATGAAGGCAGGCATTTTTGCCTATTTTGTTCTCTGGATCCCACTGCCTGGGACAAAACCTGTTACATAGTGGGTATTTGATGCGTATTTATTGAATGAATAAATAAACGAATGAAATGAGTGAACATTTAATATTCAAATAACTTTTTAAAGCAATATAGTAAAAAAAAAAAGTTGGCAAAGGCTATGAACAGGCAATTCATAAGGAAATCTAAACAGCCAAATAAACATTTGAAAATATGAAAATATCAACTCAACACAGTAAAAGTAATTGTAAAATTTTTAAGAATGAGATTTCAGTTTTTCCATCAGATTAGCATATTTTAAAAATATACAAGAGCAGAGGCTGAGGAGGTATGAATTTCTCTAACATAGTTGGATGAGATGCTGGCTAGCTTCCGTCCATTAACTGATTTCACCCCACCTTGACATGGTAATTGAGGGGATTTTTGCGATCTCTGTAGGGGGAGCACAAGTATTTCACTGGGACAGAGGGAGGACCAGTGCTAAGGGCACGGAGATAAGTGCTGGCAAGGCTATTTTCCATCCCTTCCGCTTGCTCCATTCTCCACCTTTTCCCATCCTCCGCTGAGATTTTGGGAAACTTACCTGTAGAAAAATTACATTAACAGGATCCCCATCCCTTGAATTTCTTGGTTGTATTCAGCCAATGAGGAGGCTCCAGCAGAAGATGAGGAAGAGAAGGAAGATTGAGGTCAGAGTATGTATCTCATCAACTCCCTACTGTCAGGTTGTCCACTGGCCGACTGCAGCCCTCAAGGATGGCTGCAACCCCTCTAAGGCGGCCCCTGCACACATTCTGTCTGCCTCAAGGGCTTTCTGATCTGAAAGGGGTAATCCCTCAGTGTTATGAGCACTAGGGAATTGAACCATCCTTTGTATTCTCTTTAAATCCTGCCCAATCCTTTATAATTGGTCCTTCTATTAAACTCTTCTCAAATCTGATGACTTTAGTCTGTCAATGTTTCATGCTGGGAGCCTAAATGATACAAAAAGCAATCTGACTGTACATTAAAGCTAAAAATATATGTAATCTTCCACCAGCAACTCTTGAAAATCTAGCCTATTAAAACAAAAGCACCAGTACTTAAAGAATATTACAGCATTAACTGTAAAAGCAAAATAACTGGAAATAATCAGAATGCCTTTAATAGGGGAACAGTTATATACATTATGGTTGTGATATTATTGAGGTTGTTAAGGCAGTTATTAAAACAAAAACTACTTAGAAATATATATTAATTTGGAAAGATTATCATGATACATTTTAAATAAGAAAATTATGAGTCAAAGCTATTATTTAAAAAAAATCAATAACCCCCCTCTATGTGTGTACGAAAGAGTCTGGGGAGATATCATGAAGCTATTAATATGAAACAGGGTTGAGAGGAGCTAGCTTACATTTTTCTCTAAAATATTTGCATTGTTTCATGATGTAAAGTGAACAATTATTAATTCTACTTTTGAAATTAAAAGATCATTAAAAAGTGTTGAGTAATAAATATAACTATATTTCTACATGCTAAATGCTTCTCCACCTCCTCACTTAGACTTTATTTCCAGCTCTTTCTAACTTTCCTGTAATCTCCCCAAAGAAATCAGAAATCTTCACCGAGATAACAAGCCTCAGAAGGAGGCAAGGGGCTGAGTGAGGACCCTCTTTTATTCTCTCCTGCCCTGTCCTGTGGTCTGAGCTAAGGCCACCCACTTCCCTCTGCCCTCTGATATGGAAATATGGGAGTTTTCCTTTTGCTTTAATGTCTTTTATGCCCCTATAGTATGTTGAAGAGAAATTGGGTAATATTTATTTTATTTTCAATTTATTATAGAAATGCTAACGTATTGTGTTGAGTCAGAATCTTATGGGTTCAAATCAGTCTCACTGCTGTCAACTTATTAAGTCTAAACTGGGAAGTTGTTCTTGTCTAAAGAGTGAAGATGATTATAATTGCTCCCCCCCAGATGTCATAAAGTAATTTTAAAAACATTTGGCGTATTATAGATGCTCAACCGAATAGTAGCTCCATTTCCTTAGCAACCTTTTCATAACCTACTTAATACTGATTATTTAATCTCCAGTTCAGATTTAATCAGTCATGACTGAGTCAGCTCAAAGAGGAAGTTTGTATTGCAGTTTAGAAATAGGATATAAAATAAATTCTGTTCATCTTCTGTACCAGAAGCTTTGCCAAAGCCATTTTAAAGTATTTTTTCTCTATAATACTTCCATCCTTTGCTTTCATAATTCATCCTCTTTTCTAGGCACAAAGCCTAGGAATGCAATCACTTAGCATGCACATTAACTTCTACACTTGCACTGGTATTTATTTCTTAAATTTTCTATTCATACTGTTCAAGATAACATGATTATATGTTGCTACATGTTCTAATAAGGGCTAGGAAAACAGCCTCAGAAGCACGCATACATATAATATAAAGAATGCTAGCATCTTCCCTAATGCGTGCTTTTGATGGGACTAAGGGCTGATAACACCAAGCTATGTGTCACATGGTGTTACTAGTTTAGAATTTGTTTCCCTGAGCTGGTCTGACACCTTAGAAATGACATTTTCCAATGAGTATCTGAACTGAGAAAAGGAGTGTAGGATGTCTAAGCTTATACAAGATGACTCTGTACAAAAAAGAATCAAAACCACAATAAGACATCACTTTGCACTTGTTAGAATGGCTATCATCAAAAAGACAACAAATAACAATTGCTTGTGAGGATGTGGTGAAAAGGAGCCTTATGCGCTGCTGGTGGGAATGTAAATTGGGAGAGCCATTACGTCAAACAGTATGGAGTTTCCTCAAAACATTAAAAATAGAACTATCATGCAACCCAGCAATTCAGCTCCTGGGTATTTATCTGAAGAAAATGAAAATGCTAATTCAAAAGGGATATATGGACCCCAGTGTTCATTGAAGCACTACTTACAATAGCCAAAGTTGCAAGCAACCTAAGTATCCATCACCAGACGAATGGACAAAGAAGACGTGGTACATGTACGATGGACTATTCCTCTACCATAAGAATGAATGAAACGTTGATGTTTGCAACAATATGGGTGGAACTGGAGGGTATTAGTGACATAAGTCAGACAAAGACAAATACTGGATGTTTTCACCTGTATGTGGAAACTAAGCCACACACACAAAATGAACAAATAGAACAGAACAGAAACAGACTCACACATATAGAGAATGAAGTAGTTGTTGACAGGGGTGGAAGGGTTTGGTTGAAATAGGTAAAGGGGATTAAGAGTTATAAACTACAAATTATAAAATAAATAAGACACAGGAAGCGATGTAAGCACAAAGAATATAGTTCATAATATTATAATAAGTTTGTATGGTACATAATCTCTAAAAGTTCTGAATCACTATGTGTACACCTGAAAATAATATATTGTTAAGTCAACTATATTTCAATTAAAAAAAAAGAAAAAGAAATCCAGTTCGGTGATGTACAGTGAGAAATATAAATAGGAGGAAACCTGGGAAAATTTTCTTACATGACCCAACTTTTGAGAAAACAAATGAAGAGAAAATATTTTTCTGAGACACATGAAATCAGAATATAAAGCTGATTTGTCTCCTGCAATATTTTCAACAATCAAAGGCAGTCGAGGTAGGCATCTCTTAGGCTGTCTAAAGGGACAGTGACTTTACTAAGTTTAGAAAGAGAATGTGGGTGATATCTTCACCAAAATGCTTTAACATTTAATTTTCTAGTGTTGTTTTTTTTTTTTTTTTAAGTTCTTTATTTTTTTAACGGAGGCGCTGGGGATTGAACCCAGGACCTTGTGCGTGCTGAGCATATGTTCTACCACTTGAGCTGTATCTTCCCCCAACTCTTGTTTTCCTAGGTGCTACAAGGCCACTGAACTTTTGTGTATGTTTTCATTACCACCTTAATTATCTTCATTTCTGTGAAAGCCTACTCCATCCACGGTATGTAAAGTTCCATGGTCTTCCCTCCCTGTCCACGGCATTTCCCTCTCTGTGTCATTCTTTTCTAGATCCTTCACATAGTCTGAAGAGACTGTCTCATCTGCTGGTCATTTACCTTTGTGCACTGATTTAAAGACAGCATAAAGGGAAGCATTTTCTATTGTTTAAAAGTGTCTTCCTTGCATCTAGAATAGGTACTAGGAAAGTACATTTTCTATAAAAGCAAGAAAAGTTCAAAGCGTAGGAGTAGAAATTCATTGTAACTTAGAGGCTGTAGGGAAAAAAAATTTGAACCAGATAAATTATTTCCTGTTCATGGTTTTTATTTCAGAGGGAAAAAAATGGCCCATAGTATATGCAGATCTACATTAAAAATAGGCTTCAAAGGAGGTTCTATGTGCATGGAATTTCTATTAGAATTGCAAAACCACGCCTTGAAATAAGTATGCCACGTAAGCAGCCTCAGGCTTATTTCAAACCCTTCATTCCACATTCCAAAGGCATCTAAATAAAACATTAAAAATTGCTATAAATTGTTTAGTATATGACCTAGATAGAAGATACAGTCTCAGTTATCTATGAAATGTACACGTTGATAACAAAGTTATCATTTCATTAAATACATTGCAACTTGCATCAGCAAACTGTATTAAATGTGCTTATAAATCAGATAAAATGCTAAGCCCTTGAATACAGTTAAATGATAAACACATTATTAATAGGAAATGGAACTGAATAGCTACATAAATGAATCACAGATAGCTTCCTGCAGGGGCTGAGGCTCATATCTAGACTAATAAGATTTGTCAAAGAATTATTCTGGTTAGATTGCTAGAGTAAATAATAATGAAATGGGTTTCATGATCTCAGCACTGGCCTGTGTTTCCGTATTAGTCTCACCCCCATGCAATAAACAGTCCCTGTTTGGATGACAAGTTTAAGCGAAAGTGAGGACCAAAAAATGCATGTGTCCAGAGCGCCGTTTAAATACTGTCAAATGGCTCAGAGAGGTTTACGTGAGATCGACTTTACAGATCTTATTTTTGGAATGTTATGGATATAATGCAGGAGATCAAACATTTAACACTTCCACTTGCATAAGAATTCAGACCAGATCTCCCTCCTTCCTCATAGTTCAATAAAGACTGCCTGGGGTTTAATTAGAAAGCCCGCAATGTGATTCTTGAATGTTTCAATACAGCTATTTCTACTGTACACATGTTTTCACAGGCCAACAGAAGCTAATATTGGACAAAATATTTTCTGTTAAAACAATGAAAGACAGAAAAACAAGTATCCTCAATAGTTCTAGACATGGGTACCTATCCATAAATTTTCAAATATAGCTTAATCTGAGAAAAGGATCTGAAAAGTTCTGAATACATAATTTGCTCAACTATGGTACAAAAGCCAGAGACACATTTCCTCATATTTAGGATAACATCTGTATTCCCTCCGCTAAGCAGGGAGTTCCCCCTAGTAATTAGCCGGCCGCTAAAGCTCTCATTAATCTATTAATCAGCAGTCCTGCAAATTTCTAGTCTCCCAGCCGCCTCCTGGTATAAATCTGGGTGATGAGTTACTGCCACAGCCTCATTTCTCCTTTTATACATTGGAAGTAGCCTATTTCCACATCTCTTCATCAAAAGCACATTTGTAGTAAAAAGGGTTCACAATACCCTGAATCCATACAACTACTGACCCCCTGGCATAGGTCATTTTATTTGATCCTGCTTGTTAGGAAAGGTAGCCATACACCCCAGTTTGTCTAGAACAGACCTGATTATACTTGCTAACTAGGTTTATACATTCATAGTGTCCCGTTTCATTTTAAAAACTGTCCTGATTTGTAAGATACGCTGTGTAGTCATCCTACTGTCGGATGGAAAAGAGAGAGACTTTCCTCCCAGTTTACAGGGATGAAATACTAGACTCAAAGTTGTTAATTATCTTTAGCGACACTTTGACCCAGTCAGTGCTCTTTCTAACATAACTTTCTGCTTATGGTTGCATAAGTCTCTTAGTTGGAGGTGTTAGGGCACAATAATACACCCAGTATCAACTGTAAAGTAGTAAAAGCCTCTCCAGCTCTGCTCCAGACTCAGTAAGTTGAATGTGGACTGCAAAGACCGTGTGTGGCATTCCTGACAGCAGCGCGGCTTGCCCGGCTCCCAATATTGTGATACAGAGCCTTGCTGAAGGACACAGCTTGACAGAAAGGATGGTTGTGCTCGTCTTTCAGGAGAGTCAAAAGTTTACGTTTTACCTGAATTAAAAATTGCTACCTACATGATTTTTCTTGTAAAATGGAGTTTGCCAGTGAAAAATAAAGTATTCATCCTTAGCATTGCAGCATGAATTTATCATGGTGATGTGTAATATAAAATCACATAATCAAAACATATCTGTGACACAAGGGACATAGAATTCTTAGAATTCATCTCCTCAAGCCCCTAATTTTGCAAATGAGGATACTGTGTCCAAAACTCAGTAATATCTACACACACAGCAGTACTATGACGCTGCATACTTTAAAATATGATGTCACGAAGAGATACGTTTCCACATTTGACAACCATTTTCTTCCAAAACCAGTCCTACAAGAGGCTTTGTGTAGAAAGATCCTTTGGTCATACAGGCTTGTGGAATATTTCATGCACAAAAGTAGTCCAAGAGCTCAGTAAAATTTTACAGTTAAGAATTCAACTTTTCTTCATGTTACTGAGCATTTCCAGAAATTATTTGTCGATGTACTCTTACTTTCTTCTATTCATTTATTAAAATCTATTCAGAAATGCTGATCCACAGAGATAATTATGCATCTTTCAAATATGAAGGCATTTTCTTTATTCAATAATCTTATGTAATTTTAGTGTAGGTTGATCAAGAAATAAACAATGGCTAAGAAGTTATTAAGAATTGGGTAATAGTATCTTTGTTTATAGTAAAATAATTATTAATAATTACATAAGTTTGTATTTAAATCACAGACATCATTTGAGATGATAGATACAATGGCTAGGTGGATGGCTGGATGGATGAATGGATGGATGGATGGACAGACAGACATCTTGATTCCCTTAGCTGACATTGTACAAGGAAATTAATATAGAACAATCATCAAACTGATCATTCATATAAAGGGCACTAGATGGAATAAAAAAATGAGTAGGGAATAGAAAACTAAACCCTGAAGAGAGAAGAGCAGTAAAGTATGAACTATACGCTTCTTATTTAATTTAGCTTGGCTCACAGGGGTGCTGCAGGAAAGAGTAAAGATTAATTATTCTTTATTATTCTTCCTGAATATTTGTCTAGAAAAAAATCCAAAATTCTGCATGCCTCACTTGTACCATTTTATGTTCCAACGCTGATTCATTTCAGGACCTAAAAAAACCCAGAACTGCTGTAGTGCATGTTGCTCAGCTCTGTTTCTTCCAGATGCTCCTGTTTACTTGAAAGGTTTGTGCTTTCCTGCTTTTGCGTTGTCGTTAATTTTCAGACATTTTCTTTTGTGGAAAATTGAAGGAACAGCTTCTTCAATTTTTCAGAAAATAAAAACACTAGTGCTTTGTTCATCAGGAACTTAAGTGAGGTTAGGTTTCATTATTTCTTTCCCCAAAGATCAAACATTAATTCTTGTGAAGAAATCACATCTTTTTTTAAAAAATGTATTTCCCTTTTTTCAAAATGACATCTTTTTTTTTCCCTGCAGTGTCCTCTCAAGGACTGTGTACAAGTATTGCTTTTTATTCCAAATAAACATGCACTTCCTAAAACAAATCCAATAACCAAGCATAACTTTCATTTCTAAACACGCTTAAAGATGCTTAAAAATTTTCTCTTCTTCGCAAGGTACTATGTATACTCAAGTTTTTCCCAAGATAAATGGAAATGATATTAAATTATTAAAGTTCTTCTTATAAAATATGAATAATAAAAGAGTAAGGCATCAAACAATTAAATTGTCTTCTTATTTTTTATTTTCTTTCTTTTTTTCTGTCCACCCACCAGCAAAGGAGAAGGGAGTCTCACCCCACTTCCACCCTAGTTTAGGGACCTTCAAGTTTATCCTGTGAGCTATCAGCTCCTGGTGCTGAAATGGTCATCGGGACTGGGGCTGTTAGCAACGTGCTGTGCTTCTCAACCCAAACCTTTGCTTGAAGAGCTTAGTTTCCTGAATGAAGTGAGTTTTTAAAAGGAAAAGGGATGAAAACTGCTGCTGTTAGAACAGTCACGGAATACCAAGGAAATGGGTAGCTTATGCTTAATGAGCATTTACCAGAGGCAGAGAACGCTCTAACAGATTTCAACACATTATCTCATTTAATCATCAAAATAATACTGTGCTATTATACCCAGTCTACCAATGAGGAAACTGAAATATAAATAGTTTAGGGCACTTGAAATCACTTATTGAAGCTACAATTTGATGCAGGCAGTCTGATTCTAAAACCCAACTAAATTACTATAATTGAGACATGGATTATAAGAGTGTAGTGAGTTCTGTGAACGGTAGAGAATATATAACATGCGTGGTTACCTGAGTTCTGAACATTAAATATTACGGTCTTGGAAGCCAGAGCAAAGGCCCTACTGGGTGAGCTCTGCACTGAGAAAACAGCTACTTGAGAAGCAGAGTGAAATCCACCACTTTCCAATCGGTCTACCATTGCTTGCTTGGTCATTCATTATCAGAGACAGAGATCCACAGAGTTGGCCATTCTATAGACCCGTAGTTGCCAATGTAAGTACCTAAGATGCTGTTGCCAAAACTGTGGTTCCTCTTTTGACAAAATGAAGAAGAAATCTGCATGAGTCAACTTCATGGCTGTCATGACAAGACACAAACCAATCACTCAGTCTATGATTAGGGGGAAAATATTCTGTTCTAACTTCAACCTTGAAACTAAAGCTTTCACCTTTCATCAAACTAAACTGAGAAAGGAACTAAGATCAAGTGCAAACAATGTGCAAAACAGACCACTGGGTGTTTCGTATTCCATTATTTCACTTAAGTCTCTAAAGTGATGCAAGTATCTTAAGTTTAAGATGAGAAAACTGGGACTTAGAAAGATTGGGTAACATACCAGAGACCATGTCACTAACTAAGCTGCAGTGTTGGCGTTTGAAAGCAACTATATGGGTTAAATGGTCTTTCCACTCTACCAATATGCTTCCATAAATCCAGTATCTAAACTCCGGGAAATAAACAATAGAAAATAAAAACAAAAATCATCTCTAAAAATGAAATTTCCCTACGTTCCTCCAGGTTTCTGCAGACTGAGGAGTCAAACACTAGGTCGTGATGATTAGAACACGCCTGTTTCCCAGCACCGCTCTTTGGAGCCCGTGCTCTTGAAAAGCTGTCTCCATTGTACTCGTATTCATGTCTCCGTGTTTCATTCATGGCACAACCAATGCTGTGTGGCATTTGGCCCCCTAACTCCATGTCTCAGGGCACCCCTTTAAGCCTCAGGTCCACAGGTCCAATGCCTTTTGGATGTCATTTATTGGATAACCTTACAGATCATACAAACTCAGCAGGCCCACATCTGAACTAATAATGTTCGCACTCTCCCTACCCCCAAGTTGACTATCTCTCTGTGATCTTTACCAAAGACTGTACCTCACTGCACAATTTATCTCATTGTACAAGGGAAAAAAATAAGAAAGAATTCTTGCCAATCACTTCTTT
The DNA here is from genome assembly GCF_036321535.1 of Camelus dromedarius. Lineage (NCBI taxonomy): Eukaryota > Metazoa > Chordata > Mammalia > Artiodactyla > Camelidae > Camelus > Camelus dromedarius. The sequence continues at coordinate 10,594,918 of NC_087450.1, forward strand.
TTTATCCCTAATATCCAGCCTATCACCACATCTTGCTGACTTGGCTTTCTACATACCTGCACACCTACGCAACTGGGCTCTGTGGGGAAATGGCACGGACGCCCTGCTTTTACTGACGATCTCGCAGACATCTTTATGTGAAAGTATCTTTAAATTCTGTCTGTAGTGCCTTACTTGATGGATGGACATGTGTCATTTTGCTTCCATGTCTCTGCTTCTGCCTCTCAAGCCTTAAAAAAAAAGAGAGAGAAGCTCTCATGAAAATCAACCCAATAAAAATACCTTGTTCAAAACAGATGCCTTGTGTTTTTTAAATCTGTGTTTTGGCTCATATTAGGAAATTTAAAACATAGGTATAAGAGATACTTCCCCAATACATCAGTTTAGGGTAGGATACGCAGGGTGTTGATTAACAGACAAAAGGAATTCTGTACCCTGCCCTCCCATATTCTTTTGCTTTGGTTCAAAAAAATAGAGGAAATTCTTGAGATATAGGAAAATTCTGTGATTGACACTACTTTTTGCATGACTGCATTAACATTGTCTAAAAAACTGCCCAGGTCCATCTCAAAGCATCCATGCATCCTGCTGCTGATGCAGCAGGCTTATTAGTCCCGGCTGCCTGCCCTCCTGTCCTGAGCCCCTCGGCATCCTTGGCTTGCAACAGGCCGAGAGCCGCAAGAGTTGGCTGTGTCAGCGTGACTTGAAATAGCACTGTAGCCCTCAAACTCCTGCTTCTCACAGACTGAGGACAGATCTTTCCTGGATGCCCAGGCCTCTTTACTTGAAGAAGTCAACCTCTGTGCTCGACCAAAGATGCAGATACGGTTAATCACAGAAGCATTTCAGCCCCATCCCGCCTCCTGTGGTTTCTCATTTCACCAGGTCAAAAAAACTCCCTTGACAAGTTGAAGCAATGACAAGGCACAGTTTGCTGACACTTCGCTGCATCCTCTTTTTATCTCTCCTCCCCATCATTTGCCAAAATAACTGGTTCTCACTGGGCAGTCTTCCAGCCCTCACAAAACCCATCTTTTACACACTTTACCAAAGTTCTAAAAGCCAGTTTGAAACTGTGCTGAATTTTCTGTGGCAGATTTTGCTGCAGAAAAGTAGGAATACACACTTTTTGTTTTGTTTTGTTTTTTTAATCAATGATATAATTAAATCTGAGGATGTAATTTCCCTACTTGGTCCAAAAGTATTCCAAATTCCTGAGTGTGACATCTTAAAACTTGCTAACTTTGCTCTCAGCCAAGGTGAAGGCGTGAAGCTGTCACGTGCTGACGCGGAGGGAAGGCCATTTGATGATTTAAAGGCGTAAAGAGGGAAGCGGGGAGGAGACGTTGCCGTTAGAAGAGCGGACGAACAGAAGCGATATCTTGAAAAGCAGCTCATGGTAAAGGGATGATTTCTTACAAATGGGGACGAGCAAAGAGCTCTTCCAGTTTCCCAAGGAATCGGGTCCCGTCTCCTTGACAACAGGAGTTTTCCTCTTTGAGGATAAAAAACCCTGCAACTTATCAATTCACATCAAGATGTTCATTGCCTTTGGGGCGAAGGGTGTAGCTCAGTGGCAGAGCACGTGATTAGCAACACAAGGTCCTGGATTTGACCCCCGGTACCTCCATTAAAATAAATAAACCTAACCCCCCCACCAAAAAATAAATACAAATAATTTGCAAAGATTTTTATCATCTTCTAATTATTGAATAATTTAATACCAATGTTAAGCAAAGTCGCTCTCTGCACCTACTAAAATCCAGCGTAAGTAAATTTGTTTTCTTCTACAACGTGTGAGTAACAGCGATTGGCAGAGCAGCTAAATTTTCCAGAGAAGCTGACCTAATGCCAGAGAGAAGTAAACCTGTGCTCCTGGGATGTCTTAGAGACATAAGCCTCTGAACTGTGAAATGTATTTCCTTCACCTTAAACAGCAAGGCATTTATGGACATGATGCATCCATGCAAGCTTCTGTAAATGATTATTTCTGCAAAATCACTGACATGCATGTCATTTTACCAGATAACTCCTTTCCTCCCTGGTACAACGTAAAAACATTTGTAAAAAGCATTTTTTGTTTGTTTGTTTTTCTTCTCCTTGGTGGAATCTTGCTTGTCTCACAATTTACAAAATTTACCATCAAGTTCAGCTCTCTTTTCTCTCGTGGACAGGTCAGTTCAGGGGTCTGTGATTGCCTGAGGCAAATGTACAGAAAATACCTACAAATCACTGCTTTCTTCTAATTAAAAATATATCTGTGAGACAAAGTACCAAAGAAGTAATTTTATGTTTCTCACCTCATTCTCTTGCTAATAATCGGAGGCAATTCTCAATGATATTTGAACATCTATTTAATCTTTACAACTAAATCAAATGACCATCATATTTCAAATCTTTTCTTCTATTTACAAAAAGTAAAGAGTTTAGCAATCATCCAGAACAAAGAAAATGTAGACTGCTGACCTAGATAATGCGGGTGTTTCTGTAGTCTGCCAAAAGTAACTGAGTTTCACCCTCAACCCGCAAGTCATTTTCACCACATGGGTCAGACTCCTGGCTCCGTTACCCGAGTCCAGCGCGTAGCAGGTACTTCGTCCTGGTGAAATGACTACACTCATAGCAGGTCCCTGTGCAGAGTTCACACTCGCCTTCACTAAAGCAGCATAGTGCACCGTCACTGTTAACAGTGCCACGCAGTGTATCTATCAAGTACACTCGAACATGTCCTGGCGGCAATCCAGACCACTTGATCTGCAAAGATGTGACGGCTCACTAAGTCATTCTATGCCGTAATAATCATATCTAGCCGTGGCACTCAGTCCCAGATCACACTCCACAAGAGAACAAATAAAACCATTGGGGGGAAAAGCTTCCTGGAAACAGCTTGAACTTAAATGGCGACAACAGCTGGCTCAGCAGATGCTCTTCACATGATTTAACACCCGAGTTCTCCATGATAGAATTTTGACTAAATCCACACCTCTAGATGTCATAAGTACTATTTTAATAAAATTTTGAAAGCCCAAAGAGGTAATATTGGGTGAAACCAAGAGCACTGGTGACACTAAAAAGATGATGTTAATTTCTACACTTTCAGTGGCCACATATTTCCAAATTTTACCACCTTTCTGTATAATAACCTAGCAATCACATCCAGAAGGATAATCAGTTCTATCCTACAGTCTTGCTAAATAGAAATGATTTATATAAAATGAGTCTCATACAACTAAATGAATGCATAATTTTAAAACATGATCATTTTAATATTTGCATCTCCTTCAAGTAATTTTTAAAAAATGCAATCCCTTTCTCCTCTGAAAGTAATTTTTACCCTAGAAAATCAATTTACTCAGCCAGTATCAGCCAAGACTTAGAGTTACTTATAGAAATGTGTAAATGTATAGGTAATATGTGTGATATTCATATAGAAATTGATCAGTTGTATCCAAAGAAATTTAAATTCTGAGTTGAAATGTTTGAAAAATTCTGGGACTAATGATTGTGTTAACTTTGACAATCTTGGCTGACTGCAAAATCAGCTGTATTTCTGAACCCAGTCATTATTTTAATGCCTCATCTTAATAAAGACAGTAAGGAAGGTATGGCGATTTTATTTGAGCTTTCTACGATATTGCTGAATCACTATGTTGATCTAAATCTGGTAAAACATAAATATTTAGGCGTGCAGTCTGTCTAAGCAAAAGAATGTTCATATGAATCTCGTTATCTACATTGAAAAAAACTTTTTGGCACATCCACGTCTCTTAATGTTTCTTTTCAGACCATGGGGTCAGAATATGGTAATTCTCTCTCTCTCTCTCTCTCACACACACACACACACACACTACACATTTACTGTATTTTCCATAATAAAACTGTACTCTTTTCTATAGTTTCCTAATAGTGTAAAATTTGAGATTCGCAATTCCTAGTTGATAGAATGCTTATTTAAAAAAAAATAAAATGATGGATAAGTAACAATCCTCAACTAAGAAATTCTAAGCTAAAAGATTTTCAGCAAACCTCAACAACAACAACAACAAAGTTGGAAGTGAAACCATGGGAACTGGGAGGCCCAGTGCCGGCCACGCTCCTGAACCAGGCGCCGGCAGCGGCCGCCGCTCCAGGGGGGCCGGCCAGGCTCTCGGTGGGGGGACCGCAGCCCGCGCCCTCCGCGAGGGGGACAACGGGGGACGCGAGGAGGAGGGCGCCGGGAGGCCCGGCTGCGCCCCGGAGGCCGGGCGGCGGCCACGGTAGCGGGGCCGGCCCGCGGGGCTCTGGGTGGCTCGCGCAGCGCGCTGCGTGCCTGCTGGCTCCCAGAGGCCAGGCACCCCGGCAGAGCGAGGGGACGCAGACGCCTCGGCAGCCTCAGCAGCCTCTGCCGCGGTCGCCGTCCCGGGCGCCTGGGTCTCCGGAGAGCCAAGGCGGTGCTGGTCCCGGCGGAAAGCCTGGCGCCGCCCGGGCTCTGGAGCTCTGCTGGCGCGCGCGCGCCACCTAGTGTTCCGCGGAGAAACTTCGCTCGCCACCCCCACCCACCCCATGGCCTGTCAAAGGACACCTGCTTTAGACATCTGAAAAGCAAGGCTTTTCGTTGGCTTCAAGAGGCAGATTCGTCATTTTGGATACCACAAAATGGATCCTATGTCAGTAATTGTACCCTGATTACTTGCTCTGCCACTCACCTTGGCACCCTGCAGATCCACTGATGCAGGAGGAGAAATGTGAAAGGACTGAGCTCATTGTCAGAATGCCAACCCGACGCCGGGCATTTCACACTGGCTTACGAAGTTGACCCTCACATAGGTTTTGTCTTAGCGTTAGAATACTCACTTTTCAAAGCAGGGAAATGTGGAACCAGGAGGTCAGAACAGTTACCTGCCTAAGGGCACATGGTGGTAAAGCGTCTGGGTATAGATCTGGGTGTGTCTGTCTCCAGTGTCCTGGCTATTTGCGTCACACACATGCGAACAAGCCACGTGTTCTGTGGAACTGCAGGGAAAGAAGCAATCATCCCGACTTACAGGAGATTAATGGCAAACCTATATTTTTAAATAACAGCTTTGTTGAGGTACAATTCCCATACTATAAAATTCACCCTTTTAAAGTGTACAATTCAGTGGTCTTTAAGATATTCACAGAGTTGTACAAGTGTTACCACTAACTAATTTGAGAACATTTTCATTGCCCCTCAAAAGGAAACCCATTGCCCAGTAGCAGTCACTCCCTCTGCTCTGTTCCCTGCAGCCCCTGGTGATCACTCATCTACTTTCTGTCTCTGTGGATCTGCCTATTCTGGACATTCACATAAATAGAATCACACCACATGTGGACTTTAGTGTCCGGCTTCCTTCACTTGGCATAATATTGACAGATCTGTTTTAAAGTTCATGGAGGCTATAGATGAAATCCACTAAGTTGAAAGGCAAACACATGCAGTTTTTATTTAAATACCCATAAGGACAGAAGCAAGGCAGTGAATGTGAAAGCCGGCATCAACATGTGTTTTAATTCAATTCTACAGCATTTATTGTCTCCCTATTAAACACCAGGCACCAAGCAGACAAAATTCCTGCCCTCATAGAGCTTACATTGTGGTGGGGAGAAAAGGACCAAAAACAAATAAATAAACAAACAAAATAAGAATAGCATGTTAGACTATTTTAATTACTGTGTGTGGAAAAGAGCAGATTTAGAGGATCATGGCTGCTGGAGGAGGCCTTCTGAATACATTACAAATTTCTTCATGTCTCATTTCTCTCTCTCTCCCCCATCCCTTCCTCATCAAATGCCCAGCTGTGGCCCAGGTGCTGTCCTAACGCCCTCTGTGTCTCCAGATGCCTGACAGCAGGAGTACGCCGACCCCCAGGCCACTGCCCATTTCTGAAGGTTAGTGGGCGTCCTTCCCACCGTGGGCAATGGGCCAGCAGGCAGCAACTTTCACTCATTCTGTGCCATGCCCATCTTCCCCCAGGCTAGGCTCCCTTCCTCTCTGGAATTCTGAGCTCAGAAGGAGAGGGGGAAAATGATCTTTCCCCCTCATCTCTTCCCAGCAGAGCAGCCCTGGAAATGCCATCACCTCAGCACCATCCCGCACCGGCGCCCTCACCTGCCCCTACGCTTACATGCATATATCGGTGTCCTGCAAGCATTCTTGCCAAATATTTCAAGGCATAACATTTGCCTTGGTCTGAAGTTTTCTAGAGGCTGATGAGGTTTCCCCAAGCCTCCACAACCTGCCATTTCACAAATAATTACCTACTTCAGCTCTCCTGCCACTACCGATGCTGTCTCTAAAACACTACATCTTTTATCTTTTAAAACACTTTAAAAGCCAGTGTTTATTCTTATAATTAGAAACATTCCAGCTTCTCCTCCCAGGTAACTTCACCATCTCAAATACCGACAAGAGTTATTAAGCCATAAGAATACACACCTAAGAGTGGAGTAAAAAAAATCTGTTTTCTTCCACCAAGAAATACAGTGCTTTTTCCACCACAGTATGTATGGCTGTATAATTAATCATGGTTTTCAAATGGCTCTTTCTTATTATAAAAGTGCTTTGAGTCATTAGGGAGAAAATAGAAAATACAGATGAGAAAAGCAACCCCCCCCACGCCTGTAGCGGCTGGTCTCTAAGACAGTCCCCAGGGAGCCTTCCACCTGGTGTTTATTCACATCCTTGTGCAATCCTCTTCATGCCCGTGGGCTGGACCTCATGGATCACTTCTAATGAACAGAATACAGAAAAGTCATGGCTGTCGCTCCCAAGCTTAGGTGTGCCAAAAAGAGTTACCAGAGCAGACCTGAGACGGTTATCCTCAGAAAGGCCTGCTCTCACAGTTGGCCCTTTGGCCAGCATCCTGGAGCTCGGATTTCAGGATGAAACTTTCCCACGTTAGGCCACCAAAAGACTAAAATCTCTCTCTCTCTCTCCATCTCTCACTTTCTCTCTCTGTCTTCCTCTCTCCCTCTGTCATACACACACACACACATCTTTCCCTCATTGAGCCCTGAGATGACTAAGGCCCAGCCACAACCTTGACTGCATCCTTGTGAGGGACCCTGAGCCAGAGGACACCCAACCAAGCTGCATCTAGAGTTCAGAAACTGATCCACAGAAACTGTGAAATAATAAATGCTTATTGCTTTAAGCTGCTAAATTTTAAGGTAAGTGGTTACAGAGCAATCGATAACTAATAAACTGTAACCCAGAGTTCACTGATGTTTATATTTTAGGTCATGTCACCTCAAGGGTTTATATATACATATAGTTAGCTTGCTTAATTCACTTAGCAATATATTGTATTGTAAAAATTGTTTTACCATGGGATTTGTACTAGCCAGTAAGTATTCCGTCCTATGGGAAAATCATATTTTATTTCAGCAATTTCCTATTATTTCACATGTAGGTCATTTTGAGGTTTCCGCCACCACTATAAACAACCCTTGTACTAATCTCTGTCCAAAAATATAATGATATTTTTAGAATACATTGTTAAAAATGAAAGTTTTAGATCAAAGGATATGCACATTTACGAGTTTTTGATGTATTATCTCATGTGGCTTTCCAGAAAATTCCACTTGAGTTATACAATTCAAACTCCTGCCAAGAGGAGCTGAGTGCACTTCACCCCATCGCTGAGCCAAACCTGTATGTTATCATTTTATGATTTTTACAACATGATACATATGCCTGTCCTTGCAATTGCCTGAACACACTATAAGACAGATATGGCTGAAAATTTCCTTTTGTCTGTTTCTTATGTGCAGCCCAAGTATAAACAATGGGTGTCACGCTAGGAGCCCTCAGAGCCACCGCAGGCGGCAAGCAAGAAAGCGACGCAGCCAGCGGCTCCTTGCCGCACGCCGCTCACCTCAGTGGCCCTTCCTGGGCTGAGCGCCCGCGTAGCTTGTACTGATGGCAACAGCTCATTTCTTTTGTACGTAATGTTTGCAACTCATTCATATCCAGTAAAAAAAAAAATTTCTTGTTTTGCCAAAAAAGGGAATGCTAAAAGTGGATGAAATGTATGTCTTAGAGAACTGAAAAAAGGAAAGGAAACGCTTTTTCTAGTTAGTCAGAATGACTACTGCTTTTGGCTAGTACGAAAACACTGTTTTTAAAAACAGTCTCTTGTAACAACAACAAAAAATAAAAACAGAATGGAAAGTATTCCATTTTTATCTCTTTGTCTCACCTGAGATTGTGCCCTCTGCTCTTTTGCTGTGTTTAATCCCCATAAAAACTTACTCAATAAGCAGTTCTAGGGAGAAAAATGGGGATGATCTGGGCAAGAAACAGTGTCAGAACTGCTGGTTTTTACCCTTTTCTCATTTCCTAATGAGCCTCATTATTTCATAGGCAATGTGACCATGCTCAAGGATAAAAGATTATTAATTTAATAAGATTTAAATAACTAAGCAATTCTGCAAAACCGTATTGAGTGAATATTAAGTGCCTTGTTGGAATAGAGAAGGGGAGATGAGGGTGACCAAGAATAAGGAACGGTCCTCAGAGAGCCTTCCACCTAGTACAGGGCGCACGCACACGCCACACGCGCGCACACACACACACACACAGCTGACAACAGAAACCATGCGAGCAAGAGCAGAGGGGGTCTGAGGACAAGGGAGGACGTGGGTTTGACCCCACCTTAGAGAGAAGAAGAGGGTTGCAGACGTCGGACGGGGAACCATGAACAGAAGCTCTGACGGAAGGAGAGCGCAGCCGCAGCCCAGGCCCTGAGTGTGTACACAGATGCACGTGGCACCAGGTCCAGCTGGCATGGAGAGATACAGTGGGGACCAGGTTAAAAAGAAGGTTGGAGGCTACACACGGTATGACTCCAACTACACAACATTCTGGAAACAGCAAAATTATGGAGACAGTAAAAATTCAGTGGTTGCCAGGGGCTGGGGGCAGAGGGGTGGATAAGTGGAGCGCAGAGGGTTTTGAGAGCAGGGAAGTTACTCCGTGTGATACTGTAGTGGTGGACACGTGCCGTTACACATTTGTCCAAATCCACAGAATGGACAACACCGAGAGAGAACTCCAAGGTCAGCTCTGGGCTTTGGGTGATTATGATGTGTTAACGCAGGTTTAGCCCTGGTAACCAATGTACCACTCTGATGGGAGATGTGGATAGAGGGGCAGTCTGTGCATGCATGGGGCAGGGGAGACAGGAAAAACCTCTGTACTTTCCTCTCAATTTTGCTGCAAACCTAAAAATAATGTAAACAAGTAAAAATCTTAAAAAAAAGAAAAAAAAAAAGATTGGGGGCTGTAACTAAAGGCCTTGCATGCAGTGCTAAGGAATGTGAAACTGACTCTGTAAACCACTGCTCGCCAAACTTTTGATCACACACTCCACTCGTTTAAAAGTCTCTCTGAGCACACACCCTAATACAGGTCTATGCATTTATTTACTTATTAAATTATATACCTGACTTACTACTATATTAATGTGTTATGTGCTATCTATATATATTATGAAAGATATAGGAAAATATAACCTAAAAAGAATCAGATTATAATATTTAAATGTCGTGCTTATCGTGGGTTTCCTACTGGCAGAAGCACATCCTCAAAGCACAATGTACATTTACTTCGACAAATCTTGTAATTAACATTTATATTTCAAAGCATCTTCTTGATAACTTTGAACTTGTGCAGCCAGCTTCTTGCCAGGGCTCCTTGGATTGTCGCTGCTATTTCCTCGTGAAGCAGCGGGCAGGGGGCTCACGCAGGCGCAGCAGTGAGGCCCAGCTAGCTGCTTCTTTGTTTGTACTTTACCACTAGCATCCCCTTCAGCCTTGCAACAATGTTGAAGCCTCTTGTACACTTTATAAAGGTTTGTTTAGCCAACACTAGGTGCTAACATCTGTCCCTGGTCTCCCGTAAGATGTGGCCTGAGGATGAACTCCACTCACACTTCCAGTGAGCTGAGACTCCAGCTCCTTCTCACAATTACTTGAGACCCAAGCAGGGTGCTGGTGTCAATCCACATAAACAAGGTTCATAAATACACAGAAACAGAAGTTCCAGAATTCCCCTCCTGCCTCCCTCTTGCACACTGTCTACAGATCGTGCTTCCACATTGGGGAGCAGCCAGCAGTGTAGATAATGGAAGCCGTTGCACATTTTGGAGGCGGGAATAGCAGATTTTAATCTGTATTCTAGGAAGTGGTCTCTGTAGTGGATGGGATGGGGGCTGCCACAGGTAGAACATTTAGGAAGCTCTCATTTTAATCCAGAATGGAGACAATGAGGGGCTGAATCAAAATTGCAAACAGGAAGGAGAGCTCCCTATCATGTTGCGGGAGGGAATAGAATTGAAACTGAATACTTTTAGAAGACCTGTGTTTCCCAGTCCACCCTATTGTGTCACAGCCCGCACTTCAATGATTTATATTATCTTCTTGGTCCTTCCAGGCATTTGAGTCCAAATTCTGAACTAAGGCAATGACTGTGAACAGTAAAAAGCAGGGCTGGACAGGTAAGATCATGACCTCTTTTTTTTGACATGTTGAGTTAGAGACACCAGTTGTGTATCTACAAGGAAGAGTTGAAAGGAAAGTGGTAACAGGGATCTAGAGCAGTGCCCTGGGCCAAATAGTGTCCCCCCAAATTTCACATTCACCTGAAACCTTTGAACGTGACCTCGTTTGGAAACAGGGCTTTTGCAGGTGTAATTAGTCATGTGAAGGTGAGATCACACTGGGCCCTAATCCAATGACCGGTTTCCCTGCAAAGAGAGGGAGATTTAGACCCAGACACACAGAGAGGAGGCCATGGGAAGACAGAGGCCGAGGTTTGAGTGATGTGTGTACAAACCAAGAAGCTCCAAGGGTTGTCAGCAACCACTCGAAACCAGAATAAGGTCTGGAAGGATTTCTCCCCCAGAGACTTCAGAGACAGGAGGGCCTGCCAACAACTTGATTTTGGCTTCTAGCCCCCAGAACCGTTAGAGAACAAGCTTCTGCTGGTTTAGGCCACGCAGTTTGTGGTGCTTTGTAACAGCAGCCCCAGGAAACTAACGCAGACAAGGTTCCCAGCTAGGGATCAGTGTGAGGGCTGAAGCTGTAGGCGGTGTGCAGTCATCTTTCAAGAAGGCTCGGAGAGGGGAGGGAAGATCCAAACCTGAGTGAGAGCGAAGAGCCACATGCGATAAGCAAGCCAAGAAGCCAGAGGGGAACGAGGGGTCAGGAAAAGGGAAGGAGCTTTTGGTTTGAAGAGAGGAGAACGTGTACAGGGATGGAGGGGAGAAGCCTGGACTGGGTGGTGGCGGGGAGGGCAGTGCCATGAACTCAAAAGAGGAGAATTTTGAAGAGGGTTGGGGTAGTCAATGGAGACAGACACTCCTAAAATATCAAGCAGGGTGAGAAATGAGAAAAACCCTTGCAATACAGGTGGTCGCCACCACACTCAGAGAGAAGAGACTGAATACCAAAAAGGTCAGGGGGCCTCACCAACATCAGGTAGAAAGCTGTTGGGTCCAAGACACATTAAGTGAAAACATTAAGTTCCAAGATGATATAGGGGAAACTAAATAGACTGTGTATCAGACTGAAACCATGAGCACTTGCCGGGAGCGGGGGCTTGCACATCCTGCATCACACATTCTGGAACAAGTACATGTTTTTCTTCAGCCACACTCAGTTCATCTTGTTACGCCCAATTTTCTCTCCAAGGAAAACCCTGCTTCTCTAGAGGCGGTGGCCGCGTGTCTACCACTCACTGGACCTGTTTTCATGAGAGAGCGTGTGCACCTTTCCTGAAGCACCTCCCCGCGCTGAGAGAAGGCCTCGCACACCCGACGGCCGAGCGTGAGGAAGGAAGCGCGGGGAAGGAGCCGCCGAGTCCGCGAGCGAGAGGCCGTGCGAGGCGGCCGCGCGGCGCCCCACGCAGCGCCGGTCCGCGGGGGGGGGGGGGGGGGGGGGCTCAGTTATTCTTCGTTATTTTTAAAAATTGCTTGCTCATTGTTAACAATGGGTATTGCTGGCCTGCGCTCTGCAGGTTTGTAAGCCTTGTACTTTCCCAGCCTGAAGACTGAAGAAAGAGCCCAGAGTCAGCAACAGAGACACCAGTGGTTTAATAGATGGGGGGTTACTTGTCTGAAGCAAGGTCCTGGAGCGACTCCCCACCGTGTGCAGCAGACGGTGGACAGGACACGGCGGCAGTCTTCCCTCCTGGGGTGCGGGGTGGAGACAGTGGGTTACCAGTTATAGGAGGAATTGCTGTCCAGTTCACTTCTCAGCTGCCAGAAAAGCCGGCAGGGGAGCACAGCATGCTCCTTACCACTCCTTGGATAAACCATCATAGTGGAGATAGTTCTTATTTAAAGATTAGAACAACCACTACCAGGGGCTGAGGGCAAGTATGTGAGCCTTTAGAGGGAAAGTCAGGCAGGTGAGTAGGGTGGGGGTGAGGACTGGTTGAGCAGGGGATGCACAGAACAGCCATCTTGTTCATTCAGGTTCTTCTATGATGCTTCTTGGGGTGATAATAATGCAAACTTCTAATCTTGCACCACTTCCTTTAATGCACCAAGAAGATCACCTCCTGTAGGATTCTTGCTAAAAAAGGAATAACCTGAGTTTGATCAGGAGGAGACATCAGACAAACTCAAACTCATAGACATTCTACAAAGTAACTAGTTAGCGCTCTTCAGCCTGCAAGACAAAGAAGAGGCCCTGTTCCTGGCCCAAGGGGGCTGGGGAAGCGCGACACCTGAACGTGCTCTGGGATCCTGGCTGGGCTCCTGGGCCAGAAGGTGAGGCACTTGATCAAAGTCAAATGATTTGATTTTAAATTAAACTTGAATTAAATTCTACAGAATTCATCTATAGACTAATTAATAGTTTAATATCAACGTTAATTTCCTGGTTTTGATCATTGGGCTATGGTTTCTAAGAGGTTAATATTTGAAGAAGCTGAGTGAATGGTGTAGGAAAATTTACAAGACTTTTGCAACTTCTTTGTTAAGTCCGACATTACTTCAAAATGAGATATTAAAAATATTAATGATAGAAATATTTGTTAAGTGAGGATGACTTTCTTCCTTCTCCATCCCCTCTTCTTCCTTCTTCAAGGTGTCCCCTCTCCCTGGCTGTCCTGGCTTCTCAGGGCTACCTGTCATGGGGCCACCCTCATTTTCTTTTTTTTTTTAAAGTCCTTTACATGTAGTAAATCATTTAATCCACGTAACAAACGTGTGATATATTTTACATATGAGAAAATAGAACCTCAGAGAAATTAAGTAATTTGCCTGAGGTCTCACAGTCAGAGGGAGCTGGGATCCTAACCCAAGTGGTCTGACATCAAAGCTCCTGAAAACATCACTATGTTGTCTCTTACTAGGTTAGCATCCTTTGCAAAAAACAGCACCTAACTGACACTCAGCACATATTTTTTGAGCTGTTTTGAATAGATGGTCCCATTAAGAAAGGACATCCTCACCCTCTTGATCACGAAATTAATCTATGTATGCTGAATCCCCTTCCTTCAGGGACCTATGAGATTGGTGAGAACATCTGATAAACCAATCTGAGCTGCAGTGTTAGCAGTAATTAAGGTTCTTTGCAAGCACCTCTTGAAATAACTGTGCCTTTCAGGTGAAGATGAGAACCTCACGAGAACCTCACACATCCTGTAGAACCAGAGGAGTGATATATGAGCAAGGAGTAGGTGGCACCCAGTTCAAGCCATACAAAAGGCAACAAAGACCAGAATTTTCAAGTGTAGACTGAGGCAGAAGGGCTCACACCTGGCTATGAATCAGAACCACCTGAGGGGCTTTTAAAACTTGTGATTCCTACTCTCTACTCTAGACACTCAATCAGAAGCACCTTGAGTGGGAATCTGTGTTTTTTTCTAATTCTCTAGAATATTCTAATCCATAGACATAAAGAAAGAGGGCTGCAATCCATAAAAGCAGGATATTTAGGGATTCCTAGAATAGACTCAGAGGAAAGAAGCAGGAAAAATGATGAAAGAGTAATCACAGGAAACAGATTTCGCATCATGTTTTCAGTGTTCTGTGTGAGCCGGCCTGTGAGACACACCTGAGGCTGATTTCAGTGAAGTCTTACAAAATCTTAGTGGATGGGGGTGGGGGTTGGGGGAGTCTTGGGCCCATTTTAGAGATGGCAAAACTGAGGGCTTCAGTGGACTTCAGCACCTTGCTCAAAGTCTCTAAGTTAGAGAGTTTTTTGGCTTTTATTTTTATCTGTCCAATGTTAAAAAAAACTAAACTAAAACTAAATTCAACTCAGTAAATTTGAAGATCTAATTGACTTTGTTAGATTCATGAATGGCACAGCATCCCATCTAGTAAACAGAAGGGTGGACAAAAATGGAAATTGTTAAAAAATGGCAAGTTTTTATAGGAAGAAGGATGGAGCAAGGGAGGTATTAGCAAAAGAAAAGAATTTATTTTTTTCAGGCCAGGACATCCTCTTCCGGGGAAGAAGGGAATGACAAGGGTTTTACCACGCAGATTGCCTCTTCCTGGGAAGTGTTGGGATACTGGACAGAGAGTGCTCATGTAACAGACTGCCTCAAGAGAAAATTCGAGAATGGTTGATTAAGATTACATTTCTGATAGGACCTGATCTAACTTAAACACTTCTGCACAGCAAAGGAAACCATTAACAAAAGAAAACAACAACCTATGGAATGGGAGAAAATATTTGTGAATGAGGCAACCAACAAGGGGTTAATATCCAAAATATACAAACAGCTCATACAACTCAGTATCAAAACACACACACACACACACACACACACACACACACACACACACAACAATCAAAAAATGTGCAGAAGACCTAAATAGACATTCTTCCATACAGAGGGCCAACAGGCACCTGAAAAGATGCTCAATATTACTAATTAGTAGACAAATGCAAATCAAAATCACAATAAGGTATCACCTCACACAGGTCAGAATGGCCATCATCAAAAAGTCTACAAATAATAAATGCTGGAGAGGATGTAGAGAAAAAGGAACCCTTGTACACTGTTGGTGGGAATGTAAATTGGTGCAATCCCAATGGAATACAGTATGGAGGTTCTTTAGAAAACTAAAAATAGAGCTACCATATGACCCAACCATCCCTCTCCTGGGCATATATCCAGAAAAGATGAAAACTCTAATTTGAAAAGATAGGGACGCACAGTCTTTAAGGCATTAGCCTGCTGTGACTCCCTTTGCCTGGCAGAGCAATAAAGCAGTTCTTTTCTATCCTTCCCCCACCAAGAAAAGATACATGCATTCCAATGTTCATAGCAATACTATTTACAATAGCTGAGACACACAAAAATAAATATTATATGATATCACTCACATGTGGGATCTAAAAAATAATACAAATGAAACTATATACAAAACAGAAAGATTCACAGACATAGAAAACAAATTTATGGTTAACAAAGGGGAGAGGAAATGGGGGAGGGACAAATTAGGAATATGAGATTAACAGATACAAACTACTAAGCATAAACTAGATAAGCAACAAGGATTTACTATATCGCACAGGGAATTATGCCCAATATTTTGTAATAACGTATAATGGAATATAATCTGCAGGAAAAAAATTACTATGCTGTACACCTAAAACTAACACAATATTGTAAATCAACTATACTTCAAATTTTGAAAAGATTACATTTGTGGGGAAGGTCAAAACTACAATTAAGTATAGATTTGGTATCATGGGCTTTGGTTCAACTTATGTCATTTTGATCCTATGGTTTTTCTTTTTAACACCAGGGAACTTTGTTAAGAATGAACAAAGAAGAGGACAAGCTTTAGGGGTACTTTTACTATTCTCTAAGGACTGTAGAGAACAAGATATGGTGAGAGCTGCTCCCTCCTCTTCCCAAGGACACTGCCCTATAATCCATGTCTTACTGGTACCAGCAACTCTAGTGGGCCTTCTGTCTTCAGAACTCTCTAGACCATTGGACAAGTTTTATGTCCACATTTTCTCTCCTTCAGGGGCCCAGGTTGCCTTTCCTTCATCATGCTGAATTTTGGTAAGAACACAGGGTGAGCCTGTGGGTTCTGCATCTCAGCCATCCTCCAGCAGCTGGTTTCCTTTCTAATGGGTCACCCAGCCTTCGCACATGGCATTGAAGAAGTGAAAACTTTCCTTTCCTCATGGTGAGATACCAGCACACATATGGCCTGAGTGCCAGAAAGACCACCCCTACCCTTGCCTCCCAGTCCTCTTCCCAAATAGCCTGGGGAGGGGCTAGAGGGAGAGCAGTGGGTGATGACAGGTCCCACCCTGCTGCTGTTTCATAAACCTGCCACTGAGGGTCTTGCTCAAATCTTCGGTAAGTGTTGTTTAGCTTCTTGTTTCAGACATGGGACTTAGCCCCTATTCAACACCACAACACAAGTCCCAGTCTGTAAATTAATAAATGAATGAATGAATGAGTTTGGGCATCAAACAAAACTGGGTTCCAATCCTGATTTCTCTACTGTGTAAGTCACTTCACTTTTTTTAAAAACATTTTTTATTGAATTATAGTCATTTTACAATGTGTCAAATTCCAGTATAGAGCAAAATTTTTCAGTTATGCATGAACATACATGTATTCAGTCTTTTTTTTTTTTTTTGCTGTGAGCTACCACAAGATCTTGTATATATTTCTCTGTACTATACACCATAAACTTTTTTTTTTTGTATTCTGCACATGTCTGTCAGCATCTACAAATTTTGAAATCCCAGTCTGTACCTTCCCACCAACCACCCACTTGGCAACCACAAGTTTATATTCTGTGTCTTTGAGTCTATTTCTGTTTTGTATTTATGTCTTTTTTTCTTTTTATTCCACATATGAGTGATCTCATATGGTATTTTTCTTTCTCTTTCTGGCTTACTTCACTTAGAACGACATTCTCCAGGAACATCCATGTTGCTGCAAATGGTGTTATGTTGTCAGTTTTTATAGCTGAATAGTATTCCATTGAATAAATATACCACCTCTTCTTTATCCAGTCATCTGTTGATGGACATTTAGGCTGTTTCCATGTCTTGGCTATTGTAAATAGTGCTGCTATGAACATTGGGGTGCAGGTTTTCTTTTTGAAGTAGGGCTCCTTCTCGATATATGCCCAGGAGCTGGATTCCTGGGTCATATGGTAAGTCTATTCCTAGTTTTTTGAGGAATCTCCATACTGTTTTCCACAGTAGCTGCACCAAACTGCATTCCCACTAGCAGTGTAGGAGGGTTCCCTTTTCTCCACAGCCTCTCCAGCATTTCTCACTTGTGGACTTTTGAATGATGGCCACTCTGACTGGTGTGAGGTGATACCTCATTGTAGTTTTGATTTGCATTTCTCTGATAATTAGTGATACTGAGCATTTTTTTTCATGTGCCTATTGATCATTTGTATTTCTTCCTTGGAGAATTGCTTGTTTAGGTCTACTGCCCATTATGGGATTGGGTTATTCTTTTACTTTTCTTATTATGTCGTATGAGCTGCTTATATATTCTGGAGATCAAGCTTTGTTGGTTCCACTTGCAAAAATTTTCTCCCATTCCATAGGTTGTTGTTTTGTTTTACTTATGGTTTTCTTTGCTGTGCAGAAGCTTGTAAGTTTCATTAGGTCCCATTTGTTTATTCTTGCTTTTATTTCTATTGCTTGGGTAGACTGCCCTAGGAGAACATTTTTGAGATGTATGTCAGATAATGTTTTGTCTATATTTTCTTCTAGGAGGTTTGTTGTATCTTGTCTTATGTTTAAGTCTTTGATCCATTTTGAGTTTATTTTTGTGTACGGTGTAAGGGAGTGTTCTAGCTTCACTGATTTACATGCTGCTGTCCAGTTTTCCCAACACCATTTGCTGAAAAGACTGTCTTTATTCCATTGTATATTCTTGCCTCCTTTGTCAAGTATTAGTTGACAAAAAGTTTGTGGGTTCATTTCTGGGCTCTCTATTCTGTTCCATTGGTCCGTATGTCAGTTTTTGTACCAATACCAGCTCTTTTGATTACTGTAGCTTTGTAGTATTGTCTGAAGTCTGGGAGAGTTATTCCTCCAGCCTCTTTCTTCTCTTCAGCAATTCTAGGTCTTTTGTGGTTCCATATAAATTTCACCATGATTTGTTTGAGTTCTGTGAGATATGTCCTGGGCAATTTGATAGGGATTGCATTAAATCTATAGATTGCCTTGGGCAGTATGACCATTTTAATATTGATTCTTCCAATCCAGGAGCATGGGATATCTTTCCTTTTTTTTAAGTCTTCATTCATTTCCTTACTCAGTGTTTTATAGTTTTCCATGTATAAGTCTTTCACCTCCTTGGTTAGATTTATTCCTAGGCATTCTATTACTTTGGGTGCTATTTTAAAGGGGATTGTTTCTTTACTTTCTTTTTCTGTTGATTCATCATTAGTGTAGAGAAATGCAATTGATTTTTGAACGTTAATCTTGTAACCTGCTACATTGCTGAATTCTCTGGTTATTTCTAGTAGTTTTCGTGTGGAACTTTTAGGGTTTTCTATATATAGTATCATGTCATCTGGATATAGTGACACTTTTACCTCTTCTTTTCCAATTTGGATCCCTTTTATTTCTCTCTTGCCTGATTGCTGTGGCTAGGACTTCCAAGACTATGTTGAATAGGAGTGGTGATAGTGGGCAGCCTTGTCTTGTCCCAGATTTTAGTGGGAAGCTTTTGGGTTTCTCACTGTAGACTACTATGCTGGCTGCAGGTTTGTCATATATGGCTTTTATTATGTTGAGTTATGTTCCCTCTATTCCCACTTTGGTGAGAGTTATCATAAATGGGTGTTGAATTCTATCAAATGCTTTTTCTGCATCTATTGAGATGATCATGTGGTTTTGTCCTTTCTCTTGTTGATGTGTTGTATTGCATTGATTGATTTGTGTATGTTGAATCACCCTTGTGTCCCTGAGATGAATCCCACTTGATCGTGATGTATGATCTTTCTTATGTGCTGTTGGATTCTGTTTGCTAATATTGTGGTTAGGATTTTTGCATCTATGTTCATCAGTGATATTGGTCTGTAATTCTTTTTGGTGGTGTCTTTGCCAGGGTTTGGTATCAGGGTGATGGTGGCTTCATAGAATGAGTTTGGGAGTATTCCCTCCTTTTCAGTCTTCTGGACGAGTTTGAGAAGGACTGGTATGAGTTCTTTGTATGTTTGGTAGAATTCCCCTGTGAAGCCGTCTGGTCCTGGACTTTTATTTGTAGGGAAGTTTTTTATTGCTAATTCGACTTCATTTCTAGTGATTGGTTTGTTCATACAGTCAGTTTCTTCTTGATTCAGTCTTGGTGGACTCTATGTTTCCAGAAACTTGTCCATCTCCTCTAGGTTATCCATTTTGGTTTCATATATTTTTTCATAATATTCTCATATGATATTCTGTATTTCTATGTTATTTGTTGTTGTTTCTACATTTTCCTTTCTTATTTTGCTTATCTGTGCTCTTTTTTCTTCTTTGTGAGTTTGGCCATAGTTTTGTCGATTTTATTTATTCTTCCAAAAAAACAGCTTTTGGTTTGATTGACTTTTTTCTAATTTTTTAAAATCTCTTATTTATTTTCTCCCTCGTCTTTTATTATTTCCTTCCTTCTGCTGACTTCGGGATTTTTTGCTCTTCTTTTTCTAATTCTTTTAGTTGGTGGGTTAGGTTATTTATCTGAGACAGTTTTTTGGTTTTTTTGCTTTTTTTTTTTTTTTTTTTTTTTGAGGAGGGCCTGTATCGCTATAAACTTCCCTCTTTGCACTGCCTTTGCTGTGTCCCATAAGTTTTGTGTGGTTGTGTTTTCATTTTCATTTCTCTCAAGGTACTGTTAAAATTTCAACTTTGATTTCTTCATTGAACCATTGTTTTTTAGTAGCATGTTGTTTAATCTCCATGCTTTCCTTTTTTTCTCCTTTGTTTCTCTATTGTTGATTTCTAGTTTCATGGCATTGTGGTCAATAAAGATGCTTGAGATAATTTCTAAAAATTGTTGAGGATTCTTTTGTGCCCAAGTACATGGTCAATCCTAGAAAATGCTCCATGTGTACTTGAAAAGAATGTGTATCCTATTTTGGGGAGTGTAATGCTCTGAAAATACCCACCAAATCTAATTTTTCTATTGTATCATTTAATTTCTCTGTTGCCTTATTTATTTTCTGTCCAGGAGATCTGTCTAGTGATGTTAATGTGGTGTTAAAATTTCCGATAATGACTGTATTCCCATCAATTTCCCCCTTTATCTGTTAGTAATTTTTTATGTACTTAGGTGCTACTATATTGGGCGCACATATATTAATGAGTGTAATATCCTCATCTTGTATTACTATATAATCAAGATAAAATGTCCTTCTTTATGGCCTTTGTATTAAAGTCTATTTTGTCTGAAGTCAGTACTGCTACACCTGCTTTCTTGGCTTTTCCATTTGCATGGAATATCCTTTTCCATCCTTTCTCAATCTATATGTATCCTTCACCCTACAGAGGGTCTCTTGTATGCAGCATATTGACGATTCTTCTTTTATTATCCAGTCTGCCACTCTACGTCTTTCGACTGGAGCACTTAGTCCATTAACATTTACAGTAATTAATGATAGATGTGTGTTTATTGCCATTTTGAACTTATTTTTGCAGTTGATTTGGTATTTCCTCTTAGTTCCTTTCTTCTTCCTTTTGTGGTTTGATAATTTTCCTTTGTATTATCTTGGATCTTATTTAGTTTTTGTGACTCACTTGTAAGTTTTTGGCTTGCGGTTACCCTTTTTTTGTAAGTCTATTAACCCATTACAATAACTGTATTAAACAGATAGTACTATAAGCTCAAACCCATCCTACCAAGAACACAAAATTTTAAAAAGAAAAAAAAAATACTCTGTATTTTCTTGCTTTCCTTTCCCACTCTTTATGATTTAGATATCTTCTTTTACAATTTTATGTTTATTCTATTTGTAATTCTTGGTAGTTATCACCTTTCCAGTCATGATTTTCTCACTTCTGTAGCATTCTGCTTTTCTATTTAGAGTAGACCTGTCAGTATTTCTTTTAGCATAGGCTTAATGATGCTAAACTCTTCTAGTTTTCGCTTGTCCATGAAGTTCATCTCTCCTTCTGCTCTAAAGGATAACCTTGCTGGATAGTGTCCTAGGCTGCATCTATTTTTTCATTCAAGACTTTGAATGTATCTTACCACTCCCTTCTGGCCTGTAGTGTTTGTGTAGAGAAATCAGCTGAGAGCCTTATGGGGGTTCCCTTGTAACTCACTGTTTCTCTCTTGCTGCCTTTAGGATCATTTCTTTATCCTTTTAACCCTGGCCATCTTGATTATAGTATGTCTTGGTGTGGGTTTGCTTGGGTTTTTCTGTTTGAGACCCTCTGAACTTCCTGTACTTGGATATTCTGATTCCTTCTTTAGGTTTGGGAAGTTTTCAGTCATGATTTCTTCAAATACCTTTTCAATACCCTTTGTTCTTTCTTCCTCTTTTGGAACCCCTATTATGTGTAGATTGGCAAGCTTTGTATTATCCCATAGGTCCCTTATATTGTTTTCATTGGTTTTTGTTTCTCTCTAAGCTGTTCTGATTGGGTGCTTTCTATTGTCCTGTCTTCTAGGTCACTTATTCGTTCCTCTGCATTATCCATCCTGCTTTGTACAACCTTTAGATCAGCTCTCATCTTAGCAAGTGGGTTTTCCAATGTTACTTGGCTCTTCTTTATAGCTTCAATTTCATTTTTGACATATTTTATATCTCTACACACTCTCTCTTTTAGTTCCTTCAGTACTCGGTATCACTTTTTTGAAATCTTTATCTAGTAGGCCATCAGTGTCTATTTCACTGATCATCAGGGAATTTCTCTTGTGTAATTGGGAGTGGTCCCTCTGCTTCATCGTGCTTCTCTCTCTGGCATTGTTTCTTACGGAGTATCAGTTATCTATTGTGGTCATCAAGGAGTTTATTTATTAATCTATCTAAAGTCTATGCAGGAATAAAATTTAAAAAGAGGAGAATTTTTAAAGAAGGAAGATAAAAAGTTTGAAAACAGTGTATAATCAACAACAAATCAACAAGTTGAAGCAACATAACAATTTGAGTTGAGGTGTCTTTGAAAAACCTCAAAAAAAGGAGAAAAGACCCCCCCCAAAATTTTGAAACTTGAGTATAATCAATAACAGGAGATCAAAACCAAGATAAATAAAACTGAAATTGCAGTGGATTTTGAAAACTAGTAATAATAAAAATAAAAAATATTTAAAGGGATTAAAATGGGAAACACATACAGTTGTTTAAAAATTTAAAAGGTAATAGAAAATAGAACAGATGAAAAAGAGAAAAAGAAATATAGTGGATGTGTTCTCGTGGAGACCGTGTGCTCTTAATGGTTTTATCGAGAGGTCTTTCTGTCCTCTCCCTGCTGCGTGAACTGAGCTCGCTGCATTCAGAACCCCTCTGTTGGCCAAGCCCCTGGTCTACGCTGCTCCCAGTGCAGGTCGGCAAGCAGATCACATCCCCTCCCAACACTGCAGTCAGGTGCTGCGCTCTTACAAAGTGGGCGGGTGGGTTACACCCCTCCTTATGCCACGGTCAGGTACTGCACTCCTGCCAAGAATGCAGGTAGCCACCCGCCCTCTCCCAATGCAGGTCGCTCCCCTGCTCTGTGCAGCTGCCCGCTACACCTCAGGTCTGCGCTCCAGGAGACAGTGGAACGGTGCCACTCATGATCTGTGCCCAAACTCAGCTCCTTGTTTGTCTTGGAGGCTTAAGTTCTCACGAGTTCCCAGGGCAGAACTATCCTATCTGCCTTGCACTATGAACAAGTCTCAGTCTGGCCTTTGAGGCTGCTAAGCCCTTAGGTATGGAATCAGGTTTCGACCACGCCACACCTGGGTGCTAAGCACTGGAGGATATGGAAGCTGTGTCTGAGCACCGCCTCTTGGTTCGGCAGATTTTCGGAGGTAGGAGATATTGCACCCTTCCCCTCAGGGCACATCAGCCATGTTGCTTTTTTTTTCGTATTTTATGGAGGGCCCAGGTTTTTCTGCCCCGTGTACCCACTAATCCACAGTGTGAAGTACCCTATAGTTCCCTGGGGTTGCCTCTGTGCAGCCTGCCTGTCCTCCACCCGGCTCAGGCAGCCTGTCCTGTTCTCCACCTGCCGCTTTCCCTCTAGGGCTAGGGGTTGCAGAGAGCCTCTGTGCCCATTTAACTTGGTTCTGTTTGTCAAGAGCTATTCCACACAGATCCGAGCCTTGGAGGATCCCCCTCAGTCCCAATGACCTCTCCCTTGGAGAGGGGTAGACCCAGCAAGTGAACACTGTTTCTCCTTTGCAGCTTCCTCCCTGCAGGACTAGTCCCAAATTATTTTACTTTTTCTTTTTTCCCTCCAGATTTGTGGTGTCTCCGTCTTGAAGAAGGCAATGTTCTGCCAGAGTTCAGCAGGTGCTCTGCTTGGCTGAGTGGGTCCATGGATGTGGGTTTTGGTGTATTTGTGGGAGAGGGTGAGCTATGAGGATTCTCCTACTCCACCATCTTGGCTGATCCCCCCCCCCCTTTTTTTTTTAAAGGTGTACACTTTATTGAACTGGTCTCAAGTCAGTGTACAGGTAAGCCCTGGCTGCCCCCATGCCTCAGCCTACTCTCAAGGGGACCAAAAGCCTTCATATATCTCAAGTTTGGGGACAAAACAGGGGGGCTGATCATTCAAAATAAAACAAATAAAAACAAGATTTAAGGTAATGTTTGTTTTTTTTTTGGAGACCATCACTTACACAAAAGCAATGCCATCACCCTCCCCTGTGTGGATTTAGGCAAGGACTGGCCCTTCTCCTTAGAGAAGTGGGGCAGCTTTCAGGAAGGCAAGGGACTTCCTATAACAATGCATCTTATATTTGAAATGACTATTTTAAAAAATGTACGAAGTCCTTAGCCACAAGGTAGAACTTCAGGGATGCTTGACCCAACTGCCTGCTGTCACTTTCAATGTTCCAGTTTTTAAATCCTGAGTCAGTACCAAAAAAATAAAAAAAAAAATTCAAAAGAAAAAAAAAAACTAAATAAAGCTATGACAATCTCATCACCTTTTCTGTGCAAGTTAGGTTTTGTCATGAAAAGGGTGGAAGGTAACTCAGTCCGCCTAGAAGCACTTGCGGTGGATGATGGAGGGACCAGACTCATCATACTCCTGGTTGCTGATCCACATCTGCTGGAAGGTGGGCAGCGAGGCCAGGATGGAGCCGCCCATCCACACGGAGTACTTGCGCTCAGAGGGCGCAATGATCTTGACCTTCACCATGCTGGGGGCCAGGGCGGTGAGCTCCTTCTGCATCCTGCCGGTGATGCCAGGGTACATGGTGGTCCCACCAGACAGCACCGTGTTGGCATAGAGGTCCTTGCGGATGTCCACGTCACACTTCATGATGGAGTTGAAGGTAGTCTCGTGGATGCCACAGGCTTCCAGGCCCAGGAAGGCGGGCTGGAAGAGAGCCTCGGGGCAGCGGAAGCGCTCGCTGCCGATGGTGATGACCTGACCATCGGGCAGCTCGTAGCTCTTCTCCAGGGAGGAGCTGGAGGCGGCAGTGGCTATCTCCTGCTCCAAGTCCAGGGCGACGTAGCAGAGCTTCTCCTTGATGTCACGCATGATTTCCCGCTCGGCCGTGGTGGTGAACCTGTAGCCACGTTCCATGAGGATCTTCATGAGGTAGTCCGTCAGGTCCCGGCCAGCCAGGTCCAGACGCAGGATGGCATGGGGGAGGGCATACCCCTCGTAGGTGGGCACAGTGTGAGTGACCCCATCACCAGAGTCCATCACAATGCCAGTGGTGCGGCCAGAGGTGTACAGGGACAGCACAGCCTGGATGGCCATGTACATGGCTGGGGTGTTGAAGGTCTCGAACATGATCTGAGTCATCTTCTCACGGTTGGCCTTGGGGTTCAGTGGGGCCTCAGTCAGCAGCACGGGGTGCTCCTCGGGGGCCACGCGCAGCTCATAGAAGGTGTGGTGCCAGATCTTCTCCATGTCATCCCAGTTGGTGACAATGCCATGTTCGATGGGGTACTTGAGGGTCAGGATGCCTCTCTTGCTTTGAGCCTCATTACCTACGTAGGAGTCCTTCTGGCCCATGCCTACCATGACACCCTGGTACCTCGGGCGTCCCACGACAGAGGGGAAGATGGCCTGGGGGGCATCGTTGCCCGCGAAGCCGGCCTTGCACATGCCGGAGCCGTTGTCGACCACGATTGCAGCAGTATTGTTATCCATGGCAAACTGGTGGTGGTGTAGACCAGTGGCAAAGGCAGAGCGGTGAGAGGCCTGTGCTGTTGGAGTGGATGTGGTCTCAGCTGTCATCTTGAAGTTTCTTGACCCACTCGTGCAAGAAGATATGTAAGACACACCTAAGAAATAATGTATATTAGGTTTTCAATATTGACGTAAGATTATTGAAAATGAAAAAAATTAATTTAATTGCCACAGAATTATTAGATATTAAGTCTTTTATATTTCAAGATCACTGTAGTATTCACTGAAAACAGTATTTTTAGCATTTAGGGAATGAATGCTATTAATTTCTTTTGTTTCCAAAATTAGTTTGGTTTGGTACCTCATGCTAATGTTTAAAAGCCTTTCTATGAAAAAATCATCAAAAAATTAGCTATCCTTAAAAAAAAAAAAAAGCTAGTGCTTCCATACTGAAATTAATCTCATTTGAGTAACAAATGCCAATGCAACATATAGCCTTGATGCCTGATAGTTGTGAGGAGTGGCTGTGTTTTACCCCAGTTCTAGCCCCTTTCTGCTTCAGGAATTCTCTGCAGTGGAAATGATCTAATCTTGCTTTAGTGCAAACATATGAAGCCATCTGAAAGGAGTTCTCTCAAGTTTCCTCATCAATTCCCAGATCACCTACCTATCACCTTTTCTTCCTCTTTCCTTTCACTGTATCCTTTCCTTTTCAAAGGTAGCTCTAGATCTGTGGTCTTAATTCTTCCCCCCTTTTATATTCTTTTGATGGATTATCCCCACCACTTCTTTTTTCTCTCTGCTTAATGGGAGGATCTTACATCGGTAATTTCTGATTCAACTCTTTGCCTCCCTCTGGCTATAAACGTGCTCAGAAAGAAAAACAAAATTAAGCTTTTCCTTGATGCTTTATGTCTTGAACTCTCTAGTGTCTCTTCTCCCAGATTTCTCTAAACACAAATCTACCCTCTTGCTACTCTGAGCATGGTCTCAAGACAAGCAACAAGAGTGTCAGCTTAGAACTCGTTAGAAATGCAGACTCTCAGGCCTACTGTTCAGAATGTGCACTTTTCACTGGGTCCCCAGGTGACTAGTTAAAATTTGAGACAGTCTGGTCTATACCGAGTCTATTTGACTTAATTGATCCTTCTGAAAAATCTAGCCTCAAGTGCCCACTATAACACTTCCCCAAATTGAAACTGCATTAGAAGTTGCAAACTTTCTAATGGACTATTTACCAGGAAACAGCTTCCCTGCCCCCCCCCCCCACAACACACCCTGCTCTCTTCCTCTTCCTTATTCTCTTTTGGCCTAGGTGACACCATCCTGTAAGGCAGCAACACACTACATGACATGAAGGTCCATTTACAGCTGCCCACATCTGCCTGTGTTCACCCACGGCAGGTAGAACCCAGCTCTGCGTGATCAGGCACCTCAGCCCTCACTGCCTGCCTAACAATGAGGAGGACGGGGACAGTGGGAACATTCGTGCTTCTCGGACAAGCTACAGTGCTGGAAGCTCACTTCAGGTCCATCTCACATTTCACTCTTTCTTTTTCCAAAGAACTGATCTACCTTCCCACCCTCTCCCACAGGCCCCTACCTCCTTTCCCTTCATTTACTGCCTGTCCCCTCTGCCGCTCTCATTCTTCATCCCCTCTTTCCCGCCTAATTTCCTGACTGTCCTTAGGTCACAGAGCATCCTGAAATGAAATAATTTAGCTCCTTAAATGGCACTCTCAATTTAATCTGTCGCTGACACCTAAGTTATACAATTTACCTCCCTTTTCTCATTTTTTCCTCACTATACCTTCACGAGGTGATTTTCTTTGGCTTTTAGAATATATCAGAATTCATGGAAATCAACATTCTGTCAAATGACTTTTTAATAAAATACAGATCTTACCTTCTATTTGTCCACTTAATATATTTTTTCCTGTTTGACCTGCAGCTCCAGGTGAAATATCCACATACATTTGTGGGAGACTCTCAGAGATACTCTGTTAAAATCAATATTAATAATGAGTCACATAAAGAATTCCTAATCCCTAAGAAAACTCCTGCATCTCATAACTTAAAAAAAAAAACCTTCCTATTTTAAAAGCAATTAGACTTAAAAACAAGAGAAGAGTGTCTTGGGAAACCAAACATTTAAGTAGAAAACTTTATATACATTCTCTAGATCAAGCCTATCTTTTATTTTCATTTGGCTTTTGATTCAGTAAGCTGAACATGGAAAGCCAGAGCAAGTATTTTCACAGGCAAAATATTGACTTATATTCACATTTCAACAAAGAATTAACTTCAAAACAACTCCATTCTACATTCCCCCACAAAAATGAAGATATATTTAAAAATGCGTATTTTTGTAGGTAAAATTGAATTGCTTTGTAGTACATGTGAAACTAACATTGTAAATTGACTACACTTCAATAAAAAAGTAAAATTTAAAATGCACCTATTTTAAAACAAGTACTTTAATAAATATACTTGCTATAAATTTAAAATATTTCTAAGGACAGATACGGATTTAGTACTAAATTGAGATCCTTGACATGAAAACAAACCTTGGAGTCTGTCACACTGAGTACTGACAGAACACTGTAGAAGTTGCTTCATTTCAGTAAACAATGGCTTAGCATAATCTATTATTTGATAAAACTTTTATAGTTAGGAAAACTAGCTGAATAAAGTAGCAAAGTAGTAAGAAAAACACTGATGTCTTAATAACAGCAGAATTTTTAAGTATAGTTATGCAATTCTTCAAAAAACTACAAGGATTTCTCTCTGTGCAGAACATTCCTTCCCTGGGCCCTCACGCGACTGGCTCCTTCCCGTCCTTCCCCTGGCAGCTTCGGTCACATCCTGATCTGCGCCAACTCAGTGAATTCCACTCTTACTCCACACCCATCCTAACTACAGACACTCCACTTCTGTCAAAACTAACGTTCTCCATTTTCTTTACCTGAAGGACTTACTGTGACTGACAGAGGAGTCCTGTTTACTTGTTCTTCTGTTCCTACCACTACAGCCTAACCCCTCAACCCCTCAGTTCAGTGTCTAACTGCCCAGCACGCAGCTGGTGTTCAGGAGCAGGAATTTCTTTAAGGTCAAAACACTGAAAATCTCAAGATGGCCTCAAGTACCAAACCACTCTATACCTATCAGAGATCTCCACTAATACTCTACTGAAACACGACACACCCCAAATGAGAAATCCACATGCCCACTCTAACTTTCCCACTCTTAACTATCCACTGCCATTTTATTGTCCTTCAGGTGTCAGAAAGTGTCCTCAACACTTAGTAAGTCATTCATTGTCACTGTGATCATCCTGTCTTACACTCTATAGCACCATTTACACATGACATGTTTTCACATTTGTTACCACATTTGTTCACTGCACAAACCTCAGAGTTAAGTGTCAGTGCCATTTTACCAACAAGGTCACTGACATTCAAACAGCTCCAACAAGTTTTTCCAAGACCCCACAGCTTATGCATGACAGAACAAAGATGCCAACGTATCTGTGGACTTGAAATACAGTGCTGTGCCACTAGGCTGCAGCTGTCTAGATCCAAGAGTTCAGGGTCAATTTACCTCTCTTCACAGCTGGCAGCTTAGAACACTTCATCATTGTTACTTACAATACTTCAACTAGGGTCACGATCAAAATACAACATGCAGGCCACACTAACTATCCAAAACGGGCTGTCCTCGTTACGATGTCACTAACCCAAACTGTTGGTATACTAACCCCACATATTTACTAATCTTCACCATGCTTTTGATTTACATGAAATTATCCCTGCAGATCTACTTGACAAGAAAACTGTAATAATTCCATTTCACAGGCATTTGCTTTTCAAGGTCAAATTGACAAAAACATAAAACACAACAACATGAAAACAGTCTTCTTTTTGACCCAAATATTTTTCTCTGAATGTGCCTTGAGAGTTGGACAAATCCATTTATAAGAAACACACACAACTGGTCACAGGCTGAAAAAGAGTAACTCTTTACTTTTTAGAGAAAACAACTCAAGAAGTCAAATCGATTCCATAGGACAACTAAGCATTGCTTTTCGGGCTATAACCACTGGTTTCATTAAGCAGGTCTGCAAAATTAACAAGAGGATAACAGGTACTTGTATGACTTTAAGTACTCAATGAATTTCATAATGGCAGATTGAAAAACAAGAAAAATATGGATTGGAAAATGCAAAAAGAGAAATTAATCTCAGACCACCCCTTCACTTATGTATTAACATAACTCAGTTAATATTTTAAAATGATACCAATAATAATAAAAATAGAATACTACCTCCAAATGAGAAGATGATTCTGTTTCTTCTTGGATTCCTAAATAAAAAGTTGAAACATCACATATAAAAATAAGTCAAAGATACATAAATCAGAATACTAACAAATTAAATTTTGAAAACACATTTTCATCAACTGCCACTCACAGATATTACTATATAATAAAGTAGCAAAAGACATTTTCAAAAGTTCTACCATTTTCTGGACAACAAACTTCGTCATACATGGGATAGTTACGAAGATAGACGTTAAATGGAAAACACAACAAGAAATGGTCATAACATATATGTTTACACACAGTAGAATTTGATAACATTTTTTTTTGAGATACTCAATACTGAACCAAATATTACTACCTGCAATGCATACATTCAATCTCTTACTGAGCTAAAATATTCACCGAGGGCAAACTAGGTACTACCATAGAGAAAAAACTGACATACATGTTCATTAACTTACTTAATGTACAGCTTTTTTGTTCTCCAATAACATACGTCAAATGGCCATCATCTGTTCGTTCCTCTGAAGCAATGTCAATCATCTCAGAAACATATACTGATCTGTCAATCTCAGGCTCACTCAACCCTTCCTAGGAACACACACAAAAAAATAAAACAAGGACCAAACGTCAGAAACCATCATGTTCACACACGTGGTCTTTCACTCACTTAGTCGTGGGGACAACCAAATGTGGACTCCTTCTCTCACATCGTAGGCCCTCTCCTGGGAGGAGCTGGCAATACACATAAAAGAGAGACTCTTCTCTCGATCCTGCCACAGGTAGAGAGCCAGGAAAACGACTCAGCACACAGAAGTCTGACCGCTCTCCAACCCAGGTGAATGCATGCAGTAAGGGCACAAAGGACAGGAGAGTCTGCTGCAGGTCGATAGGTCACGGAGTGCTGGGAAGACCGCACCGTGTCTTCAAAGACACACCCAGTGCACACAGGGGGAAGCGAAGGCGATTCCAGGGAAGGGCAGCCTGAGTCAAAGGCTGAGGCGTCAAGCAGCGGAAGAAGTCACAAGGGAGACTACAACACTGTTACTGGCGACGGACGGGAGAAGAGCAAATACCCTACGTTCGAGGCCAGACAGCCCTTGATAACTTTCAAATCCGGATGGCTACAAAGAAGAGACACTATCAATCAAAGCACGACAGGAAACCACCTGACTTTCACAGAACTCTGTCCACATTCAGTGTCCCGTGATAAACCCTTAACGGAAGAGAACTTGACCCCAACGTTTAGATACAGACACCGGTTTGATGAGGTGAGTCTCCAAAACCAATACAGGTGCGTCAGGCAGTCCCATGACACGAAGCACACAGTAACTGCGTTAAGGGTACGCTGATAAACCGTAAGCCCGACATGTTCACGGGCAAATGCAAACTTGAGAACGCACACTCAAAGCACCCGTGCGTTTCTGTTGTGGCATCCCCTGAGGCTTATCTGTCAAACGAAGGAGAAGAACAGTAACAAAGGGAGACAGTACCTCTTTATCAGAGAAAACCTCGGCCTCGTCCGATTCTCCGCTTTCGGGCATCGTCAAGTGGCCTGTAAAATGGAGTCACACGTACACTGATGAGAACACATACCATGTACACTTCAAACACCCACCCTCATCTATCTCCACTCATGCGTATTTCAGTCCAATCAAGGGGGCACAAAAGAATTTCAGAGGGCTAAAGCACCTTCTGGAAAGAGAAGCAACGTCGTGCTGGGATCTTTGTCAAGACAGGTGGCCAAAGCCAACCGCAGAAAAAGGAACGGTTATTGTGTCAGGATCTACACCTTTCAGATGTTTCACGGTAGGCATTCTTTTTGAGGGAGGCAATGGGCACTGAACGCCGGAACTCCTGCATGCTAAGCACGGCATTCACTCTACCGCAGAGCTGTACTCCTCCCCTCCGAAAATGAGTTTCTGCACAGACACCTGACTAAGACAAAAAAGAAAGGAAAAACTCCATACCAGTAAACTAACTTACCGAACGTGGTAGTTGTGTCAGCTCCATCGACACAGATCAACGGGTCATGCTCTGTTACTTCCCCTGGAGCAATTCCAAACGTCTCACTAACATTTTCTGGTTTGCCAATCTCTGGCTCAGTCACCGACTCCTTGGAACACAGAAGACAATTAAACAAGAGCCGAACGTCGGAAACCATCATATTCACACACATGGTCTTTCACTCAATTAGTCATGGGAAAAACAAGTATTTACTCCTTCTCTCCAATCATAAGCCCTCTCCTGGGAGGAGCTGGCAATACACATAAAACAGAGACTCTTCTCTCCACTCTGCCAGAGGTACAGAGCCAGGATAATGACTCAGCACACAAAAGTCTGACCGCTCTCCAACCCAGGTGAACGCATACAGTAACGGCACAAAGACAGGAGAGTCTGTTGCAGGTCGATTGTTCACGGAGTGCTGGGAAGACCGCAGTGTCTCTTCAAAGACACACCCAGTGCACACAAGAGGAAGCGATGGCGACTGTAGGGAAGGTCAGCCTGAGTCCAAGGCTGAGGCGTCAAGCAGCATAAGAAGTCACAAGGGAGACTACAACACTGTTATTGGCGATGCAATGGAAAAGAGCAAATACCCTACATTCAAGGTCAGACATCCCTTGATAACTTTCAAATGACTATGGCTACGAAAAGGAGAAATAATTCCAAGGAAACCTAACCTCCACATGTAAGTACCAAATTTCAATATTCTTTAATAAAATATTTTTTGACGCCCCCTAAAGAATGTTTTCAGATACAGTCAGTGGTTTGATTAGAGCAGAGTGGAATATTAACAGAATTACATCATGTTGTCCTGTGACATTAAGGAAAGAATAACTTTCTCAGTAATAAATTAAAGATTGTAGTCAAAACTTTTAATCTGCAAATGGAAATGAGAAATTGCCAAGTGAAAACAAACACCTGTTTTTTTTATTAACGTGTAATACTTAAACGTTAAAATAATGGGAAAAATAGTAACAAGAGAAAGTACCTCCAGATTGGAAGAAGAAGGTTTTTCTTTCTCTTCTTCAGATGGGCACATTGATATAGCATCTGTAGAACGCAGTCAGACATACATTAATGAGAGTATCTTTAGTATAAACTGAAACACCAGTAAGCGTGTATACTGTTTTATAGGTACTTCAATAGAAATCTGGCAGAAAAGAACTTGAAAGACAGCATTTTCTGGAGAAAATATTTAATCACGGTTAAAGTATATTTGAAAATGCACGCTAAAAATTCATGTATAAAGAAAGGGTATGAAACGTAGATTTCCACACTTTAGTTTTGTAACATTTCAAGCCTTTTTATACAAAGGTACCTGGGATTCAACCCAGGAAAACCTGCATGCTAAGTAAGCATGTATTCTATTTACAACTCACGTATATCCTTCCACACTGTAAACTAGCTGCTCAGCATTGATAAAATACATAAAGAAAATATCTTTCAGTGTTCACTATCTTACAAAACATGTTAGTTTGCTGAAGCATAACAACCTTTGAGCCTTCCCTGACATATTACAAACTTTCTCACATCACACTGAGCTTAGACAGGTCTCATGACCCTTGAGGAAGATACCACAGGCCACGGGTTCAGGTGTTTCCATAGCTAATCATCAACTGTGGAAGGTCCAGGCTCCACACGCTGGAGAAAATGATATGGGCGGGCTTCTCCTTCAGGGAGCCCGGAACGTGGTCGATGTTGAAAGCCCGTGTGAAACACAAGCATATCTTCCTTCCATCAGAGGACTCTTTTTCACTCTACAAGAGACACCTCTTCCCCAGGTCTGGGTGGGGAAGACGTGGTCCATCAAGTGTGTCTGCTAAGGGACTAGAGGAACATGCCAGTGGCCCCAGTCAGGGTTGCCCATGCGCTGGGAAGCCCTGGAGAGTGATCTGCCCTTCTTTTGCAGTGACTCAAGGAAGAAACAGAGGAATATGTTTTAATCTTACCAAGTGGAGCAGGTGGTGCTGGTGGGCAAGGCTGCACAGGGCACAAGGGTGGCCCAGGTGCAGGCGGCCCACTGGGTGATGATGGGCTGCTCATGAGGCAGGCCATGCAGGCTGGTTCTGTGAAAGGATGGGGCCCTCCAGCCCCCAAGGTCACCTGCAGAACACAAGGGAGAGCTGGGTTGGATGACAGACAAAAGGATCAAAACGGACAAAAGCTGGAACCCAACGCAGCAGCTGTCAGCACCGGGCACCCTCCCCTCCATCGGGTGCCCAGACAATTCTATTAAACAAACACCAATCTATTTTAATTTTCATAATGCATATTCATGTTTAATAACACTGAACTGTATTATTTTCATAATATGTTGTTGTAATGCATCATTTATCCGATTTTTTTTTGGTCAAACCAAACATCCACACGTAAGTCCAGAACCTGGATTGCTGTGTAACCTTTGAGAGAGAGAGAGAGAGAGAGAGGAGAAACTAAAAGGCAAAATTTTTATACTAACATGCACCCCTTTCATTCAGTGAAAGCTTTTCTGAAATCGTATAGAGTTGACTGTTGAATTGACAAGCAACTGTATCATATGAAGTCGTAAGATTTGTCAAGACCACTAAAAACAAACGGACATCAAATGAGACATGAGATGAGAATGAAAGTGAGCAATGGCTGTAATACAAGCACACACAGCAGCAGGACAGACAGCGACCATTTTCAAGAAGCGAACGTGCTTCCTGACTCAGACACGAGTCATCATCTGAGGAATAACAGCTCAATAAAACCCAGGCAGGACTCCACTGTAACACAATGTAAAGACACACTTCCCTGACCCTTAACACATATTTCTTCATTCGAAACTTTAACTGATGATCAGAGACTGAGGCCAGCCCTAACCTTGCCAAGATATTGGAGTATCATCACAGGGTCGAAGCTCCAGTGGCAATAATGTGGCTATAGAAGAATGCATGCACGGAGGGCAAACAGAGAACAGAAAACCACAGATGTTCCCTTCACTTCACACTAGCTCAGGGAACACTGAGCGTCCCTGTCTCCTGTCACCCAACACACAGACAGGGGCAGGTGGGGAGAGAGATGGGCTCACCAAACACTTAACCTTCCTGTTTCGCTACTGAAGAGAAGAGTTTATAAATTGCCATTGTCTCATTGAGAATATACTGTTGTCTTGCTCATTGAATTCTTACTATAAAGATAGCATTTTGCAACAAATTTCCATTTCAAAACTAATTTCTGTTCAAGTTAGTTATCTAAAAGGAAACAAAGAAAAGACTCCTGGATTCTGGCCCAGGCAGGCAAATAAAATGTCCAGTGACTATAAAAATTCCTGTTAGATGTGATTAAAAGGACACTATAAGGTACTTTCGTAATACTCACAGTGCGGACGGTCCTCCAAACGAACAAGAGAAAACTAGAAACTCCCCAGGAGGCAGCAAGAAGAGTAAGCTTCCACAGAAGTTCATAAACACCAGACCCAGGATGGAAAAGGAGAACCAGAGTCTCGAGGATCTGAAAAGATATTGGAGATAATGAGGAACCTCAAAGACATTTACAGCATATCTGTCACAGAGAATCATCTTTAGAAACCCTAAACCACAGCTCCTCAGAGAGGCAAGAAGGGACACTTGAGTTCAAAAGGAGCAGGAGCAAGCTGTTGGGAGTGTGGGCATGTTTACTGCCTTCATTTAGTGATAGTTTCACTACTGCTCACATATGTCAAATATCAATAAACTGTATCATTGGAAAGGTGCTGATATTACATGTAAACACACCAGACTAAAGCTGCAGAAAAATATGACACACAAAATGTTAGAGATTTGACTTTGCCGACACATTGCAAATATTTTTAAAATAGTTAACAGAACTTAACTTATGAATGTAGAAGCCAACTTGAAATTGAAAATGAGGAAACGCAAACCTACAGGTGATGGGAAGCCTACACCTTCTATTGTATGTTCATGAAGTATCTGGACAAACTTCTATGAAATATCTCCAGAAATGCACCCAAAATGTATGGAAAAATCACAATGAAAATGTGTTAAAATACAGAGATATGTACAGAGATGTATTTGTACGTTTATAAATTGGACATGAGTGAGAAAGCAGACCAGCTCTTATAATAATGTCAAAATTACTATTCCAACAAAAATTAATGATTTATTTTAGCCCAACTTTCTAAAAACCATGGAGGTTTTTTCAATGTTCACTCTGATTCTGAACCAGAGCATGTAATGTCAGACTTCTGAAATAAATACGGATTTGTATAATTGAGTTATCTTGTATAATATGGTTAAAACCCTAAGAATGAAGTTACATAAAAAGAGAACTCAAAATAATCAGTACAAATAATTCACATGCATATTTCATAGTATTGCACCTACGTCAACAGCCGCAATGAAAATTGATTTGTATTTCTGGAGTGTACGGTCACCAAAACAAAAGGCAAACACAGAGTTTTGTTAAAAACTAGATTTATAAGTATTATAGGAGGGAATAAATGTGCAATGTAATTTGTACTAATCTAGACACCAAGTTTCAGTCTTGTGCAAATAAAACCTCTAGAAAGCAGCCTCTGAAATCGGTAACATTGTCATTGTCAGCTGCTTTCACAGTTGAGGTCAGTAAAATGTGTGCTGTGGGAAACACACACTGTCTTTGCGTAGCCGCTGTCTGAGAGAGCAGTGGGTCTCAGCACAAAGGGGAGACATGCAGACCAAGGGACAAAAAGACAAACCCCATCTAGGCACCAACTGGTAAAACCCCTTCTGTCACGGGCATGCTTGTCACGCACGGTCCTGTCTGAGCGCTGACGTCAGTAGCTGACTCCTACCTAGAGCCTACCCACCAGGCTGATGGACTCAGGTTCTGTCAGCGGCCATGAGCAACGGAGGAGGAGGACAAGTTAGTTTATCCAAATGCTCAAAGACGTGCTAGGGAAAGAGGGCTTAACTAACCTATGAGAACTCAACCTCATTCCCTTTGAGGGAAAAAATGCCAACAAATACGACCTAGAAACGTCCTCCTCAGTAGGCTCGAAAGAAAAAGAACAGACTCTTCTTTGGGTGGAGTGTTCACGTGGCGTGATTCTGCCTCCATGCAGACTGTTCCTGACACTCAATTTTTCCAGGTCCATGAGAATCTGCTGAAAGCCCATCAGAACAAACCCACTTAGATCCATGAGGTGTTCTCAGTCTTTCTTTTTTGGGGTGTGGAGGTGCTTTTTCCTGATAGAGTGAAAATTTCACAGCATGTATCTGAATTTTCTTTATATTTGGACAATTCTAAGGACATGAAGGACCTTTTCTGCTTCGGGAAAACCAACACTCTGCACCTGGACACTTCACTAAAGAAAAGATGACAACTCATCCCCCTCCTGGTCATGTCGCTCCTAGGCATTTCCCCATTATAAACATCCCAGCAGGCTGCAGCCACTCATTTTCACATTGACTGGGCTCTCAGGGCTCCTGTCAACCTAGTCAAACACAGAGTCCCTGGGGGCAGCCACCAAGATGAGAAGGAAAGAGATGACTCAGAATTTGCTAGAAGTCCAATAGAAATAAAAGCAAAAGTAAACAAATGGGACCTGATTAAATTTGGAAGCTTTTGCACAGCAAAGGAAACCATAAATAAAACAAAAAGGCAACCTACGGAATGGGAGAAAATATTTGCAAAAATGAGACTGACAAGGGCTTAATTTCTGGAATATATAAGCATCTCATATGACTTAAGAAAAAAACAAGCAACCCAATCCCAAAACAGGCAGAAGACCTAAACAAGCAATTCTCCAATGAAGACATACAAATGGCCAAAAGGCACATGAAAAACTGCTCAATATCGCTAATTATCAGAGAAATGCAAATCAAAACTACAATGACGTATCACCCCACACCAGTCAGAAGGGCCATCATTCAAAAGTCAACCAACAATAAATGCTGGAGAAGCTGAGGAGAAAAGGGAACCCTCCTGCACTACTGGTAGGAATGTAGTTTGGTGCAGCCATTATGGAAAACACTATGGAGATTCCTCAAAACAGACTTGCCATATGATCCAACAATCCCATTCCTGGGCATATATCCAGAGGGAACCTTAATTCAAAAAGGTACATGCACCCCAATGTTCATAGCAGCACTATGTACAATAGCCAAGACATGGAAACAACCTAAATGTCCACTGACAGGATAAAGAATCTGTGGCATATTTATACAATAGAATACTACTCAGCCATAAAAATGATAAAATGATGCCATTCTCCAGGATGGACCTGGAGAATGTCATTCTAAGTGAAGTAGTCATAAAGCAAAAGAAAAATGCCATATCACTTATATGTGGACTCTAAAAAAAAAAGACAAACTTATTCACAAAACAAAAACAGACTCACAGACATAGAAAACAAATTTATGATTACCGGGGGGAAGGGAAAAGTTGGGAGTTTGAGATTCACAAATACTATCTACATAAAGTAGACAACAACTAGCTTATACTGTACAGCACAGGGAACTATATTTAATGTCTAGTAGTAATTTATGGTAAAAAAGAATATGGAAGTGAACATACGTATGTTCCTGTATGACTGAAGCATTCTGTTGTACACCAGAAACTGACACAGCATTGCAAACTGACTATATGTCAGTAAAAATATTTTAAAAATTACAGGGCTACTGAATACTTTTGTTACATTAACATTTCTGAAAAGAATACACTTCAAAGAAAAAAAACTGTTGCTAGAAGTTAACAAACCAGAAAGCACAGAGCACAAATGACACTTCACTGTTTAACAGACTAGCACCAACCCAGCGCTGAGACACCACTGCTCCCAGGGCTGCCACATGTCACCACTGGGAAGAGTGTACTCACAGGAGAGCGCGCTTCACAGCGACGGCACCCAAACGTGCACAGCTTGAAGCAGGATCTTGACAAGCTTTCCAGAAGCCAGTCTAACTATGACTTCTAGTAAATAACAGTTTCTCACTTTTTAAAAAACAGCTTTATTTAAATATAATTCACACATTTCCCCATTTTAGGCATACAACTCAATGGCTTTTAGTACATTCACATTTCTTTCTTTGATGCAATAAAGTAACTATTTCAGGTTTCATCCTGTCAACCTGCTGTGTTTGGTCCAAGAGGTCCTGACAGGACCCAGATCTTGATGAGAATGCTGGTGGCCAGGGCCGCTGCAGGCTGGTCAAGAAACCTGCCCAGAGGGCCTTGGTCTGCACCAACGATGTGTTCCCATCAAGGACCCCGTGAGAAAGCAGATATTTAACCATAGTGTGGAAGAGCCCAGGAAAAAGGAGGAAACCCGATGCCCAACATTTACTCACAGTTGTATTTTCATATCCAGTACACCCCAGCACGTAGGGGCAGAAAAGCATCCCCATTATCTCCATGTCCAGGTCCTCTCAGGGCCCTGAGGTCCCCAGGCAGGAGGTGGGGGGGAGGGGAGGGGAGGGGAGAGGAGGGGGGGTTGGGGATAGGATTGGGGAGGGAGTGTGACAGGAAGAAGGGTTGGGCACTTGGGAGGAGAAGGGGGTCACAGAAAGGGCGAGGGTCAATCAAGCTCTTGAGGGGAGGAAGGAGGGTTCAGTCAGGGGAGAAGGTCAGCAGGTCAGGAAAACAAATAGCAGGTCAAGCAGACTCTCAGGAGCAGTTGGAGAGAATAAGATTCCTTCCTCCAAGACTTCTCCTGTCTGAATGCTGCCTTAGCAACGCTGATGCTTCATGCCCTCTCTCGACCAATCACCTACCTTTGCCCCTTGTCCTCACAGTGGACATTCCGGGTGACCTCACTTTTAGAATGCGCCCCGCCCACCTGATCCCCCACCACCAACTGCCATCCAACCCTGGGTCCTCTCTGCAAACTTTTCTGACCTTATGCTTTCTGGTCCTGCCCAATTCATGTTCCCTGCCCTCCAATTCTGGGTGCACCCTCCCCCTTCTCCAGATTCCCAGAGTTTCCCACAGGCAGTGGCTGAAAAAGACGTAAGGTAAAGAATGACAGAACCAAGAGGAATCACCTGCACAAGCAGGGTAGGAGGTCTTCACTCCCCCTCACTCAGCACTTCCTACAAAAGGCAGATAGAATGTCCACAAGATGGAGAAGATCTAAACAGCAAACCATCCTAATCACACCACCACACCCATATGGCCGTCCTTATCTGTAGTACACCTATATGTGACACATTAATTTTAGGTACACATGATACCTGCATAAGAATAAACCCTATTATTTTTACCATATATATAACTACACAGTATAATTGTATATCGTCACACCCTCCACTCTGCACTTGGGTGACTCAGGTACACCCAGGTCCGAGGAGGCAGAAACTACCCAGGTAGGGCAGAAGCAAAGTTATGCTTTGGGGCAGTATTGGCTGTGAGGGGGCCAGAGAAATCCTTCTGGGGTGGTGGGAAGATTTGGTATCTTGATATGGGGTGTGGTTGTGTTCACTCCATCAAGAAATACTGATCACATGGGGCCTGCCAGTCTCAAGGGTCATAGAGAGCCTCGTATCTGTCCCCGTGAAGTGGCCAACTGCTGACAGTGAGGGATGGGTAAGGTGCCTGGAGTGGCCACGGGAGTCCAGTGACAGGGCCCCGCACTAATACAGGCTTTGTGCCCCAGCCCTGCCCTGCCAGCTGCCCTCAGGAGCCTCAATTCCAGGCAAACTCTGAAGAGGACTGAGGGCAGCAGCTCCCTCCTAAGTCTCAGGAGCTCAGGAGCTCTTAGTAAGAAACAGGCAGGGGACAGTCAGTGGTTTGGGACTCTGCCACTCACAGAGAGGAGGTGTGTGAAAATACCTGCTCCTTACACGTCCCTCAGTCCAATCCCCCAGGAGCCCCTTAAGCCCACAGGGCCCTCCCCCCTTCCAGCCGGGGGAGGTGGCCAGCCCTGCAGCAGCTCTGGGGTCCAGACTGGGCCACAAACAAATCAAGGGCCACCAACAGGTCAAGGTGAGGCTGTGCTGCCCAGAAAGAGGGGGGAACAGTGGTGCAGCAGTAAATACCAGCAGGAGCAGCCTCTGTAACCGGGCTCCTCCACTGTGAGCAGGGCTGGGGCCACAACTTGGCTGTGAGAGTGGGAGGGCTGGGAGAGCTGGGACCCTGTGGCCCTGGACAGGGCTGGGCCAGAGCCAGGGCCTGAGGGTCTGGGTGGAGAGACAGAGAAAGAGACAGGCAAGGAGAGAGACAGTGCGGGAGTGATTGAGAGAGACAGGTGGTGGTCAAGTCCTAAAGAGGAGGTGACAGAGGCGGACCAGGTAGGGACAAGCAGAGACAAGAGAAGGCAAGAAGGCAAGGAGCCAGCCCACAGTGCATGGTGGGGGACGAAGGGCCGGGGTGGCCCGACTCTGGGAAAGGCCCAGAGTGGAGGGGGCAGAAAAGGCAGGAATCCTGGCATCACAGTCCTTCCCACTCTGAGGCTCTGATCTCCCTGGAGCTGAGCTCCCCAGGGGTCACCATACTTGCAAACACTGGTACCTCCCATTTTTCTTGGGACTGCTGGTTCCAGCCTCTATGTCTGTCCCTGTAGGGGCTGACTTCCAGGAGAATGGGCTGCCCTTAGGGAGGAAACACCAGAGCCTGTCCTGTGGGGAGCTGATGCCGATCCTCACAGACACAGTGGGGCTGCGTTTCAAACTACACCGTGGGCCTTCCTGGTTCCACAGCCAGGCTTCAGGTGCTGTGCTGGCCCCAGGATCCCCCAGCCTGGAGGGACTGAGCCCCATCCAGGGTGAGCAGGCTTCAGGGATCCTGGGTCTCCTCCTACTGTCAACCAGAATTCCTTCCAGCCCTCAGGAGTCGGCGCCCCCTATAAATTACCAATGAACATCAAGTCAAAGGTATTGAGGTCTCACACTGAGCAATAAAATGTGCCAACTGACCAAATTCAAAGTGCAGTATTCCAATTACATAACACTGTCAATAACCCATTTTATGGATGAGAAGACAGAGGGGATGTGAATCACCTAAGGGTCTCAGGGGTGGTGAGCGCTGGAACTTTACCCTGAACCAAGGTCTACCTTGGAAAGGGACCCACCTGGAGCCCGTCCTTTGACCTGCTCCCTGAGGCTCTGAGGGAGACCGCTGGCTTTGTCTCGGGAAACTCCTCTTCCAATGGCATTGAGTCACGCAGCTGTCAGGACAAGCAGGGCGAGGATGTGTTCCCGAGTGCTCCTGACTCCTAACAGCAAGTCAGCTTTGTCTCAGGAAATGGGTCCTCTATCATCATTAAATCAGGCATCAAAGTAAGTAAGAGTAAAAACATAAAATCCATCATACATATGAGTACTTTTAATTTAAAATAATAAGTAACTTTATGAACTATAAATGGATGCATTGCATTGATCCATGAGAAACAGGACACTACATACACTCATTAGAAAGTAGTGCTGTCACGGATGGGAATGTGGTGACAAGAGCAGGGTGTTTTTAGCAGAGAAGGAGATCCTACAGCTCTCAGTACAGGGTGGGTAAGTTCACAGTATTTCATCCCATGACCAAATTCTCAACACACACACACACACGCACACACACACACACACAGGCAAATGCACATAGATCCTAAGAAGATCTACCTTCTGATCAGAAAAATGATAAAAATATGTGCACACACCACCTAACAACAGCACACTGACCACACACACAGTTCCCATAATAACTTCTTAATACTTCAGTTCTGTGAGCCTCGGAAGTTCCCCTCACTTGCGCTCCCCATCATCTAACAGAAAGAAGTCATAAACAGTACTTCGTCTGATTCATTACAGTTGCTCTGGGAACTTATTTTACATCACTGCAAGCCTCAGGAGAATATAAAATTCACAACTGCAGATGGAGTTTTTGGCTTAATAGTTTTCATGGCTAAAAGCTTCCACTGACTACACAAAATTATTGGCTCTACTTTTCTCATTCTGTGCTTTCTACACCAGCTAAAATTTCCCTTTACATCTAATCACTCTGGATTTCAATCCGCGGCCTGATACTGCATTTTGCAGATGAAGTGTGATTGTTCCTACAGGTCGTTATCTATTGATGAGCATTTTATTCTTTAGACTTAAACAGTACAACTGACTTCCAACCTACGGCTTTTCGTGTAACTGGAGAAAGAATAATAAAGCTTATACTGACGTCACTCACCAGTGCACTGCCAGACTCACAGCTTGTCCTGGTCACACTCTGACCTCCTCTAATAAGTGTCTGTCCAGAAAAATCAAGCCCACACAAATGTGGGTCTGATACTATAGGGCCAGTATGCCCACCTTCTCCATTTATTTACTCTCAGTTGTCACTACTTTTCTATTATTTGACCTAGAAGTTGGCCTCCTCCTACCCCTACCCTGAACATTTCAAAAGAGTAACTTAAAAACTAAAGTTTTCATAGCACACACTCCATCCTCATTACTAGTAGCCATAAGGGTAGCCTATGAATGAATTTAAAAGGATTAGAATGGATGTATGATAACTAGTTTAAACAAAAACATTCTGACTCATAAAATTATAATTAGCTTCATAACTATCAAATGGCATCAGTCTACATTACTGTCATTTTTGCATTTACAGCATCCTATATGGATACTAATATACAATCACACTTAATATCCCCACTACTATGCTTAGATGGCATAATATCATCATTATTCATTACAGCAACTGTCAGCATGCTCAGCACCCATTCTACATTAGCTGGCATAATACCTACTGTCAGTGCTCACTGCCTGTGCGGCTGCACCGCTAATAGCTGTGGGATCCAATGCCTACGGTACTGATTATGTACAGTCTTAACCTTCTTCAAGGCTAAATAAAACTCATTATTCCAAACATTATATTAATACCATTAACATAATTATCAAAAGTTATATCCTCTGAATTAACACTACATCTCGTGGTCTATTAACCAGCCTTATTAGCTCATTCTTCCTGAATCAACTCTGAGTGATGCTAGCCTTCACTTTTCACTAGCCTTCCTCTCTATCAGTGCCTCCTCTTGCATCAGCAACTTGTCTTCTTCCCCCAGCACACACAGCCAGCCCACTACATCTATCCCAGGAATCATTAGCCCCCAAAACGGTATCATCACAATGCTAACCTTACTACAAATATCCTTAGACTTTCACACTTCACAATTGATCACACTCTATAGTTTAATCAAAACAACATTAGTCAAAACCCTAATCATTTTTTACCCACTGGGAAAGTCAAACAAGATGATTAAATTCAGGACTTTATTTCTTACTGTATGTACTCCTTGGATCACTTCCACTTTTCATTGCACTAAGTTTGATCCAGAATCTTTTCTGGGGCAGGGGTTATTTATTTATTTACTTACTTTTGCTTACTCACTTACTTTATTTATGGTGGAGGTACCGGGGATTGAACCCAGGACCTCACGCATGCTAAGCACATATTCTACCACTTGAGCAATACCTTCCCCCCTAATTCTGATCCTGAATCTTGTACATTCATTACATTCTCTAATAATTCAATACTAAACTCAGGCAGCATCCATTTCTTAATCTGGTGCTCCCCATGACTGACACGTATAAGAGCGTTTATGGTAAACATGCCCGTTTAGGACCTACTCCTTTTGTTCCCGAGAGCATAACTGGAGCTTGCATTCCTGGACCCAGAGCACCTGCAGTTATGCTGCTCACACTAGGCAGCTGGGGCACATTACACATTATAATATTCAATCCCTTGGAAAATAAGATGGCATAGCCTGACCTTACACCATCTTTGTGAGGAATAATCATGACAAGCCCCATCTATCTGTGCCAAACAGATTTACAGCTGCTCCCCGCAGGGCCCTCCAGCGGCCACACACACTAGGAGCTGTGGGCATCCATGCTCAGACAGCATGAGGTCCCGACGCTGCTCCATCCCTGACAATCACCCGCGCCTTACATCATGGTTTGAGCCATGTATTAGG
The DNA here is from genome assembly GCF_036321535.1 of Camelus dromedarius. Taxonomy (NCBI): domain Eukaryota; kingdom Metazoa; phylum Chordata; class Mammalia; order Artiodactyla; family Camelidae; genus Camelus; species Camelus dromedarius. The sequence continues at coordinate 10,639,376 of NC_087450.1, forward strand.
CACCCCAGGCATGGGGTTCAGCACTGGGATAAGGAGCCCCCTCAGCTGGGGTGAAAACCAGCGGGCTTTCTGGAGCACTGTAAGAAGCTGAGCCTCTGCTCTTGAAGAGCCTGTGCAGAGACCCAGTGACTCCCTGTCACGGCAGGAACACAGCAGGCTGAACACTGCTTGGGGCTCTGGCCGGCTTGCGGGGGTGGCTCAGACGGGCCCCCGGACTTCCCCAGGCTCCTGCTCCCCCCTCAGACGGAGGCCTCCACTGCCAGTGAGCGTGCACACCATGGGAGAAAGTGGCGCTGGCTGGGTGTGGCCCTGCCTCTGAAAAGACGGCCAGCAGTCACGGCCAGCTAGAGTGTCCCTGCACACCCTCTGCAGGGAATAGCACTAGCACCAGGGCAGAGCCTGCCATCCCCAGAACTCACTTTCCTGTGCACACCCGACAGGCAGTGGGGCCAGCTCAGAGCTGTGGCCCTAATCTCTCTGGCCCTGACCCACCCTCTAGCCAAGCTGCACGCCAGAGAAAAGGTTATACCAGTACAGAAGGGCCGCTGCAAGCCCTCAGGCCTCAGCCACATCCCAAACCAAAGCAAAGACTGCCACCACACCCAGGAGAACCCCACTCCCACAGAGATCCTGCTCCAGCTCCACGGGACCCCGTGCCACCCCTGATAGGGCTGGAACAGTCACTGAGCAGAGGAGAAGCCCCTGCTTGAACCTGGTACTGGCTCCAGTCCCTCTGACTCCAGCCCTGCCGCCCCCACTGCAGGGGCTGCCAGCACGTCCTGAGGGAAGAGGGCAGCCCAGAATCACTTCAGGTCCAGCTCTTCCCCACAAACCCGCTGAGCACAGAAGACTGCACAGGAGTGCTCTCACACAAGGACACACCTTTAATTCTGACAGGTAACTGTTTCATCTAATTGCACAGAGATATAGCAAGTTAAAATGAGAATACACAGGAACATGTATTATATGAAAGAATAAGGAAATAACCATAATGAAAAGAAATAAATAATTTACCTGACAAAGAGATCAAAGCAACAGTAATAAGAATGATAACTGCACTGGGAAAAAGAACAGATGAACACAGGGAGAATTTTCAAAAAGAAGTAGAAAATCTAAGAAAGAACCAGTTAGACCAGAAGTGTAGGTAACACAGAAGATCAGGCAGTACAGATGACCCATTAGCAATCCGTAAGATAGAATAATGAAAAGCACCCAATCAGAAAGGCAAGAAGAAAAAGCACATTACACGAGGCTAAGGGACTTCTGAGACAGTATCAAGCACAGTAACACTCACATTATAGGGGTCCCTGAAGGAAGAGAGAGAAAGGGTGAGAAAACCTTTGATAAAATTATGGATGGAAACTCCCCTAATCTGAAGAAGGAAACTGATATCCAGGCACAGGAATCAGAGAGTCCCAAATGTGATCAGCTCAAACCAACTCACACCAAGACCTATCATTATTCAAAAAGTGAAATTTAAAGACAATGACAGAAACAACCAAACAACCCAATCCAAAAATGGGCAGAAGACCTAAACAAGCAATTCTCCAAGGAAGAAATACAAGTGATCAACAGGCATATGAAAAAATGTTCAGTATCACTAATTATCAGAGAAATGCAAAACCAAAACTACAATGAGGTATCACCTCACACCAGTCAGAATGGCCATCATTCAAAAATCCACAAATGACAAATGCTGGAGAGGCTGTGGAGAAAGAGGAACCCTCCTACACTGCTGGTGGGAATGCAGGTTGGTGCAGCCACCGTGGAAAACAGTATGGAGATTCCTCAAAAGACTAGAAATAGACTTACCCTATGACCCAGGAATCCCACTCCTGGGCTTGTATCCAGAAGGAACCCTACTTCAGGATGACACCTGCACCCCAATGTTCATAGCAGCACTATTTACGATAGCCAAGACATGGAGACAGCCTAAATGTCCATCAACAGATGACTGGATAAAGAAGATGTGGTATATTTATACAATGAAATACTACTCAGCCATAAAAACCGACAACATAACGCCATTTGCAGCAACATGGATGCTCCTGGAGAATGTCATTCTAAGTGAAGTAAGCCAGAAAGAGAAAGAAAAATACCATATGAGATCACTCATATGTGGACTCTAAAAAAAAAACAAACAAAAAAACAAAGCATAAATACAAAACAAATAGACTCATAGACATAGAATACAAACTTGTGGTTGCCAAGGGGGAAGGGGGTGGGAAGGGATAGACTGGGATTTCAAAGTTGTAGAATAGATAAGATTATACTGTAGAGCACAGGGAAATATATACAAGATCTTATGGCAGCTCACAGACAAAAAAATGTGACAGTGAATATCTATATGTTCATGTATAACTGAAAAATTATGCTCTACACTGGGATTTGACACAACATTGTAAAATGATTATAAATCAATTAAAAAAAAAGTCAAAAAGAAAGACAATAACAGAATTCTAAAGGCAAAAAAAGAGGAAAATGTCACATTAAAGGAAATCCTTCATAAGCCCATCAGCTCTTCTTACTGCACGTATTTTTTAAATTTACATATATCTACTGTTCACTGTCTCTAAGAAGGTTTAGAGCTGTAGCTTTTTGAACTTACATAGTTATTAAAGGAGTAAAGCCAACCACAAAGTAAGAATTAATTCAAAAAGGTAACACACCCTGCTATTAATAGCAGCACTTTTGCAATTGCCAAGACATGAAAGCACCCCAAGTGCACATCAACAGATGACTGGATAAAGAAGATGCACCATACACATTACCTAATGGAACACAACTCACCCGTAAGAGAGAAGGATATTTTGCAATTTGTGGCTTTTCATTCACTTTTTTTCACTTCAAAACCCAGAATCTTATAACTGGCATAAACATTTCCACTGCATCAAAAAGAACAAAATACCTAGAAATAAACTTAGAAATAAATAATCAAGGAGGTTACTATATTCTGAAAACTGGAAAACACTGATGAAGGAAACTGAAGATGATACAAAGAAACATAAAGATTTCTTGTGCTCTTGGACTGGAAGCATCAACATTATCAAAATGGTCATCTACCCAAAGCAAACTACAGATCCAACGCAACCTCTGTCAAAACACTTATGGCATTTTTCACAAAACTAGAACAAACAATTCCAAAATTTATATGGAACCGTAAAAGACCCTGAACAGCCACAGCAATCTTGTGTATGTCTTTTTTTCCCCCTTTCTTCTTTTTGTTCTGTTTTCTTATGGTTTGATGACTAGAGAAGCTCCTTTAACATCTGTTGTAAAGCTGGCTTGGTGGTGGTGAATTCTTTTAGCTTTTGTTTATCTGTGAAGATTTTGATTTCTCCATCAAATCTGAAAAAGAGCCTTGCTAGATAGAATATTCTTGGCTGTAAATTTTTCACTTTCATCAGTTTAAATATGTCGTGCCACTCCCCTCTGGCCTGTAGACTATCTGCTGAGAAATGAGCTAACATAACCTTATGGGAGCTCCCTTGTATGTCATTTTGCTGCTTTCCTCTTGCTGATTTTAACATTTTCTCCTTACTCTTAATTTTATCAGTTTGATGACTCTGTGCCTTCATGTGTTCCTCTTTGTGCTGACCCTGTGTGGTACTCTCTGCACTTCCTGGACTTGGGTGACTGTTTCCTTTCCCAAGTTGGGGAAGCTTTTGGTTATTATCTGTCCCAAAATTTTCTCACGTCCTTTCTCTCTCTCTCCTCTTTTTGAGACCCCTATAATGTGAGTATTAGTGCACTTCATGCTGTCCCAGAGTTCTCTTAAACTATCCTCATTCCTCTTCAATTTTTTTTCTGTTCTGCAGTAGTGACTTCCACTAATCTGTCTTCTAGTTCACTGATCTGTTCTGCTTCATTTAGTCTATTCTTAGTTCCTTCTAGTGTGTTAGGCCATTAAAATCATTTCAGTGACTTTATTAGTCAACTCCGGGTATTCTTTATATTTTCCAACTTTCTGCTAAAAATTTTGCTCTGTGCATCTATACTCTTCTTGAGTTCTCTGAACATCTTCACCATCATTACTTTAACTTCTTTTTCAGATAAACTGCCTGTCTCATCACTTACTTCTTCTGGGATTTTGTCTTGTACCTTGGCCTAGGAGATATTCCTCTGTTGCCTCATTCTGATGTCTTTTTATTTCTATTTTTAGGTAGAATAGTTATGTTTCTCAACCTTGGAGAAGTGGCCCTCTGTGGGAGACATTCTATGTGTCCCAGCGGTACACTCCTCTTGTCACCCAAGGGCCAGGGTCCAGCCAGTCCCAGTGTAGACTCTGGCCTGTGTTTGTGGGCTCCTTCCACAGGCTTTGGGACTGTTGTTTTCTTCCTTCTGGTATCAGCTCCCTGGTGGATAAGGCTGGACTAGAGGCTTATGCAGGTTTCTTGGCAGGAGAAGTCAGTGCCTGCCCACTGCTGGGTGAAGCTTGTTCCTGGACCTCTGGTGGGTAGGGCCTTGTCTCGATGTATTTTTAGGTCAGGAAGTCCATTGATAGGTGGGGCTGTGTTCCCACCCAGTATGTTCTTTGGCCTGAGGCTTCCCGGCCCTTAAGCCTACAGGTTGTTGGGTGGGGCTAGGTTTTGGTGCTAGTGATTCAATCAAGATGTCAGCCTCCAGGAAAGCTCACATAAATAAACACTCCTGGAATGTCAGCCACCAGTTTTTATATCCCCTGGGTGAGCCACAGCCTTCCCCTATGTCCCCAGGAGACCTTCCAAAAGCAGCAGGCAGGCCTGGCCCAAGTTCCTATGAAATCACTAGTTCTGCCCTTGAACCTGGCACACATGAGATTCTGTGTACGCCTCCCAAGAGAATGAAGTCTCTGTTTCCCCCTGCCCCATGGGGCTCCTAGAGCTAAGCACCCTTGGCCTTCAAAACCAGATGTCCTGGGGCCTCTTCCTCCTCCCAATGCTGGAATCCCAGGCTGGGGAGCCTGACATGGGGCTTAGAACTCCTGTGGGAGGGTCTTTGTGATTTACTCTCCAGCTTGTGGGTAGCCCACCCCAGGGGGTATGAGGCTTGATTATATCATGAGCACACCTCTCCTACCATCCTGCTGTGGTCCCCGCTTTATGTTTCCAGTTGAAGATCTTTTTTGCCAGGTTCATCTTTTTTTTTGATGCTTGTTTAGCAGTCAGCTGTGGCTTCAACTGTAGTCGTGAGGACAGGAGAGCTCATGGAGGCCTATCAGCTGTTTTTCAGCAGCAATTGCAGGCCAGAAGGAACAGCCATGATATATTTAAAGTACTTAAAGGGAAAAACCTAGAACCTAGGCTACATAGTCAGCAAAGTTATTAATCACAATTGAAAGACAGTTAAAGAGTTTCTCAGATAAGCAAAACCTAAGAGTTCATCAATCCTAAACTGACCTTATAGGAAGTATTAAAAGGTTTTCTTTATATGAAAAAGAACAAGAAATAAGAACTTGTGTGAAAGGGGAAATCCCACTTTTAGGGCAAAAATGGAGCAACGGCTGTAAATCATCCACTTAAGCCACTATAAAGACTGAAAAACAAAAACTGTAAAAACAACTATAATTACAGTAAACATTTATACAAGGCATATGAAGATGTAAAAAACAAAATCAAAAACAAAAAAAAATAACACAGTAGATCTTTTAGAACTTGTATGTCCTTAAATGACAATCACTTTAAGACAATCAGATATTGTAACAGAGCAAAATATATGAACCTCATGGTAACCATAAATCAAAAACTGACATTAGATATGCAAAGGCAAGTGAGAGAAACACAGACATAACAACAAGGAAAATCAACCAACCATAAGAGAAGAGTATGAAGAAAGAAGGACAGAGAAGAACTACAAAAACATTTGGCAAGGTAGAAGGACACAACATTAACATACACAAATCAGTTGCATTTCTTTACACTAACAATGAAATAGTAGAAAAAGAAAGTAAAAAAAATAAAAAATCCCCTTTAAAATCACATCCAAAACAATAAAATACTTAGGAATAAATCTGGCCAAGCCGGTGAAAGACTTACATATTAAGAACTATGAAACAGTGATTAAACAAATTAAAGAGGACTTAAAGAAATAGAAAGATATCCTATACTCTTGGATTGGGAGAATTAATATTGTTAAAATGGCCACACTGCCCAAGGCAATCTACAGAGTTAATGCAATCCCTACCAAGTTACCCAGGACATTTTTCACAGAACTAGAACAAATGATCCTAAAATTTACATGGAATCATAAAAGACACAGAATTGTCAAAGCAATACTGAAGAAAAAGAATAGAGCTGGAGGAATGATCCTCCCAAACTTCAGACAATATTACAGAGCTACAGTAATCAAAACAGTGTGGTACTGGCATAAAAACAGACATATGGATCAACGCAACAGAATAGGGATCCCAGAAATAAACACACAGACCTACAGTTAATCTTTGGCAAAGGTGGCAAGATACATAATTGAGAAAAGACAGTCTCTTCAGCAAGTGGTGTTGGGAAAACTGGACAGCAGCACGTAAGTGACTGAAGTTAGGGCACTCCCTCACACCATACATAAAAAATAAACTCACAATGGCTTAAAGATTGAAATACAAGACATGGCACCATAAAACTCCTAGAAGTGAAAATAGGCAAAACATTCTGACATGAATTGTAGCAATGTGTTCTTAGGTCAGTCTCCCAAGGCAAGAAATAAAAGCACAAATAAACAGATGGGACCCAAACAAACTTACAACTTTTTGCACACACAGCAAAGCAAACCATAAAGAAAATGAAAAGACAAACTACAAAATTGAAGAAAATATTCACAATGTGACCAAAAAGGGCTTAATTTCCAAAATACACAAATAGCACATAAAGCTCAGTAACAACACCAACAAAACAAATGATCCAAACCCCAAAACAGTCTGAAGACCTAGTCATTTCTCCAAAGAAAACTACAAATGGCCAACAGGCACATGAAAAGATGCTCAACGTTGCCAATAACTAGAGAAATTCACATCAGAACTACAATGAGGTATCACTTCACACCAGTCAGAATGGCCATCATTGAAATGTTTACCAGTAACAAATGCTGGAGACACTGGGCAAAGGGAACCCTCCTACACTGTTGGTGGGACTGCAAATTGGTACAACCACTGTGGAAAATGGTAAGGAAGTTCTTTAAAAAACTAAAAGTAGAGCTACCATGTCATCCAACAATCCCACTGTTGGGTTTATCCAGAGAAAACACTAGATTAAAAAGATACATGCATCCCAATGTTCAAACAGCACTATTTGTAATAGCCAAGACATGTAAGCAACCTACATGTCCCCTGTGAGATAAATGGATAAAGAAGAAGTGTTTTAGATATACATATATTTTATAAACACACACACTAGAATACTACTACTCAGCCATAAAAAAGAATGAAATGATACTATTTGCAGCAAAATGCATGGATCTACAAATTACACTAATTAAGTTCGTTACAGAAAGACAAATGCCATGATATAATTTTTATGTGGAATTTAAAACATGCCACAAGTGAACTTACAGAACAGAAACAGACTCACAAACTTAAAAGACAAACTTTGATTACCAAGTGGAAAGCAGGAAGGGGGATAAGTTAGATGTTTGGGATGAGCAGATACAAACTCCAATAGATATAAACTACTACACATAAATATAAAAACAAGGTCCTTCTGTATAGCACAGGGAACGTTTTTCAATATCCTATAATAAACCATAATGAAAAAGAGTAAGGAAAGGAATATATATGTATATGTATATATATATACACATACACATATACACACTATGCTGTACATATTCAAACAAAATATTATTATATGAATTAAGCCATTATATTAACAGAATAATAGTAGACTATACTGAAAATGCAATACTGGTCAAGATTCAAAAATAACTATTCAACACCCATTTATGATAAAAAAAAAAAAAAACCTCTCACCAAAGTGGGTATAGAGGGAACATATCTCAACATAATAAAAGCTATATATGACAAACCTACAGCCAGCATAGTACTCAACGGTGAGAAACTCAAAAGCTTCCCACTAAAATCTGGGACAAGACAAGGCTGTCCAGTATCACCACTCCCATTCAACAGTCTTGGAAGTCCTAGCCACAGCAATCAGGCAAGAGAGAAATAAAAGGGATCCAAATTGGAAAAAGAAGATGTAAAATTCTCACTATATGCAGATGACATGATACTATATATAGAAAACCCTAAAAGGTCCACACAAAAACTACCAGAACTAATCAAAGAATTTAGCAAGGTAGCAGGTTACAAGATTAACATTCAAAAATCAGTTGCATTTCTTTACAGTAATGATGAATCAACAGGAAAAGAAAGTAAAGAAACAATTCCCTTTAAAATAGCACCTAAAAAGTAATAAAATACCTAGGAATAAATCTAACCAAGGAGGTGAAAGACTTATACACAAGAGAACTAGGAAACATTAAGGAAATTAAAGAAGATTTAAAAAAACGGAAAGATATCCCATGCTCTTGGATTGGAAGAATCAATATTGTTAAAATGCTCATACTTCCCAAAGCAATCTATAGATTTAATGCAATCCCTATCAAATTACCCAGGACATATTTCAGAAAACTAGAACAAATCATCCTAAAATATATATGAAATCACAAAACATTCAGAATCGCCAAAGCATTAATGAAGAAAAAAAGGCTGGAGGATTAACTCTTCAGGACTTCAGACAATATTACAGAGCTACAGTCATCAAAACAGCATGCTATTGGTACAAAAACAGACATATGGACCATTGGAACAGAACAGACAGCCCAGAAATGAACCCACAAACTTCTGGTCAACTAATCTTTGACAAAGGAGGCAAGAACATACAATGGAATAAAGACAGTCTCTTCAGCAAATCGTGTTGGGAAAACTGGACAGCAGCTTGTAAATCAATTAAGCTAGAACACTTCCTTACACCATACACAAAAATAAACTCAAAATGGGTCAAAGACTTAAATATAAGACAATATACAATAAACCTAGAAGAAAACAGGAAAAACGTGATCTCAAAAACGTTCTCCTAGGGCAGTCTACCCAAGCAATAGAAATAAAAGCAAGAATAAACAAATGGGACCTAATGAAACTTCCGAGCTTTTGCACAGCAAAGGAAGCTGTAAGTAAAACAAAACAACCTACAAATGGGAGAAAATTTTTGCAAAAGATGAAACTGACAAAGGCTTATCTCCAGAATATATAAGCAGCTCATATGACTTAATAAGAAAAAAACAAACAACCTAACCCAAAAATGGGCAGAAGACCTAAATAAGCAATTCTCCAAGGAAGACATACAAATGATCAATAGACACATGAAAAAATGCTCAATATCACTATCAGAGAAATGCAAATCAAAACTACAATGAGGTATCACCTCACACCAGTCAGAATGGCCATCATTCAAAAGTCCACAAATGACAAATGCTGGAGAGGCTGTGGAGAAATGGGAACCCTCCTACACTGCTGGTGGGAATGCAGTTTGGTGCAGCCACTGTGGAAAACAGTATGGAGATTCCTCAAAAGACTAGGAACAGACCTACCATATGACCCAGTAATCCCCACTCCTGGGCATATAGCCACAAGGAACCCTACTTCAAAAAGACATCTGCACCCCAATGTTCATAGCAGCACTATTTGCAATAGCCAAGACATGGAAACAGCCTAAACGTCCATCGACAGGAGATAAAGAAGAGATGGTGTATTTATACAATGGAATACTATTCAGCCATAAAAATGACAACATAACACCATTTGCAGCAACATGGATGTCCCTGAAGAATGTCATTCTAAGTGAAGTAAGCCAGAAAGAGAAAGAAAAATACCATGAGATTGGTCATATGTGCAGTCTAAAAAAAAAAAAGAAAAATACAAATGAACATCAATACAAAACAGAAACAGACTCATACACATAGAATACAAACTTGTGGTTGCTGGGGGGAGGGGGTGGGAAGGGACAGACTGGGAGTTCGAAATTTTAGATACTGACAGGTATATATAGAATAGATAAACAAGATTACACTGTATAGCACAAGGAAATGTATACAAGATCTTGTGGTAGCTCTTGGTGAAAGAGATTGTGACAATGAATATATGTATGTTCATGTATAACTGAAAAACTGTGCTCTACACTGGAAATTGACACATTAAACTAAGTCAATAAAATAAAATTTTTTAAAAAGTAGGTAAACAATAAAAATAATTAAATTAAATAAATATGCAAAACTTTTTTGAGATCCCCAAAATAACTTCAGTCACTTTCTTGTTCATACGGTTCAGAGCATAGGAGATGGAATGAGAGCCAGACCATCATGAATTCATATGGTCAATATTCTGTTTGTTAGGCAGGTGACTTAATCCATATAAATCTCATTTCCCACATATTAAACTTGAGAATACTATTATTAATCACATTGTAGTCCTACTATGAAGTTAAAATATGGTAATAACTAAACTACAGTGGCTTACTAGTTAAAACTGTAGTCATCATTATATTATTAATACCTTTACAGTAAGTATGTAGCAATTTAAATGTCCAATAAGTATATGACTTCATTAAATATGTATTTTTAATATTTAAAAAATAACTAAATTAGCCCCTTAACAGAAAAGTACAATGATAAAATAATGATTAAGTAGGATAAATGTATAAAGGTATCTAATAAGATTCATTGACTAGTCATGAAAATAACTCTTAGCAAAACTGTGAAAGAAAGCAACTTCCATTACAAAGTGAAAATAATCAAAGCAGTATAGTGTTGGCTTGGAAACAGACACATATATCAATGGAACAGAATAAAGCTCATAAATAAACCTGTGCATATATCAACAATAATTCATGACAAGGGAGCCAAAAATATATAATGGGGAAAGGACAGTTTCTTTACTAAACAGTGTGGGGAAATCTGTATAAGTACATGCAGACGAATGAAAATGGACACCTATCTTATTATCAAAGTCAACTCAAAATGTGTGAAGGATTTGAATGTAAGACCTGAAACCATAAAACTACTGTAAGAAATTGCAGGCAGTAAGCTCCCTGACATCATCTTGGATCTTGGTGGTGAACTTTTGGATTGGACACCAAAAGCAAAAGAAACAAAAATAAAGATAAGCAAGTGGGATTATATCAAACTAAAAAGCTTCTGCACAGCAAAGGAAATTAACAAAAACATGAAAAGGTACCTTACTGAATGGAACTGCAAATAATAACTGAAAAGGGGGTGATAAAGTATATTAAAAAAGCTCCTACAACTCAATAATAACAACATTAAAAAAACACAATCTGATTAAAACATGAAAAGGACCAGTATCATTAGTCGTCAGGGAAACAGAAATCAATACCACAACAAGGTATCACCTCACATGTGTCAGAATGACTGTTATCAAAAAGACAAGACATAACAAGGTTTGGCAAGACATGGAGAAAAGGGAAACCTGTGACTGTTGGGAACGTAAATTAGTGGAGCCACACTGTTAAACAACATGGAGGTTTCCCAAAATACTAAAAATAGGGCTACTATATGATCCAGCAATTCCACTCTTATTTATCTGAAAGAAATGAAAACACTAATTTGAGAGGAGCTCTGCATGCCCATCTTCAATGCAGCATTAATTCAATAATCAAGATATGGAAACGACTTAAGTGTCCATCAGTGGATGAATGGACAAAGAAAATCTGGTATGTGAGTATATATCTAACAAAATACCATTAAGTCATTAAAAAGAATGAAATCTTGCTATTTGCATCAACCTGGATTGACCTTAAGAGCATTATGCTAAATGAAATAAATCAGATAGAGATAAACATGCATGGCTTCATTTACAGGTGGAAGCTAAATAAGACAAAACCAAAAAGCAGCTCATAGATACAGAGAACAGACTGGTGGTTGCCAGGTGTGGGGAGGAGGAGGGGAAATATTGGTGAATGGGGCCAATGCATACAAATTTCCATTCACAAAATAAATGACACATACAGTGCAGTGACCATAAGTAATAATCCCACATAAAATATTTCATATTACTAAGGGAGTAGAATCTTATCACAAGAAAAATGTGTAAACATATACAATGATGGAAGTTAACTAAACTTACTGTGGTTATCACTTCACAATATATATAACTATCAAATCATTATGCTGTATGCCAGAACCTAAGATAAAGTTATTTGTCTAATCCAGCTCAATAAAAACAAGCACACAAACAAATAAAGCTATGCAATTTGTAAAAGGATATACTTGGGATAATATGAACATTTAGCAACATTAGTAATAATAATAATAATAATAATAATAATAATAATAATAATAATAGTAAGAAGTAGTAGTAGTAGTAGTAGTAGTAGTAGTAGTAGTAGTAGTAGTAGTAACAACCCTGGGCACTTCCTTTGGTGATCATTGTGCTAAGGGCTTAACTCACATTATCTCACTTGTTACAAGACAATCAATCATAAAAAGATCTGTACCAGACAATTTTACAAAGAATGAAGCTGTGGCTTGGAAAAGTTAAGCAATTTTCCCAAGACAGCCAGTGGCAGAGCCAGGACTCAGACCTGTCTTTCAAGCAGCAAAAACCTAGAACCAGAACAAAAGTGCACAGACTGATTTTCACCCTACTAGACTACGTCTTACTACCTAATCACTTCTGATTCTGGCCCCTTCAACTCTCTGAACTTCAATTTTCATTTATATATAAAACTTAGGATACGAAAACCTGCAGTCTATCTTGCAAAGTTGTACTAAGAAAGAACAGGGTTAATGTTGCTTTGAAACCTGTGATAAGATGAATAGATACAAGGAGGACAGGCAGTGGCCACAGCGTGGTGGCACCACCAGCCACAGCAGCCTGCTAAGAGCATCAGCACAGGTTAGTTCTGGTCTCTGCGCAAGATACAGATTGGACACTCCGTTGTTCTTAGGGATCTTCCTGCTAAGTAAAAATATCTAAATGAAGCTGAAAACAGTACAGCACATCCAGAATCAGCTCATTAAAAGTGCTGAGGGTTTGATGTGTGTGTCTGTTTTGTTTTGCTACACGGAGGAGGGCTGCTATTATAAACTCTGAGCAGCTGTCTAACTGTGGTTCTGTAGTAAAAATACATTTTGGGTCCTATTCTTGCAATTTCCAGAATGGGTGAGGAAGGTGGGGGTGGCAGGGATGTGTTTACTCTACTGCACAGTAACGTATGTCCACACTAACACCCTATTCTGATGAGTCAGCACAGCACTTTAGGATGAGCAATGTGAGAATAAAAAGAAAGCATCCTGCACCAGGCATTAAGTTTCATAGAGTACAGGTGCCCAAGTACAGGAATCACACACTCAGCAGTCCAAGAAAATGCAAACAGCACAGCAGAGGAACATAAAAAGACAGCAAGCTCTTGCCTTTTGTCCAAAAACAAAAGTGACAATTCCATTCTGCTTTACAGAATCTGCAACCGTTCAGGCAGGTCCTGTAGACAGTTCCGACTACTCGGGTCACTTCCGCTGTAGTTACTCCTCCCCCTGTGGAAGAAGAACTCTAATAAAGACTGCCATCTTTATTGCTTTACCAATAGAAATTCCACTCACGGTATTGTCCATATTCTTTGGAAGGAAAGAGACTGAAAACTGGCTTTTTAATAGACAGAAATGCAAAGTGAGCTGCAGACGAAGGAAACAGAAAACTGAATCTAACATGAGTGAGCATGATGAGTCCAACAATATTTAGAATCCAGACAGGAAGAAACACATTCAGAGCAACAGGAACCAGAAAGAAAACAAAAGGAAAAAAGGCAGCTTCCTGAGTCTGATTATCTAAGTGAACTGACAATGGAATAGAAAAGAACAAACCTGACTCCATACTAGACCTGTTCCTTTGACTTCAACCCTGTGCCCTGTTTCCTAAGCTCAGACTTGCCAGTTCTGCACCTTTTGTAAAACAATGTTGCCAATAGCCTGAAGTAAGAGAGCCTGTTCCCAAGGCTCTGACCTTTAAGGATATTTACACTTTTCCATTCATATAAAGGTAACAAGTTGCAATATAGAAAACAACATTTGTTTTGTTGGAGGTTTACAGGGACACCATGATCTCACCCAGGTGGACAGCTGCAAGAACACAGGATTCCAAGAACAAAGAATTCCTACATTAAGAAGTTTCCAACAACCAAGCGTTCCCCCTCCTCTTTTTAGTATAAAAGGAAACTGAATTCTAACTTGGAGAAGATGGTGCTCTAGGACATCAGTCTGCCACCTTCTGGGTCAGCCAGCTTTCTCAATAAAGTCATTATTCTTTGCCCTAACACCTCATCTCCTGATTTACTGGCCTGTCACGTGGTGAGCAGAATGAGTTTGGATTCAGTAACAATAACCAACAATATAATTAATGAGCAAATACTTAAAGAGTTTTCTTTGTAATGAACCAGATGCCAGCTTTCACCTCTTCTAGTCAATACTGTACTGAAGACACTGTCAGGATAATAATGTAATAACAACAACAACAAAATAGGAGGCATAAAGATCACATTTTAAGTGAGAAAACTGTCATTGTGTGTGCACGGCATTATTACATGCATGGAAAATCCACCATAATATAAAGACATTCACAATTAGGAAGTGAATTAGGGCATGGTTACTGGATTGAGGATCAGTGTATAAAATCAACTGGATTATTCTGCATGAGCAAGAAAGAAACAAAATTAACCTGCAAACACCAGACCGGCAAACAAGTATCCACAGGAAAAAGAACCTATACAAGATAAACTTATACAACATTAAGAAAAAATGCTTCAGGCCTTCTGAGGCCTGGCCTGCCCACCCCGCAGGAGCCGTGAGGTCTCCTCAGCCAGGCTGGGTCCAGCCCGGACTGTGGGGTGCTGTGCGCAGGCCGGCAGGGGCCCAACTTTGGCCTCCCTGTGCAGCTGGTGCTCTCACCACGCTGGCCCTGGTCAGATGTCCAGCGCCTCTGAGCCCAGGGGCTCTAGGTGATAGAAATTTTAAAAACAATCAATGTAAGAAAAACACAAAAATCCAACAGGAAAGTGAGCAGGCAATATGAAGAAAAATAAGCCCAGAAGGCTGACAGACCTTCTAAAACCTAACTCCCCTGATGCAGGTCCAGGTGAGAGGATCCCAGCAGGGCCCAGGACAGCAGGCCAGGAGGCAGGACCACCAAAGAGGTGACAGTGCCCCCTGCTGTGGGAGGGTCCGGGTCCAGGACTTCCAGTGGGGACTCCAGGTCTTCTGCCTCAGTCTTGGCCTCCACTGCATCGCCAGGCACAGCCCCACGTCACCACCCCCAAGCTGGGGAGGATTCTGATTGGCCAGGTCAGAGAAAGTCATATAAAATGTGGTTGTCACACAGAAGTCAAACAAGGCACTGTCACTGTCACACAAGAGACAGGACTCAACTGTCATCACAGCACTTCTAAAGAAGAAAGCTTAATTTCACCCTCTAACCAGGCAAGAGGTTGCAAAATGCTCAAATGAATATCAGACTCACATATTCATCGACTGGGTCACCAACGGTGGGACAAAAAATGATCCTTTGCTGCTGAGCTGTCCCATCAGCGTGATCCCAGGGCACGGACAGGCTGATGGTTGTCTCTCCAAAGACTCAGATTCCTTGGTCCACTGCATGGTCCTAAATAAATCAACGCAATGGAGTCAGTGGCCTGTCTGTGAGCAGGTGGACATGGGGGTGGAGGGAGGGGTATAACAGAACTGTAAGCAGGTCAGAGTCACTGCGCCCAGGGATTTCACCACTCTCTGGGGTGTTTCCTCCCCTGTGATAAAATCCGCATCTCCTACTTTTCTCATGTGGACCCCTAAACAGTAGGAAGTGCTCCGTTCAGAGCTACGGTTACGTGCTGAGCTTTTCGGGACAGAGACTGGGTTGGAGCCTAAATGTACAGACTGGGAGAGAACAGGATTTTAACTACTCTGACCACTTCCTGCTGAATGAAACAGAGGCTGAGCCCTCACATTTCAAAAGTGCCCAGTTGGTGAGAAGACCCACTGCAGGGAGGAGAAGGGAAAAAACCTCTCCTTAACCCAGGTCCCAGATGAGGAAACAGCCCAGTGACACTCGGCCCAGTGACACTCACTCAGCCCAGAGGGCCCTCAGACTGAGAACGTGGGAACCCGGGAAGAAGTGGGCGCCAGGCCTCCCCTCATCTGAGCAAGGTGGCGGCGGCTCTCAGCACCCCCCTCAGCACCCACCTGCCCAGCCTTCCTCACTGAGTCACAAGGGAACTGGGTGGGAAGGATTTCAGCCTCATGTGTTTGGCCCCGCGTGGGGCTGGGATTCCGCCTCCATCTGAGTGGAGCGCAGTGATGTTCATGGAATAGGGTGTGTCTGGAACCAGCTGCTCCAAGTGTGCCGTGGGGGTGTTTCCTGGCACCACAACCTGGAGGGGAGGACATGCCAAATTCTGTCTGGTAATAACCCAAATGCTTATTACTCTTTTATTAGCATAATAATGTTTATAGTGAAGGACTGAGCCCAGACTCAGCAGACGCCAACCTCTGTGCTACTTCGTGACATCTGCCCAGGCCACAGCATTACATGCACTTTTCCCTCAGAAATTCCCTCTCCACTAAATGTGAGTCCACACTTGACCCTCAGCAACCTCGACAACCTCCCATTTAGGTTCCTGGAGAAGGTTCTCAAATACAACATCCAGGGCTTACGACAGTGACCCCAAAGCACCCCGAATGTTAGAGACACTTCTCAGGGAGAGGTTTTTCTATTAAAATGGAGCTACTCCATGCGATGGACAAGGGCGGTGCTGTCTGAACACGTCCTGCCACACACAAGGGTGCAAATCAACTCGGACAGGCTCAACTTGTGTTTATCTTTGTCCATGGTCCCTGCTTCTTTTTGTGAAGTCTCATAAATTTACTTTCCCTCAGGTGTTCTGACACTCTCCCTACTCAAATTAGTCATTTCTGCTCTCTCTGTTATTAATCTACTTAGAGAATGGAATAGTACTAAGCCAGATTGGGCAGTTTATTAAGAGCCCATGAAGGCAAACTTTTAGGTAGGGTCCTAACAAAGACGTGTGTGTTACAATAAAAGTCCATATTGACAAGGTGTATCAATGACTTGCATCTACTACTGGGGTTTTTTAACTCATATAGCTAATTTGCTTTTTCCCCAAATTTGTTTTTGCTTACTAACCCTACAGTTCATACCGTTACAATTTAATGCATCAAAAGCAATCACTTAATAAGCATTGTACGTGGGCATGTTTGTGGCCTGTGTTCTCACAGGCTGCCAAGCATGACACAAATATGAGACTAAGTTCATCAGGAAATAAGTGTGCCTGTGACCCAGGGCCACACCAACTGACCTACTGTCCTGCACCAGCAACCACAGCAGGAGGCACCATAAAATCTACCAAATTCTTCTGGCAGCTCTAAGGTTACAACAGTACTCACAGGTTCCGGGGGCCTCGTGCCAGCCAGGGGAGCGCACACCACACGGTGCTGCGGCAACGGCCAGGGGCGGGGTCGAGATCGTCCCAGCTGTTTGGGGTCGGACTGTACACTTGGACATCTCTGGCCAGTCTTCTCACCACTGAGGAAAGAAAAGCCAACATGTATTTCTTACGTCTATTTATACATGTCAAGCTTTTGTTATCACTTCTCCCGAACTTCCACTCTGTAGCAGGATAAAATACTGACCTCCTTAGACTTTGAATTATCTGCATTCGAAAGCAGATGAAAACTCTCCAAATCCACATTTAGCCAAACTTAGCCAACTAGGGCCTTGGTCTCTATGGAAGCTAAGTTGTTGCCAATAAAAACAAGGGAGTAAAAGTAGTAGTACTGGGTTGGCCATAAAAGGACAAGGGACAAGGGGCAAGACCGAGAAATTGGAAAAGAAGCTTCAGTTTTCCAGCACAGGTCATGGTGAGAGAGACAAGAGGATTCTACCATCTCCACCTCTAAATGAGAACTGACAACACCGAGGACACCCATCTAACTGTGGCAGCTAGGTTAGCTGGTTTCAATCATTCATTTCTTCTCATTCAACAAACAGACACTGAATGTCTTCTGTGAGTCAAAGAAAAGGCAAACATAGGGAGAAATCAAAGATAACTCAGTTCTCAATTAACTGCCCCAATAGGGACTTAGAAAAACATGCAAATTAAATCCATATATTATCCCCAAACTCCACTTTGCCAATAACATCATTTTTCTAGATCACTAATCTTTTGCCAAAAGAAGTCATCCACACTTGCTTTCTTTTAGCCATCAGCACATATATTTTTAAGCCAAATAAAATATTTAGAGGTACGCACCAAAGCCTTTAAACAATACTACAAAGAATTGTAAAAACCACTATAAACTGGTTTCCCAAGATGTTAATAGCAAATGAAAGCAGAGATTTTCAATGCCAAAAAGCACTTCATCAGCAGAGAAATGTGCTATCAAGTAACGTGACCAACAGATTTCAACAACTGCCACTCAAAGCCAGTGACAAAACGCTGCTTCATACAAATTTATCGAGCACAAAGCAAAGCTCATGAACTTTTGTCAGTGACAGAGAATACTGGTAACTGTATACACATTTATAAATCCTAAAGTTATCATTTCAGAAGAATGTCATTCTTATTTCATACACTAAAATATTAACAATTGGTGGGGGTTGGGAAACTGTTACATCTTTATTCCATCATTATGAATTTCCCAAATTTTCTTTATATGTTAAACTTTACGCTATACTAAAAAGCAAAATGCATCATGAAAACGCTAAATTTGTCTGCCTTCTTACTTCCATGTCCTTCCAGTGTCTGGTGTATACCCTCCATCACCCTCAGGATAAAGGGGAACCACTGTTACGGTGTCTGGGGCATCCGGCTGCAGATTCCTATGAACGGCATCATTGGTGTTCACAGGGATTGGCACCTAAAAATTTTAATAAAATGTAAAGTACTTGATTTGAAAACCTTGTACAAGAAATAATACTTTGAACAATCACTCAAAATATTAACTTAAGACCAAGAAGCAGGTTCCGTAGTATTGGGACCTAAGGATGTGCCCCCATACGAACTGTTCTACGAGTTGATGAAGGCCTCTCTGCACACAGCCAGCTCCTTCTTGAAAAGCCCCTGGAATGATTTGATCCCCCAGCCCTAGTCCCCTAAAAGTCCCCATCACCCAGGCTCTGAGGCCCCAACCGACTACCCTCCGTCGAAGTTCTATAGAAGGAACATGCACTCCTTCAGCACTACGGTACGCTAATTAACTCTTGATCTCCACTTTGCAATCTACAGCTGAAACTAACATACTTTTCCCTACAGGAAATAGTGACCAGTTCCTACAGACCACCTGCTGTGGGTGCATAAAAGAGCTTGAACTGGTGAGGATTTCACTCTGTGTGCTCCCAGCGAACGTGCAAAGTGCTGGTGGAAGGGTCATACACTGAGGTTCCTCGCAGTATTCAAAGGTTCTGAAATGCACAGAAAGCACATCACGTGTGACTCTAATAACCCAGCACACACGAAGCCCAGGTTTACTGATGAGTCCAGGGAACCCTAGAACACAGGATCCCTTTAGTAGGCACCCCACAAATACCTGTTGAAGTACTGAATAAAGGAAAAAAGGTCTGTGATTATCGGGTACATGTCTCATCCCTCCACAAGGTACTGTGGCCTCAGAGCATAGTTTGTTTGTCTGTGTTATCCTAGAAGGTAATAAACACCTTTCTCCAAGACCAGAGACAGATAACTCCAGTAAGGATATTAAAAACAATTTAGATCTTTGGGGGAGGGTATAGCTCATGGGTAGAGTGTATGCTTAGTGTGCACAAGGTCCTGGGTTCAATCCCCAGTACCTCCATTAAAAAATAAATAAAACCTAATTACCCTCCATCCCCAACAGAGACCAAAAATAAAAAAAAAAGTATTAATTAGCATGCATCTTAAAAGGTTAGCAAAATTCTGTGTCACCCCAGTGTTTCCAGTGGAAGATGTGATTCCATCCCCATGATGGTTTACTTAAAAAGCCACAGGAGTCCAGATTCACTTACTGGTCTCGCCTCTTCCCGTCATCCAAGCTCCTTCCACATCAGGATACAGGGAGGACAGGGTGATGGTGTAAGGAGTGTCAGGCTTCAGCTTCTGCAGGACCACACTGTTCTGCTGTCCGCCTATTCTGGTCTGGAGTAAAACAGGGATTAAGTGTCAGCTTTGCTCCCTCCAGCTCACTCATCTGCTAGGAAAAGCTCTTTCTCTGTTTGAGACCTTTGTCAAGATCTGGAAACATACTCCACCATAAAAGTTTAAAATATACCCTAGGGTATCATTTTAAATGTAAACTAGGCCCCTTAAATCATAAACAGGATTTTAAGCCTTAAACTAGTGATCTTAAAAAGATATTTCAACTATCAAGCGGCCAGCACTGCAAAGTTCCATCCAAAACACATCTCACAGATCTCTTCTCCAAAAAGGCATTAGTCCTAAGTGAGCTGCAAAGGACCTTGAAAAGACAGCAAAGGTCTGCATAATAGTAGAGGCCATTCAGTATTATTCTCACCTTTTTACAGATGGTTTTTACTTGCTTTAGAAGCACATTAAAAAAATTCAGCAAAAGATCTAAAGCTTTTTGGTTTCCCCCTCCAAAACTTCTCCACGGCCAGTGTTACCCGTGCAGACTACGTGACAGGACCCCCTGCCAGGCCACAGTCAGGCAGGGCTTCCCAGTCCTCTCCCTGACTCCAGCCTGCTGGTATGAAGAGTTTTCAATATCCTCCAATTACGGAGTTTGAAGGTTTTTTTTTTTTTTTTTTAATTCACTGCTTAGGGCCATCTAGCTATCCTGTTGAAAGAAAATTCGGATGCCTTGTTAACAGTCTACGGAATTCAGATGTTTATGCCATACCAATTAAAATCGCAAGAAAATGGCAGGCTGCCCGCAGCGGGTGCACATGCGGAGGGTTGGATGCACTAGCACAGTCCAGGTGTTTCCCACTGAGCACCATCCACTCAAAGAGTCAAGAGTTTCAGAGAAAACCTCAGTGGATCACTGGACTCATCCTCACGATGAGCAAGTTGAGCTACAGCAGTGAATTTTGACAACTTTAGTAAATTTGGGAGTTTGAGATTTGCAAATGTTAAAAATAGAATAAAAAACAAATTTTTCTGTATAGCACAGGAAACTATATTCAATAATCTTGTAGTAACCTTTAATGGAAAAGAATATGAAAATGAAAAGAATATGTATATATAAGCATGACTGGGACATTATGCTGTACACCAGAAACTGACACATTGTAACTGACCATACTTTAATAAAAAAATAGAAAAAACCAGTGTGTGAGGTTATGAGAGCAAAGCGTCAACATGACATTTTTGTTAGACAATCTGAGAGCATCCACTTAGTAGAACCAGCCTCATAAGGAAGTAGAAGGGTGTGTGCCCACTTCTCCCATCCAACTCTCCAAAATCATTCCAGCACCAGGGAGTCATCAATTTGATTATTTCTTGGACTAGCATTAAAATGCAAATATCCCAAAGAATAACAAGTCTCAAGGGATTATCAGCTAACATGCTACACAGGATAAGTTTATGGCTGTCTTCTAATTATGATAAACAGCTGAGAGACAGTAAGAGCGACTAAGAGCAGCAGTTGGAGAGTCAGTATCACCAACAACAGAAATGCTAAGCTTTGCCTAAATCTGGCCTAACAAAGACAAAAGTTCTGTTTCTGCCATTAAAATATTAATCCATCAAATGTGTCTTTTATACACAAGACAGTTGATGACCACTGGTTATTTAGTTTATCATTGATAAGCTATAGGACAGATTCTCAACCCATCTCATACTAAGTTTAGTTCTTTGGAAACTGCAACAGGGCAACTCACAAGTCACATGGGGACAGGAGGGTCTGATTCAGCTAAACCCACTTACTGTGCAGTACAGAGACCTGTAACCACTGCCAGCATCCACCTCTGCTAATACCTCGAACATGGTAACAGGTATGACCTACTTGCTGGAGCTCAGCAAGTCAGATGAGTAAAAGGGAAAAACTCACCTCTCTCTCAGCCTAATCCAGGAAATACGGCAGCCCCCAAAACATCAACAAAATGCTAGCCCTCATCAAAAGAGGTATTTGGAGTAAATCAGAAAGCATATCCCTGTTTTTGTTTTTGTTTTGTTTTGTTTTTACTCTACGTGCCTGCCATGACTCTTAATAAAGTATCACTAGAGAAACAAGCAAGTGGATGAATTGAAGACTCACAGGTGCTGTCAGGTTGCTTTTAAGAGCCACAGAACCCCTGCTGCCCTGGGTACCAGTTTCCTTTCCAGGCTGGCCACCATGCCTCACTCTCAGAGGCTGTGCAGGAATGGCCCCACATCCTTCAGATTTACTTCCTAAACTTCCCTCAAAGGCAGGTACCATTCTTGGCTCCAAAGAAATGCCATGTTCCTCACTGGGAAACTTACTCCTGAGAGAGGGATGGGGTCCTGACTTCCTGAGCCCACTAAGAGCCCACCTCCAAGCAGAGAGTGGGCCCACCACAGCCAGATCCTATAAGTGGGCCAGGCTGGCTCTCCAGAGAAATCACTGTGCAGCTGTCCTGGGAGGCCAGATGGCACAGGCCACAGAAGTTGTCCTAATCAGACTGGTGAGCTCAACTCCTTGGAGACTCTCCAAGAAAGACAGAGCCTTCAAGAACATACACAGTCCACCCAAGCAGGGGAAACCATCAGCACCGAGTCTGGAGACGTGTTCCCTGAGAGTCACCTAACTGAAGCCCCTCGTGGGAAGTGTGGGAACAGCCAGAAATAGGCTGAGAGTGAGGGACCCCTCGAGGGACTGCCTGACCGACTCTCTTATCACAGGTGAGGCCAGCGCACAGACCACACAGAAAAAAGAGCTGGCTTTGCACGTGGACTCCCACTGCCTTTCCCGGGAAAGCAACACCGACTCAAACCTGTTGTTTGCAGCTGGTGTTAAGCCCTGGAAGGGGCACATGCAGTAAACGCAACAGCCCTTCTAACAGCAGGTGCAGGAGATAAAGAGGAGTCTGCAGCCCTGCACCCCCACCATCCACCCCGAGGCCCACAGCTTAGCTCCCAGAAACCAGAGCGTTTGTCGTGAATAAACATGAAATCACCCAGAACAGGCTTTGTGACCAAAGACAACAGCACCTACTTGAAAAGTTGGCGATCAGCTGGAAAGATAGTTATTGAATAAAAATGACTTATATGTAAACCTGTGGTTGATCAGAATGATTCTTAACCAGAGAATACTTTGCCTGCTAACTTCGTATTTGGTGGCCCCCGTAATTCTTTTATAACCGACGTGTAGCAAGGGTTGAAATATGACTTCCATCTGGCCAAAATGATGAATCAGTTACTTTTATTGTGTCCAGTGAATGACTATGGCATATCCATTCCAAGGGTCAATAAATAACACGTTTGATTAATTTCCCTTTAAAAATCTATGATCAACGTGTATATCATTCAACTCCTTGAGTAACCAAGAAACCGTGAAGCTTTTCCTCAAATAGAAAAGGATTACAGCATTTCTTCAATTTCATCATGCAGGCACAGGATGAGAGACACTCTGTCAAAACCACAGAAAACAAATCCTCTAACAAAATTTAAAATATGAGAATTTAGTTTCAGAACTGGTTGGATTCTGGGTGTTCAGAATCCTGTGTGACTCAAATTTGGCAAAGTTCTTTTTTCCTTTTAATATTTCATGTGAAATTTCCACCAACTTCGAAAATGAAGTAGACAAAAATAAGAGAAGCAACAGATTGCCATAGGAAGACATTTACATCGCCGGGAAGAAATCATGCAAAGTAATCTGAACTGCATAAAAATACACTTTGTTATTAATTCATTTACAACTCAGGAAACCCAAAGCTCACAAAAACATTGCTAAATAAACCCGTGTTTATTTCTGTCTCCAGCAGCACCACTTAGGGCAGCTATACTGTAAGTGCAAAGCTCTTTGGAAGGAAAGGGAGAAAATGATTAACAGCATTGAAAGTTGACTTAGACGTCATATTTCAGAAAGTATCTTTGTGGTGAGAAACCTCCAATTATGTCATCGCTTTGTATGATCTGATAAAGAATTCACTGTGATCTTAAAGCTAACCCTGATCACTGGGATAATTTATTCAACACTTATGGGCTTCTTAACCAAGAGCAGAGGAAATTAGTGAGGGGAGGCCACAAGGGGGCAGGAGGGGCTCATAGACACAAAGCAGCCTCCCTTGACAGGAGCTCCGGGAGAATAAAGGCAGGCTCCCACTTGTGGAACTCCTGACCTGGGACGGACCGAGGTGGTGGGGGAAAGGGGCAGTATGCTCCAGGATGTGAGTGTTTCATGCTGTTCCTGTTCAGTGGGTCCACAGACCTCCCAGCCCAGATGTGCCTGGGCAGAGTACTCCCCACAGCCTGCTGGTCATGTTGCCAGATGTGGGGTGAAAAATATTCTAAGTCGTTCCCTTCCAAGCCATGAGAAAGTCACACAGTCTAGAATTACTATCAGAGTCACATCTGTTGAGTCACCCAGCTGCCTGCACCAATTTGACTACTGGAAATTCCTGATTAATGACATTTTTTTAAACACCAGAGCAAAAACTTGACCTGCCCCAAATGACCATTTTTTCTTATTTCACCATCTTTTTGCTTTGGTTACCTATTACTTTCTGCAAAGAACATACAGGAAGTAAAATGAAAATGGTGATTTAATGTACATTAACCTCAAACCCGAATGCTGTTCCTTCCAAGGTGTGGGAAAGGGGAAAGGATTCTGTGGTGTTAGCTTTGAGGGAGTGAAAGACTCCTTTTTGGACGGGGCTCTTGGGCTCCTTCAGGCCCTGCTGAGACGCCGGGGGATTTTTTAATAACTAATACAATTACTTCACATCTGCAACTAAGAGTCTTCTTGAAGTCACAGATTACCAGGCCTGTGAGTTCCAATCAGATACACTGTCCACCAGGAGGCACAGTTACTGTGAGCAAAGCCCCAAGAACCCCGGGGCTGAGGCCCCTCGGGAAAGCCTTGTTTGAAGTCCTCCTCTGATGACAGAAAAAGCAGGTGCGCTTTACATTTCCGGCTCCAAAACCACCCACAGCCTGCACTGGCAGCATTAATCACAGAAAAGAATCCCTGATGATCACTTTATTTTTACTCCATAGGAGCCAGGTAAGTCCTGAATCTGGAGACCTGCCAAGTAGCCATTCATGGGGGAAGCAACACACAGGTGGCCAGAACACTTTCCGGAGGAGAGAGAGCACCTAGGGAGCCGCTCTTAAGTTTCCGACACAGGTCGCCCCCTGGGGCTGGTTCTAGCCCCTCTCCCTCTGCAAACCCACCGGCCCGGGGCTCTGTGCCCTGCCACCCCTCTCCACCCTCGACTCTTTCCCTGGCCCCCACCGGATCACGTGCACCCCACTCCACGTCTCTCCATGCAGCACGTTCAACGGGATGGGGGTGCCAGGAACCAGGCACCCACCTGACCCAGCAGGGGCCCACCATGCCTGCCGCCCCCACCGCTCACTGGGAAGACTGTAATAATTACAACTTTCAGCTACCCTTAGCCAACCAGCCCAGAACAGCAACAACCGCTGCTGCCAGGGGAGGCTCCTTACAGAATCCTGAGCCTCGCTCAGGAACTGCCCCTAAAAAGCCTCCGTGCTCCCCTTCCACTTGGAGAGCCCATGGCCACATTCCCGGGGCAGTCTGTCAGCCCCCCTGGTCGCCGCGGACGTCGCACAAGGCATGAGTGGCTCCTCCAGCCTCCCCGCTGCGCCCCGCGCCCCTTTCGCGCAGCCCAGGCTCCCGGCGCCTTCCATCCATTCCCAAGAGTGATTGTCTACCGGTCCCTGCTGGGCGGGGAGAGAGGGTGCAGTTTGCTGCAGCCCCCATCCCCTCACGGTACCTAGCCTGAGCAGGCTGCGCAGCCCCTCCCTCGGCAGCCAGCGCCCCATCCCGGGTTTCCTCGGGTCCCCCAGCTGGTGGGGACCAGCGGAGAAAGTCACCTCTTTGTGAAGCCCCGCTTGGTGCTCGCTCCCGCACCCCTGGGAGCCTCGTGAGCCAGGGCCCCGCGCAAGGCTGCCACGGGTCCCCCCCCCCCGGCCACCAGCCGCCCTAGCGGCGCCCCAGCTGTCCTTTTCGCCGCGCAGCCCTCGCCCCCCCCTCCAAAACCCCAATGGCTCCCGCGTCCCCCACCGGGTCCTAGTGCAGCTTTGGGCCGGCGGCTCGCACGTTCTTCAGTGTAGACATTCTTGGGCGCTCCAGTTCAGCAGATGCCCAGGGACATGGCCTGACCGCACATCAGCCAGCCAGCCGAGGGATCCTCGCCGCTGCCGCAGCTCTGACCCGCTGGAGCGCCTTGCACGACCGAGCTTTATGGATGACGCCTGCGCACTGGGCGCCCGGGAGGCACCACCCACGGCACACAGATGGGAAGGCCAGCACGAGACATCTGCAGACGGGCGGGGCTCGCACCTGGGGAGCGGGGCCAGGCTTCAGATCCTTTATTCTGGCACACGCATTCACGGGCATAGGCAGTATACTCTCACACATAAATCCTGGCAATGTATTTTTAAACCAGCTCCTGGAGTAACTGAAATAAAAGCAAAAATAAATAAATGGGATCTAATTAAACTTAAAAACTTTTTTGCACAGATAAGGATACCATCAACAAAATGAAAAGACAACCTACAGAATGGGAGAAAATACTTGCAAATGATGCGACCAAAAAGGGACTAATTTCCAAAATATAGAAACAGCTCACAGACCTCTTAATATCAAAAAAATAGCGACTCAATCTAAAAATAGGCACAAGACCTAAACAAGCAATTCACCAAAGAACACATACAAATGACCAATAGGTACATGAATTAGCTCAACATCACTAATGGTCAGAGAAATGTAGATCAAAACTACAACGAGATATCACCTCACACCAGCCAGAATGGCCATCTTTATAATGTCTACAAATGATAGATGCTGGAGAGGGTGTAGAAAAAAGGAAAACCTCTACACTGTTGGTGGGTGTGTAGACTGGTGCAGCCACTATGGAGGTTCCATGTGATCCAGCAATTCCACTCATGGGCAAATACCCAGAGAAAAGTAAAATTCAAAAACACATATGTACCCCAGTGTTCACAGCAGCACTATTTACAATAGCCAAGATGTGGAAACAACCCAAATGTCCATCAACAGATGACTGGATAAAGAAGTTGTGAGACTATATACATATATATATACACACACACATACACATATATAAATACATACATACACACACACGATGGAATACTACTCAACCATAAAAAAGAATAAAATAATGCCATTTGAAGCAACATGGATGAACCTGGAGATCATCATTCTAACTGAAGTGGGCCAGAAAGAGAAAGAAAAATGCCATATATCACTTATATGTGAAATCTAAAAAATAAAAAAGGGGGGGGAGACACAAATGAACTACTTATTATTTATAACTTTAATGACTGACTTCTTGAGTATGTGTAAGCATATTTGACTGTCCTTTATGATCAGATTACTGCATTTTATTGATTCTCATTTTGTGGTTGGCTTTATTCCTTTGATAACTATGTAAGTTTAAAAAGCTAAAGCTCTAATCTGTTCTTAGAGACAACAATCAGCACATATACATAAACTAACAAAATATGTGCAGTATATTGTATATATGTATTTACATGCAATATATTGTCACAATTCTACCTAATAAAACTGAAAAAAAAGATCTTTTTTGTTTTTTTGTTTTTTGGGAGGGGGAGGTAATTAGGTTTATCTATTTTACTTTAATGGAGGTACTGGGGATTGAACCCAGGACCTCATGCATGCTAATAAGCACGTGCTCTACCACTGAGCATAGAACTGAATTCCTGAGAACAGTGAAACAAGAGAGGCACACCTGGTAACAGCCTGAACTTAGTGCCAGGAGGCAGTTTCCAAGCCACAGCACAGAGAAGTGGAAACTCAGAGGACAGCAGTCACAGAGTTGAAGGGCAGAGATCAACATTCACGGAGGCCAAGACAGCTAGATTTGGCAGTGCAGTGCCCCTGGGAGGAGGGGGCAGCACAGAGGTCCCCTAGAGTCAGGTTGAATTCTGATCCATGTTAAGAGGAGACTATCTAAATTTCGGGAAAGCAACAAGTTTATACTATACAGCAGAGAACTTTCTTCAGTATCTTGTAGTAACTTATGGCGAAAAAATATGAAAACAAATACATGTATGTTCCTATATGACTGAAGCATTGTGCTGTACACCAAAAATTGGCACAACACTGTAAACTGACTATGTACTTCAATAAAAATATATTTAAAAAAATAAAGCTGGGGAGACAAGCACCAGAGAACACTTGGTTTAAGAAGCCCAGAGCTCACACAGGGCCAGGACAAGTTCATGGCTCCACCAGCAAGAGTGGAAATGATTCCTAACACACACGGCAGCAGACACAATCCTCAGAAGATCACCACCTTAATAATGGAGCTAAATCATCTCTAAACTAACAGCTGTCCTGGACCCACCCTAACAAAGCCTAAAAACTAGCTACAAAATGATACAACTAAGTCCCAGTAACTTAACCACATGCCAGAACAAAGTCCAGCACTATTTTAAGGAGTACAACAAAATCTAGCACCCAACAATGTATGTCTGATATCCAAGCAAAAATCATCAGGCATGCAAAGGAAGAAGAAATTATGAAATTATGACCCATAACCAGCAGAAAAAGCAATCAACAGAAACAGACTCAGACAAGAGATAATGGAATTAGCAGACAAGAGCATTAAACAATATTATACTGGTATAGCTTCTTAGGGAAAAGTTTGGCGACTCCTTAAAAGGTTAAACACAGGGTTATCGTACGACCCAGCAACTCCACTCCTAGGTACATACCCAAGAGAAATGAAAAGTTATGTCCACACAAAGGCCTGTACACAAGTGTTCACAGCAGCATCATTCATAACAGCCAAAAAGGAGAAACAATCCAAATGTCCACCAACTGATGAAATGAGTAAAATGTAGTATATCCATACAGTGGAGTATTATTCACCAATAAAAAGGGATGAAGTACTGAGCATGCTACAGTGTGGATGAACCTTGAAACCACTATGCTAAGTGGAGGAAAAAAAGCAGTCACAAAAGAGCACATATGATTCCATTTATATGAGGTGTCCTAAGGAATCAAATCTGTAGAGACAGAAAGAAGATTAGTGGTTGCCTGGGCTGGAGAGGAGGACAGAATGGGGAGTGACTGCTAATGGGGACAGAGTTTCTCTGAGGGGTGATGAAAATAATCTAAAATTTAAATTGTGCGTGTGGTTGAACAACTCTGTTACTAAAAGACATTGACTTATACACTTTAAGTGAGTAAATTATATACCTGTATGATTAGGTCTCAACAAAGCTATTATGAAGTTATTATAAATATATTCCATGTAGTAAGAAGGTAAAGCAAAAGGAAGCAGAGAAATGGTAGATACAAAGTAAACAAATCCAGCTGCACTTCCAGCAAAGGAAAGTACAAGATTAGAAATTAAAAATACACAGGTTAATAGCAGAATAGACATTGCAGAAGATCAGGAAATTTTAAGAAACAACAATAAAAACTGTCCAATATGAAGCACAGAGAGACCAAGAAAGACTGAAACATAAATTAACAAAGTATCAGCGACTGGTGGGACAATATTCAGTTGAATAACACACATGTCATTGGGGTCAAAAATAGGAGAGAGGGAGAGGATAGGAGAAATAATGTTTAAGTAATGGCTAAATTTTTGCAAGATGATAAAAACCATAATCCCACAGATTCAAGAAAACTTAACAAATCCTAAACAGAATAAATATAAAGAAAAACCACATGAAGGTACATCACATCAAAATTAGTGATAAAGAAATGAATTTAAAAGTCAGAGAAAAAAAAGACACTAAAAAGAACACAGACTGACAGAATGAGAGCAAACTGCTTTTCAGAAACGACGTATGACAGGAGACAATGGAGGGGCGTCCTTAACACAGGAGGGGAAGGCTAGCATCCTAGAACTCCATTCCAAGTACAAGTGAAGGTGATGTAATACCAGACAAACACAAGCTTAGAGGATTCACTGCCAGCAGGGCTGCACTGTGAGACATGTTAAAAGAAAGTTCATCAAGTGAAAAGACAATGACACCACCTAGACGGACGTGTGAATTTAAAGGAATTGGTGAGCTGGACAGTATCGATACTAGAGTAAATATAAAGATTTTTTCTCACTTTTAATATTTTTAAAAGATAATGATGATTTAAAGCACACTAACAATAATGTATTGTGGGGGATCATAACATATGAAGAAGTAAAGGCGGACTAAATATGGAGGGAGAAATGGAAGTTTATTGTTTCAAGGACCATACACTTTATGTAAAATGGTGTATTATCTAAACATCGGCTATAATCGGTTAACAATGTGCAAAGTCTAGAGCAACCGTTGTAAAACAACAGAGGCAGAGCTCATAAGCCAGGAGTGGAGATAAAAGGGGTTCATTTAAACAGTAACAACAACTTAACTCAAAAGAGGGCAAGGTAAGAGGGGAAAGGACACAAAGAACACACAGGACAAACAGAAAACTAGTCACACTAAGGGCAGCTTGAAATCCAAACAAATCATAATTGTATTATATAAAATGGTCTTTTTTAAAAAAAAATCTCCAAATAAAAGGCAGAGATGGGCAGACTGGATCAAACAGCAGCAACAACAACAAAAACAAGACCAAACACTCCATGCTGTCTACACACATACAGACACAGATTCAACAGAGAGACAGGTTAAAAGTACAAGGAAGGAAAAAAGACATCCCACAAAAACACTACTCAAAAGAAAGCTGGGATAACTACACTAATATCAGCTCAAAAAACACTGAGGATGGAGAGAGACATTCCACACTAACAAAGGACTCAACGGACCAAGAGGACAGGACAACCTTAAATGTCTGTTAGTAGTGAACTTCAAAATACAGGAAGCAAAAACAGAACAGAAGAGACAAATCCACAATTACAGCTGGACAGCTCAACATTTGTTTCACAATAATTGACAGAACAAGAGGTCACAAAATGAAGCTGACCTCCTTGATCTAACGGGCATTGACGGAACACACTACCCAAACCAGCATATGAACATTCTTTTCACGTACACTTAAAACATTCACCACAACAGATCATGTTCTAGGCCATAAAACAACTCAATAAATTTAAAGAGAACTGAAATCATACCAAGTTGTTTCTCTGACCACAAAAGGATTAAGTTAAAACAATAACTGGTAAGTCCTCCAAATACTTGGAAACTAAATAATTCACTTCTAAATAAACTCTGAAGGTCAAAGAAGAAATCACAAGATAAAAAAAAAAAGGATTTTCAACAGAATGTTAAAAAAAAAAAAAACAACAGCATTATATGTAGCTAAAACAGTTGTCTGCAGGAAATTTCTTTTTTAATGTTTATATTAGGAAAGAAGAAAAGCCTCAAATAAATGACTGAAGCTTCCATCTTAAGTTATCAGGAGAGGAGCAAATTAAACCCACAATAATCAGAAAGAAATGATAAAGAGTAGAAATTATGGAACTAAAAACATAAAAGTAATAGGGAAAAATCAGTGATACCAAACATTAATTTTTTAAGGAATCAGTAACATCATATGGCTCTAGCCAGACTAATAAAGAAAAAAAGAAATGACAAATTATCAACATTAGGAATAAAAACAAAAACACTACAGATCATACATGTATTAAAAAGAGAATAATAAAACACATTTATGCTCACAAACTTTTGACAACTTAGAGGAAATGGACAAATTTCTGGAAAGACCCAAAATATCAAAACTCACTCAAGAAAAAATAAAAAAGCCAGTAACAAACAGCACTCTGTCTATCAAACGAATTAAATAAGTAGTTAAAAGCTTCGCAAAGAAACTCCAGGCTCTGAATCCACTGCTGAATTTCACCAAATCTCTGAGAAAGAATACAAATCCTACCAGAAAGCAGGAAAGGGAACAATTTCCAATTCATTTTATGAGACAACTACTATTCTAATACCAAAATCAGACAAAGATTTTACTTTAAGAATGCAAGGTTGTAAGTTTAACACTGAAAATCAATCAATGCATTTCATATTAAAAGAAAAACCATAGGATCCTATCAATAAATGTGGAAAAAGCATGAGATAAAATTCAATATCTAATCATGACTTTAAAAAAGAAAAAATTTAACAAACTAGGATTAAGAGGAATTTCCTCAACGAAATAAAGGGCACACATGAAAAACTGACGCCTAACTTCATACTTAACAGTGAAAGAGTGAATGTTTGCCCTTAATACTGAGAACATAGCAAGGACTTCCCACTACTTCTATTCAAAATGGACTAGAGATCCTGGCCAGTGAAAAAAAGCAAATAAGTAAGTAAATAAATAAATAAGTAAATAAATATTTATATATATATATACACACACATACACACACATAATCATATATATGAATAAAAGATGTAAAACTTTCTTCATTCACAAATATGATCAAAATAGAAAATCTAAGAAAACTACAAAAAATGGTATTAGAACTAATATGCGAATTTAGCAAAGCTGCGAAAAGGTCAGTGTATAAAAATCAACTATACTCCTATATGTCAGACATGAACAGCTGGAAGCTGTAATTTTCAAAATATCATTTACAATGGCATGAAAATATTAACTACTCAGGAATAAATTCTACAGATACATGTGAAAGAGCTCTACTCTGAAACGTATAAAATAACGCTGGAAGAAATTGAAGACTAGACCTAGAATAGTTCAAACAATTTTGGAAAAAAAACTAAGTTGGAAGACTTATACTGTTTGATTCCAAGACTTACTATAAACCTAAAGTAATAAACAGTATGGTATTGGTAAAAAAAAAAAAAAAAAAAAGATATGTCCATCAATGTAACAGGAAAAAATGTCCAGAGATATGCTATGTCAAGATAGATCAATGAATAAATTAACATACTAAAGTTTCTAGGTGAATGAATTGTGGACATCCCCCTCAAATGAGCATGTCCATTCCCACCCACCATGTTTTCCTACGAACAACCCCAGGCTCCTGTCTTGCTTCTAAGCCCTCACTGAAACAAAACCTTTTGGAACGGATGTGAGGATTCACACTTCATTTTTGGGCAAAGGCTCAAGACAGTAACGTCTAAAAATAGTCTTACTTACTCAGTTTAATAACTATAAACCATTGCTTTACTGAATGTGAATTACGCTAGGCCAATCTGAAAAACATTAAAGAACTAAGCTCCTAAAACCAATACCACAGAAATACAAAATATCGTAACAGAATACTGTGAACAACTATATGGAAACAAACTGGACAACCTAGAAGAAATGGACAAGTTTCTTAAAACATACAGTTCACCAAGACTGAATAAGAAACAGACCACTTGAATAGACCAATCACTAGAAATGAAAGAGAATTAGCAGTAATTAGCAATTAGCAAAAACCTCCCCGCAAACAAAAGTCCAAGACCAGATGGCTTCACTCAGAAATTCTATGAAACATACAAAGAACTTACACGGATCCCTCTCTAACTCAAAAAAGACTGAAAAGGAATGAGTACTCCTAAACTCATTCTATGAAGCCACCATTACCCTGATACCAAAATCAAAGACACTACCAAAAACTAAAATTACAGGCCACTATCACTGATGAACAGACATGTAAAAATCCTCAACAAAATATTAGCAAACAGAATCGATCAACACATAAATCATACACCGTGATCAAGCTGCATTCATCCCCAGGGACACAAGGATGGTTCAAAATACACAAATCAATCAATGTGACATACCACAGCCACAAAATAAAGGACAAAAACCACATAGTTATCTCAATAGATGCAGAAAAAGCATGACAAAATTCAGCCATTTATGATAAAAACTCATAACAAAGTGGGCATACAGAGAACATATTTCAACATAATAAAAGCTATTTATGAAAAACCTACAGTCAGCACAATACTCAACAATGAAAAGCTGAAAACTATTCCACTAAAATCTGTAACAAGATAAGGAGGCCCACTTTAACCACTTCTATTCAACATGGTCCTGGAAGTCCTAGCCACAGCAATCAAGCAAGAAAAAGAAATGAAAGAGATCCAAACTGGAAGAGAAGAGGTATAACTGTCATTACATGTGGATGACATACAATATATTCCGAACCATGAAACCACCACACACACACAAAATCTAGATATATTAAAGAATTTAGCAAGGCAGCAGCACACAAGATTAACATACACAAATTAGTTACATTTCTTTACAACAATGAATCAACACGAAAAGAAAGTAAAGAAACACTGCCTTTTAAAATTGCTTCCAAAAAATACAATACAGAATAAATGTAACCAAAGATGTGAAAGATGTATATGTGGAAAACTACAAAACACTGACTAAGGAAATTAAAGACGACTTAGAGAAACGGAAAGATACCCTATGACTTTGTATTAGAAGAATTAATATTGTTAAAATGGCCATACCTGCCCAGGGCAATCTATAGACTGAATGCACATCCCTATCAAATCGCCCAGGACAATTTTCACAGAACTAGAACAAATCATCCTAAAATTTATATGGAATCACAAAAGACCCAGAATTACCAAAGCATTACTCAAGAAAAAGAACAAAGCTGGAGGAATAACCCTCCCAGACTTCAGACAGTACTACAGACTTACAATCCAAACAGCATGCTATTGGTACAAAAACAGACATACGGATCAACAGAACAGAAATGAGAGCCCAGAAACAAATCCACAAACTTTTCGTCAATCAATATTCGACAAAGGAGGCAAGAACATACAATGGAGGGAACAGCCTCTTCAGCAAATGCTGTCGGGAAAACTAGACAGCTGCATGGAAATCAATGAAGTTAGATGACTCCCTCACACCGTACACAAAAATAAATTCAAAATGGCTTAAAGACTTAAACAGAAGAATCTACAAACCTCTTAGAAGAAAACATAGGCAAAAAATTATCTCACATAAATCTCAGCAACGTTCTCCTAGGGCAGTCTACAGCAGCAACAGAAAGAAAAGCACAAGTAAACAAACAAATGGGACCTAACTGAACTCACAAGCTTCAGCATAGCAAAGGAAACCATAAGCAAAACAAAAAGACAACCGACTGAATGGGAGAAAATACTTGCAAATGATTCGACTGACACAGGCTTCATTTCCAGACTACATAATCAGATCATACAACTTAATAACCAAAAAACAAACCCAATCCAAAAATGGGCAGAAGACCTGAACACGCATTTCTCCAATGTAGACATACAAATGGCCAACAGGCATATGAAGAAATGCTCAGTATCTCTCATTATCAGATAAATGCAAATCAAAACTACACACCAGTCAGAAAGGCCATCATTCAACAAAAGCCCACAAAGGAGAAATGCTGGAAAGGCTGTGGAGAAAACGGGACCGTCCGACACTGTTGGTGACAATGTAGTTTGGCGTAGCCACTGTGAAAAACAGTTTGGAGATTCTTCCAAAGACTGTAATTAGATTTGCCAAAACATTTTAATCTTGGGGGCAGGCCAATGAGTTCCCCAAAGCCGGGGCCTCATCTGTTATTCCAACCTGGAGGGTCCAGGGAGGGCTGCAGTTGCCAGGCAGGTCCACCTAAGCAGGAGGGCCATGGCCTGAGGGACACTCAGAGGTGCGCCAAGGCCAGTCTGGCGCCCTCCCACCTCCCGAGGCTGCTCCCGCTTTCCCGAACCCACGCGTGAGCGGCGATGAAGACACCGGGGTTCAGTGACTATTAATGCCGGGGGCGATGCACCACGAACCAGGGCGGCGGCCCGGGACCCGCCTCAGGGTCCTAACAGGCCACGTGGCCTGGGCCTCACCTATGCAGCCCAGGCCTCAACCACCGGCTCTCCGACCTGCCTCCCCTACCAGCGCCCCCTTTACCTGCCAGGCGACAGCAGCAGAGGCGAAGGCACGCGGTGGCCCAGACCCCAGGCCGTGTTCCTCCTCTGGCAGCTGGTCCGGGAGCACTGGGCTCCGGCCCAGCTTCCACACGCTCTGAGCGCGCTCCCGCGTCCTCGCGCGAGCGCCTCCGCGTGCGCGCCCCTCCCCCTCCCGCTGCTAGCACTGATGCTCGGGCTGGGGCTCCCGCACTATGGGACACTGCGAGTGGGGCCAAGAGGGGCCAAGCCCGGCCATGCGAGGCCAGGCCGTGGGGTGGTGGGGCTGGCCCACCCCGTGGCCCAGGACTGGCCAGCTGGGTTCCCAACCCCAATGCCCCCACCCAGACACCGACAGGGTCCCGGCACCCAATCACAACCACCACAGGCCCCGGGCCAGGCCGCACCCCACAGTCCCATTCCCTCCGCTGGCCGCCACACAACCCCCTCACCCCCGTCACGGCCCCCGCACCCCACCCCGGCCAGGCCTGATTCCTGACCGGATCCCCGAGACAAGGCTCCTTCTCCTCATACTGAGGTCCCCGCCCCCACACTCCGCCCTACTAGGTTCTAAGCTACAGCCCCGGCAAACAAGCTGACACCTCATGCCTCACCCCGGGCCCCCTCACCATCCTGAGACGGTCCCCTCACCCCTCACCCCAGGATTACCCCCACCCCTCAACCGGGTCCCCCTACTCCGAGCGCCCCTCACCCCGGGACGGCCTCCTCACGCTTCAGCCAGGTGACTTCCACTCTGACTGGACCCTCACTCCTCAACCTGGCCCCCCTCACCACGGGATCCCCCCTCACAATGAGTGCACCCCTAACCCAAGCTGAACCCTCTCACTCCTCACCCTACCGGGGGTGGGGCAGTCTGCGCTCAGGTCATCATAGTCACAGCCACCAGACAGGGATCCCAAGCAGCGCGGGGACACACAGCCCAGTGTCCGAGGCTCCTCCGGGGCGCCATGGGCGGGGCTGGAGGCTGTGCCAGTTCCCACCAGGGCGCCCTGCACCCCCAGCGCCTCTGTGCCCAGGGCCTCATCTGAGCAAGGGGGTCAGGGTGGTCCCGGGCCGCAGGCCACTCGCCACTGGGCCTTGGGTGGGTGATGGCCCAGATGGTGATCCAGACACCGAGGGCGGGAGGCCCTGGGCACAGGGACCTGCCAGGATGAGCGTGCAGCCCAGGGGAGGACAGCAGGTAGTGGTGGCATCCACGCGTGCCCATCCTCCTCTGGCTGGGAGGGCAGATCTTAGGCCAGGGTCTCCTGCAATCTAGGACACCCATAAAACTGGCTTCAAGATTCCACCCTGTTTGACACAACTCCCTCCTAATGACCTCTGTAACCCGAACCAGATGGGGAAAACTTCACCCACATAATTCTGAAATATGCTGACCTTGTCCACATAGTACAAAGTAGAGGTCTAGAAAATCTAATTTGAAGTCCTATTTTCCTTTCCTTAAGAGTACGGCAGAGAAAATTCCTTAAACCTTCTGAGGTCACATACTTGTAGCTCTGCAAATCTGTAACATCTCTCCTCCCTGCCTTTTATTCTACAATAGGTTTGTTCCCTGGGAACTTTCAGTGGCCTCCATTCTCCCAACTTTTTGAGGATGGTCAGCTGGAAGTCCGGCCCCCTGCTTGCATTCTCTGTGTGGCTGGCAAAGTCATTCCTTCCCCTGTGGTCATCCCCACACAATGGCCTCCATCTTTCTATTCATCAGGAGTCACATGCTTACAGTGTAAGGACAACTAACCACCTAGGACCAGAATTCAATCTCTTGTACCTGAAGACCCTTTGGTCTGCTGCTTCCTCGTTAACATTCGTGCTGTGAGGGACCCCAAATGGATTTGCTTCCTGAAATTATCTTTTCTTTCAGACTAATTTTGATGAGAAAAAAGTCTTGTTTGCAAAATGAAATCAGAGCTTCTATGTTGATGTTTTCATTTAGATTATTCTGCTCTTATTTCTTGCTTTCTGCTTAATTCAGTATTAGGACAGTCAGGAAAATGTCTTCAGAAATAAACACTGACACAGTCACACCAAAACAGACCAGGAGCCTTTCACCTGCTGGTGTGTTGTTTCATTCTGCAGAGCACCTGGGCAATTACTAGAATCAGGGAAGTGTGGCCATGAAAATAACTGTTACAGCATTTTTCACTAAGTTATACAGCTTTTACCATATAAAGATGAAATGTTTCAAATACGGACTTCAAGAATTGTAAAGAGCATCAGCTCACCTCTGGCTGCAGAATATGACTTTCCCACTCTCTCTGTGATTCTTCTCCACAGGTCTTACAACACACTTTCCAGAATCTGCCCACATTTCGTCACCCACTTTTGCCCTAGTCTCAGCCTCGTCGTCTCCTGCCAGGACCTCTAAATAATCTCCCGAGTGGTCAGCTTCCCCTCTCACCTCCTCCCTACAGCCCGTGCTTCGTAGAGCTGCTGAAGTGGTCTTCACAGGGTTTGGCCAACTTTTTCTCATAGGACCAGATAAACGGTATTTCAGGCTTTCAGGCCATGTTATCTTTGTTACAACTACTCAACTCTGGTGACATAGTAAGAAAGTATGAAATCAAGCATGAAACTAGCCACTCACTGACCATAGTTCGAGGCACGTGCACAGCTGTGCTCCAATAAATTTTATTAACACAAACTGAGGGTACACCTACTGGGCAGAGTTTGCCAACCCCTGTTTTAAAACTATCAGAACCTGTCACTTGCTGAGGCCCTCATTCGTCTTCCTGTTCTAGGCAGGATAAAATCTGCACTGCTGGTAAAGGCTTACCTCTCTTGACCTGCTTCTTCACAACCCTAACCAGGCACCCTCCTCCCTGTGTCCCTAACAAGATCTAACTCCTCTAACCCTCCGGCTGTAACTCGCCATGCTGGGCTCTCTCTGTCTCCTGAGACCTGGTCCACTCCCATCAGCACTTGGCTGGGGTATTTTTGGTTTCATTTTTAATCAGTTGGGTTTTAATTCAAGCTCATTTCTGCTGAAAGCTTCTGACTCTCCTGTGGAAAATACTGCTCACCGTCCCTGTAGCAATGACTATTATCTCTTTTACAGACTCACTGTCTTCGGAGTCCTTCATTATTTCAAGTGATCTTATTTTGTGTATTTCTTTGTGTTATACCACTACAAAGAACAACAGCTCTGGGAAGGCATGGATTTTGCTTTTCTGATATCCAGAGGCATCCTTGAATCATAGGTGGTGCACAATTCATTGCTGAATGAATGAATGAATAGATGAGTGCAGTTTGTTTAGTGTGAGTGCAGATTCTAAGTATTAAGTATTGATAGAGGAAAAAAATTATTCCCTAAAGGCATGATTGAGCCAAAGTAAGGAAATGATGTGGAATTTTTTTACATCTTACTTGTTGTATGAAACATTAGTAAGTAGAGGTTTAAATGTCTTCAAGTTTTCTGTCAAACCAGTTATGGCTTTAGCAAGCAGCAGAGTTTAGCATACATAGTTTCTTGTAAAATGATAACTTACTAAGGGCTTAAGTGGAGTTGCTGAAACAAATGCAGTAAGTGTATTTTAAGAAATGTCTCTCTCTGGTGTCATGTGTCAGACTCAGACATATCACTTGAGTTCTGTCTTTCTACAGAGCAGGGCCATACAAAGTAAATGCAACACAAGTCACATGTATAATTTAAAATGATTATAACCACATTATAAAAAGTAAAAATAAACAGGAGAAATGACATTTAATAATAATATTTTTACTTAACCCAATCTAAAATAATATTTCAACATGTATTAAATACAAAAAGATTAATGAGATCTTTTTGCATTCTTTCTTCTGTACTAAGCCTTTGAAATCCAGTGTGTTTTATACTTAATGGAACATCTCAATTTTGTCTAGCCATGTCATGCTTAATGACTAATGGTTACCGTATTGGACCAGGCAAGACTATAGCTGTTTGCCTGTGTGACTATTGTTTAAGAGCTCTATCAGGCTACGTCACTTCAGCCGTGTCACTTGAAAACTTCGGGACTCCACCTTTTTAGTGATGTTAGCTTTGCTAATAGAGGAAAATTCTCTTTCTTCACTAATCTGTCTGTGAATCTCCCAATATAAGAAAGATGGTCCGATCGTAAAGGGCACATTATGGTTTTTCAGGAAAACATTAATAACAATATCATGTGTTTAATTGTACATTGAACATGCCCCAAGTTATTATTCAAGGCTAAATTTCACGGTACAAACTACCCAGCTTTTTATACATCATTCATGGCAAGGTGTTACACATTGAAAAATCCTCATCAAAGAAAAGAACTTCTGTTCACAAGATCATCTTGAGAAAAATGTGACTATGTAGTAGGAAAGCCTCTCTTGTCTTGATACCACTGGACATGTGAAAACGTTCTCCACCAAGAACACTGGCATTTTCCCCTTTATAAGGTTTTTTTCGGTCATTCATCAGTGTGCTACGTATCATTTTTCTAAATAGTATTGTCAAATTATACTGAAAGAGATACATATGGAAAAAACACAGAAACCCATTCTGACAGAAGTGGATTATTATACTTACTTGAGGGTAGGTGGTTTTTAGTTTAATTTCTTATCCCCAATTTCTATATACTATGGTTGTTTTCATGGTGTATTCAGAAGGTCTTGAGCTATTTACAGCAACCTAGAAATCAGACCTGGGGACAAGGGAGAATAGCTGGGGAGCTGAAGACAAGGGCATTTCTCCTTGCCACTTGCATGTGGGGCCACTGTGCACTTGAGAACTGTGAACCACAAACATGCCCACTAGATAGAAAAGGGCTCCCTTAGCTTCTCAGCCTGGCTTCCTAATTCCTCTTCTCTTCCTTTCTCTCTGCTCTACCTTATCCGCCCTCCCT
This sequence comes from Camelus dromedarius, assembly GCF_036321535.1. Lineage (NCBI taxonomy): Eukaryota > Metazoa > Chordata > Mammalia > Artiodactyla > Camelidae > Camelus > Camelus dromedarius. The sequence goes on from NC_087450.1 coordinate 10,680,207, forward strand.
CTGCTTTTCTCCACTTGTGAGACCTACAGACATGTAGCAACAGCTGAAGGACAATAGAAGCTAAAGCCCAGTGGGAAATCATAGTGTGTTTGGGCATAAAACATTGAAGGAATTTGCTATATCACCTCATCACACACGGAGCCTATATTATATTTTATATTATTAGCTTGTATTATTTTATTTTCAAAGTAGCTCAATATCAGAAAGAATTATTCTGGCTATGAAGCAAAGACAATGTGCCAGTCTGTCTCCTTTCTCTCTTCTTCCTTTCCCCATCTTGCCCCTTAATGCCCTCATTCTATGCTCAGTCCCAAATAACTTTGGTATTTATAATTCAGAATCTATTTGTTTCTACAAACAATAGCCAGGAAACAATGCAAGGATCAAATCTGGCAACGAAAAAAAAAAACTCTCTGACTTCCATTTAACAACAACAACAACAAAATCCCAAAAAATCTCTAAAAATTGAATTTGAGGACACTTGCAAACACTTTTTCTATAAGAAAACTAGACAGGATTTTATTTAAATCTGGCCTTTTCTATTAGAATATTTTATAGTCTTTGTTAACTTAATCAAACAGTAGGCAAACAAGCTGTCCAGAACTGTGTGTCTTAATCTCTTCTGTAACAGTTATTAACATGACATCTAAAAAAAAAAAATGACTTGAACGTATATGTAATAAATATTACACTAGAAGCAACCACAAATCTCTTCGAAATACAAAGAAATCCCACATACACCAACACATCAGGGGGAAAAAAATCCTGATTTGGCTTTCAAAGTCATCAGTTTTATCCCCAGGAAATAGGTCCAATTTACTGACAGCTATAAGCTGGACAGTAAATTAACTCTGTAATATCATCTCTGCTGTTGTTAAACCATGGGTCCCATTCAAGAATCATCGTCCAGCTGTTCCACGAAGCCCACATAAAGATACACCAACCCTGAAAGTAACCTCTTTCCCAGTTCTTTGCAAAGGCACAGGATTTATGGGGATCTATTAGGGAAGCCAGGCTAATAAAAACAGGAAAATACCCTAGTGCTCTTGGCAGTGCACTGTGCTTATATAAACCTCTTAGAAGAAGACATAGGCTAAACATTACCTGACATACATCTCAGCAATGTTCTCCTACGGCAGTCTACCCCAGCAACAGAAAGAAAAGCACAAGTAAACAAACAAATGGGACCTAACTGAACTCACAAGCTTCCGCACAGCAAAGGAAACCGTAAGCAAAACAAAAAGACAACCGACTGAATGGGAGAAAATACTTGCAAATGATTCGACTGACACAGGCTTCATTTCCAGACTACATAATCAGCTCATACAACTTAATGACCAAAAAACAAACAACCCAATCCAAAAATGGGCAGAAGACCTGAACACGCATTTCTCCAATGAAAACATACAAATGGCCAACAGGCACATGAAGAAATGCTCAGTATCTCTCATTATCAGATAAATGCAAATCAAAACTACACACCAGTCAGAAAGGCCATCATTCAACAAGTGTTTAAACTTCTCTGTCCAAGGTGATATTCTTGCTCTTCAGTGAATGAAATTCTAGGGGAAGCTAGCCAATAATGTTCAACAATGCAGTCTATGGATCGTGACTAGGAATAAATAAATCTGTCCAATGAAAAGTTTGTTTATAACAAGTCCTATTTTCTCCTATGGTTTTCCTTTGCCCTCAAACTGCAAATGTATATAGTAATGACAGTCATCAAATTCCTCCTAAGAGCAGAGTGATCGGTATGGCAAAATAGGGCTGACAGAACATTAGAAATAAAAGCATGTCTTTCCTTCTTACTTTTTAAACCTTTTGTGATGTTCTTTTCTAGAGCCAAATCTTCCATTCAATAAGGAAAAAAAAACTTCTGATAGTAAGTTGCTGAAGTAATTACTTCTTATAGCTATTTTTTGAAGAATTGAGGATTTTAGATAATAAAAAAGATTTTGATCTTTTTTTTCCTTTTTATGATTTCACTATTATTAGGACCCTGAGTAATATAACTGCCTCCTCCAAATTCCGCTTTTTAATTTAGGATAGCTAGATCTCTAGTCTGATGCTTGTTGTAGGTAGTCCTTCCTGAAAAGATTAAGATTAGACGGAAAGACAGTGGAAATCTATAAAATTCTCAAAACTGAGAACAACGTTTGAATCCATTTATTAACACCCAAAAATGAGAAGGGGTGTAATTCATGCTAAGAAGAGTAAAAGGAATAAAAATAATTCTTAGCAAATGTAGTAATCTTTAAGGGTTGATCCAAAGAACATATACACAAGAAAATTATAAAGTTTAAAGACTTATGTTGATTCATAGGTGATTGAATTAAGGCAGGTTATCAAAGGAAAATTGTACAGCATCACAATTCAAAGATAAAGCCCTGAAAATTTAAGAAGTTTAATAAGCTTGGAGATGACTCATTTAGGAGTAAAAACCTGACATCTGAAAACATTACAATGATAAAAGGAAAATTTGATTGAAATAACCTTCCAGTAGGGTGACGGCTCTGATATGTTTGAAGGGTTCTAAGTTTTGAAGCCTACCATAGGATTTAAGTACACAGCATCTTAAAATGTCAGATATATTAGCAGCTACTATAAAACCATTTTGTAGCATCAATAATGTGCACACACAGCCACTTCTCAGAAGCAACACCTGGAAGAGGTCCTAAGGATGTTATGGACATCTGTTTGCTTTCATTTGCTTAGACACCAAGACGCAAAGACTTAACTCTCAACTTTCCCAGCTTATCCCTTCAAAATACAGTTTTTGAATCCTGACTCCTCTCTAGCTAGGTTATCTGGGATACATTTGTTAGTCTCTGCGCCTCAGTTTCCTCACTTTAACACAGTATCTACCAATAGGATTGTTAAAAAGATTAAAGCTCTTGAAAGAGGGCCAGGCATGTCGTAGTTTCTCAACATGATGAGAACTTAGCATTTGCTGTGGTGTGGAGGTGGCCTTTTGTTGCTTCACTACCTAGCAGAAAAGATGGTTTGTGAGGGGTGTGTGTCAATGCACCCAAATGGAGGTGCAGAGGGAGGTGAAATTGATAAGTTTCACAATCTCTGATTTATTCCCTTGTGTTTCAGTGTCTTGAATTCTCAGGGTCTTATCTAAGACCAGCAGATAACAGAGAGAGAATTTAATAGTAATGATACAGGATGAACGTTTTCATGGCAAAAACTGAACCAGAAAAATACACACTGATTCTAATTTTATTGTAGATAAAGTTAATTAGGTAAGCAAGAATATAGATTGATAGATGATTGATAGATAAAGATATAAAGTTATAGTTCAGTTATATCACAGGTAGTTCTTGAGATATGAAAAGAGTATTTGATGAGTTAATATATATGCATGCATGTTAAAATTGGTAAGCATTAATATAATAAATTCCATCTGCTATAATTACAGTCTTATGTTATATAAGGGATTACCAACAACCTTATGTTATACCAACTACAGGTTCTCAATATTAGAAAAAATAAATAAAAGCTAATACATTTCTCTAAAAAGTTAACTGCCAAACACTGCAAAGCACCACCTTACAGGGGTAACATTCAAGTTGATTAATACAATATTTTTTCCCACAAGTGGAATCATGTCCCTATAATTCAAGGATCCTGATGAAGAAGTAATGGTAAAGTGAAATTTTTGACAACTGGCAATATAGCCATATTATATAGATCATTTTTGTTATGATTTGCCAAAGAATCTTAAATTTTCTCCTATCTAAACTTTAACAAGCACAAATTATAGATCTCTTTCCATATTCTCTGCAATAACATTTGCAGTAAATTTGATTTATACTACTGTCCCAGGTATCCAGTGCTATACTGTCACTGAGATTATTGAAATGGTAGTTCTGCTAGATGATCTAGCAATCCAAATGGCAGAACTTGGACCAATCTCGTCTATATTAAAATTACCTTCTCTGTAAGGAACCTATAATTCTTTCCTTTTCTTTCACAATTTTGCCTCTATTTTGAGTTTTATGAATAATTGCTTTTCTACTAATCAAAAACAAATTCTAGTATACTAGATACACTACCATTGATCACTATAAGTACTAATGTACTTATATAGTACTAATGTACTACTGTGGTGGGGCTCCCATGGGCCCGCAGGACCACCTGGCCCACAAGGTGCCAGGGACCCAACTCCATTTCCCCTTTGCAATTTACACTTGAGCAATATCCAGCATGACGTGTCTGAAGAACTAAAAGAAAGCCAAGATCACTGACATACTGAGTGGAGGAGAGTGGCACGAAGTGGACAGACAAGGAGGCAGGGGCCAGATCACGCAAGGACTTGTAGGCTGAGGGGAGGAGTTCCAGTTTTATTCTAGGTCTGGTGGGAAATGACAGGGTCTAGTTTGCATATTTGAGAGATGCCTCTGGTAGCTCGCTGGGGATGGGCTGGACAGAGGCAAGAGGGGGAGGGGACATCGTGTCAAATTGGACTGGAGAAGGCAGAACTACGGAGACAGTAAAAAGATTAGTGGTTGCCAGGGGGCTGGAGAGGTAGAAGGGATGCAGAGGTGGAGCACAGAGGATTTTTAGGGCAGTGAAACGAGTCTGTATGACACTACACAATGGCAGCTACAAGTCATCACACACTTGTCAAAACCCATAGGAATGGGTTCAGCGCCATGCGGGAACCCTCCTGTAAACTATGGACTTTGGGTGATGACGTGTCCATGTAGGTTCACCGACTGTAACCAGCGTTCACTAGTGGGGGTTGCTGATAGTGGGGGAGGTGGTGCCAGTAGGGGGAGAAAGGGTACACAGGAAATCTCTGTACTTTGTGCTCAATTTTGCAGGGAACCTACCTAAAACTGCTCTAAAACATAGAGCTCATCAATTAAAAACATTAAATTCACCTGTTTCTGTTCACTTTTAAAAAATGCGGCCATAAGTAAAGGTAAACTTTCACGTGTGGCTCTCATCGTGTCTCTCCAGGCTAACACAGAGTGAGAAGGGATGGTGGTGGTTTGGACTAGGGCAGTGGTGGGAGAGGTGCAGTGGAGAAGACACAGCTGAGATGGGTCTTTGGAGAGAGCACTGGCAGCTCTTGCTGTTAAACTGGATGTTGGGGGTGAGGGAGAGGAAGGGGAGTATCAGAAATGGTAGCGTTGGTTCTGGCTTGAGCACTTGGATGGACAGGGTATCACTGCCTTGAACGGGGAAGACTTAGGGGAGGGGGAACTTTGGAAGGCAGGTGGGGGTGGGGAGCTGCATATTCCTTTGGGACAAAGTGAGTTTGAGGTACCTGTAAGATGCCAAATAGCGATGTCAAGCGGACAGTTGGATGTCTGGGCCTGGTCCTGAGGAGCAAAGTCTGGGGAGAAGATCTCAATTTGGAAGCAACCACTTGGGAAAAAACAAGGTCCCTCCTCTGGGTCTGAATCTCACCACAAACAGTCAGACACAGATGGACAGAGATGTCAGTGCACACCCCTGCTCTCCCAGTTACAGCAAAACCTTCTGAATATGCAAATGTTCTCTCTGGGCAACCTGTGGTCTCTGCAAGTCACCAATTCTGCCACTTTGCTCCCCTCCCTCCAGCCCCTAAAACTCCCTTTCTGGGTTCCCACCTCCCAAACTTCCCTGGCAAAAACTATGGCACGGGAGCCCACCGCAGACAGCCTTTGCCAGTGAGCTGCGGGTCAGGATGTTTGCACAAATGCCTCACAGCATCATTTTATCTTGAGGGATGTCAACTCAAAAAATGTTAGTTCATGTCACTGTCGGTGGAAATGCCAAAAATCAGCTTTCTTTCATCAGAAAATGGAATAATTAACTTTGCAACTGTGTCCCAAACTGCAAATTAATGGGTTTTCCCCACGTGATTTGTCAGGCTACACGGTGAGCAGAATAGCAGCCTGGGCCCCTGGAGGATTCGCGCCTCCCCTCCTCTCCACCCTCGGAGTCCAGAGTTGGAAGAAGTTACGGGAAAACCAGTGGAGGAAAGCAAGGCCAGAGGAAAACGCTGTTACTTAGGGACCGAGAGTTCTCCTTTTCCTTTCAAAATCCATTTCTCACCACTCGGCTCTCCCACATCGCTGTCCCCAGCTGATCTCAAAATTGTGGTGGTTAGTCTTAGTTGATGGGCTCAGCCAACACCTGTCACCCAAACTTGGAGGTCAAATCAGATGCCTCTCTCCCTCACCCGAGATGGTAGGGGGCAGTGGTTAAATCCTGGAGGTAGACAGATGTGGGTTGCAGTGCCAGTCTGAATTCCTACCAGCTGTGCGCCCAGAGCAAAACACTCCCCTGGCTCCCCTGCCAACCACCTCACTTCTAAAATGGGATTCGTAGTAGAACTACATCAGCAGGTTACTGGAAGCTTAAAGAAGATGACAAACACAAAGCCACAGGCATGCTGTTTCAGACGTGGTAAGTCTTCAACAAACAGGGCTATTAGTGCACCTCTTACCCCGTCTCCATCTATACTGCCCCTGACATGGCTCAAGCTCCTCCTCTGTCCACCTCTTCAGTGAGGGTCAGTCCATCCCCACTGTGAGTGCTAGACAAGTTTTCCCACTGTGCAAATGTGAGCATGTGGTGGGTTAGACTACTGGTCCCAATTCTTACTCCACTGTATCAGAACTATCCATCCATACCCTTTGCCTGCAGCTTTGCAGAGCCTCCCGCTGTAGATGGAGAGTACTGCCCCACGCCACTGAATGTGTCAAGTATTTTTAAATTTTAATTGTGGTAAAATACACATAAAATTCACCACTTTCTCCTTCAGCAAGCTACTATCAACATTGGCTGCTAATAGCTTTCACCCCCTCCTTTCTCTGGAGAATTGCCATTGCCCAAACAGGATCTGCCAGCTTGTAGCCAGTGATTGACTGACAAGGGAGGGGCCTTTCCAAGGGCCTTAAGACGGGACCAAGGCCGGGGTGCCCTTTTTGCCTCTCCATTGGACCATGTTGAAGTTGACCTCCAGCTGACAGCACATCCTGACTTAACATTCTTCATCTGCTTTATTGTGTTTCCTTAACTTTCCTTCTCCTGAGAGCAGTCCCCTGCTAAAGCATTTTCACAATAACCCCCATGAGCAGTAATAGATGGTTGTCGTCTTAAGCCACTGAGTATTGAGGTGTTTTGTTACGTGGCATTATGAACTGATACAATTAGAGCACGTAATACACGGAATTCTCTCCAGCCATTAAAAACAATGATGAGGGCTTTACATATTGACTCCAAAACAAGTCAACAAGGCAATGTTGCTTGAAAAAAAAGTTGGCCGCAACAGAGCACGTATAGCAGCATTCTTTCTGTTAAAGAAAGTTAATATGTGCTTCCGTGAGAGATTCAGGTACAGAGAAATTTCTGGCAGGGACTTCAGTGGTTAACAGTGTCTATTACTGTGTGGTGGGATTATAGACAATATATTCCTTTTGTCTTTCCACTTACTTTATACCATTTGGTGTTTAAATTGAATTTTCTTTTTTATCTGAATTAAAGTTCTTTAAAAAAATATTTACCAACTTAACCATTTTTAACCATACACTTTAGTAGTGTTAAGTACCTTCACATCATCATGCAACAAAACTCCAGAACTCTTTTCATCTTGTAAAACTGAAACTCTATCAATTGACCAACAATTCCCCATTTCTCCCTCCCCTCACCTCTAGCAACCACCATCCTACTTTCTGTCTCTATGAATTTGACTACTCTAGGTACCTAACATAAGTAGGGTCATACAGTATTTGTCCTTTCTTATTTCACTCAGCATAATGTACTCCTGGTTCATCCATGTTGCAGTCTGTGTCAGAATCTCCTTCCTTTTTAAGCTTGACTAATATTCCTACCGATGTTGGGCTTAGCCATGTGACCTGCTCTGTCCAGTGAAATGTTAGCAGAAGGATATGATGCATGCAGGAGCTTTACATGTGCTTGCATAGCTTAGCTTGGTTTCATGTACTCTGATGAAATGCCATGTGAAGATTAGGCCCCAGATAGCTGCTGACTCTTCATCCTGGATCCCAAATGAAGACACAGCAGACCTGAGCCCAGCAGACCTGGAAGCCTGGAGTCCAGCCTGGCCCAGCCAAACCCAGTCAAGGTTAACTAAAAGTCAGATGACCCGTGAACATTAAAATAAATCTTTGGGATTGTTTGTTAATGCAGCAAAAACTACTCCCCTGCAATGCCACCTCTGCCCAGAGCCCTTCCTCCCTGGGTGCATTAAATGTGTACTTCCTGAATAGAGATGGAGGCTCTCAGCTTAAGAGAGCTCTTGATCACCATCTTGTCCCTGCTATAGGCGTGACTTCTCCCGTCACAAGAATACCACCAGGCAACTTACAGACCACAAAGGCTCATAGACTAAATTGGGATGCTTAAATCATGCTGTTCATTAAACCAATTAAGATACAAAGCAAAAAAAAATCAAGAAAAAAAGATTTGAGGTTGGTTGGCACATTTAAGATGGGGTACATCTTAAATGGGTGGGTGGAAGGACCAAATGACCCCAGAACCCTGAGGTATGCAATGTTCATATGTCCTGTCTCTCTGTCACATCAGCCTTCCCTGCTGATGCATGGTTCAGAGGACCAGAGTTAAAGTTTCAGCAAGGGGGTCCAATAGACAGAAGGTGCTGGGGTCAATCACACACATGAGTCTATTGAAGAGATAAAGTCAAGTACATATGCCTAGACCCTGCTGCAGCTGGACCACTCACCTCTGAACAGCCATGGGTTTTACCTGCATTTCTTGGACAGACCATATGTTGGGGCTGAACAAGACCAGGATTGGTAACACCAGTGGGTGGTCAATTTAGGGATGACCTAGCTGTCAAATGAGAAGTGGCACAATTATGACGTGGCCTTTCCACCCATTTCTATTTATGGTACTCTTGTCTGTTCTACCATATATGTCATTTCATTTATGATTAGCAGGTTACTAACATTCTTACTATCTATATTTTTAACACATCTTACGAATTCTGCCTGAGTCTCACAAGCTCATTCATGGTGTATACTTAAAACATCCTTTAAGTTTTGCCTCTGTTGCATAATGCCAAGCGCTTCTTATGAGGTTCATCCATCTTTTTGTTTTTCTTGTCCTTTTAGAAGAACTACATATTCTCAAGTAATAGAGTAAATATGCAATACATTTTTCAAACTACCCACTTTCCTGCAACTCTACCACCCCAGCCTTGGTCCAAACCGCCACCATCTCTCACCCCACTGGCCTCTTAACTGCTCTCCCTGCTGCCACAATGACTGCCTACAAAGTAATCAGAGGGTGGCTTCAGAAAAGGAGAATCTCTTCCTGTTCAGACTGGCTATAAAGTCTAAACTCCTGAGTGGCATTAAGACCTACTGTGCTACAATGACAATTGCCTCTCCTCTCACTTCATGTCCCGCCATTCCCATCTCCCCACACTGTGCCCTCTCAGCACCAGCCCCATCCAGAATGAGCTCCTTTCCATGTACCTGCTCAACTCACTCCATGAATAGATACATCTTTTTCAAACTGTCCTTCTGTCCAAGTCTGGGTGGGAGGAAATGGGGACTGAACCTGTGATGCATTTCAGGATAGACACTTAAAGAATTTAGGAAGTTATCAGACCAGATGTTCAAAATCTGCTCTCTCAGGGACAATTCTCATTCATGTATTCATTTAACACATATTTATGAGTGCCCACCAGGTGCCAGGCACTGAGCAAGGTGCTAAAGACAGGCGGATGAGTAAAACAGACATAGTCTCCCAAATCACAGGGCTCTCCAAGAATACCCCATTCCAGGCCCCATCCTGCTCTGTAATCTGGAAGGTTCACCCCCGAAAGCAGCGCCTGCCAGATGAAAGCAGGCTCCGGGAAGCTCTGAGTACTCACGGCCTCTAAGCCCATCTTGCACTCCACTCTTCATCCTGCTCCCTGGCTTCTGGCCTCTGGGTCTATTTCCTGTTATCAGCCCATTGCTTGGACTTCTGACTCTCTGACTTCTGATTTCCCTCATAAATTCAAGCCCCAAACCAGACCCAGGTATTGCAGCCTTGACCTCAGCATCAGCACCCGGAAGTCCACCCCACCAGTCTGGAAGTCCACTCCACCAGTTCGGAAGTCCAGGGCACCAGTCTGGAAGTAGTTTCGGCCTCACTCTTCCCTGCGCCTCCACGGGCCAGTGCCTGCCTTCCATGAATACAGCGTTATCCGTGGGCTGGGCTGGCTCTCTACTTCCCCTCAGGCCCATGAGCCACTGTGCCCTGCCACTGAGGCACAACTCGGAAGCACCATCTCCTTGGGCTCTTTTTCCTGCTCTGTCTGAACTGAGCTCATTTACTTGAAATTAGTTGGGAATTAAAAAAGCCCCTAGTTTATCAGCATGCTATGATTCCCCTCCTGCCACCCCCCTGCAGCATGATGGATTGCCTGGTGCCGGGACACAGCCCCAGTCGAGGAGTCAGTAAGCTCCACATGGTCCCCGGCACAGACAGATAGGGAGGCCCAGTCCTGACCATGATTCATTAGCTCCGCAAAGCCTATTGAGCGGAGTTCCATCAAGACTGATGCTTCCTCCTTGTAACAGCATTTCCAAAAAGTTTCTATTACATTTTGATTATGTTTATAGCATCTCGCTGGTCTAGGGGAAGATGCAATCTTGTTCCCAGTGTGTGTCTTCGTGGGCTGTCTCCGTGCCTTGCATGGTCCTGCCTGCTTGGTCTCTGTCCCCGAGAGCCCCTCACTTGCTGGGCAGTGAGAAAGACCTCTGCTGCCTCTCAAGATCAGGTTGGAGGAAGCCAGGGTCCACTCACCTGGTGCCCAAGGTCCACTCTCAGGCAGCTCTGATTTTTGAGCACAAACCCCAAAGGTGTTCTAAGGCCTGGTAGGTAAAGAGAAAACTGGAGAGCACAGATGTTTCCTGAGGCCTGCTAGATATCGGGGAAGGAACCAGGCAGCCCCCATTTGTCTACCTGGTTCCCATGGGCACAGTACAGGGCCTTGTCAAATGTCTGGTAAACTCCATATTTAAATATGTGTGTGTGTGTGTGTGTGTGGTGTGTATCATAGGTCATCCCACAGGCGATCTGAGTGATTTACAGGAAATGGTGAAAAATGAATAAAGAATAAGAATTAGGACCAGGAAAATGCAAATCAGCTAAAAATGTTAAGACCAAAAGTAAAAAATATAATATATATACAGCAATATATATTTACTTTATTTTCTACTTACATGAGATGACAGATGTACACTAAACTTACTATGATAATCACTTGAAGATGTATGTAAATCAAATCATTATGTCATACACCTTAAACTTATATCATGCTGTTTGTCAATTATATCAATAAAACTGGAAGGAAAAAAATTAAATTAAAATAATACATATTTATATAATATATAAGTATATATCTAAATACATCTTAAGTTAATGTATATTTTATCTTAATATATAATTATTAAGTATTATAATGATAATTTATATATATATATAAAAAAAGTAAGATCCCACACAGCCTATGCTTCGGCCTTTAATTTGGTCTGAGTTTCCTGATAGTCAAAGAGAAAAAGGAAACAAAATTAGTTACTTAGGTCTTACTGTCATTAATAAAAGAATGAAAAAAGCCAGTTCCCCAAGGGACCCTTAGGGTTTCTTCAATTGTGATTCTAAAGGAAATTTCATATTAGGGAGTTCTTAATTACAGGCTGTAAGAAATGTGTTAAGCCAGTTAAAATGTTTCTTATTCTGACACTACTGACATTTTTGGATGGATAAGTTTTGCTATGGTGGGGTCCATGCTGTACATTATAGAGTGTTGGCCTCTACCCACTAGATGCCCCTTGCATCCCCTCCTCAGCTGAGACAACCAAAATGTCTCCAGACACTGTCAAATGTCCCCTGGGGCAGAGTTACTAGATTTAGCAATGAGAAATTCAGGATGCCCAGTAAAATTTGCGCTTCAGATAAACAATGAAAAATATTTTAAGTATGCCCCATGCAATATTTGGGACATACTTATACTAAAGAATCATTCCACTTTTTATCTGAAATTCAAATCTAACTGAGAATCCTGTATTTTATTAAATGATCCCTCCTGATGAACAACATCTTTTGGTGGGAACAAGATCCCCAGGATACACTGCAAGGAGCCCACTCCCTACATCAGATTTTTTTAAGTGTTATAATAGTGAAAATGTGTTTTTCCCTCCAGTGCTTCTATTTATTTACATGTAACCAACAGTTTGTCTTCTGTTTCATATCTTTTTTAACTGTGAAACCCCACTGTGAAGTATCTTGCAAATAAGTTGTACAAATGTTTTTATCAAAAAAAAACTCTGATTGATAAAACACTGAGTTAATGCCCTCAAGATAGCAGATAATGGAGCCAGGGGGTTCCAGAAAGCTCTTTCTTGTAGCATCTATAGAACAAGAAGATAACTCTACAATGCAATTTTTTAAAAGCAATTCTTTGTAATTCTAAATAATATCCTTCTACATCATTTTCTGCTTGATGCAAGGTTAAAACCTAGAGATACTTCACTACAACCTGCCCCTAGCCTACCGGCCCAGAATCCCTTGGCAAAAAGGTACAGGTGAGTTTCACCTGCTGGCTTGGAATGACCCCATGCTGGGCTTCCCGTGGCCATTGGGATTACCATCTTTAGAAATAATCCATTCTCGAATTAATTCTAAAAACTGGTTAGGCATTTAGAAAGATAGCAAATTGGATACCTCCCTCTGTGCTCATTCCAAAATAAATTCCGGATGTATCAAATATCTTAAGCATAGAAATGAAACCATAATAGTACTAGGGAAAAAATACAGGATAACTTAGAATTTCAGAAAGGGAAAAGTCTTTTTGTGTTACTTTCTGGACAAGATCCAGGAGCTGTTGAAAAAAACAAAAGATTGAGAGATTTAACTACATTAAGAATGTATAACTCTGCACGGCCAACAGAAAAAAAAAGGAAGGCAGCAAACTCTGGGAATAATATAAGCAACATAAAATAGAGAACTAATTTTTCCATTACATAAAGAGGCCCTCACAAATCAATAAAGGGAAAAAATAGAAAACTAGGCTTGAAAAAAAATGAAGAGTTCCCAGAAAAATATAAATGGCTTTTAAACACATGAAAGAGTGATCAACCTCTCACAGATACAAATTAAAACCATACTTTTAAACCTCTTTGTATCTATCAGATGGGCAAAGATCAAAGTGTTTAATAGCATGCTGGCGGTAAGAGTAGGAGGAAACAAAGACGGTGTTCTTGGGAACACGTGCGCTGGTGCTCACCTGCGGGAGGCATTTTGGTAGCATGCATTCAAATTTTAAATTTTGAACTGTTTGGATATTTTTTATCATGTGTATGCATTCACTTTTCAAAATGAAGTGCTTAAAATTTTTTAATAAAAAATGCCCAATTGTGCTTAAGGAAATTTACCTTATGGAAACAACCAGAGACAGGTGCTAAAATTTATATCATACAGTAGACTATTTTATAGCCATTAAAAATCATATTCATAAAGTATGATTTAGGTCATAAGGAAATGATCATGATACATCATTAAGTGAAAAAACTTAGGTATAAAATTAGGTACAAAATGGTGTGATCCTGATTTTTTAAAACAGACACAGAGAGAAATGCCTGTGAGATAGGAAGGCTATTTCCCAAATGTTAGCAGCCATGTTCTCGGGGTTGTGGGTTTGCAGGTAATTGGTAGTCCTTTTTTATACTTTGTATAAATTCCACATCTCCTATGAAAAGACATTAATTTTATAATAAAGAGCATTAAATTTTATGTGAAAAAAGAGAAAATTCCACTGGCTTACTAATATTTAATGTAAAATAAATTCCCACTAAGATGAATACCAAGTTCCCTAGACTCTCCATGAAGCTTAGGGTCTGCCTTTATTAAATGAAAATGCTGGGTTCTAGTGGGGGACTGTTTGGGCGCCAGCCTCACCTTGGTAAAAGACTCAGGCATTGCAGAGAGAGGGCCGTGTCTCAGTCCCAGGGGATTCACAAGAGGATGGGGGAAGGGGAGGGCAGAGGTGCTGGCCCCATGACATTACCTGGAACTCTTCCCCACATGTTTTGGCTAAAACCACTAAAAACTATTCCCAGAAGAAAGCTAGAATAGCTCCTCCAAGTCCAACAAATCTTCAAAGCCCACCACACCCAGGCAGGCCTCCCTGATAACACCTCCTCTGCTTTCTTAGGACAGTGTGGCACCACTCCTCAGGTCCCCCATTATTTACTGTACTATAAAAATGTTTTACTTTATCAATAACAGCTACCATTTATTTCACAACACACACTAATGCTAAACACTTTATATTCATTAGTCTGTTCAACCTTCACAACAACCCTAGGACGAAGCCTCTATAAGTTGTATAGTTGAGCAAACTGATGCCCAGAGGGATCCAGTTACTCACTCAGAATCTTACAGACAGTAATGGCGGCACCAGGACTGAAACTTAGTTCAGTTATTTCAAAGACCATCATCTCAACCATGATGAAATGCTGAACTCCTTCATGATGTGCTTCTCAGAATCAGAGACTTTTGCTTCTGGGCAGACCCTGCCAACTATTCACACCTCCTCCTGACCACAGCCACTGAATATTGCCTTGGGAAACTCTCAGCCCACATCACATGCATTTCTCATACTGTCATTCAAGGTGTCCCACCCTTCCTGGCCACATGACTTCAGCTAAGCCAATCATGTTCATTCACTGGAGTCTCCAAAGGGTGATGTAGAGAGGCCCCCTGATTCTTGTAACTGGACTCTCCATCCTCAGAGCTGAACCTACTGACCTCATATTCTCCATAAAATTCCTGGTTTTGCTTGAGTTAGCCAGAGTTTGCTCAATTTAGTTTGCAACCTAACCCTACCTGAAAGTAAAAGTTCAAAAGTAAAAGACAAAAATTATCAACAAAATAAAAATTTAGCAAACCAAATTCAGCAACATGTGACCAAGTGGCATTTAACCAGGAGTGCAAGTTTGGGTTAACACAGAAACATCAATCAATGCAATACACCATATTAATAGAATAATGGATAAAAACCATATGATCATCTCAACAGAGGCAGAAAAAGCATTGGGAAAAAATCCAATACCCTTTTATTAACAAACCAGAAATATTAATAAACTGGAAAACCCACAGCTAGCATCATACTTAATGGTGAAAAACAAAACGCTTTTCTCCTAAGATCAGAAACACAACAAGGATGTCTGCTCTTGCCACTTCTATTCAACATTGCACTAGAGTCTCTACTCAGGGCAATTAAAAGAGAAAAAGAAATAAAACACAGACAGAAATAAAAGGAAGATTTTCCAGATTGGAGAACAAGAAGTAAAATTTTCTGTATTCACAGACGACATTATCTTATATATAGAAAATCCTAAAGAGTCTACAAAAAATTTTAAAAAATATGAGTTCAGCAAATTTGCAGGATACAAGGTCAATGTACTAAAATCCATTGTATTTCTACACACTTGCAATAAACAATCCAAAAATAAAATTAAGAAAACATTCCATATCAAAAAGTATAAAATACTTTAGAATAAATTTAACAACAATGCAAGACTCATATACTTAAAACTACAAAAATATCATTGAAAACAGTTAAAGAGGGCCTGAATAAATGGAAAGATGTCTGATGTTCATGAACGTACTACTGTTAATAAGGCAGGATTCCTCAAATTGATCTGTAGTATCCCTACCAAAAATTTCAGATGACTTTTTTGCAGAAATTGACAAGGTGAGCCTAAAAATATATATGGAAATGCCAAAAGAGACAAAAACAGACAAAATAGACTAAACCATCTTGAAAAAGAACGATCACACTTCCCAATTTCAAAACGTACTATACAGCTACAGTAATCTACAGTTACTGACATAAAAACATAAAAACCTGTGGCCTGGGCCGGCTGGGTCCCCAACCCCAACATCCCCACCCCACCACCGACCAGGTCCCAGCACCCAACCAGTACCACTACCGCCCGGGCCAGGCCACATCCCCCAGCCCCACTTCCCCAGCTCACCTCCGCCCCATCCCCCGTCACTGTCTCCCCACCCCCAGCCAGGCCTGGTCCCCAACTGGACCCCCAAGACCGGTCTGCTTTTCCTCACACGGAAGTTTCTGCCCCCACACTCTACCCCATTAAGTCCTAAACTACAGTCCCTGCAAACCAAGCTGACCCCTCATGCCTCACCCCAGGTCCCCCCCACCGTCCAGAGATGATCCCCTTCTCCCGGGATTACCCCCTACACCTCAGCCGGATCCCCCCAACTCCAGGCGCCCCTCACCCAGGGAGGGCCACCTCACTCCTCAGCTGGGTCACTTCCACTCCCAGCGGCCTCTCACCCCTCAGCCTATCCCCCGTCACCGCAGGATTCCCCCCTCACTCCCAGTGCACCCCTACCCAGGGATGACCCCCTCACCCTGCCAGGGGCAGGATGGTCTGGACCTGGTCACCATGGCGACAGCCGCCAGATGGGGATCTCATGCAGTGTGCGGGCACACAGCCCTGTGTCCTGTGTCTAAGGCTCCTGGGAGCAGCGCGAGGCGGGGGTGGGGGGGTGGGGGGGGCAGTTCCAATTCCCACCAGGGCGCCCTGCCTACCCAGGGCCTTATCTGAGCAAGCAGCTCAGGGTGGTCCTGGGCTGCACCCTGCTCACCAGTGGGCCTTGGGTGGTTTGATGGCCCGGATGGTGAACCGGACACCAAAGGCGGAGGCCCTGCGCACACGGACCTGCGAGGAGGAGGGTACGGCGATGCTGGGGATGGACAGCAGGCAGCGGCAGCGGCAGCGGTGGGGGCTAGGGGCGGCCCTGCTAAAGGCAATCAAGTTGCTCCCATCACCCCCATGGCCTGGCCTGGGGGAGGCCCTCTTCTGCTCCAGCATCATGGACCGCACTCCTCCCTGTCAGCCTCCTCCTGGGAGGCGGGCAGGGTGCGGTCAGTGGGGTTTGCAGTGGCCATGGTGGAATTGAGGCTGCCCCTTGAGAGCGCGGGGATTTGATCCCATTTCCCGCTGTCACTGTCACCGCCCCGGCACACTGACTGCACCATGCCCGCCTCCCAGGAGCAGACTGACCTGTAACTTGTGACCTGCGGACGTGGGGCAGCAGAGGCCGCCCCCAGGGCAGGACGCGGGGGAGATGGGAGCAAATCGACAGGCTCCCAGGGGCAGACCCCTCTCCCCGCTGCCGTCGATGCCGCCGCCCCCACACCCCGACAGCACCACGTCGCCTCCCAGAAGCAGGCTGGCCGCGAGTTGTGCACCCCCCGAACATAGGGGAGCACAGGCCACCCCAGTCCAGGCCGCGGGGGAATAGGGAACAAACCCAGGGGCTCACACGCGGAAGCACCCATCCCACCGCGGCGGCTCCGTGACCGCACCGCACCCGCCTGCCGGGAGCAGGCCCTGACCCGAGGGCCGGTCGGAGGTGCTCCGGGGCCGTCCGGCGCCCTCCCACCTCCCGGGGCTGCACCCGCTTTTCCAAACCTGGGTATAAGCGGCGACGACGAAGACGCGGGGTTCTAGAATTACTAATGTGGGGGCTGGGGGGGTGGGGCACCACGAGCCAGGGCGGCGGCCCGGACCCGCCTCAGGGTCCTACCGGGCCGCGAGGCCCGGGCCTCACCTCCGCAGCCCTCCCTGTGCGCCTCCCCAACGGTACAGCCCAGGCCTCACCCGCCGGCTCCCCGACCTGCGCGCCCGCACCAGCGCCCCGTTACCTGCTCGGAGACGGCAGCGGAGGCGACGGCACGCGGCGGCCCAGACCCCGGGCCGCGTTCCTCCTCCAGGAGCTGGTCCAGGAGCAACCGGCTTCGGCGGACGTCCGACACGCTCTGGGCGATTCCCGCGTCTGCGCAGCTGTGCGTCCGCGCGCATGCGCGCCACACTTCCTGCCTGCGCGTCCTTCCTCCCGCCCGCAGCAGGGTGCTTGGCAGTGGCTCCTGCTGTAAGGGAAGTAGGGACTATAGTAAATGCATTACATTTTATTTCTGTTATATGAAATGGAGTGGAATAATTACAAGTAAAATAACATTTGTTACATAAATGAATGTGATCAAGATATTCATTTGTATTAGAAAAACACACCACTCAGAATTTTTTTTTCGTATTTCAACATGATGTAGCATTTTACAAAATTTTGAAAAGAATTTTCTTAAAACGAGAATTGACTATCAGATCATTTAAATACTGTTTTTCAATGTGAAATTGAATTAATTTTTATAAAATTGTTTGTGAGATTGTATGAAAACTTAGCTTCCTAGTAGCTTTATAAAGAGTAGAAAGGATGAAGTATTTATACTTCTTTGGTGAGCTGAGTACATAGATTTTTGTATAGCCAATTTCATTTAGACTTTTTTACTTTAATTTTAGGATTTTGATGTAGTTTTAATATGTCACTTAACATGTACATGGCGTTTTGTTCTTCATTGGCTCTTTTGACTAGAGAAAAAAATTAAAATTTTATTCATTCATGGATTGATCCTAATTTGTCTGTAACGTTATTGTATCACAGATGTTTTCTAAACAGTGATATAGCCTAAAATCTATATTACAATAATTTTATAAAAATAATGTAAAGTGACAGACTGATTTCACACAATAGAAACAAACTTTAGTATCACACAGTTTTAAAAAGTGTCTTTTTAAGTGTACACTAAAATTGTATTTTATTTCTTTATAGTCAAACAAAAGATCTCTGAATGAAGATTCAGAGATTTCTTGGGTTTTGTCTAAATTTAAGTTGCCCTCTACTGTCAAAAACATGTACTGCTGACAAAGAGAAAATTTGACAAGTATGAAATCAAAATCTAGACAGTGAGCGATGGAAGAGAACCAGGAGCGGTAATGGCGCTCTGCCCTGGGGCAATTCAGTCTGTAATGTTCTATCAGTAAATAGATGCACTCTCATTTCAAGTTAAAAGTTACTTAAAATTATTTGTAAGTTTATAAACTGTTGCTTCATTGCTTCTTTTCTTTTTCCTTAGCTTTGGTTTTAAAACTGACATTTCACTTTGGTGTCATTTACATTTTACTATAATGATCTGAACGGTGCGTATTATGACTGTCAGGATAAAAGTTAAAACTACCCATACCCTGATATTTTTATTTCACTCTTGAGGAATATTGTTGAGAAGGCTTTTCCCCCATATTTTTCAAAATCAGGACATTTTAATTTTAACTAGGAATTATATGTACTTAAAATGAAAAATATTCATCATTACGCTGAAAGAATAAAGTTAAGTAATCAGTTGATACAGTGTGGGGGAAAAAATCAACCAGACTTAAAAATATCATGCAAACAAGTAAGTGGTTGCCTATTTAGTTCAGTCTTAAAGAAGGTATTTAAACATTAAGAAGACAGTTGTAAGCGTGCTCTGTGTGTTTAAGTGTAAGCTTGGTACAATCTTTCAATTAAACTCAGTGGACCCCCCCCAACCAATTTTTGCCATAAGAAATTCAGGCTAGTCAATAATGGTAAGTTGTATTTTATAATGTCCTACAAAGCTGTGAAACTTGAGGTTAGTGACAGATGTAAGTTAACAATTTTCGAAATGGTTACTGACATGTTTTATTAAAGCACTGGATGGTACATTTTAATAAGATAATATTTTGATTGAATTTTAACTTTTTGTAATAAAATCAAAAATTCAAAGTGAAATTAAAGAGCCACTGATGTAACTAAGGGATAGGAAAGCTCACAAGTTGTCAAGTGTCCAGCACGTGTAACAGGTCTTGGCTAACTAGCTCCATGAAATACTTGGTCTATATTTCAAGCAAGAACAAACTAGAAATATAAATAATAAGTACACTATTTGGAAACAAATTGCATAGGTAATATTAATCCTAAATCCCATAAAGATGTGCCCACATTTAAAAAAAAAGATCTAATGCTATGGTATCCTAAATGACCAACTAAACAATGCTTCTCTTTCTGTTGCTTTTTAGAATCAACTCTTCTCTTCTGAATTCACTTTAAGATAGTCTAATTTCTAATTAATCTAATCTAATTAATAATAGATCCTTGTTTTCTGGTGTAAGTACCATTCATTATTACAAGTCAGTTTAAGAAAAGTTTAAATCAAGGGGTTTGATACCCTCTGGCCAATGATGAGCTCAGGTAGGCCCATGGAATTCTTTCTTCTAACAAAAGGAATTTTGAACTAAATGTTACAAGATAGAAAAAAAATTGGGTCCCTGAAGAGATTACTTTTTATTTCCTATTACATGGAACCTGGGATCCACTCTTATTACTGTCCTTTTTTGGGGGGCTGGTTGTCCAACTGTCTCCTAGTTTCTGTGGGCTGCCCAATGTGCTGATAAATTCTGTTTCTCTGTAAGCTAGCCAGTCATTTGCTTTTGTTGGCTGCCAAATAAATCTAATTGACACAATGCATGCCTTTCTCAGTGATCAGCTCATAGACTCATAGGTGATATTTACAGGAAGCTCACAGACTTCAGTTCATGACAGGGAAGCTTGGCTGAGTAAGGGCCGTGGCTGAAACCACAGGGTGTGTGTGCTCATTTCTCTTCCTTAGAACTAATACTGAGCACATTGTTTGGATACAAAAATAAAAATGATGTGTGTAATGGAGATAAAGCCATTTTAGAAAATGAAGTGTTACGACAAATTGATTTATTTGTAGTATATGTGGGAGTCTAATGTTCTACAGATTAGTGCAAGAAATGCCTTCCCTAAAGGGAGTGAAATCGAGTGTGTTTAAATAGGGGAGAGAGCATGCCTAGATTCTGCATGTTTATGTATCTGCAAAAATAAACTATCTTTTTACACCTTGATAAGATGTACAATGAAACCCTTCTCTTCTTCTTATGAGAATTGTTACAGATAGAAGAAAGTATGAATTGTGGAAAGTTGCCTTTCTTTAATACATCAATAGTAACAAAATATGTCACAATCACTTAATAAAGGGATTATGGTAAACTTTCTACATTCCTGGGAATCAGCAGAAAAATCTCAAGGGACAGATCTTAAATCTTCTTCCTCAGTGTTAACCTGGACCACAGCTCAGGAAACATCTCTGAGGGTGCAAGACTGTTATTAGAAGCATGTTTAGGAATCTCTGTTTTTCAAAAACCACTTCTGCAGAAAACAACCAGGTAGTTACCAGGCATTTCTGGAAACCATATGTAACTGAGGAGATTCAACTCATTAGAAATATGATAAATTATAAATGGTAAAGGCTGAAAGGGGCAAGTTGTGGGGGAAATATAAATTAAAAATGGATGCTACAAAAATGAGAAACTCATAACTGGAAAGGAGATAACTGCCATGAATTACAAAAAGAATAAACACAAAATTGTAAAAGAAGACATCTAAATCATTAATAATGGGAAAGGAAAGCAAGGAAAGCCACTGTGGAAAACAGTATGGAGATTCCTCAAAAGACTAGGAACAGACTTACCATATGACCCAGGAATCCCGCTCCTGGGCATGTATCCAGAAGGAACCCTACTTCAAAATGACACCTGCACCCCAATGTTCATAGCAGCACTATTTACAATGGCCAAAACATGGAAACAGCCTAAATGTCCATCAACGGATGACTGGATAAAGAAGAAGTGGTATATTTATACAATGGAATACTATTCAGCCACAAAAACTGACAACATAACGCCATTTGCAGCAACATGGATGTTCCCGGAAAATGTCACTCTAAGTGAAGTAAGCCAGAAAGAGAGAGAAAAATACCACATGAAATCACTCTTATGTGGAATCTAAAAAAAAAACAAAAACAAAAACAAAACATAAATACAAAACAGAAACAGACTCATAGACATAGAATCCAAACTTGTGGTTGCCAAGGGGGCGGGGGGTAGGAAGGGTCAGACTGGGATTTTAAAAATGCAGAATAGATAAACAAGATTATACTGTATGGCACAGGGGAAAATATACAAGATCTTGTGGTAGCTCATAGCAAAAAAAAAGTGACAATGAATATATACATCTTCACATATAACTGAAAAATTGTGGTCTACACTAGAATTTGACACAACATTGTAAAATAACTATTATCATTAAAAAAACGCAAAAAAAAAAGAAGAAAACAACAGATGTGAGCAACACTTCAGACAAAATTAGCAGAAGGAAGGAAATAAAAAAGGTTAAAGTAGAAATAAATGATATCGGGAACAGACAGAACAATAGAAAAAAATATAAAACTAAGAGTTGGTTCTTTTAAAAGATAAACCAAATTGACAAACATTTAGCTAGACTAATTTTAAAAAGACACAAATCAATTAAATTTTACTTTTAAAAATAATTTATTTTTTTTAAATGGAGGTCTGGGGATGGAAACCAGGACACCGTGCGTGCTAAGCATGCACTCTGCCACTGAGCTATTACCTGCCCTCCAGATCAATAAAGTTTTAAATGAAAGAGGAGACACTACAATTGATAACACAGGAATATAAATAATCACAAGAGACTATTATGAAAAACTGTACGGCAACAAACTGAACAACCGAGATAAAATGGGTCAATTTCTAGAAACATACAACATATAAAGAGTGAATCCCAGAGAAATAGAAAATTTGAACAATTACGAGTAAGGAGATTGAATCAGTAATTAGTAACCGCCCAACATAGAGAATCTCAGGATGAGATTGCTTCACTGGTGAATTCTACTAATCCTTGTTAAACTCTTTCAAAAACTCAGAGTGGAGTCAACACCCCTAAACTCATTTCACAAGGCCTCATTGGCCTAATACCATGGCCAGATGTGGACACTACAAAAAAGGAAAACAACAAGCCAATATCCTTGATGAATGTGGACGTAAAAATTCTTAAATGCTAGCAGACCGAATTCAGCAGCAAATTAAAAGAACCGTACACCATCATTAAATAGAATTTATCCGTGGGATGCAAGAATGTTTCAATATATGCAAATTAATAAATGATAAATCACATCAACAGAATAAAAATACAATTCATATGATCATCTCAATAGATGCAGAAGTATTTGACAAAACTGAGTATCTATGATAATAATGCTCAACAAATTAGGTATAGAAGGAAAGTATCTGGGTGTAGCTGGGGGGAAATCCTCACTTACAATTCAAAATAATAAGTTTGTACCCACACAAATTTGGGGGCAGAGTGTGTACCATGTGAGTGGGTGAAAAATTCCAAGACAAAAATGTAAGTTAAAGTTGTCCAAGTCAGTACAGCACTCCTGGAAACCTGGCCAAACTAAACGTAAACTCTCTCTGGGGAAAGTAGCTTAATCCTAGGAATCTAATCATTCCTAGAGCTACACCTCCAAGCACCATGAGGGTACGAAGTCACTGAACACACAAATAAACAAGCCGCCATAAACTATCCAAACCTGCAAAGATGACTGATATTGGAATGCTGTTACAGTATATAAAATTAGTATATTTCATTTATTTTTAAAAACAGCAAAGGGGATTTAAAGTATAGAGAAGGAACAAGAGAGCAGATTCACCACAAAGTAACTACTAGATTAGCATCTGATTTCTCAACAGCAACAATGAAAGCCAGAGACAAAAAATACTATCTTCAACAGAATAAGAGACAATAACTCAACTTTAGCCAGTGAAATGATTCTTAAAAAATGAGAGTGAAATAAAGACATTTTCAAACAAATAAAACTGAAGGAGTTTGCTATTACTAGATCCTGTATTTGTGACCTGTTTCTGGATAAGAAATGGCTACAAACTCAGTGGCTGAAAAGAAAACATGTGTTGTCTCACGGTTTCTATGGATCAGGAGTCTGGGTACAGGTTAGCTGGGTCCTCTGCTCAGGATCTCACCAGGCTGAAATCCAGGTGTCGTTCAGGGCTGCAATCTCACCTGGGCTCCTAGTCCTCTTCCAAGCTCACTGGTTATTGACAAAATTCTGCTCCTTGCAACCGCAGAAATGAAGCCTCAACTGCTAGAGGCCCCGTGGCTGCTCCACAATGGGGCAGTGTGCTTCTTCAAGGTGAACAGGAGACTCTCCGACTTCTGAGAAAGCCTGAACCCTTTTAAAGGGCTCACCTGATTAGGTCCGGTCCACCCGAAATACCCTTCCCTTTGATTAACTCAAAGCCAATTGGTTTCTTGAGTCTTTACCTGGTCAACCTATCTAAAATTTCAACCCCAGCCCCTCATCACGGCACTCCCTCTTTCCTTTCTTGCTTCTTTTGTGTCCATAGCACTCACGCCTATGGAATTTTATGACATATTTGTGTTTATTATGTCTCTCACTCCGCTAGAATGTACACCCCTTGACTTCATGGATACTTGTCTATTTTATCCATCACTGTAGGACAGTAACATATAGAACAATGTCTTGATCAGCTGACACGCCACAAACACATATATACATTTATTTATTTATTTAAAGAATTGTTGGATATTTTATTGTGGGTCAAGAGCACAGATTCATCTTTTTGTTACAACTGCTGCTTTTTTAAAATTACAGAAGTATAGTCAATTACAATGTGTCAATTTCTGGTGTACAGCATAATGTCCCAATCATGTATATATATTTGTTTTCATGTTTTTTTCCATTAAAGGTTATTACAAGATATTGAATATAGTTCCCTGTGCTATACAGAAGAAATTTGTTTGTTACCCATTTTTATATATAGTGGTTATCATTTGCAAATCTCAAACTCCCAAATTTATCCCTTCCCACCCCCTTCCTCCCACGTCCGTAACCCTAAGCTTGTTTAATATGTCTTCGAGTCTGTTTCTGTTATGTAGATGAGTTCATTAGTGTCCCCTTTTTTCTTTTTTTTAGATTCCACATATGAGTGATATCATATGGTATTCTTCTTTCTCTTTCTGGCTTACTTCACTTAGAATGATGATCTCCAGGTTCATCCATGTTGCTGCAAATGGCTTATTGATTTAATGAATAAATTAATGAATGACACAAACCTTGGAAAGCTTTGAGGAACTCAAATACAGAAAAATGTAACTGAAAGAGGTGAAGAAAACTGTAGTAGACATGAAAAAATATTGTTCATTCACACACACACACACACACACACACACACACACACACACAGCCAAATGGTTCTGGCTCTCACTACATCAGCAAACCCCTTTACCAGATACATAACATAATCGCAGGAGTGAACTGCCATCATGTTCAGGAGTCTCTGCACACTCAGGAGGAGATTATGGAGAATGTGCACACAAGGGGGTGGGGACCCTGGGAGCCACCTAGAAGTCTGTCTACCACGAATCCTCATCAAAGGAACTTCTAAAGCATATACTTCAAGATAGAAGGAAAATAATCCCAGCTGTAAGATCTGAGACACAAAAAAGAAGAGCGAGCAGAGGAAATATGAAACACATGGGTCAGTCGACACAAATATCAGCTACTGAGAATAACAAAATACCTGATTTGTGAAATTAATGAAATAGTAAAATTAAACTACTGGGTTACAAAAGTATACAAATTCAAAGGGAATGATTAATGTTGAAGAATTCTAAGATCTATGTATTGTTTAAAAGAAAAATAAAGATACTGATTAAAGATACTGTTTAAATTAAACACACATACAATAAAGAACAGAAATAGACTGTATACTTTCAAAACAAGAGGGAAGTTTAAAATGGAAAAATTACTGCACTGCACCGTAAGATGCTCCTAACCAGCCTTCTCTCCTTCACTCAGGGTCAGACTTGTCTCACAGTCTGGTGGGTCTCCCAGCTTCTTCCCCATTTTCCCTCACAGCTATTTCCCCTGTCAAGTTTCTTGTACATATTTCATCCTCAATTAATTGACATTTGCTTCTCATATGATGTCCCTGGATGAACACAGACCCCCAATTCATTTTATAAAATGAATATATCCATGACAGCAAAACCAGACAATGGCAATATAAGTAAGGGAAAGGGCAGTAAAGGCCAGTCTCATTTATGAACGCAGTAAAAAGTTCCAAACCAAAACACGAGGATACTAAATTTAGCAATGTATATGAAAGTAATACTCTGACCAAGTTGGTTTAAAAGCAAGTTTGGCTTAATACTAGAAAACCAATTAAGGTCTGGGAAAAGAAACAAGATTCATAATAATTGAAAGGGAAGAAAGAAATCTGTTATTATCCCTAGATGGTGTGATGTTCTATGTGGAAAAACCAAAAGAATCTACAGACAACTTATTAGAATTAGATAACTTTATTAAAGTTGTTTTATATATGATTAATACATGAATTTTAAAATACCACTTGCAATAGCATAAAAAGCAAGGTGCCTGGAATTATAGTAAGACTTATGCACGATCTTTATGGATAAAGTTATTCAAAATTTTATGAAGATATTAGTCAGATTTAAATAGATATAAGTACACCTTGTTCATGTTTAGGGCAACTCATTATCATAAAAACGTCAATCCTGCCAAGCAGATGTAGCAAAATCCCTAAAGGATATGTTTCTGTGAAATTTGAAAAGCTGATTCCAAAATTTATGTTGATGAGGGGAAGGGTACAGCTCAGTGGCAGAAAGCATGCTTAGCATGCACGACATCCTAGGTTCAATCCCCAGCACCACCATTAAAACAAAACAAAGCAAAACAAAAACCTGTTGATGAACAAAGACCCCAGAAAAGAAGCAGTGGGCTCTCACTCTGAGAATTCACCTGTCTTATCACATGACTCAACATCCAGGAGCAGCTGGTTTGATAGAAAGATGGAACCATTACCGGGGCAGTTACCGTTCCAGCTGGGAGACAACATCCTGTGCAGCTGGGGTGCTGTCCTGCAGCCGTGTGGTATATGCCTTCGTCCAGAGGACACTATGTGGTGCTGCCTCCCCCAAAGCCAGGAACCCTAATAGACCACCGGAAGGACCTTTACTCCCCCGTCACCACAACACGGGGCTCCGTAGGTTTGGAGATCCTAGTGCCCAAGAGATGAACACTTCCATCTGACAACTGGCTATGAAGTAGAAGCTGGAGCTGTCCCCAGGCTAAGCTGAGCTCTCATGTGTGGAGCCAACAGGAAGAGGAAGTGGCGATTACACTGAACAAGGTGATTGATTGTTCCTTGGAACTGACAAGCAGAAGGCAAAATCCGAGTGAGGGCTGGGAGTCATGGGGAAAGTGGCGAGTCAGGGCAGGGGTCACAGAGGTCAGTCCATCTTGTCTAGATCTGTTAGTCAGGCTGAAGTATCCCAGAGGCTTTGGGCCACGTGAAGATCTCGAGCAGCTTTAGGGGCAAGAGCTATCACACCGGAACTGCTAAAATGTTTTCCAGAAATGCCATCTAGCTCCTTTGCCAAGCTCAGGTAGAGCACTGGGACTGCACCCTGTTTGCTGTTCTGCGGAGACACGGGGGTGGGGGAGGAGGAGGAGGAATAAAAGCCAGGCAGGTTGTTGCCTGAAGGGACACACTGCGCAGCAGACCCCCTGCCCCAACCCCTTCAGGCAGAGCCAGCTCCTCCCCACCCACCTTGAAGAAGAAGCTGAGGAGCCAGAAGATGAAACGATATAACCAAGAGAAATTCTTCATGATCTCCGTGTACACAACGCCAGGGTCCCCAGAGTTCACAGTCACACCTGAGAGAGGGAGAGACAACCGTAGTGGAAAGCACAGTGAGAGGAGGAAAGGGTTAAACATGGCTCTAGGATGTGCAAAGAGGGGAGGGCCCTACCAGCCCTGCCCGGTGGAGGTGACCAGACACTCGAGGTGGTGCCGGAAGTCAGGGATCTGTAACTCACATGAATGGCGATATCCGAGCCAGGAAGCAGACTCAAGTATTTTAAAGTGCGGGGTGAACTTTGGGGGGAACACGATGGATGGTGTTGGTACTGGAAAACACTGGGAGGAGAGGGAGTTGTGGGTGATGAGAGTTGGAAAAAGGGTTGAAGGGGAGACGTGAAGATGGGGTTGAGAGAAATACAGGGCGTACAGATGACAAAGGGTGGAGGTTAACAGCTGGCTCGGGGGACACTGGGAATATTTCATGGTCAGAACATACTGGGATGAGATGTGAAGTACTGGGAGGAAGCCCTGGGAGTGGAGGAGCAGGGGCTGCCAGAGGCAATTACCTGTCCCTTGAAGTCTCTGGGCAAGCTTCCCAGTGAATGAGGCCAAAAGCAGTTTGCTGCAGTCATAGTTCTGGTTGAAGGTCAAAGGTCTACCAGCCCCTGTCAGGTGCTCCTCGTCAATGTACCCTTTCTCTTGCCGGAAGGAAGACACGTTGACCACTCGGGCTGCCCCCGCCCGTTGTAGGGCCCCTGGGAGGAGAAAGGGCCACACACTCTCAGGGCAAGGCCGGGAGTTTGCGCCCACGCCCGCCCGCCCCCCGGCCTGCTTCTCCATGAGCCCCCGGGGGAGCGCGGCCCCCCGCGCAGACGCCCAGGTGAGGCGCGGGGGAGCTGGGTGTGACCGAGGCTGCGTTTCCGTTCCAGCTGCTTCCCTCACGCTTTTCCTCTTGCTTTATTTTACTTTGTCTTTTGTTTTGTTTGGGGGTTTTGTTTTTTGTGGGGTTTTTTTTTCTTGTTGTTGCTCTTTTGTCTAAAATAAAAGTGGGGTTTTGCCTTACTTTTCTTCCACTTGCCAGCTGGAGGTAAATGTAATTGACCCTGGTTCGTATTTTTATCTCACTGAGGGCTAAGATGGGGAAGGAGAGACAGGAAACGCTGTGAAAGCTGTCTTTCACACGTTGATACATTCAGTCACTTACTTACTCACCGCAGGACTATCCATTAGGCCGCTGGACTATGGCAGACACAAGCTACCTGCTAAGGACACATGGGTGCTAAGTTTAGGGGAAAAGAAATGTATGCAGAGATACTTGGAAAAGTGAGGCTTTAAAAATTTTTTTTAAACTACCTTCAAAAAAAAGGGCAAGTATAATTATTATTAAGAGAACAAGTTAAATCATAAAAAAAGAAAAAGAAAAAGAATACCTAACTCTACTTTTAAAAAAAAGTCTGGATTATATAAAGTATGAAAATAATAGCTGTCACGTATGAGTTTGCTTGTTGTTTCAAAATGCTAAAACGATCTTGAGCCTACATTTAAAGGAAGAATCACAAATGAAAAGTTGAGCACGAGGTATCTAGCCAAAACTTGTTGGAGAGAAAATTATTCTTAAAGAGGACAATGAACCCCAAACTTGCAGACACGGTGACATAAAGGCCAAAGGGGCTCACGGCCGAGCTGGAGGCTGATCTTCATGCAGCAGCGTCAGTGCAGGAACAGAGACGGGCACAGGGGCGAAGGGAGCCCTGGAAATGGGGGCAGCTGGGGAGGCAGAGGGGTCAGGGCAGAGCCCACAGCACAAGCGGTTTCTGTGCTGAGTGTTGGCAGCTGAGCTAAAGCTACTCTACCTTAAAGGGATGGGAAAGGATATTCCAGATAAAGGAAAAGAGATGTGCAAAAGCGCAGCCAGAATTAAAAAAGTGTGGTCCAAGAGATACAGATTGGCAGGCGGGTGACAAGAGTGTAGGTTTGGGAAAGGCAACAGTGAGGCTCAGTCTGCAGAGGGACTTGTAAGTGGAGAGAAGCAGCTTAGTTTTTATATCTATAAAGCGTAGACTACCTTCAAAGGACCTGAAGCAAGACAGTGGTATGATGAACGGTGATTTAGCGGCAGAAGGGAAGACAGGAGAGAATTCAGTTTAACGAACTATTACTAAGCAAGGCACAGACTGGCTGTTGTAGCATATTACGCTTTTTGGAAAGGGGAAAAAAACATTTACACTTGCAAATGCATAGAGTTCGACCCTGCTCTTTCTGCACTTTCCAGGTGGGGTTACTTTAATTGCCCGCTAAAGGGAACATGAGACCCTGGCACCAGCAGCTGCCCCCCAGGAGGGGGATGGGGAGCTGCTTTTCAAGGAGAGAAGGAGATTTTTTTTTTCTTTAGTTTCTTCCTTCTTTTTTTTTTTTTTTTCTGTATATCCTTTTGTATACTTTCATGCTTTCGATTTTGTACTTTGGACCTGTATTACCTGGCCAAAAATTAATTTGCTTTTTAAGAGGTCATTAGACCATCTAATAGTTAGGGAGGATGTGCCTGCCACCCACCCCGACCTCCCAAGGAAGAACGTCCTTAATCCTAGCAGCCTAGTGAACTCAGAAAGCTTTTGTTGAGATGAGTGACTCCTGGTCAGGCTAGTACTCAACCTGGGGGACGGGGAGGCGGCCTGCATAGATCTTACACCTTCTTGCTGCTTGTATTTGGGGCTGACTGATTCCATTACCAGCCTCCTAATCCTGGCTGGTGCCAAGTGGGTTCCCCTGCTGTGTCCAGCAAAAGTGTACTGGGGCATCGTTCAGCAAGCATCTGGGGACCACAGGACGCGGTAAGCCACGGAAATGCCAGAGGAATGAAGACACAGGGGCAGCACAGAAGATAAGCACCCAACCTTCCTTACCTTGGAGCAGATTTGTGAGCAGAAAGGGTCCAGTGTAGCTGGTGGCAAAGGTGACATCGAGGCCCTCTGGGGTACGTGTTGTGGGCAATCCTGGGAGGAGATGAAAACGTAGGTGGTGGGTGGTGGAATGACAACCTTGAGGGAGATGATGTCTGGGGAGGATGTATGGGGGTTCAGTAGAAAAGCCACAGGAGCATGTATGTGCCAAGATCAGGGCAGTGAAGTGTGAAGCTACAACTTAAGGTAGGCTTTTTAGGACAGTGTCCAAATGAAGAGTGTTTGCACAGGATATACAGGTTAGGCTTGGAAGTGCCTGTTCCGGGGTCCCTGAGCCAGAAAGGAGGCTCCTGAAATGCATTTAGGGGAAGTAAGTCAAGACACACACCGCAGACTGCAGCATTGTTAACCAGTAGGTGTATCTCCGGATGCTCATGCAGAAGCCACTGAGCAAAGCTCCGGATGGAGGCCATCGAGCTCACGTCCACCTCACCAAGCAGGAGCTGGTTGCTCTGTGAGGCTGCTCGTATCTGGGCCAGGGCTTGCTGTCCACGCTCATGGCTGCAGCAGGCCAGGATCATATGCACCCCGCAGTGGGCCAGCTCCTGGGACACGCTCTTCCCGATGCCTGTGGGAGGGCAGCTTCAGAGAAGGCTGGTCCAGGGAGTGCGGAGAGGGCAGCGGAGCAAGGGGAGAGACAAGGGTCTGAGAGTGGGTGCTGATCCTCCTCTCTGCCCCCCCGTTGGGGCTGTTGGAGGCTGTGGCCCATGTGAGGTGACAGGGCAGGATGAGCACTCACCGCTGTTGGCCCCAGTCACCACTGCCGTCTTCCCGGTCAGGTCTGTGGAGCAGTGCTGGAGGTCCCAGAGATAACACCAGATACACACACTTAGTCTAAGCAGGAGGACCACCGTGAGGAGGACGGAGCCGGGACCCCAGACTGGGGTGCTGAGTAGAAACCACAGTGACATAGCAGAGAATGCTGGCCTGTCAGTGGAAGTGTTGCCCACATAGAGGGTGGGGAGGGACTAGCCAAAGCTAAATAGGGACTAAGCAAGAGGTTGGTGTGGAGCAGACACAAAATTTAAGGAGGCATTCCCTCTTGGATGTGTTGAAGCTCCCGTTTGAACCTGAGAGTGAGTTCCTCCTTTAATTGTTTTTCCAAGTGACCTGGTTGCCTCACTCCAATGCTGGCCCATGTCTAAGATCAAGAGAGCCAGGACTACCCTGAGCCCTGCATAGGCTCAGATTTGTCTCCACATAAAACTTGGATTTGTGCTCTAAGGTGAACTGACAGAGACCCAGGGACTGGAAATCAAATTCCTCATGTCTTGAATCACTCTGTGCGTAAGCAGGGCCATCCCTTCCTCCCCTACTGGAATGAGACTCGATGAATTCTCCAAACTGAGGCAGACCCCGACTCGCAACTCTTACGTCTGCTCCTTTGTGGACAGACAGATGGCTCTCCAGACTGCCTCTGCTGGGGAGTCACCTTGGCCCTAAAGCGGGGTCTCCTAAGGGTGGTAATGCACTTATTCCCGGAGTCAGCGTTCTATCTTCTAGGCCTGCAGGACAACTGCTCCTCTCCAGTTCCGCGAGAACACACACTTGGAAGAAACTGACGGACACGGGGCCAATTCTTAAAGCAACTCAGGTGTTTATTTCTGGCAGGCAGACAGAAGGCAGGCGGATTCCCACTGCCTGAGGTTCAGGGCCCAGGATGGGGCGGGTGCTTGGAGGGGAGTGATGATATTTGGGGACCTGACTTTTTTGTTAGTTGTGCCACCATCACCTGGGGATCTAGGGCACCCGTGTGGATGGGACGAGAGGTGCTGCCCTCTTTGTCCTCCTTTTGAGCTTCAGCACAGCTAAGCAGCTCCTGGGTGGTGGGTTCCACGTGCTCACACCAGGAGCCATCTTCGGCGCTTTCGGCAGCAACGTGGGCTTCCTCACCACCTGGGACTTGGCCTTGAGGACTCCAGGCGCAGGGTGAGGCCCTTTCTGAAGATCCTGGCTCTCCGGATCCTTGGGGTCCAGGCCCTGCGGGAGTACGCGGGTGCGGCCCGCCCACAGCTCACCCAGCACCTCGGCCTCCCCCTCCCAGCCGCTGGGCCACTTGGCACCTGGCCATAGTTTGGATCTGGGGCTGCGGGCCACGGGGGGATGGGGGGTGGGGTGGGGGTGGGGCACAGGTGCGTGGCGAGAAAGCAGAGGCCGGGACTGGGGAAGGGCGGCTTCGAACAGAAGCCTGGCGACGGTAGGCCTAGGTTTAAAGTAGGGAATTGGAGGCTGGGGCTGGGACGCAACTCTCAGATGGGAACCCCAGGCGGGAAAGGGAAACAAACTGACGGCAAGACGCGGGCACAGGAGACAGAGGAACTAAGGTTGGAGCAGCCCAGAGAGGCGCTGAAGAGAACAGAGACGCGGTGGGGGCGGGAGGTGGGAAGGAGCTGGGGGCGGGGCTTACTTTGCCTTGGCTCGTCTTCCTTTCCACCAAGCAGGGCTCGCACCGCACGGGCACGGCTCCCGGAGCCCAGGTGTCAATCAGGGAAGGTGAGGGTTCCTCGTCCTCCGCCCACGTGGGGTCCTCTGCCAGGTGGGGTTCTCCCTCATCCTGGGGCACAAATCTCATCTGGACCACATGGAGTATGGTCTCCCGTGCCCTGTTCACTGCGTACGGAATGCACTGCGGAGGCGAGAGAGGGTCTCAGTCCAGCAGGCAGGGGTCAGGGAGAGAGGAGATGGGTCTGGAGGACGCGGATCCAGCCCCACCTGCCGTTCCAGGTAGGATTTGCAGGCGGCATCCATGACACGGTCCACCAGCTCCTCCACGATGTCGCCCACCACCTCCTCACCCTCCTCGCGAGCTCTCAGCTTTGCCACCTCCGCCTCAGTGAGCCCAGGCACGACTTCTGCCTGCGACACCGGAACCGCAGGCAACAGCGCCTTTTCCGCTTTGGATCCGGGGTCACTCTGTCGTCGGGGTAGGGCCTGCCTCTCCTGCCTCTGTGGGAAAGGAACAAGCAAATCAGGGCGAGAAACCAAAGAGTGGAGAAGGAGGAAGCTTCCTCAAGTTGTCTAATAGGAAGGAAAAACCTTCTGAAAGGGACAATTTACTAAGAGCCTACTATGGGACACACGCTTTTTGGATGTGTGACCTAGCTAATTCAATTTTCCTAACAGCTCACTAAGCCCATTTTACAGACAAAGAAACTGAAATTCGACAGAAGTTAACCTACGTTTGCTTGAGATAATCTCTGGGTGAGAGAGAACTACCTAAGCATAAAAGTCATGTAAGAAATAACAAAGAAATGGGTAGAAAATTGTATTCATACAGGTCAAATATTCCTTTACTTACTTTTTTAAAAATTCCTATTTACAAGCTGGTAATAGTAATTACCATTTACTGCCACTTAAAGCCTATCAGTCACATACATGGATTCAATTGCTACACTTTTTAGAGTATGTACTAAAATACTAGAGTATTTTATCCCCATTTACAGAATTTTCCCGGGACCAGAGAGCAAGGAAGTAGTGCAGTCGTAATTCATACGCAGGCAGGTCTGACTCCAGAGCTTAACTTTATCCTGCTTCCTAAACAAACAAAAAAGTTTCCAACAAATACTGAAAAGGATAAATATCCCCGAAATACACTAAAAATGCACATAAAATTTTTTAAAAATCGTAAGACCCCCAAGAATAATAAGCAAAGGACATATTTCAGAAAAGTGGAACTGTGGATGACAACATTTGAAAAGATGTGCAACTTCCAAAAATATCAATTCGTTTTATAGATATACCAAAAAGCATATTCTGAAGTGAAAATAAAAATATATTCTCTAAAATATTTCCTGTAATGTCATTTATAATAGCAGAATATTGAAAACATAGGTCTAAGAAAAAGAGAACGGATGGCTAATTGTGTGCAAGGTATGTGACGGAACATTATCCCATGATTGGAGGTAACCTTTAGGAAGAATTTACAATAGCATAGGAAAATACTTACGATACGTTAAATGAAAGAAACAGGGTATAAAATTACGTCAGGTATGATCTCAGAGACGTAAATCAATAGGTGTTGAGAAAAGGAAAAACCCAAAATTTTAACAGTGGGAAAAAAATAACTGTAATGATGGATATGCTTCTTTCCTACACCCCTCTCCATTTTATAAGGTTTCTACAATGATTTTGTATCCTTTTATAATCAAGAAAAATCCACTGAGAAGGAAAAACAAAAAAACTAGTCCCCCCAAAATCCATTAACGACCCAGGAATTTACTAGCAGATTCTTAGGCGCCTTCTCACTTCCCCACAACAGTTTCCCTGAACCTAAGTCCTTCCAAAAAGTCACCTCCCAACAAAATCTTCCCAAACCTTTGCCTCCCCACCCCTAGCCTTATTGCCTCATACATGGTGTTCGCCCAAATCATTCTCCTTCAACTTGTGTTCCCTAAACCTCACACTGAACTCAAAACTCCTTAAGCCTCACTGCCCCTCTGCTAGTGAGAGCAGCGCTGGTGGCAAGCCTAGGGAACGGCCCACAACTCAGTCCTGGCTTGGCCAGAGCAGGGCAGGTAGGTCTGGGAGAAGAGAATCGGTTAGCCTTCCCTTCCCAGCCTCTCATGTGGCACCCGTGATACGGACTGTGCCTAGACGTGGCCTGACCACAGGAGGCAGAAACAGTGTTGCACAAATGCTCTTCAAACCTGTTTCTTACTTTAAACTGTCTTGACTTTTAAACAATTTGACTTTCAAGGGTAGCCTCATTGTTATTTAGTCCATTTTTTCCTCCTGAAATCTCAAAATGGCTCATTCATCTAGCAACACCTCTCCCTAGGGCCTGACCAATTCTGGTTATTCCATTTAAGTTGGTAACTCAATGTAAGAGACTTATTACACGCATTAGCAGTTCCCAAAGTCACTTCTTGTTCTTGGGCTCTGCACCGCCCACTGAAACCCTTTCCCCCAACTTCCCAGAGTGACCGTGCGTCTGTGTGGGCGCGGCGCAGGTGGAGTTTTCCGCGCCAGCTCACACACGCGGCTTCCCTGACCATCCTGAGCGCCCGCGTGGTGGGCGGGCGCCGGGTGGCTCCGAGCTGGCCGACGGATCGGGACGCGGATCTGAACGGGCTGTCCCCGCTCTGGCGCACCCTCCGCTGAGCTTAGGCTCACCGAGCCTTTGTCCGCCATCGCCACAGCCGCAGCTCAGACCCCGCAGCTGCAGGGCTTCCTACTCCCTCCGCGGCCGCCCCGGTCTAACGGCCGCCCCGTCTAACGGTCGCCCCGGCAGCCGCGCCGCGAGCCGCACTTCCGGGTTGCTGGCCCCACCCAGCGGCCGTGCGTGCGTGCGTGCGTCGTCTCTATGGTAGCGGCGGTGTCAGAGAGACACGCTTCTAAAGACAGGAAGCCGATTTGGGGCGGATGGTGGGAACTCTTAGCTGGCCTGGGGTCTTCGGGGAGCCGAGCGGAGGGAGGTAGGGCCTGGGGGCTACCTCGCTTCATCCCACCTCGGCTTGGGCTCTTTGGGCCACTGGGGCCTGTGCAATCGCCTTTCCTCCTCCGGGATTCCCCGCATCGCTTCGTGACTCAGCCTTGGGGTTCCCCTTACCTGCTCCATGATACCCTCCCGGCACCACGTGACCCCCCCATCCCATCATGACCCAGACTCAGGGGTCTCTCCCAGTGCCTCATAACAGCGCCTCCAACCCCCACAGGAATCTCCGCCGTCGTCTGTTTCCCGTGAGCCTGGTGATTCGGGCGTCTGTCCCCTGGGATGTTCCGCCGGGAGCGCGCCATTCCCTTTCGAGGCTCGGCGGCCGCCCTGTGCAACAACCTCTGTGTGCTGCAGCAGCCGGTCCGCAACCTCACACATATTGGCGTAGTCCATGGACCCGGCGCCCAGCTTCTCAGCGCTGCTCCTGAGGGGGTGCCCTTGGCCCAGCGCCAGCTCCACGCTAAGGAGGGCGCTGGCGTGAGCTCCCCATTTATCACCCAGGTGAGCCATGGAGTTGGGAGCGGTGCTGCTGAAACCAGCCCTCACCCAGCCCTTCCTCTCCAAACCCCTAGGAAGAGGCCTTGTCTAGCCGTCTGAATTCCTGTTCTGACCACTTCTCCCTGCTCTGACTCACCGCCCTCCAGGTCCACTGGTGTGTCCTCCCTTACCGAGTATTGCTGGTACTCACTTCACATTGAGGAATACAGGTAAGAAGAGGACCTTCCTGCCCTCCCCAACTAGAGTCTTCTCACCTTCTCCCCAAGGCCCCTAGACCTTTCCCCCATTTACCTCTAAGCATTTCGAAACTTTTCATGTGCTTAGCCCCCTCCTCTTTGTTTCTCATTTTCTCTCCTTCCCTGTTTTTCAGTTCTCAGGTGCCATCTCCAATATCTGCCCCTTTACTAGTTGCATGTCCTTGGGTAATTTAATTGACTTCTCAGAGCCTCAGTGTCCTCCTCTGTGAAATGGGGATAAAAGTATTGCCGACCCTCCAGGGTGGTTTTGAGGATTAATTGGGCTAAGGCTAACATGAGTACGCGGAGTAGTCAGCACAGAGCTCAGCAAAGGTCAGCTGAGTTGTGACCCCATCCTCACCCCATCTTCTAGATGTACAAGTCTGATGGCTCCGTCATGGTCTATTGACACGCCCTGGACTCTGGAGATGCCTCTCTAGGTGCCTGTGGGACTGCGTGGGGCAAGGGTAGGGAGTGTTTGCGGGGA
Organism: Camelus dromedarius; assembly: GCF_036321535.1. Lineage (NCBI taxonomy): Eukaryota > Metazoa > Chordata > Mammalia > Artiodactyla > Camelidae > Camelus > Camelus dromedarius. The sequence goes on from NC_087450.1 coordinate 10,717,283, forward strand.
TGGGGAGATGCTATTTCTAATAGTTTTCCCCTCTCATACTTAGTACAGGCTGTGTTTGCCCGAGGAATTGCTGCCAGTGGTCACTTCATCTCTGTGGGTGAGGGGGCCGAGGACAGGGCATTGTGGGGTGCTGGGGCATAGGGGTGTGTGCTTTGGCCAGGAAGATGCTGATCTGAGGAAACTGGAGGGTTAGAGGGAAGGGTGGGAGTGAAGGGGGGTCTGAAGACTCCAAAAAGCCGTGGAGGGGTTCAGAGGGGCAGGGTGGGATAGGATAAGGGTGGTGAATATAGGGGCAAGGCTGGTTGGAGCAGTGAGAGGTGGGTTTGTTACTAAGGTCTCTGGAATGGAGGAAGTGCTGAGTGTGGGGGCTGGGGACCTGGGAGGATCAGGAAGCCATCAGTGGAGCACTGCTTCTGCAGGAGCGTGGTCAGGCCGGGTACTGGTGTTTGACATCCCAGCCAAGGGTCCCCACATCGTACTAAGTGAAGAGCTGGCTGGACACCAGACACACCAGTCACAGACATTGCCACCGAGCCCGCCCAGGGCCAGGTAAGTGGATTTCGCCTACCTGTTCCAGTGAGTCTGGGGGCCTTCCCCGCCTTGGGAGGCAGGAGACCTGGGTTCAAGCAGCTGGATGACTTTAGGCAAATTGCTAGACTCTCCTAGGCTTCAGCAACCTCAGATCCAGTGACAGCGCCAGGGCTGCTTTCCATTTACATGGCATTCAGTCGTTTTCTAACACTTTACAGTGCTGGTGTGAACTGAAGAGTTGGGGCAGATAGTTTCTGAGATGCTTTCCAGCTCTGACATGTGTAGCTTCCTTCTCTGAACCTGGGCGAGTCCTGCCTCTTCAGGCCACCCCCAGTGCCACCTCAGGAAGCCACCCCCCTATTCCAGCTCCCACTGGTCTCCCTCAGCTGAGCCTTGAATTGATACTGCCCTCAGAGACAAGTCCTGTCTCCCCAGCTGGGTCTTAAGCGTCTTGGGAACAGGGTATGTATCTTCTAATTTGCATCCTGCGCTGCACCTGCCACAGAGCTGGGCCCGTGGGCTGTGTCTGCTGCTTGGGGTTAGGGGCTCTCGGGACGCCCAGAGTCTAGTCGTGACTCTGAGTGCCTCACTGCAAGACCTCCAGAAGGTCATGACACTGTGGCCTGTTTCATCATCCATCCAGTGAGGACGATTATATACCCTCTCCTAACGCCTGGCGTGTGTGTTCAGTCCGGGGTGGGGAGTAAGACTCTCTAGGGAATACAAGGAAAGTGTTTTATGCTTCCTGAGGGGAGCCTCCAGCTGCCAGCGAGGGCTCCGCACCTTGCCCTTTCCCCGGAGAGGCAAAGATGCGAATTCTGCCTCCCTTCCCCTCCTGCCCCGTGTACAGGACCCAGCAGGGGAGAAAGGGAAGGGCTGATCCTGCCTTTCCCCTCAGGACTGCGTGGCTGACATGGTGACAGCTGATGACTCAGGCTTGCTGTGTGTCTGGCGGTCAGGGCCTGAATTCAAATTACTGACCCGAATTCCAGGATTCGGGTAGGTGAGGCAGAAGGGGGCTGAGGCCTTCCTGAGGTAGCTTCAGGGTGGGAGTGGGCCCGGGTCTGGGAAATCAAAGTGGAGTATCACCCTTGCAGGGTCCCGTGCCCTTCCGTGCAGCTGTGGCAGGGGACCATAGCCCCAGGCTATGGGGACGGGCAGGTGCGTCTGTACGAAGCCAGTACAGGAACTCTGCACGTCCAGATCAACGCGCACGCCTGGGCCGTCTGTGCCCTGGACCTGGCTCCCGACGTGGGCAAGGTCAGTCTCCTCCTCCATCCCTCTATAACCTTGTTCCTGGTGCTGGAATGTTCAGAGGAAGTCCACAGGCTTATCTCTGCCACTCAGTGTAGCCCCCTCTCCGGGCGCCTGGGTTGGGTGCAGCCTGTATCAGTCACCTGTCAGCGTGTTCCGACTCCCACTGGTCCTCCCTGTGTTTTTTTTTTTTTTTTTATAGCTACCCTCTGCGGCTGAAGACACCTTTGTACACATCTGGAAGCTGAGCAGAAGCCCAGAGAGTGGCTACATTGAGGTGTGTGTTGTGAGAGGAGCGGAGTGCGGGCCCAAGCGTGAGGCCGCAGGCCCTGAGCAGCCCTCCTCTCCCCTAGGTGGAACACTGTCATGGTGCGTGTGTGCCGGACACCCAGGTGTGTGGTGCCCGATTCTGTGACCCCTCGGGCAGCTCCTTTGCTGTGACTGGCTATGACCTCGCTGAGATCCTGAGATTCAGCAGCATGCGAGAGAGCAGCAGCCCTCCTTCCCCCCTGTGGTATTACTTATAAAGTTCCCCCCCCACCCAGCCCGTGTCTGACTCCTCAGCATCACAGCATACTCACGTCCAGGTGAACCGAGCTCCAGGGTTGGGGGATGGGACGGGTCCCGACCAAGCCGAGAGGCAGCCGTCCAGAAGCAGGTGGAGGCTGCTGTTAAATAGCTTTAATGGCTGACGCGGGGTCACGAGGGCGGGACGTTCCCTCCCGGGGCTCTTCAGTGCCATCCTCAGAGCCGGTTAGTGCAGGGGGGTAGGGCAGGGGTGGTTCCAGTTTTCTCCCAGGAGGGGTTTGGGGGGTCTCAGCCAGTCCTGGGAGCAAGTCCCTCAGCACCATGGCAGCCACAGCTTAAGAGGGGCTTCTGCTCCCCTTCCCCAGCCCACCCCCAGTCCAACAAAGGGAGGGAGGCCAGGCTGGCCAGTCTGCTCCAAACAGCTCTGTACCTACAGCCAGCCGCACACAGGTCATCTTCTCTTCGGGCCAGATTCTGCTGCCAGCACCTTTCTCACACTGGTGACTGGAGCCACGTGTGGGGTGGGCCTTTGCTGCAGAGGCCTCTGGACCGTGGGGATTGCTGTGGGGGGAGAGGGGCAACCGAGCGAGAAGCCCCAGGGGAGTGGTCTGGGGGGACAGCATCCAGGGAGAATGTTCGAGGTCTCCCCCAGGGCAGGGAATGGATCCGGGCTGGGGCTGGGGCCACTGAAGCAGGCGAGCATGAGTCAGGCAGGGCAGGCCAGTCTGTAAACATTGCTAGCCAGAGTGGGGGTGTCTCCAGTCTTGCACCCTCCCGCTGGGCCAGGATGTCTGTCACCGCTGCGATGTCATCCAGCGGCTCAATAGCTGTGGCACCAGGAAGTGGTTGAGGGGAGGGGGCTAGTCAGCGTTTAGGCCCCAGACCGCCCCAGCCCTGAGCATCACCTGTCACTGTAGGAAAGCAAAGCCTGGATCCCAGCCGAGATCGTGTTATCCTGCAGGAGCGGCCCCTCATCTGGGCCCCCTGGGGCCACAGATTCTGACAAGTCTACAGGATATGGGGGGCAGGGTGGACAGGGAGATGGGGGTGGGCAGAAGTGGATGAAGAAATCAAGAAAGAGGAGAACGAAAGCAGAGCCAGGCAAGTGAAGGGTCAGAGGGAGAGACAGGAATCCGCGTGCAGGAAGGAAACAGAAAAGAAGAAATTAGAAGAATCCGTGAAATGAATCTGGGTGTATGGGGTTTTGTTTTGAACTTTGGTGGAGGTGGCGTTAAGAAGAGTTGGAGAAAGAAAGGAATACAGCAGAACTGGTGGGACTTGGGTCTCCAGAGTTCTGCCTTAGCCCAAAGTGTGCTTCCTCTCTGTTTCCATCATCTAGGCTCCCGTGAAGCCCCCAACTCAACTTCCCGTTAGATCCCAGGACGCACTTTCACTCACCCATCTCATGGTACAAGGACCCCTGCTTGGCCAGTACTTGGGGTGGTTTCCGGGGAGCAGAGCTTTCAATTTGCATTATTTCATCACAGCACTGCCTCCACTGACCTGAAGGGAGAGCACTGATGGGGGTGAGTAGGGGAGGATTGTGATGAATTCTAACAGATAACCTAGGACCAACAGTATGGAAGCTGCAGAGATGTATTTCAACAAAACAAAAAAGTTCCTTACTGAGAGATTCCAAGATGAAACGGGATGGACGCCTTATATGCATGCAGTAATTTCCCCACTATTAGAAATGTGCAAGTCCAGACCAGCCACTGGGCAAGGATATTTTAGATGGAACTCAACTGTCACAGGGGTAACCAGACTAGAATCACAGCATGTTAGATCTGAAAGGAATCTTAGAGATCTTCTAGTCCAGTCTGCTATTTTATAGGCCTGGACAGGGAAGCAGCCCAGTTTGCTGTGGAGAGCAGGGCGCAGAGCACGGTCTCCTTCAATCCAGTGATCCACATCCTTGCTGCTCAAAGTGTGTGTGGTCCACGGACCAGCAGCTTCAGCATCACCTGGGAAACAAAATCTGTATTTTATTGAACAAGACCCCCGCCACCTCCCCCCAGCATGGTTTTAAGGTAATTGCAGAGGTGCAAAAGTAAAGCAGGAACAAGCAAATGCTTCTTCAGCGTCTAGCCTCTACAGGTGTCACATCAGGGGAACTGCACCTCTTCAGAGAGAGGAAATGGAAAGTCACATGGAAAGGGTGTGGAGGAGTGTCAGAATCCACGTGAGAAGGATTGGGACCAAAGATGCCATCAATCTGCTCTGGCCCCCAAGGTCTCTGCTGAAGGGACAGCATGTGGGCTTTACAAGAACCATATCTAGAAGTGGCACAACCCACATCCCACTGGCCAGGGCCAGGTCATGATTTACATCAAGCGTCTAATGCCTCCCAAGTTGTGTTCTACCAAAGGCTGGTGGTGCCAGAGGAAGCTGGAATGGGGCTAGGAGGTGGCTCTGGACCCAAGGTGCCTGTGTCTGCCCAGAGTCTCTGGGCCCCCCTACGGGGACCCTAACCAGATGCTGTCTCCACAAAGCCCACAACTGCATTTCTAAACAAAGGTCACATTTCATCTCACAGCCCATCTCCCAGGGCTGGTGCCTTTAGACTGAGGTTCCCCGCATACCTCAGGAAGACACTGCATAGCTCCCTGCCCCTCTCCAGATGGGAAACAAATGATCCCCTGCTGCTTGCTTTACTATGAGTCAATCGGAAGTTATTTATTTTCTAAAAGTATAAAAACACATACAAAAATGGACTCACTCTTGGCTAGAATGAGATAATACCATTGTAACGAACATCCCTGTGGGCAAGGCCACTGTGGAGAAAGGACTGCTCCCAAACTGTTAGTAATCTTGGTCATCACTATGCCCAGGACTCTAAATTACACATTGACAACAGGCTAAGTTTTATTAAACCAGACTCATAAAAGTAAGGACTGTGCTCCTCCAGGCTGATAAAATATAATTCCAAGGCTCTGAGGAAAATACTTGTATGATGTCAGTCCCAAGGAACTTTTCTCCCCAAGAGTTGATTGGTCACTTTCTGTGGAAGAAAAGAAAGGCAGGAAAGAAGTTAGATACCCCTGCCGTCAGAGGCAGACGGCCACTCCTCACCCCAGACGTGTCGCTGAGGAGACCAGCGTGGTTCTCCCCAAACCTTATTTCTCTTTCCCAGCAACAGAAATGATGGTAATTATACAAAAAAATACTTCCTGAAGTGTTTAGGAAAGATGATCTACAGTGTATTATAGTCTGTACAGAAATGTAACAGTAGTTATAATCTTAAGAGACTAATCCATCCATCAGTTCACAAACTCACAAGCACAGTGAGGGCCTCGGCTCGGGCCTCCCCGCCTGAGGGAGCCCAGCCTGGGCTCCGGCATGTGCTCCAGAAGGAGTTCTCCAGCCTCACATCGGCCTGGTATGAGCTCATCTTTTGGTTTCTGACTTTCAGAGTCCTCTGGGGGTGAAGTGGAGGGTTGGGAAGGAAATGAGAACAGTGAAGGATCTGGACCTTTAGGCACAGTAGCCCATCTGCTTTCTTCAGGAATTAATTGGTAGCAAGTCCCCTGGCTTGTGAGGCTCTGGGACTTGCAGCACCACTGGTTCCACGGGGGCAATGGGCAGGAAGTGGTGGTGGCTTCCAGGATCTGACTCCTCAAACTGTCAGCTCTTATGCCACACTTGGACATTTCCCAATTTATCTGAAAAGTTCTAGCGGTATACGATTTACCTACAAGGGGCATAAAACTATCACTTGGGCCTCTGGAACAAAAGCTCAACAATTCCGATGTAGGCATTTCCAGCATGATGTCTGAACTGACTCCTAAGTATGAAATTTGCTTTCACTCCAAATGTCTGCCTGGGAGGTGCCTTCTTTAGATCTGCCTTTTGAGATTTTTAAATTTGAAATCTAGCTGCAGGTGCTTTAATCTTTTAAATTTCAGCAGTGGTACAGTGTGTCATGAGCTTAAGTTCACTCTGCAAATACAGTTAATGCAAACAGGTCAGATGGATTTTTCTCACTTTCTCTTTCCCCTGACAAACCTCACCAATCCTGCTCTAGGAATGACTGACCTTCTTGTACAGCTGGGCTCGCAGCCGGTATGACTTATATTCCGATCTCCTCTTTTCCTCTTCTCTTTTTTTCTGAACTTCTGGAAGCTGCTCATAAATCCTTAGGAATGGCACCAATGGAAAGACAGAAAGCAGTGAGTTCACCTGACCACACAGGCCCACGATCGCTGCTCACCACATCGCCCTAAGCTCTACTGCCCTCCAGCCACTCAGCCCCTCAGGCAGGCCATGGGCCTGCTGGGTGCCCAGCTTCCTGTTAGGCACTTGGATCCAAAGAACCCTGGGCTGGAGTGCTCACGATCTGGAGAGGGATACAGGGGAATAAAAACACAATAAAATCCTGCTGATAGTGATTATTCTGGGAAAGGAGTGGGACAAAGGAGTGGAGATAAACTTCTTTCATTCTATATGCAAAGATGTATGGCTACAATATAAGATAATGCCTATGTATTGCTATCATTTTTAAACATGGAAAATAATGTGAAAGAAAAATATAATAATGGTCATATCTACAAAATTCTACATAGAGTTACAGGAAAAGAAAAAACTTATTCTGACTGAAGGAGGTCAGGGAAGGTTAAGCCTGAGGTGGGTCTTGAAGACTAGTTAGGAGCAGAAACGGGAGTGAGTGAGTGGGGGTGGGGGTGGGAAGGAGTGTTGGTAAGAACAGAGTCGAGGCTTCCAAAGACCCACGGACCACACTTTGAGAATTGCTTGATTAAAGCATCCCTTTGAATTACCTATAAGGAAAGGGTTTACCAAATGGAAAGTGAAAACAAGATTTCAAGAAGAATGCTTTTATTACTGAAGGTAAATTGTTTTCAAGCACTATGTGGGCTATAAAACTGGTCTTATTAAAGGAAGTCTCTAATGAATCCCTAAAAGGTAACCAACCCTTTACTCAGTTACTCCATGGCAGTCTCACGAGCAATGTATACATATCTCTAATTAATTAATTAATAGCCAATGAATGCAATGGCACAAAATTCAAAAAGTATAAAAAGGTAAAAAATTAGTCTCTCTCCTGCCTCTGCACTCTAGTCACTCAGTTCTTTTTCCCAAAGACAACCACTATCACCAGTTTTTTGGGTGTCCTTCCACAGATAGTCTGTGCATACAAAAATACACCCATCTATGTAAGCACAAGCACTTCTTTTCAAAAACTACAGACAGTAGCAGCATACATATGCTTCTGAAATTTGGTTTATTTTTTAAGCCTAACTTACTATATCTTGGAGACTATCCCCTTATCTATCACTGTATTGGATAAATTTCTAGAAAAAGGACTGCTGAGATAAAGGGTAAGGCCCCAAATAAGTATTTAACTTTATTTCAAAGTAGTTTTTATTTATATTTAAGTTTCTAACAAAGACAAGAGTAAAGCATGCAAATTAGTGGCAATGCTTTGTATCTTTTGTAAATGAATCATCTATACCATGATTGCTCTTTTTCATCTCTTTTTCAGAGCCATAAATGAGAAACTACTTTTAAAATTAATTTTCTCATGATGTTTTAACTACAGCATAATGCCTTTATTCTGAGGCCAAGCCTGAGCTCCTGACCAGTTGGTGGCCTGATTTATCCTTTTATAGTTACTTATTCTTTTGGCCTTACCGTTTAGATCTCTGAATCATTTCCTTCTTTCCAATAGGCCTTTTCTTTTGGGCAGCCAGGAAGCCTAAGCAAGAGAAGAAGCAGTTCTTAGTGGATTGTCTTTTTTTTTTTAATTGAGGTCTAGTGGATTTACAATATTACATTAGTTTCAGGTGTACAACATAGTGATTTACAATCTTTAAAATTTATACTCCATTTAGTTATTATAAAAATATATTCCCTGTGCTGTACAACATATCCTTGTAGCTTATTTATTTTATACACGGTAGTTTGTACCTCTCAGTCCCTTATCCCTACCTTGTCTCTCCCCACTGGTAACCACTAGTTTGTTCTCTATATCTGTGAGTCTGTTTCTTTTTTGTTATATTTACTGGTTTTATTTTTTCAGATTCCACATGTAAGTGGTGTAATACAGCGTTTGTCTCTGTCTGTCTGACTTATTTCACTTGGCATAATATCCTCCAGGCTGATGCATGTTGTTGCAAAAGGCAAAATTTCATCCTTTTTTTATGGCTGAGCAGCAATGGTGTCACCCACATCAGCCCCTAAAAACTGAAGGGCCTGCGCCTTGATTTTTCTCTATGTTTCCATACCAGTCCCTGTGAGCAGAAGGACACTTGCCCTGATTTATTTTTGTGTTTGTTTCAAAGGTACCTGGCATTTGGCAGAGATGTTTCGCAGCTGTACCTTGAGAGATATACAGTGGTCAACTCCCCAGACCGGTTCTGACTTGACCACAAGAATGAGCCTGCACAGATGAGCACAGGTGAGACTGGGATGGGTCTGAAAGTTACCACTGCTTCATTACCATGCTGACAGCTCGGCCCAGAAGGGTGATTTGTACTCTGCAAGGCACAGTCTGTGCCATGTGCAAAGGACCATGGGAGACTGCGCATGCCTGGCTGCCCCTGAAAACTCTGCCCCTCTCCTCAAGCCCTAATGACCTATCTGCCTCTTAACCCTTAAATTCCCTTACTCCTCTCCCTTCAGGGAGAAAGTATCTTTGAGCGTGAGCTCTCCCTTCTGCACTTCTTGATCAAGGAATAGTTTCTGCTCTGCTATATTGAACCTGGTCTTGTTTAACTGACGTTTGTGATTCAGGGCAAAGGACCTACTGAGGGGTCCCCAACCCTTAGGGGATCAGTGACAGTGGGTTACCTCTTCATAAGGAAGGGTGTGTTGCTGAAGAGCTGTGAGAGGCTGCAGCTGCGGCTTTGTGCCCCATCCTGAGCTGGCAGTGCTGGGCGGTGAGCAATGGCCAAGGCCAAGGCTACACCATGATGACTGTGACAGCAGCCTGAGGGCTTCTGAAGATAACAACACCGCAGCACAGACTAGACAGTGCAAATCCAAACACTGACCAGTTTATAAGTAAGCCAGCGGTGAAAGCATCAGGTAGGACTTCATAGTTTTCTCACAGCTTTCATGTGTCATTTTATTGAGATCTTCCATCTAGCATAACTGTTAAGAGCACAGACTTCAGTGCCAGCCCACTTAGGTTCAAATCCCAGCTTATAAGGTGTGTAATATTGGGCAAGGTACTTCATCTCTTTTTGCGTCAGTTTTCTCATCTGTGAAACAGGCATATTAATAGTATCCACCTCAGAGAGGTGTTGTAAGCATTAAACAAGAACAGTGTCTGGACAAAACATAAGGGCTATAAAAGTTTATCATTATTGCCACTCTATGAAGTAAGCCAGCCTGGAATCAGCTTCTCCTCACTGTAAACATTATACTTTTGCAATTTACTTGCTCATGATGACAGAGCTGGTTTTTAAAAACACCCTTTTTTTTTGGGTGCACACTGTCATTTTTGAGATGGAGTGACAGGGCAAGAATAAATGGGCTTATTTGGATCATGAAGGTGCTGAGAGTTAAACTGGGCAGATTCTGCTACCAAAAGAGATTTGAGTCTCGGTGAGGAAAGTCACTTTCTGACCATATAACTTGCCTGGCATTGAGCAGTGCTCCCTTGCATGAAGCAGACTTTGCCCTCTCTGCCCAGAAACAGGAAGGTGGACAGGCGGAGCGTACCTCTCTTGGGGAGCAGGGGGTGCACGGGGCCCCGGCAGCCCTGCCATCCCTGCCCAGTGTTGAACAGTGCGTCCCGCTCGCTCTGCAGCATGTTCTGCATCTTCCTCTCCTGGACTATTAACTTCAGGCGCTTTATCCGTTCCCCGGAGCGGGAGATGAAGTCAGGTCTGTGAAGGTGAAGTGATTCCTGAGGAGAAAAAGTCCCCAACTTCATGTTAATGGTGCAGTCTTTTCTCCAAGGGCCCAGAAAACAGTGCCTGTCTAACAGGTCTGGAAAGCCTGTTTGCAAAGTACGGAAGATGTCTAGAGTTGAAGAATGGTCAGACAACTCCCTGCGGGGGAGAGCTCCAGCAGGAAAATCAGAGGGATCAAAGAACTGACTTTGGAATAAGTCAAGAACCAAGACTGTGGCAATTACAAGTCTCCCCAGTGTTGATGGGACAGAGCTCGGCCCACTGTGCTGTTTTAAATTTCCCTTCAAACAAATCCATCATTAAATAACAATTCCTTTAGCTCCCTGGGTACTTGTAAAGAAGAGGCTTGGTGCCTTTAAAACTTCATGTTAAGCAGAAATAGGAGTCATGTAAACGGGGGAACAGATACAAGGCTGACACAAACATCAGGCCTCTACTGCACTCCACGTGCAGGTTTCTATCTACAAACCCAGTGAGCAGCTACACAACACCCATCCCTGCCTTGTCCCCAGATACTGAGGGCGACACACTGCTTGTGATGGATAACAGTAAGGCAGCCTTTGATCAATGAGTGTGGAAACAGATGAGCTGTGGAGGTGCTAGAAACAAGGCTCACAGGACTGCACTTCAGAAGGCCAAGTCACAGATTTAACTTTTCTGTATCTTGCCCTTTCTTCCTCCTTAAGCATATGGCTAAAATTAACTCAGTGTCACTGCACCTGCAGGGTCACTCTCACAAATGGCTTCAGTGGCTCTCTGCCCAGGCCTGCTAGTGAGCTGGGGCTGTCCATGGGCTGTCCCTGCCAGTTCTGCTCCCGTAGTGGCTCCCTCCAGGGTTTGGTACTGGTGATGGGTGCAAACCAGGCGACACCAGGGCCGTGAAGCATGGGCAGGTTTTCCTTCTTAGGAACAGACTTCACATTTTCCACAGGAACAAACCATGAAACTCCTACAGGAAATATTTTTAAGAAAGAAAGAAGATTTTTCATTTTTCTCATCAGAGATATGTGCATAATAATACAGTCTCTCAGGGACCCTGCTCTCAAGAGGTCACCAGCATGCCCCGAAGTCTGCTTAACTACAGGTATGACTCCGTAATTGTAGGGCTGGATACAGTCAGCCCCCTGCATCTGTGCATGTGGAACCCTTGGATTCAGAGGGCAGTCTGTACTACGCCACTCTACATAAAGGACTTGAGCATTCATGGATTTTGGCATCCACGAGGGGTCCTGGAACCAATCCCCTGCAGATGTGCAGGGATGACTGTACTTTGAAAATTTGCCAAGATGGTGCTGGGGGACGGTGGGGTCTATACTGAGTCATTTAGAAACAAAGAACCTTAGCATTGCAAGAGACTTGAAATTCACTAGTTTTTCTGCTAGGAAAGTGAGAATCATAAACTGACCTTCACAGCAACTCTGCTTGTTCTTCCTTAACTTTTTGTCTCCAATACAATTGGTAAGGAGCTTTTTCTCTTCTATTTTTTCTTCTGACCAAGAAGTCACATCACTGTCCTCTTCTACTCTAGTCTTGCTCGAACTTGGAGTTGGGAAAGTCATTCCAACATCTCGAGTGTGTTTTCTGACACCATTCACAATCTCCAAGTTACCTGAGGGGAAAAATCACAGATTGTCTCTGGGAGCAGCCTTGAGACTTAGTTGGCAGGTGGAGTCACATAAAGCAAATGAAAATTTTTTAAGGCTTCAAAAATGCAGGCTACTGCCTCCTTTAGGTGGGTGAAGGGGTGTGAGCGAGAGAGGTCAGAGAGAGAAAGAGAGAAGGGGCTCTTACTTCTAAGTCGGTTTAGATATTAGAAGGAAAGAACTACTAATATGGATTTAATGGGAAAAGGATTTCAGTTCTGATCCCATGTGAAAAAGACAGTAAATTGTTACAGTCCTACTGCAGTTACCTAGGTAAGGAAGAGGTTGACAGATGGAAAGACATGACTTGAAGGGAAGATTTTTATCAAGGGGGAAGTTTATTCTTATTTTATAAAATCAAAAGATATAGAAAGTCAAAAAGTGACCTCCTTCCCACTCCTGTTCTCCATTAAGTTTATAACCCCATGATTCCAGATACATTTTTGCACACATTTAAGCATTTCTCTTCCTTCTTTTATTTTTTTAAATACATGTAGTAGCATGCTATATACTGTTCTGTACTTTGCTTTTTCTTTTTAATTATTTATCTTAGCGATCTTGATATATTAGTAGAAAAAGATTCCTCATTCTATGTAGGATTTCATTGCATGGATATAAAATAATGTATTTAACCATTTGGCCATTGATGGACATCTAAGTTGATTTAAATTTTCTGCTTAAACTAAATAATACTTCAGAGGTTAATGCTGTACACGTGTCATTTTGCTCCCATGCGCTGTGTATCTATAGGCTAAATCCCCAAAGTAAAAGTGCTGGGTCAAAGTAATTCTGATAGAAACTGCCAACTTATAAGTACTCCCAACTTATACCCCCACTAGAATGTAGTATTTCCTTACACTCTTGCCCACAAAATTGCTATTCAGCGTAGACTTCGGCAGAAATCTGACAGGTGAAGAACGGTGTCTGAGTATTATTTACATCTTTACTTCTTCTGTTGGGGGTAAGCTTGAGCATCTTATCACAGGTTTAAGAGCCACCTGTATTTCAATGGAAATGTTTAAAGTAACTTACCTGCTTGGACACCCTTGTTTAACATATGTACATTTTGCTTGATGCAAAAGGTAGAGGTCGAGTTCCAGAAACTACTGGTAGAAGATGAAACAGAGTCAGAAGAAATATGGTCTGTCACCTGGAAAAACCAAAGAGATCCTGTTATCATCGCCTGCAGTCAATGGCACAGTTACCCACAAGATAAGAAAACATACAAGTTGCCAAGAGCCCTTTCTAATCCCATTCAAATCGTTGAGATGAAGCTGCCAGGAAGCTTGTGACAATGTGAACACGCTGCTACAGACTGTGCGATAGAGAGGTGAGTGCTACCATAGTTGGATAAGGGTCTGAGCTGTTTTAAGAAGGTAAGACAACAAGAGTGGGTATGTTCCCAGGACTTGAAAAGACTCTGAAGAGGACGCTTGCCAAAGATTAGCCTGTTGGGTCTTCAGGATGGAAGTCTGACTTGATAGCAGCATAAAATTCTGATGAGATAAAGAGGGCAGGAGATAATTAAAGAGAATGAGTGAACTAGAGAATGCTTTCCAATAAGATTAGACATCTTATTCAAGGGTAAATGCCAAAGAGCTGAAAGGTCCCATGACAAGTCCTGAATGAGTGCAGTATTGCAAAAAGCACTTAAAGATTTGAGCCCAAAAGGTTTTTTTAGTTATGTTCAGAGCAAGTAGAGATTGCTCTACTAAAGGGAGCTGATGGTGGAAAGTTAGTAGATGACAAACATTATCAAAATATAGTTGGACAAATATGACATAAAATAGTATTTCTTGAACTTGTCCATCAGAACATCTTCTGGGAGCGTGTTCTAACCCAGAACAATGAATTGGAATTTCTAGGTGAGGGGCCTGGGCATCTATATTCTGAATAAATGCCAGGTGCTTGTCTACTTAAACAAGCTTGGAAGAGTAAATTGAAGCCCAAGTCAGGAAAGGAAATGGAGAGTATCCGCTTCCCTGAACAAATAAACTATATACTTCAGGGCCTTCAGGGAAACTGCAACAGAATCCTCAAGAGAGGAGCTATGCTTGATGTCTGGGGGTAGGAAGTATTTTAATTTTCAAAAAGATAAGCATTGCAAACTGGTGGGTTTAACCATGATGACCTGTAAAATTCCAGAATGGATCATAAACCTGATAATCTGCAAGCATTTGGAGTGTAAAAAAAAAAAAAAAAAGATTAGCAAATTTGAGCCAGGGCTCAGTAAGGCAGGCAGAATGCGCCCTGCCAGGCAAGTCTCGTTTTCCCCAGTAGGCACGGCCACTAATCGCAGACCAGAGGAATGTGCAGCAGAGTGCAACTCTACTACATTAAATAATAAATTTGATAAATATACATTTAATAATCTAATTAATAATTTAATTTGATAAATATACATTTAAATTTGATAAATACATTAAAATGACATAAATAAAAATACTAAATAATACATAAATAATAAAATAAAAAATAAAATACATTTAAAAAATAAATTTGAATAAAATGAGGGCAAGATGGACTTATACAGGTTGCATGACAATATAAAGTTGGTGGAGTTAGCTTTCCCATATAATGCACATCTGGAAGGACCTAAATGGCCATCAGGATCCCAAATAGTAAGAGGAATGATGGGCAGATGAAACAAGGGAGGATTGTAAAGCCCTATGCACTAGGCAGGAGGAATAGCAACAACTTTGATATAGTAGATAAAGCTGAGTCTGTAGTCCAAAGACTGAAGGCAGTCTCAGACCTGCTTTTACTAGCTGTCTCTACTGAGCAAGCCATAACCTCTGTACCAGTTTCTCCATCTAGAAGAGGGAACACCTGCATTTCTGAAATTACAGAAGTGTTACAAAGAACAAGTGATTTAGACTGCAAATGGTAAAAAACTAATATAGAACGATCACACTATTATGATGTTAAGTCAATATGTATGAGTACAGAAAGGGAGGTGAGGAGAGGTCACTGACCAACAATACACTATACTTTTTCAGATGTTAGAAAAAAAAAAAAAAAGAGGACACACACACGCACATACACACACACAACTGAATCACTAAGCTATACACCAGAAATTAACACAACACTGTAAACCGACTACAATTAAAAAAAGAAAAGGGAAAAAAAAGAATGCAGTATTTGGGAATAAATTTAACAACAGGCGTGCAAGGCTTGAATACTGAAAGCTACAAAACACTGGTGGGAGAAATTAAAGATCTAAATAAGTTGTGGGACATTCCACATAAGTCATTTAAAAATGGGCAAAAGATCTGAACAGACACTTCACCAAATAAGACAGAAAAGCGGCCAAAAGCATATGAAATAAGTGACATTATCAGTCATCAGGGACATACAAATTAGATTCACAATACCACTTCACACCCACTAGGATGGCTATAAAAATAATAATAATAATAAAAGAAGATGGGCAATACTAAGTGTTGACCAGGCAGTGGAGAAATCGGACACTTCACATATTACTGGTGGGAATGTAAAATAGTACAGCCACTTGGGAAAACCTTTGCCATTTTCTTAAAAACTAGACAAAACCTTACCATATGATTCACCAATTCTACTCCTGTATATATCCCAAAGAAATGACAACATATGCAAATGCAAACACAGAAACTTATGTAAATGTTCATAGCAGCATTATTCATATTATCAAAAAAAAAAAAAAAGAAACAATCGAAGTGTCCAACAACTGGCAATTGGATAAACAAAATGTGCTATAGCCATACAATGGAATTCTAACCAGCAATAAAAAGGAGCTACTGATACATACTATAAAATGGATAACCTTGAAAACATCGTGCTAAGCAAAAGCAGCAAGGTGCGAAAGACTAGATATTCCATGCCTTTATTTACACGAGATGTCCAGAAGAGGAAGGCAGACTGGAGGTTGTCTGGGGCTGGGAATGAGGACTGATTGCCAACAGGTACAAGGGGCTTTCCGAGGTGCCAGAAATGCTGTAAAACTGGATTGTGGTGATGATTGCACAACTTTGTAAGTTTACTAAAAATAACTGAATTCTACACATAAAATGGATGAATTTTATGGTATGCAAATTATACTTCAGTAAAGCTGTTTTAAAAATCACTGTAAAGACATGCAAGAACTAGTAACAGTGCTGTACACCAGAAATTGATACAGCGTTGTGAACTGACTATAATTCAATAAAAAAAAAACAACAAAACCTAGTAACAGTGAACAGCTCTGGAATGGAAAGATGAGTGCCTGGGGAACAGAAGAGAGGACACTCTTTATCAAAGACTCTTTCATACATTTAAAATTTTGTAACAGGTGATCTTATTACCAGTTTAAGAAGTGAGAATAAAGAAAACAAAAACATAGGGAAGAGTGCAGCAATGAGGTTTAATAGCTCAGGTGAGTTCAACAGGAGTAAAACATACTTTAGGCCACAGACAGGTTTGGCTTTCAGAAAGGAAGAGGAGACATCTGCTGTGTCAAGTGCTCTCACCATCTGAAGCACAGCATGCTTAGTGCAAAGGGACATGTTTAAAAACAGGAAATCAACAAACTTAGCAGACCCAGATGCTGCCAACTTAGGAAAAGGGAGCAGGAAGTATGACCTGTGAGGAATGGTTCACAGACTGTGGACCTGAGTGAAAATAGTTAAGGGAAGGGAGTGGGGACCTGAGATGTAGATGATTAGATCTATTTTCTGTGCCTTGAGAGAGCAGAACTGGAGACAGAGCCAGGAAATCTAATGCAGACAGAATGTGGATCTTTGTAAGTTTTTAAAACTTTTGCTGACCAGAACCTCAGACAAACGAAAGAGCTGCTGATGAGCAGCAAATGAGTGATGGAGCTGTCGAAGCAGAGGCTGAAGCACCTCGTGGGGCGGAGGCAGCGTAAGTGTTGATGGTTTCTTCCAAGAACAAGTCTGAGAACCTCTTGCACTTTCAAAGTACACAACCAATCATGGTCTGCACCACTGGGTGTGAAAGCACATAGGTTTACATCTGATTAAATGAGGAGTCTTGATGTGTGTGTTTCTGTTTCTAGTTCAAATCTCTCTTGCTGATTTAAGTTCACTCCTGCCTATGAAACATTTAAAAATAGAAAACAGTCTGAAATCCTTTCTCAACAAAATATTTAGTTAGCCTTCTAAGATGGTGAAAATCAAAAGGACAGACAAAAACAAGTGTTTTCAAGGATGTGGAATAATGAGAACCTTCATTCATTGCTGCTGGGAATGCAGAATGGTACCAATACTTTGGATAACTGTCTGGTAGTTCCTCAAATGGTTAAACATAGTTACCGTATGATCCAGGGAATATACACTCCTTGACACATGCCCAGAAGAAATATAAACTAGGTCTACACAAAAGCTTATATACGAATGTTCATACAGTTTTGTTAATAGTAGTCAAGAAATGGAAGTCTCAGTGTCTGTTAAATGATAGACAGATGAAGTAAAGATAAGTAAAATGTGTGTATTCATACAATGGAATGTTATTTGGTCATAAAAAATGAATTACATGCTACAGTGTAGATGAACTTTGAAAACACTATGAAGCGAAAGAAGCCAGTCACAAAAGATCACGTTATTGTATGATTCCATTTACATGAAACGTCTAGAATAAACAAATCTATAGACACAGAAAGTAGATTAGTAACCACAGCCTCGGGCAAAGGCAGGGGTGGGAGGTTAGGAGAAATGAGGACTGCTCATGTGTATATGGTGTTTACAGTAGGTGTTGAAAATGTTTTAAAATTAAATTGGGGTGATGGTTGCTCAACTCTGTTAATATACTAAAACCCACTAAACTGTATACTTTAAATAGGTGAATTTTATGGTATGTGAAAGATCTCAAGAAAGCTATAAAAATGTGTTTACTTGTATGTATGAAAACTGAAATACATGTGGATTATAAAGCCTTGTTTGGAGAAAAAAAATCTTCTCATGCTCTATGGTCTTATAGCTCCTGTTACTGAATCAGGGATATGAGAACAATGGAAGGTGACCAACAGTGTTATTTTCATGCAACAATGGACAGTCCTAACAAAAATGTGGGTGGTGGATATTACAGGTATGGTGTAGCACTACACACACATTGTGGCTAGAGCCAAGTGCAAACTGTCAGAATCATGCAATCATGCCATGCTGACTTCCACACTCACAATAATCGCAATGCACAGGCCTGCATCGTGTCTGACAATTTGTGCTGATGACCCACCACAGGATAGAATATCATTTTTGCTGAATTCACTTACTGATGCTCTCAGTAAACAATCCACAACAATCCACTTTCCTTAGTCCATGGGAGAGTCTCAGGCATCTCCTCTAATCATCTCAACAACCCTCAGGGCCTGGGGTGTGGATCAGCCCACTCAGTTCTCTGCCATGGGGCCTACACATAAAAATGTAAGTGACTGCAAGTCAACTGACATTATCGGCTACCATGGTTTAAGCTTTCTGTTGCAGAGAGTCTTGAAAGGACACATGTGCTGGCGGGCTTCTTCCATTTCATTATGGCGAGAATGAACTCACCTGCTCATGCCGTGTTACACACTGGTTAAAGGAAGTCACAGCCACCATCTGAGAGAGATTTCAGGCTTTCTGTAGTACTTTTTAGGTTAATTAAAATCTAAGTGCGACTTACTTCCATATTCACTGGTCAGACACACCATCAGATAGACCCGGGGGAAAAAAAAACTTTTTTGGTGGAAACTGAGCTTAGGAAAGCACACTAAATATAGGGAAAAGGCCATATTATCTTATATGACCCTACATGCTTATTCTTCATCTTTGAAGATTGTTATTGCTGACCTGCTGGCCAGGTTCCTGCTTGGAGACACTTTTCTATCAGAAAAATGGGTTTATGCTAATTCAGGTATAACTACTCAAGTAGAGGACCAGAGATACACATTGATAAGACAAAGTCAAAGTCAGAAATACAGTTGATGGCACCAAAAGACAGTCTTTTCTTCTGAAACGTTTTTAGATATGTGCAGATCAAACTGGCAACTCTAGTTTCAATACCAAAACTTACTAACCAGTAAAGGGTGACATAATTGAAAAGTGTCTGCCTCCAAAATAATATTTTGACATAGATTAAATTTTGAGAGAAAAGGTTAAAACTTACAGAAGTAGGAACTCAGGTGTTAACTGTCATCATTTAGAAAACCAGAACTGGTCATGCAGTTCTGCGAGTAAGGTAGCTTACTATAAAAAAATCCCCCCCCACGTTGAAAATGCATTGCACCTGCATAATAGTTCTTCAGAAAATTTCTTTTGGTACACGAATGAGTAAAGACTGAAGAGATGGAAGGATTCTGGATAATCCCCGAACTCAAATTACAGGCGACAAGACTGTATGTTTAAAATGTAATGGAAATACTGGTCATTAGAATTGAGCTCAAGGAACTCTAACAGGATAGTAAGGTTTCCCAGATAATGGCTGGGTCTGGGGTAGAAAAGAAACAACACCAAGAGCTAAAGTCCTCAACTAATATATGGGAAAAACCAGAAGGTTAGCAAATGATCATTTAAGTCTTGTAGACAGTGGTAGAGCCAGATGACATGAGTCTCAAAGGATTCTATCAGGTTTGAAAATTATAGTCTGAAAGTGGCCCTCTTTTTAAAATTTTCCTTCTCTCCATTCTTCCCCTCAGCTTTAATATTCCTAAAACCTTTATTACACTCATGACTTAGTCATGAGGTTATATGTATCTATGTTTGTTAGATATTTTCACTTGGATGTTCTGGTCTAACTTCAAGTTTAATAAATAAAACTCCTTCATATTTTAGTCAGAATTTGTTTCCTCTTTCGATTTCTCCATTTCGATAAGTTGTTCACAAACTATTTTAGATGTTTTAGGTAGTAATTTCAAAAGAACCGTGGCTATTAATTACCAAGTCTAATTGACCAGAGCCCACATTAGATTTTTCTCATAAACTTATTAATATCACTTTCTTATTTAAAAATCTTTACTGACAATTAGCCAAACATTTGGAAATAAAATTATACCTACACAAAGAAAATAAATTCCATATGGATTAAGGGTTTAAATGCATTGTCCTCTACCCTAAATAAATATTAAAAGGAAAACAGGAGAATTTTGTTTTATAATCTTGAGGTCAGGGAGATCGTTCTCAGCATGGAATAAAGAAAGAAAAAAGTTGTGTACACAATAATAATATTACACTATCAATACAATTAATGCTCAAGAATTAATAAGAAAAAAATCTTCAGAGAAAAATGGACAAAGGATATATAAGAAGCCAATTCTCAAAATAAGACATAAATAGCAATCCTTGAAATCTAGTATTATGCAATTTAAAGCAATGAGTGTTTCCACACAACAGATTAGCAAATATTAAAAAGACTGATACCACACATAGTTGGCAAGGGAATGAAGAAACACATTCTCTTGTACTTTTGGTGGGCACATATTTGTGCAAAATTTCTGGAGGGCACATAGTTAGGGGTGGGGAATCTATAGATTCCCGACAGTCCTTTAAGTTTCTATTGTTAATGATCTACTTAGGATTTAAAACTTTCTGGTCAATTTTCTTAATTTATAGTTTCCTAGAAAATGATCCATCTAATTTAGGTTTTAAAGTGTATCGGCCTAAGGCTGCACGCTGTGATCATCTTGAAGAAAAATCACTTCTTTGACTGTGGTTATGCCCTTCCATACCACTAATGCTGATCCTTTTTCCCATGGTCAGAATAAGCAGAGATTTGATCTTTTTTTTTTTTTTAAGAAACAGATCCTGGTTATGTTGATCAATTTTGGAGAGTAATTTATAGAGTACTTTATTTCCTAATTGAGCTTGTTCAACTAAAGTATCATTTAATTGAAGGCTATATGTTTTCCTCTAAATATAGATTTAGACACAGCCCATAAGTTGTGGGTATGTGCTCTTACTGTCTTTAATGAAAAGGAAAAGTCTGTAATTTCAATTTTTAGTTCTCCTACAGCCCAAAAGTTTAGAATGTTTTAAAATGTTTATTGCATGAAAGAAAATTACAGTTGGTAAATTCCAAATTGTATTGTATTGTGATTAGAAAATATAAGCTTAGTTATAAATCTACTTTGGGGATTTATCAATATTTTGCCTAAATATACAGTTAATTTTTATAAATATTCCATAGGCGTTTGGAACAACTGTGGATGCTGTGTTTTGGGAATAAAGCATTATATAGATATTTTAAATTAAGCTTATTAATAGTGCTATTAAAATCTTCCATATCTTTTCTTATCTGTTCTATGTCAGAATCTGAAAAAAGCAATTAAAGTATACCATTCTTGTACTTTGGTCACATTCTGTATTATAATTAGGTCTGGATGAACATATGAATGCATTCCAGTCGAAAGCACAGCAGTAACTTTAAAAATCTTTGCAGGAGCTTTCATACACTGCAGGTAAGAATGTAGCAATCAGAAACTAATTTGTACTAATGTAGAATATTAAGTATACATAGAGCACATGATCCAAGAGTTCCAATTCTGGGTATATGTGCCGAAGATAGTCTCACACAGGTCCATAAGGTGTCATGAACAAGGACGCGCACTGTTGGTGTGTTGCGTGTTGGGAACTGACAGCAACCTGGGTGTCCATTACAGGGAAAGTGTGCAGGTAAATGGGTAGAGGCACTCAGTGGAGTACTATGCAATGATCAGAAATCTGAATTAGACCTATGTATACCAGTGTAGATGAATCTTAAAAACACAATGCTTAATGAAAATAAGAAAAATGATATACCTTCTATATAATCTGATAACACATGGAAAAATACAGAATACATATTTTGTAAGAACTCTTGTGAGTCAAAAGATCTACATAACAAGGCTAATTACATGTGGGAAGATGGGGATGAGGATGGGATATGGGATCAAAATTTTTAAGAGAGGCCAAGAACCTAGGACTACATTTAGCTCAACCCTTGGCATCTGAAGTTAAAAGAAAATTTTACTTCATCTTGGCATAGAAACTGTGTATAGTGCATTTCTAATTCTATTCTTTCACTCTGCTTCTAGAAGGATTTCGTACAACTAGACTGGAGGTTCAAACTTATACCTTAGGCAGAAACTAGAACACAATGAAAAGCTTGAGAATTCTCTTTTCCAGCTTACAACTAGCATTTTGTGTGTGTCTGATCAGTCTGGCTGAGGTCACTTTTTAATAATGTTGCAAAAAACACCTTTTATGGTTTCTTACTAGAAAATATAAAAACAAAAAAGTATAAAGGTAAAATGTATGATCCCATAATTTTAAGATAATCTGCTAATATTTAATTTTGTTCCAGCCATATAAGCACTTGTATATGTTACAGCTTGCTTTTTATCTCTTAACATACAACGAAACTTATCCTTGGGTTCAAAGATACTGCTTTTGACCAGTGTTTCTCTCCATATGTGTCATTGTAGAGAGTAAAATGAAATTAGCCTGTTTTATAAAAATGTAAGAATAACTGGTAAACACTTACACTTCAACATTACTAAAGCTCTCATTTTACTCCCTCATGGAGGACTCTTTGGTAGTTATTTTGTGCTGTTCGTTTGCCCAACTGCTATAAACATGAGCAACCGGAAATAATGAGAGATCAAAAATACAGAGAAATCATCTTCAGCTTTTTCTCCATTTTTGTACTGACAGCAGTAAACTATTCCTCTTCCCTGACCCCAGTACACAATCAGACATTGAGAAAAAGATTGGAAAGGGAGGGGGCAAGAAAAACAAGGAGAAAGAGCACAAGGACAAACAGCAAGAACACGAGAGACAGAGAGGAGAGTGAGAAAAGTGAGAGACACACACAGCAGAGACAGGAAGACAGGAGATGGCAGGCGGTGGGGAGGAGGAGGGCGCGAGTGCACAGAACGTGGGTGCACAGAGGCAGCGGGAAAGCAGACAGTGCAGATACTGCAGGGAGAAGCATGAACTGTAGAGCCTAGGGCCAGACTGCACAGACACAGAAAGAGTGAGTCAGAGAAAGAGCAGAAGGACCAGGCAGGCAGCCACAGGTATTGTTACATTGACTCTTAACCTCTCACGTGTACAAAGAGGAAAAAAAATAACCTGAGTACACATTTTCAGGAAAAAAAGGCATTAGCATATCTAAGGAAACCTGGGTTAAAGATAAGGCAGGCTGTTCAGAAAAGAAGAAATACATACGGTTGATAAACACACAAAAGAAAATAAAAACTTCATGGGTGTGATTAAAGAAATGTGAATCAGAATACATACTATATTTCTTGCCTATCTGACTGTCAAATATTGGCAGGGACTAACCAAAATATTACTACACATTACTGATGAACAAATACTTGAATCAACATTTTGGGAGGACAATTTAGTAATGTGGATTAAACATTTTTAATGTGCATACTTGGTAAGCTAGAAATTCCATGTTTATAAGTGTATCTCAACAGAAAAATTCATAAAGATGTAGTAAGACTACCCAACAAAGGGCAGATTATGATACAGAAAAATTCAAAGCAACTTAAAGATCTGTCATAAGGGAACTAACTAGATAAATACTACATTTATACAATGGAAGCCATTAAAGCTATTAAAAATGACTACATAAATCTTTATTGATATGGAAAGATATCTATGACATATTAAGTGTAGAGCTTCAAAGCAATATACATAGATTGATATCATTTTCTTGGGACTGTTGTTTGTCTCCATATATGAGCATGACTGTAAAGACTGATATAAAATCAGTCTGTTTTATAAAAACGTAAGAAACATTGGTAAACATTTAATTGAACATTAATAAAGCTCTCATCTTATGCTCTTGTGGAGGTTTCTTCATTTGGCGTTTAGCTGCATTAGAACGCAGACCTAATAAAATAGATCCAAGATGTGGGTGAATCATAAAATGCAAACCTGGAAGCTTATTTATGAAAATATTAATCATGACTATTTCAGGATGGTAGGAATTATGGGTGACTTTCAACACCTTAATATTTTTTGTATTATCTAAACTCTTTATATTTAGTTATCTTTTTACTTTTACACTCAAAAGAAATACAGATATCTTCTTGGACAAAATATTTGGTAATAAAGATAAGCAGAAGCAGTCCTCACAGGTAAGTCCTCCACTCCACAGTCTATGATGAGGAAAAACATAAGTATTGTTCTAGTTGAGAGGAAGGAGCTTACAGAAAAGGAAGACATCAAACACTAAAGAGAGAGGGGGAGAAAACACGGAGAAAACAGCTGAATGGATTTTAGAAAATATGACAGCACAAGGCAGGTTTAATGAACCTTTCCTTCCACAACGGAAAGACACAAGCAAAAAGCTTCAAAAAGTGAAAAGGATATTCACAATCTAGGGAAACAACTGAACTCATACCACAAAATTCCAGAAACAATGTCTAATGAACAACTGGAAATAAATGTAAGAAGCCACCACGAAGCTCTTCCTACATGAAGGAAGAGAAGGGTACAATACAGAAGGGTGAAAGGTGAGTCAGCTAAATTCAGAATACCCCAATGGTATCTCAGAAAAGGGACTTGAGGTAGTAAGTGGCTCGAGAGGAAGAAAAATGTTCCAACTGGAGACACGTTCCCTGTGAAAAAATAGCTCCTTCTGCCTTAGCCAGAATGGTTTACTATATACCCACTCTGGCCAAGAAGAAGTTGGAAAAAGGTATGGGAAATAATCTCTCAAGTCTAAATATCTGACTTGCATTACTAAAAACTGCTAGAAAAAAATAAGGCCTCAGCTACATCACTGCCCACAAAACAGCGACATGAAAGCAGCCACCAGCTGACTGCACAGTAGTACAACAAAACCCTAAGGGCATGTGCTACAGAATGAGATACTTTCCTTACCTCCACACTTGGTAAGGTGGCCACCAGTTCATCTGTTTCAAAACAACGGCAGAGAAAAGTGTCACCTGCTATAGCTGTCCAGAGTCCTAGAATCAACTACTATCTCTCTGTCTCTCCCAAACTTTGAGGAGCGAAAGAAACACAAGCCACATACAATTAGCCTTCAAGTCCATGTCCTGGGAAGGGCACTCAAGCAGTATCTTGTAAACAGGCAATAAGGCAATCAAAAAGAATTCAATTACATTCCTTGTGGTCAAACAAATGGTTTCCACAGAACTGTTCAGAGACAAAGGTAATCAGAAAACAAAAGAGAAGGATTTGTGAAAATATTCTATAGTATTAAAGTAGAAGAAAGGAAGGAAAAAAAGAAAGAAGGGAAAGAAAAGGAATTTATTTTGCTGCAAGGTTTACCCATTTTAGTCAATAAATAAGTTGTACTCTCACTCTAGAGAAAATTAAAAAAAAGAACATGGACTTAATGAAATAGAGCCAAGATAAGCTAGGACATCAGAGGGAGAAGAAAAGGTAGTTAACAAAATTAACACAATTCGTTAAAAAAAAAATGAATATCTACCATGTGTTGGAAAACCAAGGATGGGCATCAAAGAAAAAAACTCAGCACAAAAATTATAGCATTACACCACTGCAGAACTAATTTATGCAACAGAAAACAGAAATGTGATAAAAAATAAAGAAAACTTAGCCAGCGGAGTAGACTACAGATTGAAAAAGTCTCTGAAATGCAGAGAAAAAGATACGAGAAATGAAAATAATTAGAATGCTAGAAGAGAAAGACATACGGTAGAGATCTAATGTTTAGACGAGTGGCACTGCCCACATCCCGCACTCCTAAGACAGAAAACAGGTTGAAAGGAAAGGGAAAAATGTTCCAGGGTACAATTCTAGAACTTTTTTTTTTGCTAAAATTGAAGCAAATTTGAATGTACAAGGGATATAGAGTTACTTGATACCAGAAAAAATTAATACCCAAAATATATGAAACAAAACTGATAGAAATGAAGGGAAAAACAGACAATTCAACAATAATAGTTGGAGACTGCAATATAACACTTTCAAAATAGCAGAGCAGTAAGGAAGTAGAAGGCTTAAACACTACGAACCAATGAAATCCGAGAGACATATACAGAATACTCCAACCAACAACAGCAGAATACACATATGGAATGCTCTCCAGGAGACCATATGCTAGGGCATAAAACAAGTCACGACACAATTATAAATAATACAAAGTATGCTCTCTGACTACAATGGAATGAAACTGGAATCAGTAAGAAAATCTGGGAAATCAAAAAAAAAAGGATAAAATATATACGGAAATTAAACAATACACTCTTAATGACCAATGGCCAATGAAGAAAGCACAAGGGAAATTAGAAAATACTTTGAGATACATGAAAACGGAAACAAAGCATAGCAAAACTTATGGGATGCAGTGAAGGCAGAGCTCACAGAAATGTATACTCTCAAAGTCCATAAGAAAAGAAGAAAGATTTCAAATTTGTAATCTCATCTTCTACCTTAAGAAACCAGAAGAAAAAAAGAGCAAATAAAACCCAAAGCAAGTAAAACAAAGGAAATTATAAAAATCAGAATGAAAATAAATGAAATAGAGAATGAAAAAGAGAGAAAAATCAAAGAAGCCAAGAGCTAGTTCTTTGAAAAGGCTAACAAAAATGGACAAATCTTCAGCCAGACTCACCAGGGGAAAAAAGAGGGAAAACTCAAATCATTTAAATTAAGAATGAATGAGGGGATGTTACTACCAATCACACAGAGATGAAAATGATAATAAAGGAATATTATGAACAATCACATGTCAACAAATTTAAGATAACCTAGATGTAACAGACACATTCCTAGAAAAAGAACTTACCAAAACTGACTCTAGCAGAACAGAAAATCTAAACAGACTTGTAATAAAGAGACTGGGTCAGTAATCAGAAAACCTCCTCAAAAGAAAAGCCCAGGACCAGGATTCACTGGTGAATTCTTAAAAACATTTAAAGAAGAATTAACAACAATCATTCATAAACTCAAAAAAGAAAAAAAAGAAAAAACAAAAATAGAAGGATTACTTTCCAATTCATTCTGAGGACAGTATTACCCTGATAACAAAGGAAAAAGACACAATAAAACTACAGATCAATACCCCTTATGAGTATAGAAGGAAAATCCTCAACAAAATACTAGCAAACTGAATCCAGCAGCACAGAAGGATTGTACACCAAAACCAAGAGGAATTTATCCCAAGAAGGTAAGATTGGTTCAACATACAATTATCAATCAATGTAATACACCATATGAATAAATGAAGAAAACACATGATTAGTTCACTATACATAGAAAAAACATATGGCAAAATCCAAAACCCTTCCATGATAAAAAACACTCAACAAAATCAGAACAGAAGAGAACTTCTTCAACCTGATAAGGAGCATTTATTAAAAAAAAAAACAAACAAAAAAAAACCCCACAGTTAACATCATGCTTAATGACCAGAAAGCCTTCTCCCTAAAAATCAGGAACAAGACAAGGATATTCATTCTTGCTACGTCTATTTAATACAGTACTGGAGGTTCTATAGCAAGGGTAGTTAGGCAACAAAGAAATAAATGACTTAAGATTGGAAAAAAGAAGGAAAACTATCTCTGTTTGCAGATAACACAATATTCTATACAGAAACCCTAAGGAACACACAAACACACACATGTACACAAACACAAATTATTTGAGTTTTATAAACCAGTTTAGCAAGGTTACAGGATCCAAGATAAATTAAAAAAAAACCCCACAGTATTCTTGTATACTATTTTTGTATACTAATAAGGAAAATCTCAAAATGAACTTAAGAAAACATACTAGTTACAGTGGTATTAAAAAGAACAAATATTTAGGGATACTTTTAACGAAAGAAGTGCCAAACTTCAAAGAAGCAAAAAAATATGAACATCGGTGAAAGAAATTAAAGATGACCTAAATAAACAGAAAGATATCCAGTGTTCATGGATTAGATTTAATATTGTTAAGAAGGCAATACTCCCTAAACTTACCTACAGATTCAATGCAATCCCTAAGATTCAAGTTGTCTTTTCTTCTCTTTTGGTGAGGGAGAGGGCTGGAAATTGACAAGCTGATCTGAAAATTCCTATGACTCAAGATAGCTAAAACAATCTTGAAATAAGAAAAAACAAAGTTGGAGGTCTTACCCTAATTAGACAGTATGATACTGGCATAAAGAGAGACATATAGGTCAACAAAATAGGATTAAGAGTCCAGAAAAAAAAACCTTACATTTATGATCAACTGTTTTTTGCCAAGGGTACCAAAACAATTTGACAGAGGAAACAATAGTCTGTGCAACAAATGGTACTAAGACAATTGGATATCCACAGGCAAAAGAGTGAAACTATACTACCTCACATCACATACAAAAATTCACTAAATTGTGTGCGGTTGGTGAGATTGTAAAATGGTGCAGCTGCTGTGGAAACCAGTAGTATGATGGTTCCTCAAATAATTAAATACATACATTAAAAATATAAAAACATGATTCAGCCACTCCACTTCTGGATATGTACACCCTCAAAACTGAAAACTTAGTCTTGAACAGATAGTTGTACACTTAAGCTCACAGCATCATTCATAATGGTCTAAAGGTGGAAGCACGAGTGAATAAGCAAAATGTGGTATACACACATCTTAAAAAGGAAAACAATCCTGTCAGATGGTACAATATGGATGACCCCTGAAGACATTATGCTAAGTGAAATACACTTGTTACTAAAAGACAAATATATCAATAAAACTGGAAGAAAAATTAATATAACACATAGAATTTACAAGAGGAAATGGTTAAGATAATAAATTTTGTTATGTGTATATTATCACAATAAAAATTTAAAAATAATGAACAGATTCAAATACTTAGGAATAAATTTAAGCAAGAAGGTATAAGACTGGTAGCCTGCAAATTACAAAACATTGCTGGAGAAATTAAAGACCTAAATAAATTGAAAGACTATGTTCATGGATTGGAAGACAATATTGTTAAGATGGCAATAAACCCCAAAGTAAGCTACATATTAAATGCAATTAATATCAAAATCCCAATGACCTTTTCAGTGGAAATGAAAAAGCTGATTCTAAAATTTATGTAGACACAAGGGCCAAAAAGAGCCTCTTAAAAAAAAACAAAGTTGGAAAACTTGTACTTCTCAATTTTAAAACTTACAAAGTTACAGTAATCAAAACAGTGCAGTAATGGCATATAGATAGGCATGCAGATCAAAGGAACAGAATTGAGAGCCCAGAAATAAACCCTCATATCTATGTTCCACTGATTTTTGACAAGGATGCCAGGACCACTCAACGGGGAGAGAATAGTCTCTTCACTAACCGGTGTTGGGACAACTGGATATCCATGTGGAAAGGAATGATGTTTGACCCCATCACATATACAAAAATGAACTCAATATACATCCAAGATGCAAATAAAAGAACTAGTAGTATAAAACTCTTCAAAGAAAACATAGGGACAAATCTTCATGACTTTGGCAATGGTTTCTTAGATATGACACCAAAAGCACAAGCAACAAAAGAAAAAATAGATACACTGGGACTTCCTCAAAAGTGAACTGCTGTGCCTCAAAGAACAGCAGTGAGTGAAAAGACAACCCAGAAAGTGGGAGCAAATATTTGCAAATTACACATCTGATAAGGTTCCACAATCCAGAATATATAAAGAACTCTTACAACTCAAAAACAAAAAGACAAATAAAATAGTTAAAAAGTGGACAAAGACTTGAATAGACATTTCTCCAAAGATATAAAAATGCCCAATAAGCATATGAGAAGATGCTTAACATCATCAATCATTAGAAAGGCAAAACCAACCACAATCAAAATGACAATGTGTGTGAGGTACCACTTTGTATCTATTAGGATGGCAAAAATAAATACATACATACATACGTACGTACGTACATACATACATTTTAAAAAGTGTTAGTGAATGTGGAGAAACTGGAACCCTCAGACATTGTTGGTGGGAATGTAAAATGGTGTAGCCACTGTGGAAGACAGTCTGGCAGTTCCTGAATATGCTTAAAATAAAATTACCATATGACTCAGTATTTCTATTCCTACGTATATACCCAAAAGAACTGTATGCAGGTGTTCAAATAAAAGCTTGTACACAAATGTTCATATCAGCTCTATTCACAATAGCTGAAAGGTGGACACAATCCAAAAGGCCATGAATGGATGAATAAATTAAAAATGTAGTCTAAAATTATGATGGAATATTATTTAGCCATAAAAAGCAATGATGCTAGGACATGGTTATATCTCAAAAATATTATTCTAGAGTGAAAGAAGCCTGACACAAAGGTTACACATTATATGATTCAACTTATATGAAATAACTAGAATAGGCAAGTTCACAGAGGCAGAAAGAAGATTAGCAGGTGTCAGAGGCTGGTAGGAAGGGGGAATAGAGAGTGACTACTTAATGGGTATGAGGTTTCCACTGGGGTGATAAAGAAGTTCTGGGACTAGACAGTGGTGATAGTTGTAAAGCAGTGTGAATATACTTCATGCCACTGAATTGTACACTTTCAAATGACAAAACTATAAACTTTATGTTATGTGTATGTATTTTGCCACACACCCCGAAAAACTCTCTATCTGCATCCTTCCCCCCATCTCCTCTATGGAACAAAAAGCCTCAATCTGTGTCATTCTCAAGTCTTCATTTACTTTAAAAAAAAGTCATACTGTCCTATATATATATGTAATCACTGTCACTTAATACCTACCAAAAACTCAATTATGAGAAATAATACCAGTGCAAGTTGTCTGCATGTCTTGTGCCTCCTTTCCTCTAGATTAGTGGTCTCCAAATTGTCTCGATCATGGGGTCCTACTGCTAAAATATTTTTGAGTCCAAATAATCAAAATAGATATTTACTTTTAAGTTATATATTACTGCTATACTCATAGATTGTAAAACACATACAAAAGTATAGTGGGGAGGGTAAAGCTCAGCAGGAGAGCACATGCTTAGCACGTGTGAGGTCCTGGGTTCAATCCCCAGTATCTCCACTAAAAAAAATACATACACAGAAATTTAAACTGAAAAATTATTGACCCCTTGGGATCTACCTTTATGGAATTTCCTAATCTAAGCCTTATATTTGCCTTCTATGGGCATTGTTACCTAGAACACATTTTAAGGATGCTGTTGAAGACTCTGTTACACGATAGTGCCTTCTTTATGAGGACAAATGAAATTTTCTTAGGTCTTAGTACCAGAAATATCTGTAATGCTTTTGAAAACTTAGTTTCTTTTTATATTACAGAATTTGTGTAATTAATCACAAAGTTCTAGCAACATTAACTGCTGGGAGACATGGAGCAAAATTTGTGGCTCACTTTTACCAACCATATCCACAAAGTATCAACTTGTCTTCCCGCCACTCTTAATTCTTCACTTATTTATTTTTAAAATCATGTTGTAGCTGACCTCTCTCTGGCTTCAATTTAATTTTCTATCATTCCAATTCTTTACTTACTTGAAAAAAATCATATAGTATTACTTATTTACTTATGTGTGTATGTGTGTGTGCTTAAAAGCATCTCCAAATTTCTTAAAAGACAGAGAGGAATGAATAAACAAAAGCCAAAACAGAGGGAAAAAAACAGGTAATATTGTTCAGAATGGAGGTCATTCTAAACTCTACGCTCCCAGGTCCCAAGGGTATACTTTGCAGATTCTGAAGCATTTGACACCAAAGCCTTTCATCCGAAGAGTAATTCGTAAATGAGTTTGACGAAAGAAATGACAACTCACAAGAGCGCTGTACTACACTTTCTCACTCTTTTCTAGTTGGTAAGAAATGTTACAGTGAGGAAAGGGCAACTGGCTTTTTTTTTCACCTGTGTGCAAAGCTTAACTAAAAAGTCCATGAAAAAGGAAGTCACACTGCCAGATGGAATTTGTAGCCATGTACCTGGATGTGCTTCCTTCTGGTGTGCTCGGAAGTAATCTGGGGGTAACGTGTATTCAGTGCTTTCTTGTATTTCTTGCTCTGCTTCTCAAGGTATCTCCTCTGATGGTCAGTGATGCTGCTGTATAGTTTAGTTCGCCTGGGTGACAGACAAACTCTGTCATGGCCAAAAGCATGGATCAATCGGGCAGTGTCAATGGTGGAAACAGAGCTGCTCCTCTCATGCAAAGCCAACTCCTTATCTGTTTGGGTCAATATATCTGATTCCACAGGAGAAGTGGTGGTGGAAAGGATATTGGTGGTGGTATCTGTGAACAGATCACTCTCCTCTGAGGGTCTAGAATCTGAAGAAGTGTTATTTAAATTACAATGAAAACCTGGCTGTTTTCTCAGAATATATTTATCAAATTTAATCTGTTCAATTTTAATCTGATTGGACCTCTCAGCTTGATGGGTAGAAAGCACCTTGCTTCTTTTAAGATCACCTGTGTTTTTATGGTATTTCTCCAGGCTTTTATACCGTTTCTTTTTCTGAAGCTTGTGTTTCTGCTGTTGCTGTCTACCAGTCCATCCCTTAACATCTTGTTCCTCTCTGCTCTCATCCTGTGTGCTTTCTGAGGTCTGGAGAGAGTATGTGATGGGATGCTGAAGAAGCTTAGCCAAACGATCAAGTCGTTCCACCAATGAAAGTTCTTTCTTGCCACTGACAGGAGGTTTCTGTTGCCTCTGTCGCTCCTGAAACTTGTTCCAGAGTTCATTCAAACTCACAGGGTGCTGAGTGGTTAGCTGTGGGCTGGCCTTATCATCCTTTTTTGGATCATCAACTTGCTTGTCACTTTTTGGATAATCTCTAGCCTGACTTTTAGTAGTATGCTTCACTTCTTTGTTTTCCAAGTTTACATTGATACTGAGGCTCTCTACTCTGGTATAATCTGTCTTTGTCTTTTCCACATTTTGATAAGGGGGAGGAAGACAAGTGTGTTCCCTTTGTTTGTCTGAATGATGCTGAAATAAATCTTTCCAAGAATGTCTCATGAAAACACTCCTTCCTAAGGATTCATGGCAAAAATCTTGATCACTTGGTAGGTGCACTGGATGATGAAAGTAAAACTTAGCTGACTTGAAGACAGAATGGGTAGTATTTTCATACTCTGAATGACATCTGGACTCTGAAAAGGAGAAAAAAAAAGATTTTTGAAGGTCTTTCAAAATATCTGCATTCTCCTTAAAAACAGTATTCACATTTAATTCTTTTAGATACAGAACAAAGATTGAAGGAAAGAATAGTTTATATAAAGTTTCAGAAAATTCACTGCATGCAAAAAGAATTCATGCCTTGTGCCTAGTGGCCAGATTGGCCTGATAACAGTTTAAGAGACTCAGGGTGAAAAGATCCGGGTTCTGGTCTGGACTCTCCCAGAGACTTGCTGTGTGACCTTGAGGAGGGCACTTTAGTTCTCTGGATGGTACAGCTGCTGCTGTGTATTCACTGCTTGCTATGTGTGGAGTATTATGGTATATGCTCTATATCTGTTTTTTTTTTAACCTTCTAATTCAATCTCATGGATAAAACTGAGAGATAGGTTATTATTAACCTCATTTTCAGCTAGGAAACCTGAGACTTCATTTTTATCATCAGTAATTAAATGGATATGATTAAAAAAAAACAACTCTTTACATGTTATAGAGCTTTTAAAAATTCCTTTTTGTGAACCATCTTCACATTTCCTCCCACCTCCAACTTCCTAATTTTTTTATAGTGGTAAAATACACCTAACATAAAATTTACCATCTTTCACTTTCACATTTTGACATTCATTATCCTATAACAAAATAGGCATTTTTTAGATGCAGAACATCTTGCAATCATAAACCCTAATTGTAGACACTAATATGGTTTCAATAAACATTTCTGAAGTTCTAAGTCAGTAAAAATAAAGACATACACATGCAACAAGGTATTATTTGTAACTATGGGATCCTTTCCATTTCCTTTATAGATTATTGGTAATCAGAGTTTTCACTAAATACTCTGGGAATCCCTAAGACAATTTCCATGTGGGATACATGGAATCTGCTGTTATATCTAATGTATGAAAAGACTGTCAAACCTCCCAACAAACAAAAGTCCAGGACCAGGTGGTTTCACTGTTGAATTCTACCAAACATTTAAGAGTAATTAATATGAAACCTCAAATTCTCCCACCAAAAAAAAAAAAAACAAAAAAAAAAAAACAGGAGAGAACACTTCCAAACTTATTTTACAAGGCCAGCATAACCCTGAGACCCAGACAAGGGGGCTGTAAGAAAAGAAAATTACAAGCCAATATCCCTGATGAACATAGATGCAAAAAATCCTCAACAAAATATTAACAAACCAAATTCAACAATATATTAAAAAGATTATACACTGTGATCAAGTGGAATTTATTCCAAGTATGCAAGAATGGTTCAACACCTGCAAACTAATGTGATACATGACATTAAAAAAAATAAAGGACAAAAATCATATGATCATCTCAACAGATACAGAAAAAGCATTTGACAAAATTCAACATCCATTCATGATAAAAACTCTCAACAAAGTAGGTATAGAGGGAACATAGTCAACATAATTCCACTTCTGGGTCTGTACACAAAAGAACTGAAAGCAGGATCCTGAAGAGGTATTTGGACAACCGTGTTCATTTCAGCTTTATTTAAAATTGCCAAGACATGGGAACAACCTAAGTGTTCATTGATGGATGAATGAAGAAAATATGGTGTGTGTATATATATGTGTGTATATATGTATATGTATATGTGTATATATTATACACACACACAATGGGATATTATTCAGCCATAAAAAAGAAGGAAATTCTGCCATTTGTGACAACATAGATGTACCCTGAAGACATTATGTTATGTGAAATAAGACAGAGAAAGACAAATACTGTAAGAAATCACTTATATGTGGAATCTAAAAGTAAAAAGCCAAAACTGAACTCATAGATACAGAAAACAGGTTGTGGTGGTCAGAGGCAGGGATGGGGTTTCGGTGTGTAAAATGGATGAAGGTGGTCAAAAGTTACAAACTTCCAGTTTTAAGATGAATAAATCTTGGGAATGTAACATACAGCATGGTGACTATATTTAAAAATATTGTATTGCATATCTGAAAGTTGCTAAGAGTAGATCTTAAAAATTCCTATCACAAGAGAAAAATTGTAACGATGTGTGGTGAGAGATGTTAACTAAACTTATTGTGTTAACCATTTCAGTGTATACGTGTATCAAATCATTTATGCCTAAAACTAAAATAATGTTACATGACAATTATAACTCAATTTAAAAAAGACTGTACAATTTAAGAATTATCTAGCAAACTGTAAAAATTGGGAGATTTTGCTTAGTTTCTGTAGGTACTTGAGATGGTAGCTATATAATTAGAAACTGTACTAAGGGCTATGTAGGATGAAAACAAA
Source organism: Camelus dromedarius (assembly GCF_036321535.1). Lineage (NCBI taxonomy): Eukaryota > Metazoa > Chordata > Mammalia > Artiodactyla > Camelidae > Camelus > Camelus dromedarius. Next base: position 10,752,438 of record NC_087450.1, read on the forward strand.
GTGATGTAAGAGTAACTTAAATGGGAAATGGTAGTTAGAGAAGGCTTCTCTGACAAGGCTGAAGTATGAAATAAAAATGAGAGCTAAACCAAAAAGACAGCAAGTGAAAAACATTCTGGGCAGAGAGATGTAGGGAACCCTAATGCCACACTCTGCCAGTCCACCAGCACCTACAACCTTTTCAGATGCAGTAGTAGAACTAACCCACTTCCTTTTAAAGGCAAGTCCCCCCACTAGCGCTCTGGAGCCCAACTCATCTTCCTTTCAAGATCTTGATTCCATTCCCTAGCATATCTCTCTTATTCCTTCAGGCTCTCTCTCTTTACTGTATCATTTCCAACATCTTGAAAGTATCACTTACTATATCATATCCTTAGAAAATCCACATATCTTCTTTCTTTGCTCCTCTTTACAGCCAAGTTTCTAAAGAGAAAAATGTATTTTTTCTTTTCTTTATGTCTTACCTACTCCAAATCACTTTTTCAACCAGAGGATAGCCATATAACTAGACTAAAACTACTATTGCTAAGATGATCAATGACCCAATGTGTGGCCAGTTCCTGAGAATGTTCTCATTCTATATTCTCTTTCTAGGTGACCTCATCCCTCCCTGTGGATTTAGTACCATCTTTATACTGTTAACTCACATGAAACTTTATGCTCTCAACTTTGTATTTCAAGTTATGACTTCTCTCTTGAGCTCCAGATTCATATTCAACTACATAATTGATACACACTTGGATCCCATAGCCATCTCAAATTTTAAATGTCCCTAAATGAACTCTATTCTACCCTCCTCTCAAATTGTACCTCTCTCAATCATCTGCATCTCTGAAAATGGCACACACTCAAACCCAAACAGAAACCTGGGAGTTTTTCTTGATACTTTCATCTCCCACAACTTTCTGTTCTTTCCATTAATCCCTCACCCAACAACCATGTATCTGTCCACTTCTATTTCCTCCCACAATTCTGCATGTCCATTCTTGTCCCCTTCCAATCTATTTTTCAAGTAGTGGTCAAAGTAATCTTTTAAAAATGTAAATTGGCCCTCTCATTTTTCTATTTAACAACTTTCAGTGGCTTTCTCTTATACTTATAACAAAATCCAGGCTCCTTAACAAGGTATACAAGTACTATATCACTCTCCTACTTCACCACGCATCACTCTCCTCCTTGATAATTATACTCCAATCATGCTGGTCTTTCCTCCCACTCCATCATTTGCTCATTGCATGACCAAAGCATAAAAGTGGGAAAGCACTAAGCAAATAAGTGAGTATAAACATTTAGTTTGTGTAGCTTATGTAACTTATAAAGCAGAGGGAGTAGAGGAAAATAAGGCAGGAAAAGGTAAGTTATTTGATACTAACAGAACAGAATACAGAGCCCAGAAATAAATCAACTAATCTTCAACAAGTATGCCTAGAATACACAGTGGGAAAATAACAAATGGTTTCAAATGGTGTTGAAAAACTGGATATCCACATGCAAAAGAATGAAGTGGACCCATATCTTACACCATACACACAAGTCAACTCAGAATGGATCAGAGACTTATATGGAAGATCTGTAAAACTTCTAGGAGGAAACAGGGGAAAAGCTTCAAGACATTAGTCTTAGGAATGGTTTCATGGACATGACATGAAAAATACAGGCAACAACAACAAAAATAAACAAGTGGTATTACATTAAACTAAAAAGTTTCTATACAGCAAAAGAAACAATCAAGAAAGTGAAAGGGCAACCTATGGAATGAGAGAGATAGACAATTCAACAACAAAAGTTGGAGACTTCAAAACTGCATTTTTAATAATGAATAGAACTAGACACAGATTAATAAGGAAACAGAAAACTTGAACACTATAAAGCAGCTAGACCTAACAGACATCTATAAAACATTCCACCCAACAACAAAAATATATATTCTTCTAAAGTACATATAGAATATATTTGCCAAGACAGATCAAACGTTGGGCCATAAAACAAACCTCAATAAATTTAAAATGACAGAAATAAGACGAAGTATGTTCTCTAATCACAACAGAATAAAATTAGCAATCAACAGCAGAATAAAATTTGGGAAACTCAAATATGTGAAAACTATACAAAATGTTCCTAAATAATTTATAGGTTAAAGAAGAAATCAAAAGAGAACACATAAAATACTATGTAATGAATGACAAACTTACAGGGATGCAGCTAAAGTTTAGAGGGAAATCCATACTTGTAAACACTTATATCAAGAAAGAAGAAAGATCCCAAGTAAAGAAATCTAAGCTTCTACCTTAAGACACTGGAAAAAGGACAAACTAAAACTAAAGCAAGCAGAAAAAAGGAAATCATAAAGATCAGAGTGGAAGTTAATAAAATTTAGAAAAATTTTAAAACGAGAAAAATAATTGAAACCAAAAGCTAGTTCTTTAAAAAGAGCAACAAAATTGGTAAACTTTTAGCTAGACTGCCCAAGAAAAAAATAAGTCACATCAATAAATTTTATTTACAGAAATGAAAAGGATTATAAAGGACTACTATGAACTATATATGCCAAAAAACTAGATAATGTAGATAAAATGGGCAGATTCCATTCCTAGAAAGCCACAAACTGCTGAAACTATCTGAAGAAGTAACAGGCAATCTGAAAAGACCTAAAACAAGTGAAGAGTATGGATTAGTAATTAAAAAAATTACCTATAAAGAAAAGTCCAGGCCCAGATGGCTTCACCCATGAATTCTACCAAACATTTATAGAGTTAATACTAATTTTCCATAAGTTCTTCTAAAAAGCAAAGAGAAAGGGACACTTTCTAATTCACTTTACAAGGCCAGTGTTATCCTGATAACAGGACAAGAAGGACATCACAAGAAAACTACGGGACAATATTTCTTATAGATAGGGACATAAAATTTCTCAACAAAATACTAGCAAATTAAATCCAGCAACACATAAAAAGAATTATACACCATGACCAAGTGGGATTTACCCACAAATGCAAGGTTGATTCAACATCCAAAGATCAACTGATAGGATAAAAAATAAAACTCACTTGATCATCTCAAAAGACCCAGAATAAGCATTTGACAAACTCCAACCCCTTTCTTGATTAAAAACACTCAGCAAAATAGGACTAGAGGGGAACTTCAATTTAGTAAAGGGCATCTATGAAAAATTCACAGCTAAAATCATTCTCAGTTATGAAAGAGAGAATGCCTGCCCCCTAGACTGTAACAAGGATGTTTGCTCTTTCCACTGTATTCAACACTGCACTGGAGGTGCTAGTCAGGGCAATTATGGGAAAGAAAAAAAAAACAAAAGGGCATGGAGATTTCAAAGGAAGAGGAAAAACTATGTTCACAGATGACAAGATCTTGTATCTACAAAATTCTAAGGAATACATTAAAAATCTATTAGAACTAATAAGCAAATTCAGCATGGTTACAGGATAAAAGTTAAATATAAAAATTGTATTATTATATACTTGCAATTAACAAACTAAAATGAAATTAAGAGAACCATTCTGTTCATGATAGCATCAAAACATTTTTAAAATTAATGTAAATTTAACCAAAAAAGTACAAAACTTACTCTTTGAAAACTACAAAACATTATGGAAAGAAATTAAAGATTTAAATAAATGAAAAAAATCTCATGCTCATGGATTAGAAGATTTAACATTGTTAAGGCAATCATCACCAAACTGATTGAACACAATCCCTGTCAGAATTCTAGCTTATTTCTTAGTAGAAATTGCCAAGCTGATTCCAAATTAATATGGAATTGTAAGAGACCCAGAAGAGCTAATACAATCCTGAAAAATAAGATAAAGTTGGAGGACTCACACTTCCCAATTTCAAAACTTACTACAAAGCAACAGTAATGCATCAACCTTGTTATTTGCATTATTCCCAGATAGTTTTCTAACTTTTCTTTTTTTTAAATTTCATTTTTGCGGTTTGTCATGGGCTAAGTATGTGTTCAAGCTCTCTATTGTTCTGTATAATGCATTTCTCCTTGAAGATCCTCTAGGGTTTTTTATTCGTTTATGGCATGTTTTGTACTTTCCCCCCAACAAGCAAATTTTCCCTCTCCCTGCTTACGTACCTACTGCTTAACAATATATCAAGCACTGTTTTCATATAATTCTGTATCTTCATTCTTTTCTAAGACAACAATAAACTTCCTTATTGACAGTGCTCCCAGTTTGTTTTATTTTTAATGTCTTTTCATGTTTAAAGATTTATGTTATAGCCTCACTATGGTTTGCAAATCTGCATAAAAATATTCCTCCTTAATTCCTGCAATACTTTTTGTGTTGAATTTATTCTTATTTATATTAATATCATGCCTCCAAATCTCTTTTTGATATGTCCCTGGTTTTCCTTTCAACTTTCCTGTCATTTTAGTTTCAGGGTGTTGGCTATACTGTGTGGAACTCAAGTTTGTTTTTTAACCTAACCTGAGAAGTTTTTTTAGTAGGTGAATTTATTCCATATATGCTTATTTTTATTTTATTTTATTTTTAAATTTTTATTTATTTATTTTAAATTTTTTTGTTGAGGGGAGAAGTACTTACTTATTTACTTTGAGAGGAGGTGCTGGGGATTGAACCCAGGACCTTGTGCACGCTAAGCACGTGCTCTACCACTTGAGCTATACCCTCCCCGCCATACATGGTTTTTTGTATAGTCTTATATGCTCTATGTATTCTATATATGTTCTATATAAAGAATATAGTCTATATATGCTCTCATTTATGGTATTTTTCTTTTGTTACAAATTCACTTCTCCCACCACCCTCCTGCGATTCCTATCTTTTCTCTAAATATTTTGGATATTTCACAGTTTGATTTTAGCTCTTAAGAGGTAACTTTTTATTTTAAACAGTATACTTACAAATGTATTTCTTGATTTATCAACTTTAAGGATGGAATTAGCTCACTTGTATTTCCTTAAGCCTCCCTTTTCTCTGCGTGTTCCCCTGCTGATCTTTCTGCTTTTTCCCTTTTCTTTTCTGTGTGGATGCCTGTACAATCTCTTTTTCTTTGAAGTTCAGTACTGTCACCAACAAACGTCTGGGTGTTGATTATTATTTTTTTGGGGGGGGGCTGTTGATTATTACATGTAAAGTTTCCCAGGACTTGGTATGTCCTTTTAAATTGCAGGCTCAGTTTTCTTTATACGTCTTATTTTTTTGTTGACGTTACCTTCTTTAGAGATATCAGGAGACATCGTGTTGGATTTTCACTGTCCATCCTCAAACTATTTTTTCTGATTGCTTTCATCTCCTTTTTCTCTTAATGGGTACAATTTCCCCCTTCAATTTGTTCTCTGATCCCTTAAATATCTCTTTACATGTCATTATTAGCTTAACTTTTAATACACTACGTGTCTTCTATAATTATTCAGAGGGCAAAACATTTAAGAAACATTTTCTTCTGTCTTCTAGAATATGCTTTTGCAAATTATATTTCCATCTTTCCTTTACAAGCTATGTCTCCTACACAACCCATTGCAGAGCGGCAATGTTGTTTTTTCATCTTATACATTCATCTTTAATTGTGATAAAACACACATAAGATTAAATCTAACTTCATAACCATTTTTAAGTGTACCGTTCAGTAGTTAAGTCTGTTCACACTGTTGTATAATAGATCTCTAGAATATCTTCATCTTGTAACACTGAAACTCTGTATCCACAAAACACTAATTCTCCTTCCCTTCTCTCCTCAGCCCTTGGCAATGACTTTTCTGCTTTGTTTCTATGATTTTCACTACTTTAGATACTTCATATAGGTGGAATATACAGTATTTGCCTTTTTGTGACTGGCTTATTTCACTTAGCACAATGTTCTTGAGGTTTGCCTATACTGTAGCATGTGACAGAATTTTCTTCTTTTTTAAGGTTGCCTAATATTCTATTGTATGTGCATACATTTTCTTTATCCATTCACCTGTTGATGGACATGTGGGTTGTTTCCGTATCTTGATTACTGTGAGTAATGCTGCAGTGAACATGGGTCTGCCGATATCTCTGAGATACTGTTTTGAATTCTTTTGGATATATACCCAAAAGTGGGCTTGCTCGGTCATGTGGTCATTCTATTTTTGATTTTTTGAGGAACCTCCATACTGTTTTCCATAATGGCTGTACCATTTTATATATCCACCAACAGTGCACAAGAGTGCTAATTTCTCTGCATCCTTGCCAACAATTGTTATTCTCTGTTCTTTTGATACTACCTATCTCACTGTGGTTTTGATTTGTATTTCTCTGATGATTAGTGATATTAAGCATGTTTTCACATGCTTGTTAACCATCCATATATATGCATATTCTTTGGAGAACTGTTTATTTGAGTTCTTTACCTATTTATTGAGTTATATAGTCAGTTTACAATATTGTGTCAATTTCTGGTCTAAAGCACAATTTTTCAGTCATACATGAATATACATATATTCATTTTCATATTTTTTCACCATAAGCTACTACAAGCTTACCTATTTTTAAATTGGATTTTGTTGTTGTTGTTGAGTTACAGACGTTCCATATATAATCTGGGTATTAACCACTTATCATGATTTGCAAATATTTTCTCTTATTCGACAGGTTGCCTTTTCACTCTGTTTAATGTGTCCTTTGATGCACAGTTTTAAATTTTAATATAGTATAATTTATTTATTTTTGCTTTTGTTGCAAGTATTTTTGGTGTCATATCTAAGAACTCATTGCCAAATCCAACGTCACAAGGCTTTTCACCTATGTTTTCTTCTAAGTGTTTTATAATTTCAGCTCTTACGTTTAAATCTCTGATCCATTTCAGTAAATTCTGTACATGGTAAGAAGGAATGGTCCAAGTTCATTCTTTTGCATGTGGATATCCGATTTTCCAACATTTGTTTAAGAGATTGTTCTTTCCCCAGCACGCATTCTTGGAGCCCTTGTGGAAAATCATTCATCTAATGTAATCTTGATGTGAGCAACTGCAACTGAACTATTTTAAAAACACAATATGGATAGATAAGGTCTTTAATGACTTTCTTTTCTTATCTGGCTACTCATCTATATTTCTCTAAGAGGTTAAGGTTTGACAGTTAGGTAGCAATGGCTTGTGTCCTACACGCTTTTATGTTATTAGAAAAAGGGGGCCATAGATAAACATAAATAGATTTGATCTCGGGTCTTTTTAACCGTAATTTTTAAAAAGTTTAATGTTTGAGGCTCTTTGTTTTTGTCATAGACTTCTGGAATGTTTTAAACTTTCCCGTTTCAGAATTGATACTGATACTTCCCTTCTAATACCATCAGTCTCAGGTATTTATCTGTAATTTTATTTCTAAGTTGCCAATATCTTTTCCAAGAAGAATAATTATTGCATAAGTCAATATGTACATCCACATAAACAGAGTAGCACTGATCTGCATAAAAACGCAAAAACAATTTTAAAAATGGAGCCCTGTTTAAATTATGAAGTTATATTCTTATCAGAATTAAGTGGAAACACATAGACATAGATGTTTGAGCTCCCCGCCCCACACGAGCCCCCCCCTCAACCCCATTACCTGCATTATCTATTTGTAAGGGTTCCTTACCTTTTGGCCAGGCTTCCTTAGGAACTGTCCTCTTACTTTGGATCTCCTCTTTCTGTTCAATGGCTTTGGTGTCTGGTATGATACCAGTCTTCACGTCTTGTAATTGAGCTGAGAGCTCTGAGACAGTAGCATCACTGGAAACTAAGAGAAAGAAATTAATACAATATTCAGACAGGAAGTTGACAGAAATTATTTTAAAATACTTCTCAAGTATCTACCAGAGAAAGGCATTGTTTCTGGTGTTAAAGAAAAAATTAAAAAGACCAATCAGAAATGTATTTAGAAATTGTTGATCTACACTGGAATTAAAAAAAATGTACAAAAACAGATTTCACATAAAGTAAAAGAAATACATTGTAAGAGAAAGACACATAAAGAAGTACAAATACTCAAAGGAGGAGAAAGCCCTTCTAGCTGGGAGAATCGTGGAAGAACTCTGGAGTAAAGCAACAATTGATCTGGGGATGAGAAGACAGTTAAGAGGGATACACATGGAAATGGAAACAGAAAGGCATCTGAGGCAAAGGTGACTGCGTAAGAAAAAACTGAGTCAGGAAAGCAAATAAACATTTAGGAAACAGAGCAAGTATGTGGTTTATTTGATTATAGAACACATAAGGAAAACATGAAAACTAGTATTTGAAAATTTGGGGAGCCAATTCTACTGTTCTGAAAGACTAGGCTAAAATAGTTTAGGTCTTATTCTTAATAAGGGCAATGAAAACTTTTTGATGCGATCAACATGATCAAAACTTTTTCTGAAGTATTCATTTAGCAACAGCAAAAAAGGAGGTGAAATTTTCAAGTGTTGCCCAGAATATGATTAGCTTTTGAAAAAAAAAAAAAAGCAATACACAGAAAAAGAGAAGTGGCTAATTATGCTCCACAACTGTGGCAGAGACAATGAGCTGTCCTCCAAAACCCATTTTCCTTTTCCTCTAAAACAGAACCTGGCTTACCTGGGCATATGGTTACCAGAGTACAGATTACATTTCCCAGCCTCCCTGGCAACACAGGTTTATGTGACCATGTTAACTAAGCCTGGCCAATAGGATGGAAGGGGAATGATACATTTAAATATTAAAAGTATTTAAAGGAAGGAATATGCTTTTTTTCTTTCCATTTCTTCCCTTCTACTGGCTGGAATATGGGTCTGATGGCTACAGCATGAGAATGGAGGCAAAACATTGGAGCAACAAGGAAAGAGCTTTGATAACTCTTTTCTGTCTTCTTTAAGCCAATGTTATTTTGCTTTTGTTTTCATCTCTCAGAGACAAATTGATCCTAACTTAAACACACCTTTATAGGTATTTTTAATCTGTGTGTATATATATATATATATATATATATATTTTCATTGAAGTACAGTCAGTTTACAATGTTGTGTCAGTTTCTGGTGTACAGCATATGCTTTAGGCATACACGAACATACATATATTTTTTCATCATAAGTTACTACATGATACTGAATACAGTTCCCTGTGCTATACAATATGAACTTGTTGTTTATCTATTTTAGATATATTAGTTAGTACCTACAAATCTCAAACTCCCAATTTATCCCTTTCTACCCTTTTCCCCACCCAATAACCATAAGTTTGTTTTCTATGTCTGTCTTTCCATTTTGTAAGTAAGTTTGTCTTTTTTTTTATAAGATTCCACATATAAGTGATATCATATAGGATTCTTCTTTCTCCTTTTGGCTTACTTTACTTAGAATAACAATCTCCAGGTCCATGAATATTGCTGCAAATGACATTATTTTATTCTTTTTTATGGCCGAGTGGTATTCCATTGTGTAAATATACCACAACTTCTTTATCCAGTTATCTGTTGATGGACATTTAGGTTGTTTCTGTGTCTTGGCTATTGTAAACAGTTCTGCTATTAACATTGGGGTACATGTATCTTTTTGAACTAAGATTCTCTCTGGATATACCCAGGAGTGGGATTGCTGGATCATACGTTAAGTCTATGGGAGGAAATATTTGCAAAAGATGAGACTGACAAGGGCTTAATTTCCAGAATATACAAACAGCTCATACGACTTATTAAGAAAAAAGCAGCCCAATCCAAAAATGGGCAGAAGACCTAAACAACAAATTCTCCAATGAAGACATACAAATGGCTTACAGGCACTAAAAAAAAATGCTAAATATTGCTAATTATCACAGAAATGCAAATCAAAACTACAATGAGGTATCATCTCACAACAGTCAGAATGGCCATTATTCAAAAGTGCACAGATGATAAATGCTGGAGTGGGCGTGGAGAAAAGGGAACCCTCCCACACTGTTGGCAGGAATGTGGTTTGGTATAGCCGTTATGGAAAACAGTATGGAGATTCCTCAAAAGACTAAAAAAAAAAGACCATATGATCCAGCAATACCTTTATAGGTATTTTTAATCACCAAAGTCCTATTGAAGTAAATTAACTGGACAGGTAGTTAGGAAGTTTTTGAAGAACAAAGGTCTACATACAACAATGTTATTAGAGAGTCAGCATTTCATGGCATCAATTTTTTTTATCAATAAAGTTTTTAAAAGTCCATTATGTGATGAATTTCTGGCAATGAGATTAACCTGTGTACAATATTCATAAAGCACTCCAGAAATATCACAAAGAGCTTTCAGAAATGTTCATTTTACCCACCAATGTATACCAAAAATTACAGCTAATATTCTATTTCACATATGAGCAAGACAGAGGAGGACTGAAGAAAGCAAGAACAGAGGACACTTTACTATTTTTTAAAAAAATTAGAAACAATTTTAATGGAGGTATTGGAGATTGAACCTAGGACCTCTCGCATGCTAGGCATGTGCTCTACCACTGAACTATTCCCCACCCCTAAGAATACTTTTCTATTTATACTCCTTTTAGAAGAAAGTAATATGCAGATAATTCAGTTCCACTACCTGCAGTGTTTTTCTGCAAGGATTCTTCTTCAGGTCGGACAGCCTCGGTCACTACCCTTTTACTGTAGATCTCCTTTTCCTGGTTTTTCTCTGAGAGGTTCTCATCTGATGTGATGAGAACTTGAACTTGAGCATCTGGAATAATAACATCATTTGATCCCATGGAGAAGGAAAAGGTAGTAAACACCACAGACAAGTAATCTGATCCACCCTACTCCCAAACAAAAAACATTAGGAAAAAAAGCATCTCAGGCCTTACCACGTAAAAACTGTGACAGTTTGGGGGGCTTTATAACATGTGACAGTTTTGGGGAGAGGCTGGAAAGTTTTCCATATTTCTTTGCGTACAATGACTTTGCTGATTTGATGCAACAGTAAGCAAATAAAAAAGTAAATAAATAAATAAACTCCAAATCAGGTTATCTTTTTCAAAGCAGAAAAGTAGATTTGATCAACTCTATAAAGTCCTTTCGCCTATTCAAAGTTTTTGTCACTTACGGAGCAAATTTCGTTATTACATGTAATCTTAGAAAAGTATCTGTATCATCTAGATTTTATATATAGTACTCATGTAATTTTTTAAAATCTGAGATTGTATCCTTTTAAACTTATCTATACTTAGGTTTTTTTTTTTTTTTGGTCATACTTGTAAGAGATTTATCTACCTTATTGGTCTTTTAAAATCAGCTTTTTCTTTTTTATCACATGAAAAAACTCAAGTGCAAAATAATATGTTGGTAAATAAATTAAAAGTCACCAATACAACAACTAGAATACAGTTATTAAAGTTAATAATGTTTATACATTAGATTGACAAGAGATTCATTTCCTATCTTTAAGAATGAATATTTTTCAACAAAGCAATCAGAAAGGCAATAGAGGTGACTAAAAACAACATAATGAACAACAATGTATCTATCATAGAGCTTAATAAATAAAACATTATAGATATAACGATAATGATTCCCTGTGTAAAGCCTCAATAATACCATTCTCTCTTTTCAGTAACAAACTAAAACTGAATTTAGAGTCTGTCAACCTCCAGGACATTTTTGAAAAAAAAATTTTTAACTATATTGCATGTTTTAATCAACAATGCACCAGATTGTTTTGCATGTCTTTAAACCTTACATAAAGGGTGTAACACTACCTTAAGTAACGTGCCTTTTACACTCAGTATTATGACTTGGGAATTTACTCATAGTGACTCTGATTTTCAATGTTATGTAGTATCTATTGAATTAATGTATCAGTTCACCTACTGATCAGTTTTAGGCTATTTCTAATTTTTTTACAAACTGAAGTACAGTCAATTCACAAAGTTGTGTTAATTTCCGGTGTGCAGCATAGTGAGATAGATTAGACAGACCTTTTCCTATTCTTTTTGGAATTTCAAGATATTGAATACAGTTCCCTGCGCTATACAGTAGGACCTTGTTGTTTATATCTTTTATATATAGCAGTATCTGCAAATCTCAAACTCCCATTTTATCCCTTTCCACCCCTTTAACCTGCTGGTAACCAGAAGTTTGTTTTCTATGTCTGAGTCTGTTTCTGTTTTGTAAATAAATTCATTTGTCTCCTTTTTTAGATTCCACATATATATAAGTAATATAGAATATTTTTCTTTCTCTTTCTGGCTTACTTCATTTAGTATGACAATCTCCAGGTCCATCCATGTTGCTGCAAATGGTATTATTTGATTCTTTTTTTATGTTTGAGTAGTACATTTCTAATTGTTTGATATTAAGAAGCATTAACATCAACATTATTGTAAAACATCTTTGTAGGTTGTATGAGTTACCAATTAGCTTCTCTCAGTCTGTGTCTTTGAATTGTTTGATGTCTTTTGGTGCAAAAAGTTTTTCATTTTAACACTATTACATTTATTTTCTTTTTCCTTCATGGTCTGTGTTTCATATGTCTTATTTAAGAAATCATTATTTCATGGTCAAAAGATGAACACCTAAATTCTAAAAGCTTAAAGTTTTCCTTTTTACATTTAATATCACTGGACTACATTTTTATTTAGTGCGCAGTAGGATCTATCTGGTTTTATGTTTTCTTACACATAAAATCAGTGGCCCAAACACAACTGAGCAGTTCCTCCTGTTCCCATGGATTATGATGTCATCTCTGTCATATATTATGTTTCTGCATTCATAGGTGTTTCTGGGTCATAAACTTGTTCCACTTTCTCTGTTTATTCCTTTGCAAATAAGGTCTTAAATAAGATATATATATAGTAAATCTTCATGTCTGGTATGGCAAGTTCCCTTACCTTACTCTTTAAATATACTTCTTGATTTTCCATAAAAAATTTAGAATCAGCTTACCAAGTTCCATGAAAAATCCTACTGGAATTTTGAGTAGTGATGCACTGAATTTAGAAGTTAATTTGGTGAGAACTGACATCTGTAATATATTATTTTTGTATAACTCTCCCATTATTTAGGTGTTCCTTAATATAGTTTAGTGAAGTTTTACCATGTTCTCTACATTATTCTTGCATGTCCTTTGTTAGATTCATTTTTAAGTACCTTATTTTTTGTTGTTTTTAAAAGAGGTACCTTTTTTTTTTGATGGAGGTACTGGGGATTGAACGCAGGACCCCGTGCTTGCTAAGTTTGTGCTCTATCACTGAGCTGTTGTTTCCTTACCCCCAAAGAGGTATCTTTAAAAAAAAAAATCTTTTGCATTGTGTATCAGAAGGCATGTACCAAGAAATGAACACAGAGCTCAGTGAATTGTCAAAAAGTGAACATGTACCCGGGTTAAAAAAAAAAAATCTGGCTAGAAGCCTACATGCTCCTCTCATTCTTCCAATCTCTCCCAGGCTGAGCATAACACCCCATTTTAAATGCAACAAATTACTTTTACTTCTGAATTTTGTATAAATGGAATGAAACAGCACATTTTCTTTTATGTCTCGCTTTCTTCTCTTACATTATATTTGTAAGATTCATTAAGTGCTATAACATATATTTGTCCTTTACTCATTCTTATTTGCCAGTTAGTAGTCAATAATGTTAATATGCCACAATTTATCCACACTACTGGAAAAAATAATGGACATCTGGGTAATTTCCAGTTTGGAGCTGTAACAAAAACTGCTGTAAAGAGTATTCATGTGTGTCTACTGGTGCTTGTGCACATCCTTCTCTGTGGAGTATAAAGTTAGGAACAGAACAGCTAGGTTATTCTTTAGTGTAACTTAGTAGATAATAGCAAATTGCTTTCCAAAATCACTCTACCAATTTATATTCTTACCAGCAGTGAATAAGTACTATTGTTCTATATTCTTACCAACATGGTATTATCTTTTTCATTTCAGCTATTCTAATAGGTATGCAGAGATACTGTCATTACATTTCCCTACTGATGACTTAAGTTGAATATGCTGCATATGTTTATCAGCTATTGGATATTCTCTTTTATAAAGTACCTATTTTAAGTCTTTTGCCCTTTTTTCAAGTTGGATTGACTACCTTTTTCTCATTGATTTATATGAGTTCTTTTTATATTCTGGATGTAAGTCCTTTGTGAACTATGTATTGTAAATATCTTCTCCACTCTGTGCCTTGCCTTTCACTCTCTTATTTGGTGGAATACACTAATTTAATGTGACATATTTGTCAATATTTTCCTTTATGGCTATTATTTTGGGACCGTGGGGGAAGAAATCCAATTTAATAAGTCTTTTCTCATTTCAAGATTATAAGGACATACTCCTCTGTATTTCCTTACAGAAGATAGATCGACCTACCTACCTACCTATCTAATCTATCTATCTATCTATCTATCTATCTATCTATCTATCTATCTATCCCTTTCACATTTAAATCTACAAAGTATATGGAATTGATGTTGGTATATAGTGTGAGGTAGCGGGTCAGTGATGCAAAGTTTGGCAGTAGACCAACAATGATAGAAATAGTAGGTCTCTATAACAAGTGGGAGGTTACAGGGGTCCCTCAGGTAACAAAGCCCGATTTTATTTCAAATATAGCATCCTTACTAAATGTGGCCTAGAGGTGAGTTATAGCTGGTAAGTTCACTGCACAGACTTCTGACAGAGTTCCCTTAGTCTATCATTTTGTTCCCTGTCAGTTTTTCCATATCCACCCCGTCTCAAGTGTCTGACAGTGGGACCCAACTGCCATTAGCACACAGCTAGTATATGAGAGTTTTCATGTATGACTTCTGCCTTTTGATTTCCTTGGTAGACTTGATGTTAACTGGCAGATGTGCTTCTTTTCTCTCATTTCAAAAGGCACTTACAAGCAGACTTCAATGTGCTTTTCGGTGCAACAAAAAGTTATCTATACAAATAAATGTGTGCATTTTAATAAGCAGCCTTTCTTTTGGTTTCCTTATGACAGCATTAACACCATCACGTGAAGTCATTAGCACTATACCAAAACTGGAACGTAGAGCCACCCTGTGTCTGAATACTGTCCAGGGATTAGTAGCTCCTGTTTGGCTAACAGCTATGCACAGGAACAAAAAAAACCGTAAATGCAACAAAGCAACACAGGCAATTATACATGCAGAATTTTCAGCGGCTCCTGGAATTTTCACTTAATAAATACTACTGTATATCAACTAAAGAAGCACAATGTCAGTGATGCAGAGGAAAAAATCATGCAGATCCCTAAAAATTAAAAGCTTTTATTGAACAGTGGGGCCTATACCTGGGGATAAGGTTGAAAACTCAAATATCCACAGTGGCCAGACAGACAAGGTGGATGAATGAAAAAGACTGGGTCTGAGTTGTGGGGACTGAAGCAAAGAGGAGAATGCATGTCCTCTACAGAGTATGGCCATGCCTCAGGAGCAGCTTATAACTGCACAAGGTGAGTACAAGCAGATATTCTGACTTTTCAACAGAAACCCAAAATCTTATTTTGAAATGTTGGCAGCAAAAGTTTAAAACACCATGTGAGCCATACGCTTTTCTGGAGAATCCAGCCTATAAGATACTTGTTTACTCTATCTGACAGATAAATTCATGAGGCATTTTAATCAAGATTTTCTACGGATTTTAGTCTTTAAAACATACTTAATTGGATATCATTTCATTTCAAAAGTTGAAACATTTCCCGTAGTGAAAATAGTTTACAGCTTTCAAAAATCTGTTAAACATTTTAAAAGATTTTATATTTTCTTTCCTAGAAAAATACCATATGAGATCGCTCACATGTGGAACCTAAAAAAAAAAAAAAACATAAAATACAAAACAGAAATAGATTCACAGACATAGAATACAAACTTGTGGTTGCCAAGGGGGCAGGGAGTGGGAAGGGACAGACTGGGATTTCAAAATGTAGAACAGATAAACAAGATCATACTGTATAGCACAGGGAAATATATACAAGATCTTATGGTAGCTCACAGCGAAAAAAAATATGACAATGAATATGTATATGTTCATGTATAACTGAAAAATTGTGCTCTACACTGGAATTTGACACATTGTAAAATGACTATAACTCAATAAAAAATGTTAAAAAAAGATTTTATATTTTCTTTCTTACGTACACCCAATAAAATAGCTAGAAGAAAAGTACATAACAAAGTAGGAAAATAAAGAAAGACTGGACAATATTTTCACATAGGATGTATGGGAAAAAAAAAAAAGCCACAAAATACACAAAGCCAATCTACCTGCATGATCTTTCTGAAAGGGTTTTTTCCCCACTGACGAGGGTGCTTTAGAAACCACTCTCTTACTGTAGATCCCCTCTTTATGTTTAATGTTAACAGTGTCTGCCAGGTCATCATTCCTTGTGCCTAGCACCTGAGCCGGGAAGTCTGGAGCAATGGCATCATTAGATCCTACAGAAAAATGGGAAAGTAGTACAGTTAACACAAATATAGATATTAAGTTGAAAACAGACAAAAGATTTACCTCTTAAAACACTTCTATAAAAAAGGCACTGCAATGGGAGTGTTCCAGGGTGATCAGAAGGAAACATCAATCAAACTTAACCTGACAGAAACTTGCAAAATGGCACCAATACAGTGGAGAAGCAAATGATGTAAGAGGAGACATACAGAGCATCAGTTCAGAAAGGAAACAATTTTCAGCTGAGGAATGTTTTCAGAGGAGGAGAAAGTAGACTGTACCTTGGAAAGTAAATAGGCTTTTTGAAATACTTAAAGGAAGGAAGACAGGAAAGGCATTTTAGTTAGAGGTTATGGCATTAGCAAAGATAAAGAGGCAGGAAAACAAACAGTATACAAGAAGAGCAGACAGTTTTGTGGTCAGACTGGATTACAGATTTCATTAGAAAGAGTGGTGGGGGATATTAAAAAATAATTGCTTGGGACAAAAATTCAGCAGGGCATGGAATCCCAAGCTAAAGAGTTAAAAGAAAGTAAATTTTATTGTACATGAAATGCAACATCATTAAGGATTTGTTAATAAAGGGAAAATGTAATCAGATACATTTTTGGAAGATTAATCTGACAATACAAAACACTGTAAGGAAAATTTTATGTGATAAAGAAGTACGAGATTTGAAAGTAACTTTATTTTCTTTTAAAATATATTTCAGTATTCTTATATCCACTGATATAGGAACTGATAAGAAGTTTATCCATGCCAGATGTAAGAGGCAAAAGAACATCTCTGGACACATAAGAGTTTGTGGAAACTATAGAATTATCTTCTACGAAAACGTTTTTTTCTTTCTTATCTGGTATTCTATACTCCATGTGTTTGCTAAGCACATAAAATGTGTGTGGCAATAAAAGCTGGGTAAGTATCAGTTCATTAATATAGTGCAAATATAAATAAGTCATGAGGAATTTTTCAGGACAAATTCAAGGATCCTCTTAATTAAGCCTTCTGGTCATATGTACACTGAGCTTTTTCTTAGCTTCTGTGGCCTCACTTTGTTTTATCAACTCCCTACCTCTCTGGTAAATGCTTAGTGTCCTTTCTTCTACCAAATCTCTCAATGATGGAGTTCTCAAGGGGTCAGAACTCTCTTCCTGGATGAATCTTCGATGCATGGAACACTATCTATATGCTGATGACCAACAAAGTGTGTATCTCTAGCTGGAATCTTTCTTCTGAGGTTTGAATTCTAGCATTCAAGACACAGCTAGCCTCTATAGCATTTTGGGAAGAAACGAGAAAAAGAGGTCCCTTTCTCATAAAAAATTAAGTTTTTATATATTATGGTACAACACAAACAACTGTGCATGAAGGTCTATTCACCACCACCCTTTGTTTTCCAAGAAAGGGGACTTTGTCAGGTTCAGAGTTAGGTGGGGAAGAATAATTAAGTTCCCGAGGGCAGTGGGTGGATGTGCAAGAGAATAAACCTTGGAGCTGAGAGGCAGCGGAAAGGGAGTGCAGTCACATATATGTGTTTACACCAATGAGTGTATGTGTACTTATTTAACTGTATCTGTGCAGGGCTGCAGGATGTGTAAGTGTAGATTTATATTTGGGGCAGCAAGAGAGGTAAAATTACTGCTCCAGAACTCTAACAGGAGATTTGGAACCTTCATACCCACCTGTGTGTTTTCATAAAAAACAGCGTATGTTTATGATGTGAACAGTGCCACCTTCTATTTGGGGCCCTTCAGTACAACCTCATCATCTGTAAACAGAACCTGTCTACATTCAGTTGCAGATTTAACAACTCTACATGGATCAGGAATAGAAATCCCATTTTTAACATGTCTAAAGCAGATACTTTGACCATCTTCCCCAAATCTGCTTCTTTCTTAGACTTCTCCATCTCAGTAAAAAGCACCTTTATTTGCCCAGTTGCTTACTCTAGAAAACTGGAAAAAACTAAAAAAAAAAAAAAAAAAAAAGAAAGAAAAATTGTTTTCACCTCCTTCTCTCTCATTCTCTGTAGTCTAGCACCAAGTCCTGGAGGAACTATTTCTCAAAAATAAGATGTGTCCACTTCTCTCCATCTCTATCATCATCACTCTAATCCTAGATGCTACCATCTCTGATACTGACCACTGCAACAGCCTTTAACTAATGTCCTCACTTCCGCTTCTTAACTTCCCTCCCACCTAGGTCCACTGCCTTTCTATCCACAATCTATTCTATCTGCTATTCTCCAGATAGCAGCCCCAATAAAATTTACAAATGTAAATCAACCACAGTTGCCTACTAGAATAAAATTCAAGCGCCTTACTATGGTTGACGCAACCCTGCATGATCTTGAACCTACCTAGCTTTAATCATATCTAGCCATCACTCTGCTCTATCCACACTGCCTTTTCTCATCTGTCAAATGTACTCAACTTTTCTGTTTCTGGAGCTCTGCCCAGAGGTTCCCTCTGACCACAACACTCTCACTCCCCCACCCTTCCTGCCTAACATACTCATATCCTCTAATTCTCAGCTTAAAAGTTTCTTCTTTGGAAAGGTCTTCATGAGCTCCCAAAACTAAACTGGATCCTCTAATTCTCTTAGAACTCTATTTTCTTGACATATCATTTGTAATGATGTACTTATTTGTATCTATTTGCTTAATATCTGTCTCCCCACCTGAACATGATAGTAGGGAACATGTTTTATTTTGTATACCCCTACACACGTAGCACCTAGTATAGTCTCTGCCAGGAACAAGTAAGAGCTTTATTATTTCTTGGTTGAAGAAACAAATGAACATGAGCTGAAAATTTGTCACTTAAAAAAAAATCAACCTGGTAATTGTAAAAATTCAGAAAAATATGCAAAAAACAACAACAAAAAAAACCCCAAACCTGGCCAAACTGGTTATATATCGTTCTAAATGAACATATAGTGAGATCACAACATATGAACTTATTTACAAACTGGAAATAGACTCACAGACATAAAAAGCAAACTTAATGTTACCAGGGGGCTATAGGGATGGGGAGGGATAAATTGAGAGTTTGGGATTTGTAGATACTAACTACTATATATAAAATAGATATATGACAAGGTCCTGCTGTATAACATAGGAACTATTATATTCAATATCTTGTAATAGCCTATAATGAAAAAGAACATGAAAAGGAATATACACACACACACACATACATACTATACTACACACCAGAAATGATCAAAACATTGTAAATCAACTGTACTTCAATAAAAAAATCAAAAATACATACCTGTATTTTTATTTATTAAACTGTTAGATCAAAAGTAAGTATTTTTATGTCCTAATAACTTAGTATGTGTTTGAAAAAATACTTCATGTATTTATATATATTCCAAGCAATGATGAGAAAGACTATCATTGAAACACTAAGGGTACTGTGAACAGAGGAAACTTGGAAACTTTTGTCTTAGATGGAGTCCACTAACCCAAACAAATAATTGTTCATATAGTTTTCTTCAAATATTTATTAAATGTTTGAGTGTACATTGTACATCTAAACAAATAACTCACCTAACTGAACCACAGACTGAGTCATAAAAAATTCCATATTTCACTGAAAGATTAAATAGCACTGAGCTTTCACATGTTATTCCAGAATTAACCAGCCAATCTACAAATAAAATTTTGAACAATTTCTGCGTAATACCTGAGTGTGAGCTCTCAATGGTGGTGTTTGATTTGGAATCCAGAGACAAAGAAGGAATTTCTTTCAATTGTGGAACATAGTACATCTTCATAGTACCAGAAGGCTTATATGGCAACAGTGAAGGTTGGTCTAAAGAGATAAAGATCAAAACAATTAATAAGAAAACCTTTATTAATTCACTGAACAAATATTAAGTACCTTTATTGTGCAAAGCAGTTTTTAAGATTCTTGGGAAATTTTCAAGAATCTTGGGATGTATCAGTGAACTAAACAGAGAAGTATCTATGCCTTCGAGAGCACTAGCATTCTAGAGGAGGGAGATACACAGTAAACAACATACTAAATAAGAAAATTATCTAGTATTTCAATAAATTACAAGTAATATTAAAAAATTAGAAAATGCTGAGGAAGATTAGAAATACAGAGGACATTGCAGCAGGATGCAACTTAAATAAATATAGTGATAAGGGTCGCTTTTATTAAGAAGATGAGGTTTTAGCAGTCTGTTACATATACAACTGGCTCTCTAACTAAGAAACAATTTATTTTATATTGAACCCAAACTTGGTCACTGTTAACCCTTACTACTGGTCTTTGGAGGTCCTGCCTCCAGAGTCACAGAAAATAAATCTAATTCTCTTCTTTGTGGTAGATTTTCAAACTAAATTTTCCATTATAAAAGTATAAATTCCCAATATTAAGAAAATATATAGAAGTAAAAAAGACAAATTCCTACCCCTCAAAGATAACCATTGTTAACATTTTAATGTATTTCCTATATATCATTCTTGTTTATTTGTTTACATATTTGTATACAGTATGTATCATTTAGAATTTAGCTTTTCTGCTTTACATTGACAATAAAATATTTACTTTATTTTCCATCTTTACATTTTTTTACAGTTATACTACAGATTAAGTGTATTTAACTCTTCTCCTAATGTTAAAAATTTAGAGTGGACTAAATTTTTAATTATCAAGAATTCAGTGAAGTTGAGAGGCTGGCATCACTGGAGTGGTGGCATAGCTGTTTCCTCTGGATATACATCACATATTGAGAAGAAAGAATATCAAGAACTAAATGTTCTATTTAAACCTGCAGTGGTTGCTCAGAAAATAAATGAAGATGCAGATCAAAAGTTAGTGGTTTACATGATCTTCATGCAAGAGCATTGTACTAAACTAAAGGAGAGAAGTTTGTGTTGATCAGCAACTTTGGCTAAGAAAGTTGAAGCAAATTTTCAAATATACAACTTCTAAGATTACTGGATTAAGATAGTGGAGTAAAAGGACCATGAGCTCACTTTCTCTCACAAACACAACAAAATCACAATTGCTGAACAACCATCAACTTAAAAAAAAAAAGACAGAACCTACTTAAAAAGATCATCAACACCTAAAGACATAAAGACTGAACCACAGTGAGATGGTAGGAGGGGTACAACTGCGATATAATCAAATCCCATGCCCCCAGAGGGGGAGACTCACAAACTGGAGAATAATTATATTGCAGAGGTTCTCTCACAGGAGTGACAGTTCTGAACCCCACATCAGGCTTCCCAGCCCAGGGGTCCATAAGCAAGAAGAGGAGCACCCAGAGAATTTGGCTTTGATGGCCAGCAGGGCTTAACTGCGGGAGTGCCACAGGATTGAGGGGAAACTTCACTCTTAAAGGGTGAGACTTCACTCTTAAAGGGTACACACAAAATCTCATGCTCACTGGGACTCAGGGCAAAAACAGCAACTTCATATGAACCTGGGCCAGAACCTACTTATTGATCTTGGAGAGTGTCTCCTGGGCAGGCTGTGTCTAACCCTGGGGACATAAAAGCTGGTAGCAGACATAACGGGGAGTATTCATCAGCATGAACTCTTCTCTAGGCTGACATCTTGCTTGGGTCATTAGCACCAAGACCTGGTCCCACCCAATAACCTGCAGGTTCTAGTGCTGGGAGCCCTCAGGCAAAATAAATAACAAAGCCCCACCCATCAGCAGACAGACTGCCTAAAGACTTTTTGAGCCCCCAGCCACCTCTAGACACATGCCTAGAGCAGCAGCTCCACCAGCTCCACCTCCCAGTGATCAGGCACTGGACCCTCCCTCTAGGATGTCTGAACAAGCCTCTAGACCAGCCTCACCCACCAGGATGCAGACACCAGAAGCAAGAGAACTACAGTCCCACAGCCTGTGGAACAGTCTAAAAACATAGGTCAGACTCTACCCCTGAACCAGCTGGTCCCTGGCCCTTGGGTGACAAGAAGGGAGTGCACTGCTGGGAAGTACAGGACACGTCCTACAGAGGGCCACTTCTCCAAGGTCAAGAAATGTAATTAGCCTACCATATACATAAAAATTCAACTAGAAATTTAGACAAAATGAAGTGGCAGAGGAATATGTTCCAAAGAACAAGATAAAATCCAAGAAGAAGAAATAAGTGATGTGGAGATAGGCAATCTTCTTGAGAAAGAGTTTAGAGCTATGATCGTAAAGATGGTAAGAGAACTTGGGAGGAGAATGGATGCACAGAGAGAGAAGTTAAAAGTTTTTAACAAAGAGTTAGAAAATACAAAGAACAGAGTTGAAGAATACAATAACTGAAATGAATAAAAAACTAAAAGGAACCAATCAATAGTAGACTAAATGAGGCAGAAGAATGCATCTAAGAGCTAGAAGACAGATTACTGGAAATCAAAACCACAGAACAGAAAGGAAACAAAGAAACAAAAAGAATGAAAAGAAATGAGAATAGTTTGAGAGACCTTGGGGACAGTATCAAGTGTACTAATACTTACACTATAGGGGTCCCAGAAAGAGAAGAGAGGGTGAGAGGGCCTGAGAAAATATTTAGAGGTAACAGCCGAAAAATTAACTTGGGAAAGGAAACAGTCACCCAAGTCCAAGAAGTTCAGAGAGTTCCATCCAGGACTAGCCCTAAGAGGAACACACTTAGATATATTATAATTAAATTGACACAAATTAAAGATAAAGAGAGATTAAAGCAACAAGGGAAAAGCAACAGATAACATACAAGGGAACTCCCATAAGACTATCAGCTGATTTTTCAGCACAAATTCTACATGGCAAAAGGGAGTGGCATGACATATTTAAAGTGATAAAAAGGGAAAACCTACAACCAAAAATACTCTATCCAGCAAGGCTCTTGTTCAAATTTGATGGAGAAATCAAAAGCTTTACATATATATATGTAGACTGCTATACCAAAACCTCATGGTAACTACAAACCAAAAACCTATAGTAGACACACACACAAGAAAGAAAAAGGAATCCAAACATAACACTAAAGATAGTCATCAAATCACAAGAGAAGAGAACAAAAGAAGAAAAGGAAAACAAAGACTTACAAAAACAAATCCAAACAATAAACAAAATGGCAATAAGAACATACATATCAGTAATTACATTAAATGTAAATGGACTAAATGCCCCAACCAAAAGATACAGACTGTCTGAATGCATACAAAAGCAAGGCTTATACATTTGCATGGAAATCCAAAGAAAGCTGTAGCAATATTTATATCAGATAAAATAGACTTTAAAATAAAGACTGTCACAAGAGATAAAGAATAACACTACATAATGATCAAGAGATCAATCCAAGAAGATAATATAACAACTGTAAACATACATGCACCCAACATAGGACAATCTCAATATATAAGGCAAACGTTAACAGACATAAAGGGAGAATTTGACAGTAACACAGTAATGGACTTTAATACCTCACTTACATCAATGGACAGATCATCCAGACGGAAAATCAATAAGGAAACATAAGCCTTAACGCATTAGACCAGATGGACTTATTTAAAATTTATATAGCATTCCACTTGAAAGTAGAATACATATTCTTCTCAAGTGCACATGGAACATTCTCCAGGACAGATCACATGCTGACCCACAAAGCAAGCCTTGGTAAATTTAAGAAAACTGAAATCGTATCAAGCATCTTTTCTGACCCAATGCTATGAGACTGGAAATCAACTACAGGAAAAGACTGCAAAAACCACAAACACGTGGAGGTTAAACAATATGCTACTACACAACCAATGGATCACTGAAGAAATCAAAGAGAAAATAAAATACCAAGAGACAAATTAAAAAAAAAAACAACCCACGATGATCCAAAACTTCTGGGACACAGCAAAAGCAGCTCTAAGAGGGAAGTTTATAGTGATATAAGCTTACTTCAAGTAACAAGAAAAATCTCAAATAACCAAACATTACACCTAAAGCAACCAGAAAAAAAAATCAAACAAAACCCAAAGTTAGCAGGAGGAAAGAAATCATAAAGATCAGAACAGAAATAAATAAAAGAGACTACAAAGTCAATAGAAAAGACCAATGAAACTAAAAGCTGGTTCTTTGAAAAGACAAACGAAATTGATAAACCTGCAGCCAGACTCATCAAGAAAAAAAGGGAGAGGGCCCAAATAAATAAAATCAGAAATAAAGATGGAGAAGTTACAACCGACACAACAGAAATACAAAGGATCATAAGAGGCTACTATAATAAAAACAAGCCAATAAAATGGGCAACCTAGAATAAATAGACAGATTCTTAAAAAGACAATCTCCCAAGACTGAATCAGGAAGAAATTAAAAATATGAAGAGACCAACTACCAGTACTAAAATTAAATCAGTAATTTAAAAACTCCCAACAAAGTCTAGGACCAGAGGCTTCACAGGTGAATTCTATCAAACATTTAGGAAAGAGTTTAATGTCCATCCTTCTGAAACTATTCCAAAATATTGCAGAGGAAGAAACACTTCCAAACTCATTCTATGAGGCTACCATCATCCTGACACCAAAGACAGACAAAGATATCACAAAAAAAGAAAACTGCAGGCCACTTATGAACAGAGATGCAAAAATCCTCAACAAAATACTAGCAAACCAACTTCAACAATACATTAAAAGGATAATACGTCATGATCAAGTGGAATTCATCCCAGAGATGCAAGAATTTTCCAATATCCACAAATCAATCAATGTGATATACCACACTAACAAAATGAAGAATAAAAACCAAATGATCATCTCAATACATGCAAAAAAAAAGCTTCTGACAAAATTCAACATCCATTTATGATAAAAACTCTCCAGAAAGTGGGCATAAAGGAAATATACCTCAATACAATAAAGGCCATATATGACCAAACCCAGTTAATATCATACTCAATGGTGAAAAGTTGAAAGCATTTCTTCTAAGATCAAGAACAAGACAAAGATGCCCATTCTCATCTCTCTTATTCAAAACAGTTTTGGAAGTCCTAGTCTCAGCAATCAGAGAAGAAAAGGAAATAAAAGGGATTCAAACTAGAAAAGAAGTCAAACTGCCATTGTTTGCAGATGACACAATACTATACAAAGAAAATTCTAAAGACGCTACCAGAGAACTATTAGAGCTCATCAATAAATTCGGCAAAGTTGTAAGATACAAAATTAATATACAGAAATCTGTTGCATTTCTTTACACTAACAATGAAATATCATAAAAGGAAAGTGAAAGGAAATCACATCAAAAAGGATAAAACAAGTCAGGAGGGTACAGCTCAGTGGCAGAGCACATGCTTAGCATGCATGAGGTCCTAGGTTCAATCCCCACTACCTCTATCAAAAAAATAAATAAATAAACCTAAAAAAAAAAAGGATAAAACACCTAGTAATAAACCTCTTGGGAGGCAAAGGACCTATATTCCAAAAACAGTAAGACACCGATGAAAGAAACTGAAGATGACACAAACAAATGGAAAGATACACCATGTTCTCGGGTTGGAAGAATCAATACTGTTAAAACGGACATACTACCCAAGGCAACCTACAGATTCAGTGCAATCCCTATTAAATTACCAATGGCATTTTTCACAGAACTGGAACAAAAACTTTTTACATAAACACGAAAGACCCTGAATAGCCGAAACAATCGTGAGAAAGAAAATGGAGCTGGAGGGATCACACTCCCTGACTTCAAAGCTACAATAATCAAAACACTATGGTACTGGCACAAAAACACATAGATTACTGGAACAAGATAGAAAGCCGAGAAATAAACCCATGCACTTACGGTCAATTAACCCATGACAAAGGAAGCAAGAATATATGATGGAGAAAAGACAGTCTCTCCAATAAGTGGTGCTCGGAAAACTGGAAAGCTACCTGTAGAAGAATGAAATTAGAACATTCTCTAACATCATATACAAAAATAAACCCAAAATGGATTAAAGGCCTAAATGTAAGACTGGATACCATAAAACTCCTAGAGCAAAACAAAGGCAGAACACTCTCATATAAATCGCAGCAATATATATTTCTTTGATCCATCTCCTAGAGCATTGGAAATATAAGCAAAAATAAGTAAATTGGACCTAATTAAACTTAGAGACTTTTGCACACCATCATTAAAAAGTCCATAAATGATAAATGCTGGGGAGGGTGTGGAGAAAAAGGAATCCTCCTACACTGTTGGTAGGAATGTAAATGGTGCAGCCACTATGGAAGACAGTACGGAGATTCCTCAAAAAACTAAAAATAGACTTACCGTATGATCCAGCAATCCCACTCTTAGGCATAGATCTGGAGGAAAATGTAATTCGAAAGACACATGTACCCCAATGTTCACAGCAGCACTATTTACAAAAGCCAACACATGGAAACAACCCAAATTTCCATCTACAAATGACTGGAAAAAGAAGATGTGATGTGTGTATATGTATATAAAATGGAATACTACTTGGTCATAAAAAAGAATAAAGTAATGCCATTTGCAGCAACGTGGATGGACCTGGAGATTGTCATTCAAAGTGAAGTTAAGTCAGAAAGAGAAAGAAAAATACCATATATCACTTAAATGTAAAATCTATACAAAAGGACACAAATGAACTTATCTACAAAACAGACTCAAAAAACCAGCCAACCAACCAACCAACCTTTTGCACAGCAAAGGAAACCATAAACTAAACGAAAAGAGAACCTACAGAATGGAAGAAAATATTTGCCAATGAGAGAGACAAGGGGTCAAAAAAAACCAAACCCAATCCAAAAATGTGCAGAAGATCTAAATATGTATTTCTCCAAAGAAGGCATACAGATACACCAGTCAGAACAGCCATCATTAAAAAGTCTACAAACAGGAAGTGCTGGAGAGGGTGTGGAGAAAAAGAACTATCCTACACTACTGGTGAGAATGTAATTTGGTGCAGCCATTATGGAAAAATAGTATGGAAATTCCTTAAAAAACTAAAAATAGAGTTGCTATATGATCCAGCAATCCTACTCCTGGGCATATATCCAGAGAAACTCTAACTAGAAAAGATACATCTCTTACCATTAGTGCCATTTGAAACAGTAATCTGTTGTACTGAAGATGATGAAGCAAACCTGACAGGAACATTGCCCAGCTTCTGGGTACTGGTCTCTGGAATTTGATGTCCACGGTCTTTAGCATTAACAAAAATCTCAGACGAAAATATGGCTTTTCCTGGACTTTCTGTTGTTATCTGAGTAACTGCATCAGAAGACATTTTTCCAGAGAAGGAAGAAACTGGGGCCTTAATCTCCCGTGATGATCTGAAAGAAAAAGAGAAAAGGACACAGAAGGTCATATCCTTGCCTAATCAAATACTCTAATTTCATTCCAGAAGTGGCTTCAGGGAATATTTTGTGGAGATACATCAAAGCAAATGGTTATTTCTGCAGCACCCTTCACTTTCTTAGATACTTATTACAATGTGATCATGAATGAGTACTTTTATTTATTTTAAAATCTACTTTTATTTTCAATTTAGAATGCTATTATGTAAGTTAGCTGAAGAAAGGGTATTTTTTAGTTAAAGTGAAAATACAATCATTCCTTTTTTTAAATTACTGGAAGTCCATTATAAATTAGGGGACTGTGTAAATGCATAGAGTGTACAAAATAAACAAGAAACTAAGCCTTCCCTCAAAAAGTTTATATGTCAGTGGGAGAACTGGAGGTTTTTAAGGTTGTAATTACATATAAAAATTATAAAGACTCCATATTAAAACAGAATGGAGCAAATAAATGATTGTATACAAAGTAATAGGAGAGAGGAGACAAATCTTCCGAACAGAAGAATTCCAAATAATATACGTAGGTATCTTACCCCCCGCCACCACCCACCTCCCCACAAGGAGGTGAAGCTTAATCTCTCCCTCCCCTCTTGAGTATGGGCTGGATTTAATGACTGGATTCCAAAGAAGAGAGTATAAAGGAAGAGAAATAGTAACTTTTAGTGGAGCAACGTAGCAAACACCATGTTATCCAAGAGATGATGGCTCACATCATGTGGACGTTACACACTCGGCTGTTATGATGTGATGAGAACAGCACTGTGCTTCTGCGGTATTCTTTACCCAAATACATAACTCCAGTCTAATCATGAGAAAAACATCAGCCAAACTCAGAAAAATTCTACAAAATATCAAACCAGTATTCTTCAAGACTGTCAAAATCATGAAAAACAAGGAAGGAATGAGGAACTGTCACAGACCAGAATTGACTAAGGAGACTGACAACTAACTAAATGAACATGATATAGTGAATTGGATCCTGGAACAGAAAAAGGTCATTAGTGGGAAAACATGAAGTCCAAAATAAAATCTGAGGTTTAGTTTACAGTAATGTATAAACATTGGCTTCTTAAATTTGAAAAATGTATTATGAGAGTATAAGATGATAACAGTAGGAAAAAGTGGGGGGGGGTAAAGGGAACTCTACAATCTTTCTATCTTTTCTGTTAATCTACAATTATTCGAAAATAAAAAAGTGTATTTTTAAAAACAGTAATATTGTGCTGAATTATATTGGAGTAATGCTATAATATATCACAAAATCAGAAGGGTTTTTAAATCTCTACCCTCTGCCTACTATCCACTAACTGAAAGGACAATTGTAAGAAAAGAAAATAATAGGCCAATCTCCCTCATGAATATAGAAGCAAAAGTCCTAGAAATGTTAGACAATCAAATGCGTGTGTGTGTGAATTCCTACCAAGATGGCTTACTCCAAAAGTGCAAGATGAGTTAACATTCAAAAAGCAATCAATTTGATTTACCACATCAGTAAATAAAAGAGGAAATGTATATGACCATTGTCAATATAGTCAGATAAGGCATTTGATATAATTTAACAAAAAACTCACAGCATAGGGAAACTACAAAAAACTTCAGAGCCACCATCCTATTTATTATGAAATGTTTGAGATTGTTCACTGTAAGATCAGGAACAAAGTAACTCTTATCAACTCTTATCTTTTCTATTCAACATGTTAGTAAAGGTCTTAAATGGCATTAACAGTAGGACACAAAAAAGAAATGAAGATATAAAGATAAGAAAGGAAGAAGTAATACTGTCATTTTTCATATTTGATATGATTAGGGATATAGAAAGTCCAAAACAGGTAACTTACTAGAATATAGAAGGTTTTTAGAAAAGTTGCCAGATAAGAGATCAATTTTTTAAAAATTTCACATTTTTTGGAACCTGAAAAATTATAAAATTAAAAACTAAAAATGTCATATACACTACCATCAAAACATCAAATATCTAATAATAAGTATAATAAAAGGTGTTAAGAACCTTAAATAGAAAACTTAATGTAGAGAGAAATTAATGATGATCTAAATAAGATTTCCAATTCCAGGTAGGATGTACAGACATACTTGCTTTCCTGTGCTTCACTTTACTGTACCTCGCAGACACTGCATTTTTCATAAGTTGAAGGTTTGTGGAAGCCCTGTGTTGAGCAAGTCTATGATGCCATTTTTGCAACAGTGTTTGCTCACTTCATGTCTGTGTCATATTTTGGTAATTCTCACAATATTTCAAACATTTTCATTATTATTATACTTGTTATGCTGATCTGTGATCTTTGATGTTACTATTACAAAAAGATTATAACTCGCTGAAGGCTCAGATGATGGTTAGCATTTTTTAGCAGCGAAGTCTACTCTTTAATTAAGGTATGTACATTTTTTTAGACATAATCCTATTGCACACGTAACAGACCACTATGTTGACTACTGTATAAACAAAACTTACTGGCCCTGGGAAACCAAAACATTCATATGACTCTATTATGATAGTCACTTTATTGTGGTCTGGAATAAAACCCATAATGTCTCCATAATAATATGCCTGTAGTAGGTGGCAACAGGCCATCACTCTTGCAACAAGTAAACAAAATTGGATAAATTATAAAAACTATAGTTTAAAAATCATAGAACTATGGAAGCAATCAAGAAACAGTATCAACTAGTATGCTAGAAAGGGACATTTAGAGACTCTGGGCTGGGGTTTGGTGTAGGGAGACATACTTCACTGGAAAAGAGAAATCACTAGAGCTTTTCATAAACTAATTTGATGACATGATGGAGTAAAATCTAGCAGAATGTCAAGTCGATTTTCCCCTGCAGGACATCTCCTTAGTGTTAGGATGATACGGGATGATGGGGGACTGAGCCAGGAATGTAGAGTGAAATTTCCTGCATAGTCATGGCACTACTAACAAACCAAGCCCCACCAGATAGAGGGGTCTGTGACAAACATTAGGTCTCCTCCTCAAGACATTTGCCAGATTTTGAACCTGCATAAGGCAGGAAGCTAACTAACTGATGCCTGAGGGAGACAACTTTCAAAAGTGAGGAATTAGAGATCTACCAGGCTTGCAACAAAAACCCAGAAATGCCACCCCCAAGAAGGGAGTTGAGTCAGAAAAAGTGTAACTGCAGCAAATACATACTGGTCTCCCTTTACATCTGCTAAAGCTGTGAGGGCTGAGAGGGCTAAGAGCCTAAAGAGCTGAGCTCAAACATCTGAAATACTGAACCGAGAACGCACCATAATTTAACTACTAAGGAAATAAAGATCTGTCAAGCTAAAGCAAAAATCCAGGGAGGCCACAAATCAGGAAAAAATCATAGGTAGAATGAGACAAATAAAGCTCCAACCCAGCTCTGACTTAGTAAAATTCTTGAGATGACTGGAGTGACCTGCCATTCCACCTGATTAACAGAGAATAGGGTAGATCTTCTCTGGTGCAAAGTAATAGCATCTTCAGTCTCCATGATTTTTTTATTCACAATGTCCACCACACAATCAAGAATTATAAAATTTGTGAAGCAGGAAAAAATGACTAAAAATTAAGAGAAAAAACACAAGACAAACTGATGTACAAGGGATTCAGATAGTGGAGTTAGCACAGAAGGTCTTCAAAAGTGATTATCAATATATTGAGAGTACAAGATAGGGATTAATAGATAAAAATAAGGAGAATCTCAATAGAAAATTAGAATTTTAAAAAATCAAATACAGACCAATAAAAAATAAGAAAACTGGTCCCCAGTTGTGGGGAAATGGGGAAATATTTGTTTGTCAAAGAGTACAAACTTCCAATTAGAACATGAGTAAGTTCTGAGGATCTATGCACAGCATTGTGATGATATTAACAATAATGTATTATATGGTTGAAAGTCATTGAGAGTAGATCTTAAATTTTCTCACCACAAAAAAGTAATGATAATTATATGACCTGATGGTGGTGTTAGCTAATGCTATGATGGTAATTAATTTCCAACATATGTGTATCAAATCAACACACTGTAAACCTTAAACTATGTTATATGTCAATTTTACCTCAATAAAGCTAGAAAAAAAATCCTATTCTCAAAAAAAAAAAAAAAGAAAGAAAGAAACAAGAATTCTTTGGAAAAATGATTTCACAGCTAGGGGAGGGTACAGTAGCCAATATGAAAATGTTCTTAATAGCTAAAACTGAAACAACTTGAGTACTTTTGTATCCAAAGAATGAAATAAATGTCCTTGAGTCCATACTGATGCACATGAAAAACTAATGAAATAAATAAATGGAGGAGGAACAACAGTTCTTGCTTACAGAAGAATGCCAATTAATAAATGTAGAAGGAATGAAGGAAATAATGAAGGAACTCCATTGGAATATCAGCGTAACGACTGCTATGGGCAAGATCCACTTGAAGGATGCTAAAATTAGTGATCAAAGTTTGAGCAGAAATAAGGTATTTGCATAGTCTATCAGTATCCCTCAAATATTTAGTACTTACAAAGGAAAAACACTAACTTCATGGTGGAGAATATTGGTAGAAAGTACTTTGGCCAAGTGATCAAGGTTAACATCACCAGTAATGCTTAACAATTTGATGCGTTCCCTGACAAGATGCACTGAAAATGCATAATCTCCATCTAATCTTTTTTTATATAAATAACATCTTTTTTTAAAGGCACTGTTCTTATGTATTTTTATTTTATTTTATTTTATTTGGGAAGGAGGTAATTAGGTTTATTTAATTACTTTTTCAGTGGATATACTGGGGATTGAACCCAGGACCTGGTGCATGCTAAGCTCACATTCTACCACTTGATCTATACTCTCCCCCTTTCAATCTAATCTTGAGACAACATCAGACAAAGCCAAACTGAAAAGACTTTCTCCAAAATAACTAATCAATTCTCTTCGAAGTGTCACGGTCATGAAAAATGAGGAAAGACTGAGAAATTGCCACAGATTAGAGAAGGTTGAGGAGACAAGGAGACAGGATAATTAAATGCAAAGTGGGATCCTGGGATGGACCTGAAACAGAAAAGTGGCAAAATCAGGTGAAATCTAAATCAGTTTATATATTTTACTAAAATTTTATATGAAGAATTTCTCAGTTTTGGTTAAATGTTTTACTGTTATGATGTCAT
The DNA here is from genome assembly GCF_036321535.1 of Camelus dromedarius. Classification (NCBI taxonomy): domain Eukaryota; kingdom Metazoa; phylum Chordata; class Mammalia; order Artiodactyla; family Camelidae; genus Camelus; species Camelus dromedarius. The sequence continues at coordinate 10,785,254 of NC_087450.1, forward strand.
AGGGTAATCCTAATATAAGGAGGAGCTTTAGCAAAGGGTATTCTGGCAAACTCTAAAATACCCCTGCAAGGATCTCTGCCTCCTGGTACTCATGCCCTTGCTTAACCCCTAACCCTTGACTTAAGGGTGATTTCATTTCTCTCTAATGGAATGTGGCAGAAGTGGTAAGATTCACTTCCAAGCTTAGGTTACAAAGACGATGGCTTTTGTCGTGGGCACCCACTCTTGCTCTCTCACTTGCTCACTCTGAGAGAAGCTCAGCTGTCATATGTGAGCTGCCTTATGGAAGGAAGAAACTGATGTCTCTGGCCAACAACTATGTGAGTGAGTTTTGGAGGACATCCTCTCAGTCAAGCCTGGAGATGGGAACACAGCTAGACCCAATACCTTGTTTGTAACCTTGTGAGAGACCCTGAGTTAGAAGAACCCAGCTAAACCATGCCTGGATTTATGACCTACAGAAACTTTGGGGTAATATTTATTGTTTTAAGCTGCTACATTTCAGGGTAATACATTACACTGCAATAGATAACTTACACAGGAGCTCTTTCTACTATTTTTGCAACTCCTCTGTAAGTCTAAAAGTATCTCAAAATAAAAAAAGTTTAAAACATATACTTACATTTGTTTTATGCATACACACACACATGAGTGTGTATATGTATATATAGTTTCAATTATTTGTGGACTCTGGTGTCAGACAAACCTAGGTTCAAATGCCACCTCTAACACTTAATGGCCATGTAATCCTGGGCAAAACATTTAATATCTCTAAGTATTAGGTTCTTAAAATCTATAAAACTGAAGTAATAATCTCTAGCTTTGGTGATTATACTAAGTATAAAGTGATACACACATCAACTGTAATGCCTGGTATTTAGTACATTCTGAACAAATGACATTATTATTAATTCATATTTATAATCACCTATAATTTTCTTCTCACTCAAGGAATTCAGCTCCAATAACTTGGCATTTTATCACTTAGAAGAGTTTAAGTGTTGTATATAAACCTGTCAATCTTTTAATCCTCACAGGGTTATCACAAGTATTAAATGAGATAACATATTTAAGTCCCTCACTGCCATGACTACCACATGTGGATATTGATTAAACATTTTTTCCCTTTTTTCCAAGGCCAGTGCTCTCCAGTGCTACCTTCTCAACTATAAGGTGGAAATGGGTTATGTGCTTAGCCATACGGTAAGCATCTCATTAATGTAAAACTGAATTAATGACAGTCTTAAAATTAGGCTGAGTAATATAAGTCGAATGCGTTTATCCCTAAACTGGGTTTCCATTCCTACAGACACTGTGAAGTTGGGTAACACATCAGGGGGTACGTTAAGTTGACGTGTACTGCTGGTGGTATTAACTTTGGTATTTGGCTAAAGTGATGTCTGCCAGGAATCTCCACTGAGAAGTTACCTTGTTTTCATTGCAAATACTCAATATTTGAGAGGAATCATGAAATGGAAACAGAGAGGGAGACAGGCAGCACGTGCACATATCCCCACACAAAGCCTCGTCTTCAGCTTATCTCCAATGTGATAAATAAGGAATTAGTAAACTGTACCACTCAATGACTGAAGATTCTTCTCAGAGAAATTCAGTGTTTTAAAACACTTGATGTCAAGTCTTGTCAAAAGCCCTTTGAAAGTATAAATATACTACTTTCAGATGTTTCCTCTTACTCAGATATTTATTCCTTTAAAGGCTTCTAGAGTAGGCAAATACAACCTGCTCTAAGAGAAATCATACTGCCTCGCCCCCAAGAACTTACATTTGCTTAAGTATTTTAAACCCTTTATCACAAATTCCATCAGCTTGCTTGTCATCACAATGAGACTCACCGATCTGCAGATACTGGAGTCCCTTCTGGACTGGAATATCCTTCCAAATCTGAAATGTTCACTTGTGTTTGCCTTGAGGTTACTATCTGGCTGTTCTGAAAAGGTATGGTTTTCAAGTCCTGAGTAATAATATTACTATCTGGAAGAGGAGACTGTACGACTTGGAAGTCCGGTGAAGATTTAGGTCCTAGAAAACCTAAAGATTCTTGATCCTGTGCTATAGGTTTACTGGTCAATAATTTGGAGGTTGGTTCCAATGATCTTGAAGATACAGTTTGTAGGTCAGAGTTAAACTCACTATTCATTCTTGTTTTAGAGGCAGGATCCAATGAATGAAATCTTTTATCTAAGGTTCCACTATCCAGCTTGGAAGGAGTCTTGGGACAAAGAGTTATACGAACGTAAGAAAGTGCTTTTCTATTTGAAGGTGGAATAAATGCGGATGTTATTACTGTACATTGATCTGGGATTGAAGGGGAGACCACATTATTGGATTTGGCTTCAACATTTATCATATCAGAAACGTGTAATTTAGGTTTCTGCTGATTATTCTTTTCTACTACATAATCCTGACCTTGAGCAAGGGGGGCATGGTGTTTTTTCATGGGATCTACATCTGGGGCTTTGCTTTGTTCAAACAGCTGGCGCTGCTCAAGAAAAATGGAAGAAGGAAGATCTGGAGCTATATAATCCTGCCTTTGAGGAAGGGGAGAGTGGTTTTCTCTCACCTGATGATCTACATGTGGGGCTTTCCTCTGTTCAGAGAGTTCTTGTTTTTCAAGAAAAATACGACAAGGAAGCTTTGGAGCTACGTAATTCTGATGTTGAGGAGGGGGAGAGTGTTTTCTCACATGGTGATCTGCATGTGGGGCTCTGCTTTGTTCAAAGAACTCTTGTTGTTCAAGAAAAGTGTGCGAAGGAAGATCTGGAGTAATAGTTATATTCTTCTCTTTTGTTCCTAGTGTGGAACTTGGTCTGCTTATGCTAACGAGGGTAGGGTTATCAGAAGAATGAACTTCCTTGAAACTGCTACCATTTGCACTGCTACTGGGCTTAGAATGACTGTCTTTAAAATCTGATCTTTCTAAGAGTTTTACTTCTTGGTGAGAATGTTCAACAGATAATTTTTGGCTTTGCCTACTACTTTCTGCTAAAATAGTCACAGCTTTACCTGGTGACTGACTAATGATTTTACACGATGAAGGGGAAGAGGTTTTCTGTTTTAGATCTCTAGGAGGATTTTGCTCTTCAGTGAAATGGGAATTAAATACCCCCACAGATCCTCCAGTACACTGGCTACCTTCAGTAACACCAACCTTAAGAAAAGAGGAATCTGAAAAACAATTAGAATGTCGGTGAGATGAGAAAGTGATGGAGGTAGTAAACTTTTTCATGGGTTCTGGGGGCAGCGCCTGTGGTGAAGAATGATAATCCGTTTCTTCAGGTGGCATACAAGTAGGTTCTACTAATTCTGATAGCCAAGGATCCAAATTTTCACGGAATGGCATTCGAAGACCCTCGCTAATTTTCAAGTCATTAGCTGTAAAGTGTTGAAATGGGGAATGACTTTGTAACTGCGAGGAATTCCAAACTCTGAAGTGGGAGTTGCTCTGGTCTAGACTTGACTTGGAGAGGTTAATGTGCCTGGTCCTCCACAATGATGGGCTCCACTGTCTTCTTCTGATCATTTCTGAGGATTCAGCAGGTCTGAAAACATAAGGGTGGCTGTCCAATTGTGGTTGTTCAGCAGTTAGAGTCCGGAAACATCCTTTTTCATGGCTCTCAATAATAATGTGACTACATACAGCTTCTGACTTGCATCCTATTCCCCGTGGACTCTGTAAACCCTAGAAAATATAAACAATTCTTACTTGAAGTAGTCCAAGTAGTTATATAAAAATCAGTTTTCTACCTAGGCTAAGAGCTTACCGTGAAGGTAATATTGAGCTTTTACAACAAAACAGGTTAGAACACAATAAGAAAAAGACAGTTATCTATAGAATGACATGGCTTATGATAACTAAGACTACACAGTTTTTTTCTAAAAATTTTTCACTAAAGTAACAAAAGCAAAGACTACTGTTGTCCCCCAGTATTCTCACCTTTTTTCTTTTAGTACCAGAGGTCCCTTACCCCAACTTCTGGTCACATGACCATCAACGAGAAGTTTCCCGTTTCTTTTGCAGCCAGATGTGACCATATGACCTTGCATCGGAAGAATCAACATTATCAAAATGGCTGTACTACCCAAAGCAATCTACAGATCCAATGCAAACCTTGTCAAAATACCAATGACATTTTTCACAGAACTAGAACAAATAATTCCAAAATTTATATGGAATCATAAAAGACCCTAAGTTGCCAAAGCATTCTTTTCTAGGTCTTTTTTTTTCTTTCTTCTTTTTTGTTTTCTTTTCTTGTTGTTTGATGACTAGAGAAGTTCCTTTAATATTTGTTGCAAAGCTGGTTTGGTGGTACTGAATTCTTTTAGTTTTTGTTTATCTATGAAGCTTTTGATTTCTCCATCAAATCTGAACGAGAACCTTGCTGGATAGAGTATTCTTGGTTGTAAGTTTTTCCGTTTCATCACTTTAAATATATCATGCCACTTCCCTTCTGGCCTGTAGAGTTTCTGCTGAAAAATCAGCTGATAACTTTATGGGAGTTTCCTTGTATATTATTTGTTGCTTTTCTCTGGCAAATAAATTTTACTATTTTCATATAACCTTTTCCAGAAAAGCCGTAAAAACTTTTGTTACATCCCAACAATGTTATCATTAGATATGGAACAGGCTCTTAAAAGATACTACTGGTTCAGCTCAACAAAATCCAACACTCTTTCATGAGGAAACCACTCAGCAAACTATAAATAAAAGGGACTTTCTCAACCAGATGAAGGGCATTTACAAAAGATGCACAGCTAACATTGTACTAAATGGTCAAAGACCAGATGCTTTTTCCTTAGGACAGGAACAAGACAAAGGATGTCCATTCTTCTTTTTATATTCAATATCATATTGAACATTCTAGCCAGGGCAATCTGGAAAGCAATTTAAAGAAATCCAGAAAGGAAAGGAAGAAGTAAAACTATCTCTATTTGCAGATGATATGATCTTCTATACAGAAAATCCCGAGGAAACCATACAAAACCAAAAAGGATTAATAAACAAATCCATTAAAGTTGCATGATATGAGCTCAATACACAAAAGTCAACTGTATTTCAATACACAACAAACAATCCCAAAATGAAATAAAACAATTCCATTTACAATAGCATAAAGAAGAAAATACTTAAGACAAAATTTATCAAAATAAATATAAGACTAATACACCACAAAACATTGTTGAAATTACAAAAGATTAAAATAAAAGGAAAACTGGCCCAAAGGATTAGAAGACAATGTTGCTAAGATGGCATATTTCCTATATTGATCTGCAGATTTATAGATTCAAGGTAATTCCTAGCAAAATGCCAGCCGGCTTCTCCACCCACCCAAAGCTGACAAGCAGATCCTAAAGAAATTCAAGGGACCCAAGGTAGCCAAAACAATCTGGAAAATGACAAAGTTGCAAAGTTGGAAGACTCACTTTCTGATTGTGAAGCTTACCACACAGTTACAGTAATCAAAACAGGGTGGTACTGGCACAGCAACAGACACACAGGTCTCAAGAGAATAGACCTGACACTCCAGAAATAAATACTAACGTTTATGATGAATCGACGAAGAGGCTGAGAAAATTCATCGGGAAAGAATAGTCTTTTCAGTGAACAGTGCTGGGACAACTAAATACCCATGTGTGGAAGAATGACTTAGCACTCCATACATAAAAATTGCCTCTAAACGGACAGGCAAACAAAAGTAAAAATATATAAACTGGACATCAAAATTTAAAACTGCATCAAAGTACACAATCAACAGAGTTAAAAGGCAACCTACAGAATGGGAGAAAGTATTTGCAAATTACATATCTCATAAAGGAATAATATCTAGAACAGAACTCTCACAACTCAAACAAAAACAAAGAGCCCAGTTCAAAAATGGGCAAAGGTCTTTATAAATAGACATTTCTCCACAGATATACAACTGGCCAACAAGTTCAAGAAAAGATGTTAAAATCACTAATAAGGGAAATACAAATCAAAAGCACAATGATATATCACTTTATACCTGTAGGATGGCTATTACGAAAAAAAATACAGAAAATAACAAATGTTGGTAAGAATGTGAAGAAATTGAAATCCTTGTGCACTAATGATGGGAATTTCAAATGGTGCACCTGCTATGGAAAACTGTATGGCAGTGCACAAAAACACAAAAACAGAATGACCATATGATCTAGCAATTCCACTTATGGGTCTATACCCAAAAGAACTAAAAAGCAGAGTCTTGAGGAGATATTTCCATATGCTCATTTTCACAGCAGCATTATTCAACAGCCAAAAGATACTCAAGTGTCTATTCATGGATGAATGGATATACGAATGTGGTACACATACGCAACGGAGTATTATTCAGCCTTAAAAAGGAAGGAAACTGACACATGCTACAACATGGGTGAACTCTGAGGACATAATTTTAGGTGAACTAAGCCACATCGTTCAAGGATCAACTCTAAAGTGTCTCAGTGTGCAACTCTTTCAGTTCATGCTGCTTGGAGTTCATTAAGCTTCTTGGATGTATAAATACATGTCTTCCATCAAATTTAGGAAGTTTTCATCAATTACTTCATCAAATGTTATTTTTGTTCCTTTCCTTCTTTTCTCTTCCTCGGAACGTCCATGATATATATATGTTGGTGTGCTGGTGGTATCTCATGGCCCTGTTAATTTTTCTTCATTCTTTTCTCTTTCTGGGCTTTCAAGCTTGATAAAGACCAACTGACCTATTTTCAAGTTCACTGATTCCTTTTACTGCCTGCTCAAATCTGCTACTGAAACCTTCTAGAGGATTTTTGAGTTCAGTTATTTTATTTTCAGCTGCAGAATTTCAGTCTGGATCCTTTTTTTAACTGCTATGCCTTTTCTGACATCTCTACTTGGTGAGACATCCTTTTCTTGGTTTTATTTTTTTGACCACAGCTTTCTTTAGCTCTTTGAATATATTTAAGAAAGTTGATTTAAAATCTTTTTCTTATGATTCCTAGGCTTTTTCAGGGACAGTTTTTATTAATTACAGTCAATCTTTGAACAACGTGGATTTGAACTATGCAGGTCCACTTATATGCAAATATTTTGCAGTAGTAAACACTACAGTACTGCATGTCCATGGCTGGATGAATCCAAAGATGAAGAGAAATCACAGAAATGGAAAGCTGAATACAAGTTATATGTGGATTAACCCCCACACTGTGTTTAAGGGTCAACTGTACTTTTTCCCCCTGAGAACAGCCATACTTTGCTTCTTTAAGTGTTTCATAATTTGTTGAAAATTGGACATATCAAATATAGTGTGGCAATTCTGGGTATCAGATTCTCCCTCATCTGGAACTTGGTGTTGCTGCTTTTTATGGATTATTGTTTGATACTTTTCTAAGCTTTTTTTGTAAAAAGTCTTTATTCTTTGTTGCGTGTGGCACTGAAGTCTGCGTTCCCTTAGCTTAATTCTCAGCTATTATTTTGACAGTTTCCTTAAACACTTGCAGTAAAAAAGAAAAAAGAAAAAAGAAAAAAGAAAAAAGAAAAAAGAAAAACAACTTCTCTCAGTCTGTTCTGATTTCCTCTATGCTGAAGCACTCCAACACTTAGCCAGATCCTTTACAACACTGCCTTAACCTTCACTTACAGCTTGTGCAATGCAAAGCCTGAAAGGTCAGCCAGAAATGAAAGTTTAGGGTCTTCCTCAGCCCTTTTCTGAGAATCAGTCCAGCTCCGGGCATTTCCAGTATAAACAGGGAATTTCTCAGTATAAGGAGGACCTTTAACAGTCCTATTCCCCATGTTATGTCCTTTCTCAACTGCTTCCTTCCCAAGCTTTTTGGTGTGTCTGTTGTTTATCCTAACTGTCATCCCTAGAATCAGGCTGCTGCAGCCAATACTTTGGCCATAAAATGCTTTTGCCAAACAGGGAAGTTGCCTCAGCCCAGGGGAAGCTCCTAGTTGAGTAAATCAAAGGGAAGCCCCTACACCAGTCCATTAGGGAGCTGTCAAACGGGCTGAAGTACTTAATAACAATTTTTAAAGAGTAAGATTTGTATTTGCACCCTCTATAACTAGGAACCTGCATCAGGAGTGTGATCTGTCGTTTTCAAAGCTACTGCAGATTGGGGGACAGTTAGGCACTATTTAAGATACTTTAGTGCTCTCCTACTGTAGTATAACAGCTTTTTACTTCAGTAATCATTCCTTTTTTTTTTTTAAGTTCTAACTAGGTTCCAGAGCTTTACTAAAGTTGATTCTGACAGATTTTTGCTAGATTATTAGTTATTTTTGTGCAGAAATGGAGCCCTGGCATTCCCTACTTGACCATTTATGGTAGCATCACTTACAAATGTTTTATATGTATAAAAAAAAGTATCTGATCTTTGATTATGCTGATTGCCGATTTCAAATACAGATTCTTTACCATACTGAGCCATTGCTGTTCTACTCTAACCCAAAGAAAGATATCTAATTCGGAATAGATTTTTAATTTTTATTCCCAAATACCTTTTTGGAACCTATGGAAATGACTGCAGTTCTCCTGTTAATATAAAACTTATGTTTATAAATTTCCTAATACTGAACTATCTGCTTTGCTGGCTTAAGCCCTACCTGTTCATGATGTTATTTTATAAAATATGATACTGAGTACCAAATATTAATATTTATTTTAAGCACTTTTCATTCATATTTGCCACATTAGATTCCTTTTTAAAAATATTTGTGTGTGTGTGTGTGTGTGTGTGTGTGTGTGTGTGTTAAGAACACTTAGAGATCTGCCCTCTTGACAAAGGGTACATTTCTTTTTTAAGTGCACAATGCAGTGTTATCAACTATAGGCACCATGTTGTGGAGTAAGTATCTCTAGAATTGGTTTATCTTGTGTAACTGAAACTATATACCCACCGAACACCAATTCGCCATTTCCTACTCACCACAACCCTGGTAACCACCATTCTATTCTTTTTCTGTGAGTTTGCTATTTTCAAAATCCCATGTAAGTAGAATCAAAGTTGTCCTTCTGTAACTGGCTTATTTCACTTAGCACAATGTCCTCCACATTCATCCATGTTGTTGCATACGGCAGGATTTCTTTCTTTTTTAAGGCTGAATAATCTTCCATTTTATGTATTTACCACATTTTCTTGATCCACTCATCCATCAATAAACATATAGGTTGTTTCCATTATCTTGATTATTGTGAAATCTTAACTATTATGAATAATGCTGCAATGAACATATGAGTGCAGACATGTCTTCAAGATTCTAATTTCAATTCTTTTGAGATATATACTCAGAAGTAGGATTGCTGGATGGTATGCAGTAACCCTAGTTTTACCTTTCTGAGGAACCTCCATACTATTTTCTACAGTGGCTGCACAAATTTACATTTCTTCCAACTGTGCATAAGTATTTCAATTTCTCTAAATCCTCTCCAACCTTTATTATCTTTTGGCTCTTTGAAGCAACCATCCTGATGAGTGTGAGGTGACATCTCATTGTGGTTTTCATTTGCATTTCCCTGATGATTAGTGATGTTGAGTATGTTTTCATTTACTTGTTGGACAGCTGGATATCTTTGGAGGAATGTCTATTCAAATCCTTTGCCCATTTTTAAAATCAGGTTGGATTTTTTTGGGTTTTGTTTGTTTTTTGCTACTGTGGTTGGTTGGGAGTTCCTTATGCATTCTGGGTATTAACTTCTTTATCAGATATATAGTTTGAAAATATTTTCTCCCATTCCATAGTTTGCCTTTTCATTCTAGCAATTGTTTCTTTGCTGTGCAGAAGCTTTTTAACTTGACATAATCCCAGTTGTCTATGCTGTAACCATAACATGTTTTATGTAAGCCCCAAGATAGCCACAAAGAAAATATCACAAAAGATAAAGAGAAAAAAAAAAGGAAAGCAATCAAAGTATGTCCCTACCAAAAAAAAAAAAAAAAATTGCAAATCACAAAGGAAGATAGTTATCACCGGGAAATCTGATGCCTTCATCTCACAGGAAAATACTATTTACATTTTCCCCAACAATTTTGAGTCCCTTTACAGATTTAAAATGTTGATTATCTTGCCTTCCAATAATCACTGGTGACCTGAGGGCGGGTGGTTAGCTATGACTCCCCAGTCATAGGTAGTCCTGGCCTATTGGAGGAACACAGACCCACTAGGTTGCTGCTGGACCACACTTACCCACTTGATATGTAATTCTAGCTGAAATTCCAATTTCCAGTGGCTCTAGTGGATGGCTCATTTCTCCTAACTATAGCTCCGTAAAGGAAGTGAAAATAATTGACCTTGGACCCACCTGAGGAATGGTGTGGAACTCTAAAGGGGGTTAGAGACACTCAGGTTGACACCAGCAACGTTAGAAGATGACATGTGGTGATACAATCACAATATCTGGCTCTACCCGACTTTGGAGGAGGTCACCAATGAGATATTGACCTACAACAGCCCAATTAACAAATCATCACGTGGGGCAGTCAGCAGGCAGACACAAAACTCTAAAATGCAGATGCCTGCTACTGTTGGCCTTACTCTGTGCCTTTTATGTCATCTGGGTCATAAGGCTTCTATTCACCCCCAGAGAGACTACGCTAAAAAGTTACTGGAAGCTCACAGCACTCACCTATAAGTGAACCCCAGGATAGGAGGATGATGCATGCTGGAAGTCAGCCTCAGAGGGGCTGTGCCCAAAATGCCACAGATATGAATACTAGCTGGGTGTTCAAGCCCTCTATCTTAAAAGGAACAAAGGGCACAAATGCTTAAAGGCTACCAGCCACTACACTGCTCTTTTCAAATGGCTCCCTCTACCTGCAACAACATTATTGAATGACAATGCCCCAGGCCATGATGGTACCAAACATAATGATCTGAGAAATGACAACACCTCAGCCCATGAAAGCTCGAGATACAACTTCATCCCAAATGCTGCCCCCGCAGCCTTCTCTGCTATAGAAGAGCTGACATCCGAGAAGACATGATAGCTGGTTATGCTGAGCACTCCCCAGGACTTAGTTGCTGAACTCAATGCTTGTTTATCTAAATTCCCTGCTGATGATTCCATTCAGTGGCATTTTGTGGAGTTAACTGTGTTTGGCCAAAGGCTCCTTTGCTTACTATGCTTGCTACTCAAGGGTGCGGCAGTACTGTGACTGCCAGGCTACTTTCCACTACAACTTTGAATTTTGATAGACCAAGGTATATATTGAGCCTCATAACCTTATGGGGGCCTGATTAAATGCTTCACTTAATTGCTTGCCCTCACCACACCCAGTAGACCGATCTACATTATGCAACCTACTGAGGGTTAGTGAATTTAATTTCTGTTGGGAGGACCAGTCCCTGGCTGCAAATGCTACCATCACCACAGCACCCACCTCCCAACCCCCCGCCCCATACATATACCCTCCAGGACTGCAGCCACAGGGTCATCTCCCAACCACTCCAAGGGGACCTTTTCCCACTGTCACCACTCAAGGTTCCACAATCCTCTCATTTAAGCCCACCAATAGTCTTAATATTTTTATGCAACAAGTAGAAAATAGAGCTCATTTTTTGGGCTGCTTTAAATGGTAAGTGTGCTATCAGACTCAACAAATGCTTTTTCATGAGTTAGTGGCCTATCTGGCTGATTTCTTGCCCCTGTCCCTATTTGGCGAAAAGAAGGCACCCCATGCATCCCTGTGGCTTGCCTGGCTACTCTCTATGGTGCTCAAATGCTCCTCTGCAACACTTTGCAAAACAGTAGGTGGCATCTGGCAGGAGCCTCGACACACCCTTTATAATCCTTCATATTTGCCCAGGCACCAACACATTCCACCTGTGACACCACATGGATAAATATGACCTGTATCATATCCCAAGGAGCACAATTTCCCTGGTCTTAGGCCTCATGCTTAACTGCCTGAGGGGACCTCAACTCACTTGGGCATCCCAATGTGACAACAGTTAGTGTCCACCATGGGTCCAGTAACCTGGAGCCATCACACATACACGGTTCCCCATATATGCACTTCTCCTTTCCTCAACTTCCAGTGGAGGCAAAGGGGTTTGCCCCCTTGCCTTTCCCCCTCAGAAAGTCCTGTCTGTTCATATCAAGGTACTTTAGTCTCCCTGGGACTACCTTTACGTATCATTGAATAGGACTCCCAACTGTCTCTTTCTGCCCTTTCATATCAAAAGTGTGCAGTTTTCATCTCTGCTACATTGGGAGTGGGTCTGCTATTATCCCTCATGGGAACTGGGTTAGTTTAGGCACCACCACAATGGGCATGCAACAACAAATTATTAAGGCAAACACCAGTCTGTCAGCCACCCAGGCTGAACACTCTGGGCTGTTACATACACCAGAGCCCAGCGTTAATTGCAACAACAACATGATTCTTTAGGGCAGACGGTTTTGAAAAACCATTTAGCTTTAGATTACGTACTGGCCAAGGGATGGGGGGCACTGTAAAGGGCACCTCTTTCTGCATCAACATGAATAATTCTGGACAAATTCAGACAAATTTACAAAAGATGCCCCAACAGGTACAAGTATTCCATAATCTCACCCAAGTTTTAGATCAAATACCTACCTTAATCTTATCCATGGGCTTTGATTTATTTTCTTGGCTGGACCCTCAAAAATGGAAGGTGATGGTTACAGACAGGGTTTCAAACTATCATT